>NW_028252132.1:665000-1265000 GCF_964263255.1 Lissotriton vulgaris
TTAGAGCTATTGGCATTACTCATGACATTTCTTTTTTTTTTTTACTTATAAATAAATGGCATTGTTATTTACATTGCCAACAGCTCTCTCAGCCCACACAGCTCTCACAGCCCACACAGCTCTCACAGCTCTCACAGCTCTCACAGCCCACACAGTACAGGGTTACCTACATGGTCAATTTTGGGCTTAGCTGACCAGAGGTACAGTAGGGCGTTACATTTTTGAAGTATCTGTTGCAACTGGCTCTTCGGTATAGCGTTTTCTACCTGTTAAACTATAGACCGCATCGTGACCCTACTTGTCTAGATTGAAGAAATGTTTACAAAACGTATTAGGCAAGATAAAATGAAAGTCCACTGCCAGACAGATTGCACTAGATATCAAATTGTTAACTACAAGATTCATGTGCCATACAAGGTTGCACGAGTCGGCTTCAGTTGAGATGGTTACAGTAACATGTTGGGACTTTTGAGGGACATCACTCTGGGAGTTCTAAGATTCTGGTACATGCTAACCCAGTCTCGAACATCGGTACACTAGTAGAGGGCTGAGCATGTTCGGAATTAATCAGAGGACGGGGAGAGGCAGTGATTAATGGGTACTAGAAGGGCCTTGTTCCGAGTCCATATTCAGGGTTCCAGGGCAAGCAGGTAACGGTTTAATAATACCTGCCAGTCTATAGTATAAGTGGGATTGGTAAAGCACACTTTGGCAGGTGCTCGAGCTTATAGGAAGCAAAAGTAAGATTAATAGAAAAACGTCCAACTGGGTGCAAGTGATAACCGCTGGTCTAGTAGTGTGGTCATGCGGTGTGACTAACCTTTCAAAGCACTATAAGCCACACAAGATTGCCAAGCTGCCCGATGACGTGTAGTGATGATAAATCTCAGTATTTACGGCACTTAAATCGGCAAACCGGCATCGGTAGCCTACTTTAAAACGTTTCAGTTTTGATGACCTACTATATCCGAGTAGTCTTCTCCCTCACCCCGGACATTCAAAGATAGTAGGTGACCGGACTATGTCATTCTCACCTTTTCTTTTTATTGCTCTCTCCCCCTCCACTGCACTGCATATTCATCTCCCATGCTGTATTTTTTTGTCTTTGGTTTGCTTCCTTACTGCAGGCCTATGTAATGTAATGTCCTTCTGCTGTTAACTGTGTGTATGTAAAGTGCTCTGATACCTACCGGTTAAGCTAGCGCTATACAAAACATTTAACATAAATAAATTAGTTACATTTTCAACCCTTAAAAGGCCTGAAACACTCTTCCCAAAAGGCTAGTTAATTTTACGTCCCTGTCGAACACGAGGGCACCACGCACGCGATTATACTTACCTCCGGAATTCAGCACCAGTGAAATGTGTACATAATTGGCAAGCTTCCGTGAGTGACTAGATAGGCCGGTCTTGTTGGGTTTCTAAGAATGTTGGGATATGTAGGCTCATTTAGCACAGTACAGAAGTAGCGCAACATTTTCAAGAAAACCAGACCGGCATAATAGCTAGCCACGCATTGACTTGGGGAAGTTGGCATCTATGTTGTGCGCGTGTGTGTATGTACATATATATAATTTACACGCGTCACAGCCGGCAATTAATTAAATACAAAACACACCACCGAGAACGCTTCTCGGTTAACCCAAGATACTCAATTATCGCTTAGATAAAGCTCAAAGTTGACAATGCTGGTCTCAACTAAGCAGTCGCCAAGCAAGCTTGGCATGGAACATTCGGGGCAGCACATGAGCAGGTGAGACATGCTGGAGTTGGGCCTAAAGGTGGTGGAGATTCGAAAGTGAAAGTTGGGTGTGCATAAGAGAAGCAGGGTGCTGGAATAGAGAATGCCAGGCTATGAGAAGCAGAGACAGTGGCTTAAAGAGGGTGCTAGCAAGAACAAACAGCAATAGACAAGAGAATGAGTTGGGACAGGCAGGTGAACGTGAAATGTTAAATAAAGGATGCTGTCGGAGGAGTGAGGCGCCGGTGAAGGGGCAGGTGAGGCCAGAGAGGGGTGAAGGCTGAGGCGAAGGAAAGGACAAAACAGGGAAGGACTCAGACTGTCTAAGTGGGACTTCCCAGGACTCTGTGCGATGACTGGGGGTCCCTTCCAAGGAGTGGGCTTCATGCCGGAATCGATTCACACCAATCGAGTGAGTGATTCTCTCCCGGGGGGCTGAGAGCATAACTGTGCTCGTAGAGACTCAGATGTTCGGGGTTTTGTGTGGTAAAGTACACCAGCAGCGGAGATTTTTTTTTAACAAACTACACCAACGCTTCTTTTATTAAACTTTGCAAATGCATCAACGGAACTGTGTCTCATCATGGCGTTTAGAAACTGCTCAAAAGAAACGCAGGCCCACCTACAGTTTACCGGTACTTCTCTGTGGCTCCTAAACTGTAGACTGACAGCAACTGTTGAGAGAGGAGGGAAGGGAGAAAAACACATGCTAAGGCACACAAATACAAGAAGAACCCCGCACTTTTTAATAGGAGAGCTGGAAGTTCTTTAATATATAACATATTACATTTCCGGCCCATGGTATAGCGTATACATTTTCAGACAGTACAGTTAACTGCCACGGGTCAGACAAACCCCCTTGCTGCGGCCAGCAGAGCTGGGTGCTATTTTGATTGATGGGGCAGCCATATCGCAGGGAACCTTGCAGCCCCTTGTTAAGGCCGGGATAGGACTCTGTGAAGCTCATTGTCTTCGCTGCTCGGCCATAATCTTATCAGGGCCGGGCTATCCTTTCCCACTGAACCCTCTTGGGGAAGCGAGCACAGGCCTTGGGGGATAGATACACTCTCCTCTGCCTTCAACAAGTATTCCCAGGCCGTGCACACACATATTGCGATGGGGAAATGGGCAGTCATTTCATCACACCCCCTCCCTCTTTCTAGATGACCTTCGCCCCAAGCTCTGGAAGCCGCCTCCTCCCATCCTCATACGCTCGGGTGAGCCACCCTCGACAGCACCAGGCATGTAAATATTATCCATGTGGAAGGCAGGACTCGGGCAGAATTCATCACCAAGCTGCTTGGACCACAATGCACCACTGAGAAGAGCACATCGGGCTGACTGTGCCCACTTTTTTACACAAAATCGCGGAACTTCATTGGTCCGCGACGTCCATTGTACATACACCCTAGAATGTTCAAATTGAGAAAGAACAGACTTTTGTGGCTGTCAGCCCCACTCGAATAAACGAGCTTCTGTAAGATGTGTTACTACGTGGCTGTGTAAAACAGGGACTTGTGTGCCCATGAGGCACCGTCTGCACCACTGTGAAATAGCTTTACACTCTGTTAACAGCTACCCACATGCCATCACCGGGCACTAGTGTTTCCCGAGAG
The DNA here is from genome assembly GCF_964263255.1 of Lissotriton vulgaris. Taxonomy (NCBI): domain Eukaryota; kingdom Metazoa; phylum Chordata; class Amphibia; order Caudata; family Salamandridae; genus Lissotriton; species Lissotriton vulgaris. The sequence continues at coordinate 668,358 of NW_028252132.1, forward strand.
CAACCCAATAGAATCTGTGATCCGTAGTCGCGTAGAAAATGTATGCAGGCGCGTAGGGAGAAAAGCGCATAGAAGAGAAGAAACGGAGAGCGCTGTATGTGTCCAGTAGGTGGAAAGGGCGGGCAAGACCACAACATGTAGAAGAGATCAGCATCTTGCTCAGTACATCTTGGGCAGTTTGCTGCTGCCGCAGGAAACATCGTATGCAGTCGAAGTGTGAGGTGTGCTCTTTGGGTTATTATGTGTTGTATAAACTTGAATCGTGAATTGCGGGAGAGTTTCTTCAGGTAGGCGAAAAGTGAAGCCCAGTCTTTGTCCGTAAGGACCCTGCCTACGTCTGTGTCCCATTTTGCCCTTAAAGCACCCAGGGGTGAGGGTGCATGTGCCCGTATACCTTGGAAAAACCGAGACGTACCTTGGGTTAATCTTTGCGAAGGCGGTTGCACAGCGGCTCTTTCATAGAGGGCGAGGCGGCGTCCGGGGCTCCCCAAGCTTCACGGAGTCTCTGGGTCTTTGGGTCCGGTGTGGACGTCAGGAGGGAGCGCAGGCTATGGAGAGTACCAGGGGTGCCCAGGGGACAAAGAGCGGTGCGAGCCTCGCTGGAAGCGCGGCTCGTACCGCGGCTGTGCTCACACGCTGCGGGGCTCATGGAGGGGGGGGGGGGCTGCAGCTGGGCAAGGGCGGCTCGGGTCGTGGCGGGGCTTACAGTACTTTAGAGATTCTGGAGAGGCAATCGCCGCGCACAGTGCTCTTCAGGGGAAAGAAGAACGTTGCGGGCCCCTAGCCCGTGGAGAGCACTGTGCGTCGGTGAGTGGCGTATTTTGGTGTTGATCCCACGAAGGCAGAGGCGAGGCACACAGCGGCTCTGGGCAGAGCGAGGCGTCCGGGCTTCGGTGGGTCTGTTCTCTGTGTCTGTTGGTCCGGTGTGGACGTCAGGCGGGGGGGTCCTCAATCCTTCTTGGGCCTACATTTAAAATGGAGCCTCTGGGTGCCATTGCCAAACGTTTAATGACGTTGTTGTTTTGCAGCACACAGTGGGGGTGTTCCTTTCCACATAATATAGTCGCAAAGACAATGGGCGAGCTTTGTAAACACGAGGGCCTGACAGCTCTCCAGCAGGCCCCTATCTCCACGCCTCGCCTCCCATCTCTCTCCGACAGAACTCAGTACTCCACTTGCTCAGTTCGCGGCCCTCAGGGACTAATACTCTTCAGCGTGTTCACTAAACCTTCGATCGCATGTCGTCCCTAATTACTACCCCAGCCGCTTGTCGGCAACACGAGAGCTCAGCTCCTCACCTCATGGCGGCGGCTCGGCAGAAGAACGGAAAGGAAGGATTCTTCTTCCGGCCGTGCTCATTATCAGACGCTTCCATCTCGCACTGCACGCAGACACACATACTACACTTACTCTCTGAATAGAGATGCCCACAGACAATAACTCTGATTTATCTGTGCATCCTGGAAGCAAGGAGGACTTCTAGGGCCATATTTACAGTATAACATCGTCACCTACCCCCCCTCCTTAAACAATGGTATGTGCCTCTAGTCTTCTGAGCAGGCGCAAAGAGGGTTTAATCTCTTACGTCACGGGGTACCTCTTTACCGGACAGAATGGCTGCGAAGCGGCGGAACTGACAGGGTCATAGAGAGGGAAAAAGCAGGAGCTAGACAAAGCAGCCGACACCGAACGCCATGCTTTGGTTGCAACCAATTCAGACCCTAAATACAAAACAAGCACCACGAGCATAGGGAGGGGGGCGGGAACGGGCACAGGACAGCGAGAGGAGGGGTGGGGGCGGGAACGGCGCACGGACAGCGGGAGAGGGGGGGGGGGGGAGGATCACGACGCACACACATTTATAAACAAAATGCTCCTTACCTGATTGCCTCGTGGGAACCCGAATCTTGCAGCCAACTCCAACAACAGACACTTTGAAAAGGAACAAAACAGGCCCACTCGAAAAAAAAAAATAACACCCACCCACCACCGTGATGACGAACAGAAGTGGGTGGAGAGGGAAAAAATGTCGGGAACGCCCCCGAATCTGGTCCGGCCTTGACGGACACATCTCTGTTCCAATGGCTAGCCTCCATTTATGGAGCTAGCCAATGGAACAGACGGGCGAATTCAAGGCACCATACTGAAAACTAAAGATTTCTCTGGGGGCGGAGCTAAAGCTCCGTGCCCCAGGCGAAACCTAAAAAGGAATGGGTAAGTGATTTTTCTTTTTTAAATTTAGCCAGAATCAGAGTGTTTGAGCTTCGCAAGTCCTCTTTTGGCCAGCTTTTGATAGGTTTATTGTGTGTGTTTTCGCAGTGTAGAGGGCCTTATGGGTTCTACAAGCCGTTTTGAATATGCTTCACTTTGTTTTTTTTAACACTTTATTGAATTTTTCATATAAAACAAGATACTGAATCTTGTAGCAGGACATTAGCAAAACCACACACCAATCATATAGAATACTTTACATCACCATAAGTTGTCAGGTACAACATAACACGTGGCGTTTGGTTGCAATGACTCATCCCCCACACTCCCACCTTGAACTGTTTACTTATGCGCTCCTTGTGGAGAACATCCAATATCTGTTTAGACAAGAGACCCCCTAGTCAGTTAAGTTGATCTCAAGCAGTTCCTGACATTCAGCTTTCATAGATGCAGTGTCCTTCCCCCTTGTTTCATTTTACGGTTTATACAACGCCCACAAATTCTAAGGTTGACTATGTGACGGTAGTAGGTTGCTGAAATTTTCTGTTTATGTACTGTAGTACAACATATCCTTCGACCACTGTGTAATCGTAGGGGTCGGCCCGTAGCCAACACATTGCCACTCTACGCCTGGCTAACAGCAGCCCCATATCCAGCAACCTACGAGCACCTTTAGGTATCAATTCAGAGTAGCCCAATAACGCTAGTGCCGGCTCTGGAGAGAGGGCCAGCTCCACCACTAGTCTCAATTCCTTAAAAACAAAGTCCCAAAATTTAACAATCCCCGGACACAGCCATGCCAGGTGTATAAAATCAGCTCTCCATTCGCTACATCTGTCACATTCAGCCCCATCTCTCAGTCCGTATCTACAGAGTCTCTCCGGGGTGTAGTATACCCTATTCAAGTATTTGAAGTGAATGAATCTGTGCCTACCATTTAATGATATGGGTTTCGTATTATTACAGCAATAGGTCCACATTACAACCTCTATCTCCCTGCCCAAATCTCGCTGCCACGCCAATCGGGCTTTAGTGTAATGGTTCTCCCTGTAGCACATGGACAGCCTATAAATCTTCAACACTAACTGCTGCGGTGACGCAGCCTTGATGACATAGGATAAGGAGGACAATTCATGCGGTTCCACCAGGTTCCCGCCCAGGATATGCAACAATGCGTGCCCCTTTCCTCCCATATGGTATGGTGGCATAAGAACCTCCAATCTGACCCGCGCCCGCTTACTCACCCAAGCCAAATTGATCATTAGCGTAGTAAGTTGTGGGAAGAAAGAGCAAGGGAGAACCAAAGGAATGTTATAGAAAGGAAACAAAAAAAGGGGAGTATCACCATTTTTATGATGGAAAGTGCCCAACAGGGACAGTGGCAGACGGATCCAGCCTTCCACGTCATACTCTAGTCTATTTATAGCTACCCCATAGTTTTCATTACTTCCGAGTCCGTATGAATCTTGATCCCAAGGTACCTCACTGATTCTGTTGTAGCTTATAGTCAGGCTCGAACAGGACCTTAACGGGCGTGAGGGATAATATCATGGATTTTGACCAATTAACCTTTAGTCCCGACACTATTCCCAATCGTACCACCTCCGGCAACACAGAGGAGAGGTGCTGTTCTGGGTCGCGTACTTAAAGTAACATGTCTGCATAAGTGGAAACAATCAACTCGTACTTCGGGAATCTTATGCCCTTGTATCTGTGGTATGCTCAAAGCGCACAGGCCAAGGGCTCTGCCACTAACGCATTTAGAATTGGAGACAATGGGCAGCCCTGCTGCGTACCTCTAGTTATACATATAGGATCCGTCACTAGGTTGCCAATTTTTATTCTAGGAGTATAATATCCCTATCAACTGCAAGAAGACTACCCCCACCCCCATCCTTAGTAGGACCTGTCGCATAAAGGGCCATTCCACTGAGTCGATGGTCTTTTCCATATCCAGAAATACAGCTATCGCCTGTATCTCCTGCTTGGTGTGCTGCATCGCTCCCAAAACTGTTCTCAAACTGTAAGTTAAGTTCCTACTTGAAACAAAACCTGCCTCTTCCGGTGCCACCAATATCAGAATAATTGGGACCAGCCGCGTAGCCAAGATCTTCGCAAATATTTTAGTATCGACATTAAGCAGCGAAAGCGGGCGATAGGAGGGGCACTCATCCGGTGGGTTGCCCGGTTTCAAGATAGCCACAATAATTGCTTCATTCATCGATGGTGGCATAGTGCCCCTGACACACACCATCAAAAAGAGTACCAAATGGGGGACCAGTAAGTCAATGAGCGCCTTCTAAAAGGCTGTCAGGCCATCTACCCCAGGCGCGGGCCCCGACTTCATGCCCGACAAAGCTAGGACGATGTCATCCTTCTCCACAGGCCTGATAAGGAATTTGCGGTGCGTATTTGTTAACCATGGGAGCTTGATATATGCCAGATAGTCCAATATCTCCACTTCACGGCCGCCACTGCAAGTCGAATAATGCGCCTAGTAGTAGCTACGAAACCTCCCCGCTACAGCCACCTCTTCAACCAGCGTATCTTACTCTGCGGATTTGATCTCAGTTACTATTGTTTCTCCCGCCTCTTTTTAAGGAGCTGTGCCAATACTGTACCCAGCCTCTCACCTTCACCGTATGTGCGCGCAGTGGCATATTTACCCAGGTTTTTAATTTCCGCATCTGCTGCATCATGATATTCGTCCAGCTGTGCTTTGAACTCTAGCATGAGCTCGTCTGCAGCGATAGCCAGAAGTCGATTCTCAAGAGTCTTCAATGAGCCCTCTAAATTGGACCGTCTTTTGCGGATAGCTGTTAGGACCCTAGAGTGTTTGGTCATCATAATACCTTGGATATATATACTTTAAACGTTTCCCAAACAACCTGGAAACTGTCCACCGACCCTATGTTTCTGGTGAAAAACGTTTCGATCGCTTCTGCCAATTATTCCCTAAAAAGCGCGTCCAGCAGCGAGTAGGGTGGGAACCTCCATGTAAAGGGGGTAATGCATTTCTGTGGGGTGTTAAACACCAGCAACAACGGGGAATGATCCGAAAGCGTGCGCGGGTGTACCTCACAGTGTAAGACCCGTTCCTGGATCCGTCTAGCGGCCAGCTAATAATCTATGCGAGTGTGGAGGTCATGGTACGCTGAATAATGCGTATATTGCCCCTTCTCCGGATACCTTTGTAGCCACACATTACATAATTCAAGCTGTACCATCAGATCTGTGACTGTGCATGCTGATGATGTGACTCGTCTATCAGGCTTCCCCCAACCTATCTTTCCTTGGGTTCAAAACCATATTAAAATCTCCACCCCAACGCTGTTTGTCATAACCACACCCACGCACCATCTCCAAAAGGGAACAGTAAAAGTTTGGGTTGTCGCAATTCGGGCCATATACATTCACCAGGAGAAGTTCCACTCCCTTACCCCTACATCTAGAGATCCTATATCGCCCTTCCTGATCAGTGTATAATGGCTCTAATTTGAGAGTACACCTGAGGTTTACCCATGTGAGCACCCCTCGTGCATGGGTAGTGAAACACGCTACATGTATATTGCCTAGCAGACCTCTACTGCGCAGCATGGGGCTATCCTGGGATAGAAGGGTCTCCTGCAAGGTCGCTACGTCAACATTATATCTCACTAAGTAGGCCAGGACCATCCGAAGCTTCCGGTGAACGTTGAGGCCCCTCACGTTCCACGTCAGTGCTCTGATCGCGCAAGTGGAGTCAGTCTTACTTCAGTAGGGGTTTCATGGGGGAACGTAGGGTCCATAAACCTTATCTCGCCACACAAACATGTAGTATACATATGCACCAACCTTCCACCTGGGTGACAACATAGTAGTATCTATATTTCTTCAGTCTGAAACCCCACCCAACGCCCTCCCAAGCCAGGTGTCCCCCAACTGTGCCTGGACGAGATACCTCACAGAACCCCCATCCCACTTCATCAACTAAACATGAGTTGTTCCAAACTAAGTGAATACGAAACAAGAGTTAAACCCCCCAAGAAGTGTGATTCACTCGTGGGCAGATGTTGCACGACCCGTTGGTTGCTAGAGCCAGATCAGACCAGGTTTCGCCCCTGTGCGCCATACAGCCAGTACCCATCATCTGCAATTGATCTCCCAATACCGCACACCTCCTCACACCCAAATAATCGTAACGCTCCTCTCAATAAGCACAAGCCTCACAGCAAGGAGTGTTTTAACCAAATCAGCAATGCAGCACTTTCACTTAACTGTCGCATATTAAAACAAGGCAACTCGTTAAGTCCCACACATCTCTGCACGATTCCCAACCATCCTCCCCAGGAGATCCTCGTTATCAGTAACATATGCAGTCCGTTATTCATTCCTGCTCGTCTAAGTGGCCTCCGACTGCCCCTTCCAAGTGACTTCGTTCCGGTCTGCTGCGTTTCTCCTTAACCCACTCCTTTATGGCCTTCTGTAGAGTTTTCGGTTCTGTAAAAATGCGAGATTGGCCCTGTCGATTAGCGCGCAATCTTGCTAGGTATAACATATCATAGTCTAGGTTTAGATCCGGTAGTTGGCGCTTTAGTGGTGCAAACTGCTTGCAGGTTTTTTGCACCCGAATCGTGAAGTCCGGGTACAATGAGATATTGGATCCCTCACTGCAGCGACTGCTCTTCGCTGGCCACCTTCAGCGCTGAATCTCTGTCGCAGTAGTTCAGCAGCTTCGCTATGATCAGCCCTGGGGGGGGGGGGGGGGGGGGGGGGGGCACCAGGGACCGGATGTGGGCCCAGAGAGCTGTGTGCCCTTTCGACCACGAAAATAGGAGAGAATGTCCAGTCGGGGTCTCTGCGGTGGTGTTCCTCCCCTTGGTTTCTTTTGATCAAAAGTTAGTTTAGGTTGCGACTTAACAACTCTCCCCATCACGGTATACCCTCAGTCAGCTCAGATAATTCTTGACCGACACTCCAATCAAGCGAGTAGTGTCGTTTTGGCCAGGTTCTTCACTGGTCAACTCCCTCACACACTTGCTATCCCCACTCTGGATGCCGCTCAGACGGCAACAGGGATCTATCCGATGCCTAGCCTTGTTGCACCACCGTGGAACAGACTCCCGTCACCACGAACCAGCTGTCAGACAAGCTCTGCAATTTACCACTCCACACAAGGCAGCTCAGACCAGGAGTCACATCTCAAAAGTGCGGAGTTACCTCTCCAGTGGTCCACAGATGCACACAGCAGTGTGTTTCACCTCAGCCCCGGAGCTCCCCCAACTGCAGTTGCGTTACTCATGGGCGTAATCCTCTGGGCTCCTCCAACATTGTACATCGCTAACTCCTAGCATGCTTCCCAAGCTATTTCGGCGCTGCGGGCACCAAGCGCCCGTATTATCAAGGCGTTCCTTGGTCCTGAAGCACAAAATGGCGTCTCTAATACCTGAAAGTGCACACCAGCAAATAAATATAACAAGAATGGTCCTGTCGGGTTGAGCAAACAAGAATTGACCGATGCTATTAATGCGGTCTTATAAATAAGGCCTCAGACACAGAAACATACTTAATAAATAAAGAATGGAAACAAAAAGATTTATCACAGAATTACTTCATTCATTGATAAATACAATATCTTAATACGAACTGTCAAGAATAAAGTAAGGGGAGTGACAAATGTGCAAAGATTTTAGGTGGTGAACAATATATACAGTGCGAACATATACATATGTACAAGCGGTAGTGAGGATAGGCCAGAAAATTGTTAAACAAACAAAGATTTCTATCTATTTAAGTATAGAATCCGTTGATGCTGGACCTAGTGTAAAGCGTTGACGTTTCGACCCTGTGGTGCCCCAGTGGCAGGTCTCGGCGGGTCTTTCTCAAGACAGGTAGGGGAGTTGACAGTCCTACTGGAGGCCGGGTATTGAGCCTGGACAGGATGAAGGAAAGGCACAATGGCCTGGTAGCTGATGTTGTTTGGAAGAATCCGGGAATCAGGAAGGAGGGCAAGCGTCCCATCCAGGTCCTGATCGAAGTCAGGCCACACCAGAAAGCCAGCCACAGACACGGCACTACAGGCTTGTTATTAATGTAGCCAGCCACAATATCCAGGGACGCTGTAAGCTCTACTGCGCATCACAACTTGCATCCTCAGCGTCTGCCAATGTTCATTTGCGCCTCAATGCCATTGCGTGTTTCGCTTCGCCAAATCCTTCGGCCGCTGCAGGGCCTTCCTGCTGGACCGCCGTACCTCTTGCTTGAGCGCTGGCACAATCACCAACTCAATGCCCAATCGCTGGCCCCAGCAGGGTAACTCACCGCTCTTCTGCTTATGTCCGCAGCTACACTGCGGGGGAGAGCCGCCTCCGATGCAAGGCAAAATGGCCGTCGAGTGTGTTCTCCCTCCGTCCTCAGCCACGTTGGCCAGTGCGATGCCACCTTAACCTCCACAGGAGATGCCACAGTCGGCAGCCATTCGGTCGTGCCTCCAGGCGTCGGTCTGATTTCCGGCAATGTCCCGCTACTCAATGCCGAGGATGACAGCCTAGTACAGGGATCTCCACCTCCTGCAGCTGTCACTCACTCGTTCTTAGGTGCAGAGAGCGCAGGACGGTTCGTCTTGCCCCCAAATCGCTCCAAACTCACCAGCAGTGCAGTTTGGGGCAGAAAGACCCCGCAGATGCAGGATACCTAAAGGATTATTCAATGGGTACGCAGAGCTATCGGCTTAGGCAGCCATCACTGTTGCGAGCAAGCTCTGTCCCCCATGAATATGCTTTTCGCTTTGATTGGAAGCCAGTTAAGTTTCTTGAGTGAGGGAGTGATGTGATCATAGCGTCTTTCCCCAGTGAGTAGTGTTCCTTTAGTCTGCTTGGCAGTCTATGATCTGACTAGCAATACATGGGTGAGTCATTCAATTAAGTCTTTATGGGACAGTGCAAAATCTTACATACAATAATTAAGCTGGCCTTTCTAAAGTACTGGGCAGAGTAATGTTCTAAGTACATGAGAAGTGATGCTTTAACAAGAACATAGCTGTTCTACAAACTAAGGTGAATAAGGATCAATCTATGAAGTATTGATCAGAACTTACTTACAGAGTCACAGACCTAGCACATTTAATCAAGAGGCACTGATGTGAAAGTGCTAAAACAAAATTATTAAGCATAGTGAGAACTGAAAATAACAAGTAAATAAAACTCATTGGTCCTGATGGATCACTGAAGAACAGAGAATAACAATTCTATAAAACCCATTGGTCCTGATGGATCACTGAATAACACAGAAATCACAATGTTTCTTTACAATAGAGTTTCAAAAGTTCAGAACATGAGCCTGGCTAAATATATTAAAATAGCCTGGGGGATAAGAAGATCCACTGTTATTGTGATACACTAATCATTAATGTTGTTTGAATTATGATCAAAGCTCAATATAGACTTTACTTTTCCAAACCATACAAAACACCCAGGATTTGTTAAAGCACACAACTACCTCCGGAGATGTGTCCCGGCGCTGGGGGCCGTCGGAGAGATTAACACCTTGGGAGCTCATGACGAGCTCAGCTCGTCATGAGGCACAGTGGCACTGTGCTCATGATGAGCTGAGCTCGTCATAACGGCTGTGGAACGCCCACGCTGGGATAATTCCCCTACTGTGCTGGGTGTTCCATTAAACAGGCATGGTCATGACGAGCTGAGCTCGTCATGAGCACAGCGCCACCGTGCTGCATGACAAGCCGAGCTCGTCACAAGCACTGCAGCTCAGCGCGGGCCCTCTCCCCCCGCATCACAGGGGGGAGAGCGTTAAGCGAGCTATTGCACAGAGTCACATGGTGCTGGGCTAACCTGCCGCCAGCACCAGGGCTCAAACCGTGAACCCCGTAGTCCAGAGTCAGGCATCCAGGCCGCTGCGCCACACCTCTTCCAGTGCACCTCTTAAAGTGCACAGAGGCGAGTTAATATTGATGGGAGCTTAGGGTTAATTTGTGTGTAACAAAGTGGGCATGCGTTTCGTCAACTGTAAGCCTTCTTTTTTGTAACAAATATTAATCCTTAAGCATCCCTAAAAAATGAGACTTTCGAAACTCGGAAAGAAAATATTTTCAAAATGTCCTAGTGATACAGTTCGTAGATACACTTTCCAGCTCACATCCTTACAAGAAAACAACCCTCTGGCTGAATTGTTTATTGCAGTGCTATACCTCTTGCAGATTTGTAAATATAAATTATTTAAAACTTTCGCTTATAACACTTTTCTCACTCGAGTGACTGCAAATAAAGATGTGTAAAAAAAGGTCTTTTTTAATATAAATAAGCTTTCATACAGAAATACTAATTCAGAAAAAAGATTTCTGTACGAAATCGAGGACATGAGGAGCAGAGTGAAAGGCTCGTTCCTGTGGAGGTTGCATTAAAGAATGATTAGTAAAGGTTGGATTGTACAGGATAGTCTTTTAAAAGATGCACCGATCAGGAAGCATGATTAAAAAAAGCATACAGCATGGCATTTCGTGAAGTACATCAAATAAAATCTGGAGTACTGTACTGGAGCAATATCACACATAAAACGAAAACAAGTATTGGCAAAGCCAAAAGGTTTCACGTTTGGAACCTGCTGGCTTTGCTAATGTTTTTCAACCCCGATGCTGTGCAGCATGACTACAGGAAACAAACGTAACAAAAGGCGCTACAACGTGACAGTTGCGTAATTTTGTAGGCGCATGGGCCTACAAATTGATACAAGAAATGTTTTCATTTACTGCCAGTGGGAGATGAGCAACAGATTGCGGGGTAGGCAACACATAGGGTCAAGGTGGAGTAGTAGCAACAATGTAGGGGTTCGGGTGAGAAAGATTGAGTGCGGTGGGAGGAATCAAAAGGCAAGACAGATGTGCAGTGGGTGGGGGAGAAGCACACAAGCAAGAGAGAGCAATATGGACTGCAGGCAGGAGAAGCACTCTTGTCGAGTGCTTGAGACAAAATAAACAAGCATTGGCATAGCAAATAGGTCTCGCCTTTGGGACATTATAAGTATTTAATTATGCAGCACAATATCCTTGGTGCAAGATCAACTGTTTCATAGCTAAACACTTATAATGTACCAAAGGCGAGACAAGACCTATTGGCTAACTGTTTCTTTTAGCAAATGTGATAAATTTTTTAGATTTACTTAATTTCCAACTACACTGCCTATTTTATATATTAAACAGTGACGGTAGCCACTGCGTAGTTATGGTTGAGATGGTGTGGTCATTTAAAATGTATTTTTATTTAACAACATTTGACCCTGTGGATGGGTTTGCATGAAATGTACTTGGTTAACACCACACTTATTTATAAGCCCATTTTGCCGTCAGTGTGTCACTTTTTTACGCACCCGTGGCGCAGTGGGCCAGCCCATATTTACAAGGCCAAGGAAAGCCACCCTGTTTGGCTTTTTACTGCCCTGTAAATCTGGCCCCCTTTCATGCATTACTCTGCTTGAAAGGGGTGTTCCATGGGTGTTGCTGTGGGTGATCCCACGCTACATCCATGGAACCCGACGCCTTCCCAGATTTACAAGGTTTTGTAAACCTAGGAATGCGTCAGATTCAAACAGTCATGCTATTTTTTCATGTGTTGCATGTGCATACCTAATTATTAACATATAACAATGTTTCATGCTAAGGCAGTGATTATTGTTTGAAGCAAAATAACTGATAAAATGGAAGTTATGTAGTTATCATTCCTCGTATGCATTGAAACAAATGTGCATAGAAACAAATGTGCCCTGGCACCGTATACAGCACATTCATCAAGTTTGCCTTCTCACAAAAACAATAATGCTGTGCTTCGCTGGACCGGCTTATACCTGCACATCATGCTGCAATATGTCCCTGTTATTTTGCTAACGTAAGTTTGCACTGCTTTGGGCACTCTTGGTAAGTGCTCTTTTTTTTTATATAAAAATGGATTTGCAGGCATGCCCTACAGCTTCAAAGAAGATCTGTGATGTTCTGCGACCAATCTTCTCCCACACAATTTTCCTGTTGTGTTTACCTCCAAAGCCCCATGCAACACTGAGCACACTCATTTTAATAAAAACATCAATGCAACCATTGCCATGTGCCACGCTTTACTTGTTACCAATGGACCGTGCTCTGCCCTGTAGAGATGTCTGCTTTGGTTCACATAAATTAGAATGTTCAGTTACAAAGGAAACCACTCGTGGTCACGCTGTCTTTTCAAAACTTGCTTTAGCTGTTTCAATTGCCCTTTCAGTTTACCCGTTTTTTCTGATAAATGTCTGCGCCAGGCCCATTTCAACAAGGCGAAGTAGGTATGTCGCAAATAAGTACTTATGGATGCATGTACACACAAAAGGGAACTTGATCTTTTTAAGGGTTGGATAGGTAAGCCTGGATTTTTTAGATCACCTGGAAATATAAATTAGGAGAAGGCAATCCGTTATTAGTCAAGCAAGACAGAGGCACAGTCGATTCAGAATTGGCTTCGGCGTTTTATGACCCTCGAGAAAATCGATTTTGGTGGCGCAGGTGGTAGAATTCAGGAGTGCCTGATGTGTGCTGCTTCTTGCATGTACATAGTACACCATTGCAATAATCCTGGCTGACTGGACAGTCGATACTGTGCGTGGGCAGAGACAAGGGGGCGTACAGTGAATGTGTTTTTTCTTTGTTATCTTTCAGTGGTAGTGTTTCCAATTCTCAGTATCTCTAAACTCCCAGCCACAAGTTCCCATTCAATAATACCCTTACTGGAGGGCACAGATAATTGCATGTAAGACGTAATAAGGGGGAGGGGTGCTGGCTGCACTGGGAAAGCCCACGCAGGAATGGATGCCGCCTAAAGTGAATTGATTATGATAATGGCTCTAAAATAACGTCTCAAGTTGAGTTCCATGGATTGAAGTTGGCGTTTCAGGCCTGGTAAAGTGGAAAAGATTCAAGGCCTGAGGGGATGTCAAATCGGTACTGCGTAGCGAGGCTGTCAGTAATGAATGCCGGTCCACCCAAAGCCACAATCTGGGCAGCTTGTGGAAATCTGTTCTGCAAGGTGGCTTTCTCTTGGGACAATCTGTGTTTTCACGTCATTAAAGGCAGCTTTATGATAGATGTGCCACACATTTTCATCCCTCTGTGGTTATTTCCTCACAGATGCTACAATTACCCGCCCCATTCATTTCACAAACAAGCTACACAGGCACTACAAAGAACTTGAGGGCAGAAATGCAAATGACTGCTCTGCCACCTTGTGGCGCTTTGATTGTACTGTTGCAGCTCAAACAAAAGTAATTATTAACAGGCACCGCAACAAAAACGAGTGCGGCCACTCATCCGCAAAAGGTATGCGAGTTATGCAGCTGGCACCCGGCCGCGCTGCTGCTCGCTCCCGAGCTCCCTAGGCCAGGGGAGAGAGAAGGCGGCACATGCACCCGCCTTTGGCCAATTGCGTGCTGTCTTTCTTAGAAAGACGCATGCAAAGGCCAATAGCGTGAAAAAGCACACACGCGAGCTTGTGGTCGGAGTTGGAAGTCCTCACTAGAAGACTCGCAAAGCAGCGCATGCGCGCTGGCTCATGCAAGACCTAAACAGTAGGTCCTTAAAAGTGAGAAGGGGAAGGGCTCAAGTAAGCTAGCAATCCTCGAGGGCTGGGACAAATGAAAGATGGACAAGCAATAAAGTAAGAAGCAATCAAACGAGCAACAAGAAAGACAACCAATTGGAAGCAGTTAGGGGGCTGCAAGTTCTTGGAATTTGACAATATGTCTTGCAACAGGCAGCACATGCTGTCTGTTCTGCATAAGAGATTGCAGAGTCAATCTAAATCCAATGATGAATACTGCAGATCGGTGCGAGTGCTGCTTACTAAGTGAGCCAAGGTGTACTTCTATCCATTAACTCAAGGTAAGAGGATTGATTTGTCAATTTATTTTGTTTCTTTTTAAAGCAAAGGACATATAAAAAAGTGGTCTCTTAGCACTGTTAAAAAATAATTAATAGGAGCCGCAGTGGAATGCAGCACATAGTGGATACCAAGAGATTAGACTGCACAGTCTCATCTTTTTAAATTTGAGGCGATGGCGCACTGCAGATATTTAGATCGATAGCGTGCCATTGCTTCCCTTCTTGAAAACTAGGGGCTCTATTTCAATTTAGGTATTTCTAGGGGAAGCTATTCCATATGTCTCAACTGTCAAAGTAGCACAGTCAACTCATGGGTTTAGATATCTGTGAGTACTAGATACAATACATCTTAAAAACGACTACAAACGTTATCTGCTTACTTATATGGTACCAACAAAGCAGTTGTAAAGCATGGGGCACATAGCTAGATTTCTTTAGTATAACTACTTCGATGCTGATGCCGGAACCGCTCCGTCATCAGCTGCGGTTGGGCTGTGCTGATGACGGAGCGGTTCCGTCATGGCCCGGCCGCCGCGCCTGCGCGGCGCGTTCTATTAGGCGGGCGGGGCCATGACGGAACCGCTCAGTCACGAGCACAGCCCAACCGCGGCTGGTGACGGAGCGGTTCTGTCACCAGCATGCGGCCGCCCGCCCTTTTAGCGCTGCGGCGGAATAGCCGCCGCAGTGATGTGGTTAAGGAGAGCTATTGTTATGTATGTAATGGAGTTTGACAATGTTGGTTTTGGTAGGTCAAAAGAGGGCAGGAGAAATACATTAGCACCTTGGAAAAAAGGATAGACCCGGCACCCGCACAACCGCCCGCTCAACCGACCTCCCCCCCACCCCCACAAAAGTCTAACTCTCAGGAAATATTAACAGGTTTTGGTTGTTAAAGAAACCTGTTGAGTCGGACTAAGATCACAGTCCAAGGTTATTTCAATGTTCATAACAGAATGAACTAGCCAAGAGAAATAGCCCAGTGATTAAGACCATCATCTGGCATCCCACACATTTAGGGTGCAATTTTACAATAAACCCACATGTGTCTTGGTGAAACATCCAGCAATTATTTTCATGCTGGACTTAGATCTGGAATGAGGAGTAAAGTGATCGATAATTTAGTTCTTGCAGGCATTGTAATTACTAAAGATGATGGCTAAGTCAGCACACTTATTTTATTAAATCTATCATCACTCATTGGAACTTGCGTGACTAGTTGAGATAGTAGGGAGGTGCTGTTGAATTCGGCCCTACAAAAGATGTACTTTTGCTAAATAAATGCATTAGTTATCAAAACGTAAGCCTACTACATTTTGCTGTTGGATTCATGACCGGGATATAAAAAATGTAGTATACTTTAATTTGAATTCGTGATTGGATACAATGTTTACTAATCCTCTAAGTGATCAGATGTGGAATTGCTCCTTCAGGAGTAATTTTGTGTTTGCATTCGCATGTACCTAGTCTCCTGAGAGATTACTATTGCTCTATTGTGTGTAACTTAACATTCTAAATGTGCCATTTTCAGAATTCCGACTTAAAATCTGACTTTACCATTAAGGATCCATTAAGGATGATTTCAAATACTATTCAAGTTCAAACAGTATATATCTATCTGCTGTCATTGGTTTTTTCCCATTCCAGAGTTAGCACTTATTAAATGTAATAAGGTAACTCAGTGAAAGTCAATGGGAGTGAACAACTTTAGAAGTTTTACACTGACAGGACACGTAAATCTTAAGCACACATCCTAACTTTTAAATATGATGCACCCTGCCGTGTGAGCATTTAGGACCTACCTTATAAGACACCTGTAAGTATTAAAAATAAAAAGGAAGGTTTAGGCCTAGCAAAAGGTTCTTTGGCTAGAGGCAATTTAAAACTGCACTACAGGCTGCAGTGGCAGGCCTGTGACATGTTTTAAAAGGCTATTTTGGTGGGTGGCACAATGAGTACTACAGGCCCAATGGTAGCATTTAATACATATAGTACCATTAAATGTGCTAATTAGGTTTAGGCCAATTTTACCATGTTTCAAGCAGGGAGCATAAGTGCCCTAGCACTCGTTAGCAGTGGAAAAGTGCACAGAGTTCTAAAGTCAACAAAATCAGCAAAACAGGAGGATTTAAGGTAAAAGGACTAGAGAATACTAACAGTGGACTAGTGTTCATAGCAAGTTGGATAGAATTCCAGATTTTCGAAGCGCAGTCAAAAAGAGATTATGATTGTGTCTTCCTCGGAATCACCACCATTTTCTCGATGAGCGAAACATCCTGGGCGTGACAGGCAGGGGTGTGCTGTACTTGCTGAGTAGGTGTATCAAAGAGAAATGGGAGTCTGCAGCCGAGGCCCCGTCAGGGCCGGGCCGGGGGGAGGACTCCCAGGTGCGCCTCGCCTAATGATGAAATGGCCATTGCAGCTCCTGTCAGATAATTGCTTGGGCCCATACTCTGCTGTTGCGCTAGCAGCTCTTGCCGCTCCTGCCCTCGCCACAATTCAGCGTCCTTAAAGGGAAGGGACTACACTTCCCAGAAGTCCCTGCGGCGCAGGAAGACCGCGTTATTGTGCAGCGCCAGGAGGCGCTTAAATATCAAGGAGGACAAATGCAACGCGGGACGCGCTAATTGCTTGGGGCCATACTCTGCCAATTTGTTTGCTGTTGCCCCGTTGGTGATCGTCGCTTTGGGCGGGGGACTGCAGTTGCACTAGCGGCTGTTGCCGCTCCTGCCCTCGCCACAATTCAGCGTCCTTGAAGGGAAGGACTACACTTCCCAGAAGTCACTGCGGCGCAGGAAGACCGCGTCATTGTGCAGCGCCAGGAGGTGCTTAAATCTCAAGGAGGACACACACAGCGCGTGCGTGCCCGGGCGCTGCCCGGGCAAGGCCCAGGCCTAGGGCGGGCCCATACACGCCCGTCAGAGCCCAGAAGAGGCCAGGCTGGGCAACACCATTAACACCTTCTGCGGGGAACTGTAAGACTGCAACCCTCTACTAGAAGCGACTAGAAGCGCACCAACTACTCCTCAAAGGAGCGATGACGAGAAGTGTTCAAGAAGACAGAACAACTTGCTGTCCTACCGTCGATGTGGAACTACCGCTGGTCACCATACCTTTTTTAAGACTATCAAGAGTAAGCACAGCAAAAACAGTGTGAGAAATACAACTATCTAATAGACAGGGAATCCTGACTGTGTATGGGTTCTGTCTTCTTGAACACTTCTCGTCAGAACAAAGAGAAATTACCATAATATGCTGTTTTTGAGGAAATCTACCATGATGTACTGATTTATGATTACCAATTTAAATTGAAGCCCTGAAGAAGTCTCATTGTAGAGACGAAACGCGTTGGCTGGCTAAGAAGGAAATCCATTTGTGTTCTTGGATTTTTCTTGTGTTGAAACACTACAATAAAGAACTTGAATAAGAAAATCTGCAAGAATTCTGACCTTTTTTTTCACAAGATTGTGCACTTTTATATACACTGTGGACATTTGAAACTATAAAGACAATACTTTTTGGATGGGTGCTTATTTCCTATCATACATTGCAATTTTTGGGCTTCGCCCTTGAAGGAACAAACAGGGTTGTGTTCCTTGGAATCACAAGCACCATCACTTCTAATTACACGCCACAGGTGAAAGTAGGTGCAATTTGTTTTACCTCAACCCTTGTTTTTTTATATAAACAGGTCAAAGGGGTCACGTGATGAAAACAATCAGGCTTAAAACAGAGTACTGAGGGATTCCTGTAGAAACTTGTGTACGCGATTATCTAAAGTCCGATAGATGCACCGTCTGCAACCTTTCTTGTATGAATTACTGGATCCATTTCTGTAGTGAGATGCCTGATCAGAATTAAATGTGAGATGACAAATGCTGCAGACAGGTTCAATAAGAAAGATTCAGACACCATCTGCAATTCTGATCTGTCGGATGTCAATCAATTTGACCAGGACAGTTTCTGTACTGAAACATTTGTGGAACCTAGACTGTACTGGATGAAATAAGCCAATGGACTGTGTATGGGATTGAGTACCAGGGCTGATAAGCCCACCTTAGTGCCACTAGGATGATGGTTGTGGAGATTTGGATCATTATTCTCACTATGTATGGAATGAGTGTGAAAGGCGGGAAAGCGTACCAGTTCTTCCATAGTGCACTGCCCATGGACTGTGGGTGTGGGTACCCGGAGGCAAAGCCTAGCCATTTTGCATTTTCTGTGGTGCGTTGATGGCAGGGCCACCTGCCAATGGAGGACACTTGGGGGTTGAGTTCCTACTCATGTTCGTCTACTGCCAGATTTGTTGTTCCAGGGCAGACAGCAGAGGAAGGGGGGTGACCCCCCCTGTTCTTGTATGTAATCTATTGCTGTAATATTGCCATTGCTTTCAATCACCACCTCGCTGTGAAAAAGTGAGTAGTAGAAGGCTTTGAAGATGAAGAGGGGTTCAGGTGCCTTGGACAGTCATATTGCCAAAAATCACACCCGATTTGATGAGCAATGCATTGGTGGTAATAGTCACCTGTGGAAAATGGTCCAAGAAAGGCCTGTTTAGCAACAAGTTGTTGCCGTTCCACCATGCAGAAAGCATCGAGTGCTGGACTTTACCAAAACTAGATCTTCCCACTAACCCTCCGTTTGTGACCACTGACTCATGAGGCACAGCTGGAGTGAGTGCATGTATAATCTGGCCTATGGTACAATAGCTTTGCCAGATGCCATCATACCCAACAGCATCATTACAGTTCTTACAGTCAATATGTGTATAAACTGAAAAAGAGGCAGCAAGTGTTGAAATGCCATCACCCTCAGGTAGTTGGGGTATGCGTTTCCTATGACAGAAGTTAAAATGGAGTCAAGAATGAGTTTGGTAGGTTGTGAGTTGGACATCTGCGCATGCTGCTGCTGTTGATCAGTCAGTCATAGAGATAAAGGCAGATGGGGATGCCCGGCACAGTGAAGATGACTGGGCAGCGCAGCCAGACATTTGTTAAAGACCTTTAGAGCTGTGGTGACTGGTGTGTTACCGCTACAACGCATCTTTTACAACATAATGCTGTTACAACGCAGCTATTACATCGCAAATACCATTACAATGCATGCCATTACAACGCATGGCATTACATAGCAGATGGTATTACAACGCATACCATTACATCGTAAGTATTGGTAAGTATTTAATTTTTTTTTTTTTAATTTAATATGTTATTATTGATTTAATTATTATTAATTATAAAAAAATATTTATTTCGTTTTTAAATATTATAAATTAAATATATTAATTTAAGTATTTTTTAAAATAAGTATGAGTATAGGAGTATATGTTTTGGGGTACTGATGTATATGTTTTGGGGTGTTTGGGTATTTTTAGGTTTTAGGGCAGTGTTTGGGTTTTGGGGTACAGGGGTGTTTTTAGGTTTTAGGGTAGGGTTTGTGTTTTGGGGTACAGGGGTGTTTTTAGGTTTTAGGGCAGGGTTTGGGTTTTGGGGTACAGGGGTGTTTTTAGGTTTTAGGGTAGGGTTTGGGTTTTGGGGTACAGGGGTGTTTTTAGGTTTTAGGGCAGGGTTTGGGTTTTGGGGTACAGGGGTGTTTTTAGGTTTTAGGGTAGGGTTTGTGTTTTGGGGTACAGGGGTGTTTTTAGGTTTTAGGGCAGGGTTTGGGTTTTGGGGTACAGGGGTGTTTTTAGGTTTTAGGGCAGTGTTTGGGTTTTGGGGTACAGGGGTGTTTTTAGGTTTTAGGGCAGGGTTTGGGTTTTGGGGTACAGGGGTGTTTTTAGGTTTTAGGGTAGGGTTTGGGTTTTGGGGTACAGGGGTGTTTTTAGGTTTTAGGGTAGGGTTTGTGTTTTGGGGTACAGGGGTGTTTTTAGGTTTTAGGGTAGGGTTTGTGTTTTGGGGTACAGGGGTGTTTTTAGGTTTTAGGGCAGGGTTTGGGTTTTGGGGTACAGGGGTGTTTTTAGGTTTTAGGGCAGGGTTTGGGTTTTGGGGTACAGGGGTGTTTTTAGGTTTTAGGGCAGTGTTTGGGTTTTGGGGTACAGGGGTGTTTTTAGGTTTTAGGGCAGTGTTTGGGTTTTGGGGTACAGGGGTATTACGACTTTATATAAATTAAATTAATTAAATTAATTTTATTTAATTTAATTAAATTAATAACAATATTTACAATTATTAATTTAATTGTATTAAACGATTACAATTAAATTATATTATTTAAAAATGTTTAATTAATTAAATTCTTTTAATTTTATTTAATATAATTTTATTATGTATTATTTATAACTTAATTAAATTATAATTATATTTATTGTAATTAATTGCATTATATTATTTTCTATTTATAATTTTTTTATATATCATTAATTATATTATTTTAAATATATTAAATTAATATATTATTAATTTAATTGTATTAATAAACGATTATAATTAAATTATATTATTTAAAAATGTTTAATTAATTAAATACTTTTAATTTTATTAATTATTATTATATTATGTATTATTTATAACTTAATTAAATTATAATTATATTTATTGTAATTAATTACATTATATTATTTTCTATTTATAAATTTTTTATATATCATTAATTATATTATTTTAAATTACTATAATTAAATTAATTACTGTTTTAAAAATGTTATATTATTTTTATTATTTTAAATTAATTTAATTAACTTTATTACATTTTTTTAAAAAAAGATATACTTACCAATACTTACGATGTAATGGTATGCGTTGTAATACCATCTGCTATGTAATGCCATGCGTTGTAATGGCATGCATTGTAATGGTATTTGCGATGTAAAAATCGCGTTGTAACGGAACGCGTTGTAAAACATCGCGTTGTACTGACACCAATCCGTGGTGACTCCAAAGAGTAGTACTTAGAATTGGTACTACTGTGTATCTACCACACACCAGAGGTACCGGTAAAGGGTGGATTGAACAGGTATGTGTAAGCAGGCATTCCTGAGCTCGAACACGGTCATTAAGTCCCTTTGCCGAGCTATGGGATGATGTCCTGCAAGATTGTCATGTGAAAGTACTGCCTCAAGATGTACTGACTGAGCTGCCAGAGATATGGAGGTAACTCCTTTCTTTGGGACAACAAAATAAATTGAGTAAATGCCCTTTTCTTGTTAGTGTTGGGACACTAACTGCAATTGTGTCCTTGTGAAGGAACGCTTGGACTTTCTCTTCTAAGAGAATAAGGTGATGATGACTGAATTGGTGTGGAATTCTAAGCAGCGGCCCTGTTGAACTATTGCTAGCACCCACTGATCCCCCTCTGATTGATAAGAGAAGAAATGCCTTGGTGTTTACTCCATTGATCCCCCACAGGATTGCATGATTAGGGGAAGGGGTGGGAGGTTGTGGGAGTAATCGTTTGGGAGCTGATGCTCCTTTCCTGGAGCTATTTCTACCCCAGCCCTTGTGACCCTGTACCCTTCGAGTGAACGCTACTGGAATGGGAATCAGGAATCGCCTGTTGTCACTGGAGCTGACTAGCTTGTGTGGTCTTGCCTTCTCCAATGGACTGTGCCTTCTGAGAAGCGGTTGAACCAGAGTTCGAGCGGGCGTACAGCGCATTTCCTGGCTCCCAGCCACCCGGTATCGCAGCCGTAACAGCGCAGCAACCATACCGCAATTTGGACGCCAGCACCAGCACAAGCGCTCTAGCGTTGAGCTCTGGCGACGGATCGGAGCAGTGTGTTCAGAGCAGTCCAGCAGTAGTCCTTCCACTCGGTGTGTCTGGCGTTCGGCGTCTGGGTGTCCTGATCTGCAGCTGCCACTGCATCCTGCAAGTTGGGTGAGACGGGAGAGCCGGGAGTGCCCGGGGAGTCGCGGAGCTGTGGTAGCTCCTCCCCCCGCTAGTGCCCGAGGTCGGTATCACCCTCTGCAGTCATCGGCTGAGCCTGGGAGGTCCCAGCAGGCTTCTCCAGTCAGCAGGCCGCCAGAATCAGAGCCCAAACCCTCAAACCCCCACAGGTGAGAGCGCTCAGGGGGGTCCAAGCACTGTGCTTTGTTCTGCGCACCTCCGTCTTCCGCTCAAGAAGAGGACTGATCAGAGTCCGGTCCGGTCAGTGTCCGAGTCTTCTGGGGGTGAAGGGTGAAGGGAGCACTGGACGCTCTCTCCCCCACCCCCACCCCCAACCCCAACCAACAACAACCAACAACGCTGCCCATATTCTCTGCCCAGAATCCTGGTTTTGGCCGCACGTCCGGGCTGCAATTTCCTTAGGTTGAAGTGGTGGTGAAGCCCTTGGAGAAGCCCTTGGAGCAGGATTCCGGACACGGCTTTCTTGGCCTCTTTGGTCTCACCACGCAACAAAATAATAATCAACATTAAAAACCAATTAGGAAACAAACTAGGCAAAACAGAGTCCAAGTCGAAAACTCGCAGAATATAGTGTGAAAACCACAGAGTTCACCTCCCTCACGCAATTCTCTCAAACTCCCAATCACCTAAAGAGTTAGAGGAAAAAGGGCAAAAAGAGGCAAAGGCCGAGAGAAACCAAAAGAAGCTAAGAAGCTTGCCAACGCCCACTTTCCGCGTATCAACCAGTGGCCAAACGCCCCATAAACGGTATAAAAAAAACAAAAAAAAAATGTTTTTTACTGCAGCAATTACCGTATTTTCTTGCAAAGTTCTGCGAAGGCCTTCATCATAAGAGCTCCCCAATAGCTCTTTAACAGTTCCGCCTAGCAACAAACAACAAACAAAAGCATTTTAAAGTGGAAGAAGAAAAAAAAATTACCTTGTAATTAATCTCAATCATTCAAACAAAACAACAATAACCAAACCATAACCATAATAGCTTCAATAGCTGGACAGTTCAAATATACTATTCGGTATCACCAACTGCTTCACAAAACAAAACAAAATAAAACAAAATTTACAATCCGACCGAAAAATTTGAAACCTTCAAAAACCTCTTGGACCAGGAAGTAACCAAAACTATCTGGGTCAACCAGGAAATAACAGCAAAAATTCTTAAGGAGAAGCCCCAAATGCAAGCTTGGGGGATTCGATTATATGCTCATCATGAAGTGGGATATCCAGAACCCCTTCTTGGACAGGTTCATAAATCTAAGGTCGACAAGACAAAAAACAAAGTTGATCCCGGTCCCTGTCCCTGTAACTCCGTGCTCAAAGGAGCACGAAGTTCTTCCATTGAGGTTACACAAAACAGCAGAGCAACCGTTCCGAAGGCTCGGGACGAAAGAGGAACGGAACTTTCAATCGACTCGTCTTGGATCTCGAGAACAATAAACAGCAGACCTGAGGCTCATTGACAGATGGAAAAAAATACAATAAACTCATCGATGTTAACATTTTGCTCCTGGAACATAAACGACTTTGGTGCAAAAACTTCCGATAAAGGATTATTATTGTATCTTCAGCAATTTGATATAATCCTATTACAGGAAACATGGCTGGAAGAGCCTTTTCACTTACAAGGCTTCAAAACATACCATCTCTCAGGGACTAGAAACTCAAAATTTGGACATTTGAAAGGCGGGCTCACAGCCTATGCTTCAATTTAATCGATAAACTCAGTGAAGGAGCTAACAAGCATAAATACCGCAACAAATGGAATAAAAACAATACAGTTTTAAATATTAAGCCGCAGAAATAAAGAAGTCTTAACAATTGTTAATTCCTACATTCATCCCCATAATAAAAGAACCAGTGTAAATACCTTAGTAACTGAACTGACAAATCTCATCACTGCCGAACCATCTTCAAATTATATCGTCTCGGGGGACTTCAACATGTTCCTTATAGGAGGGATTGACCCGGACAGTCCCGCAGGCAGAACGCCATGCAGCACGGGGTATCCCAAACCAGGACGCCTGCAGATGGGAAAGTCATCCAAAATCTCGAGGGGCATTCTAACCGAGCTGACGAATTTGTCTTTGGTTGCATTAAATGGGCGTTTCGCAGGAGACTGCCCACCTGCTGCTGCCACCTTCCACACTGCCCAATGTAAGACCGCAATTGACTACACCTTCACGTCTTTATCGACTTTCGGCCTAATAAAAGGGTTTATGATCGGAAATCAGGATCACAGTGACCACCAGCCCCAAGAGTTTACCCTTGATGTTCATGGAACAGCAACCACTTACCCAATGGAGGTCACAAATTTAACGATAACAGCAAATCACCGGAGAATCAAATGTAACACCCGCGATCCAGAACAACTCCAGGCCCTCGCGAAAAAAAGATGGAAGGAAAGTAAGCAGTTAAGCACCAGCCACTTAATAGCATGGGATAACTTCATGGACAGCTTCAATCCAACCAAGTCAAAAAACAAGTCAAGAGAAGGATTAGTAAGACCAAAAAATCCCGGGGTCGCCTCATGCAACCAGGCACAAAGCGAAATACTCCACCTCTCACGACATCAGGATGCCGAACTAAGGGAGTTAAAAATCAACAGGGCAATGCACAGTCTTTGTATACACTGCCCAGTTGATAACATCCAGTCCGAATTAAGGAGTCTTATAGCACGCATGAAGAAAATAATTTGGCTCGCAAAAAAAGAAAGGGACGAATCAATATGGGCTAAACTGACATTGATGCAAAAAACAACAACAGTGCCAGGTTTTGGCAGACCATCAGAACCCTAGAGAATCCATCTGCTCTAGGAATCAGCTCATATATAACTGAGGACATTTGGGCAAAGTTCCTACTGAATCACTTCAACTCAGAAGCTGTCGAATCCGCGGAAGCCTTACCGGAGCTCCAAAGTGACCAACAACAATCCAGATTTGAAGGACTGGTCCTTCCCATCGTTTACACAACTAAGCAGCTTGGGGGCAGAATCAAGAAGGGACACAAAGACGGAGCTCCAGGCCCCAACGGTCTTCCACCAATCATATTTAAACAGGATTTGATCTACTGGGTTGAAGTACTCTTCCCCCTTTATAATAACATCCTAGAAAGTGAGAGAATTTCTGACTCCTGGAAAGGATCAATTATTTCTCCTATCCACAAAAAGGGCGCCATGTCAGACCCAAAAAACTATAGGCTCATCGCTTTAATCGACAATGAAGCCAAATTCTTTGCAGGGCTCTTACTAAACGAACTTACAGTTTGGGCTCAGGAAAAAAACCTAATTCCCATCAATCAAACTGGTTTTCAGGAAGGTCTGGGGACTTCAACAAATATTCTCGCCCTTTCTCTTCTGTCTGACGCCTCCAAAAAAAAAAAAATCAACAAACCGCTATTAGTCTGCTTTATCGATTAAAAGGCAGCTTTTGACAGCATCGACAGGGGGATACTTTGGGCCAAACTAGCGAGGTGGGGAATTCCCACAAAACTTCAAAACCAGCTAATCCTGCTTCACTCTGAAACTTGGGTCCAGATTAAAATCGGAGCGGGAGATACCCGGTCTAGAAAAATTCCTACTACCAAAGGGTTGAAGCAGGGTTGTGTCTTGGCCCCAACCTTGTTCAACCTCTTTGTCTCTGACCTTTCCACCGAGCTGGACAACTGCAACCATCATGCCCCGAACCTGGGGGGCTTAACTCTATCGAACCTCTTGTACGCAGATGACCTGCTTCCAATCAGCCGTACTCCAATCGGCCTCCAACATCTGATAAACATCACAAGTACCTTCGCTGAAAAAAATGGGCTGACCATAAATCAGGAAAAATCTAAAGTAATGGTATTAAACCAATGTCCCAACAAAATCTATCCACGATGGTCAATGAACAATCGGCTGCTGGTCCCAACAGAGCAATACAAGCATTTGGGAATCATATTTGAGAGAAATGGCTCATTTTCCAAACAGAAAGCATCCATCAAAGGCAGATGGACTGTATTGGCAGTTTCTTTAAAAAACATCAAGCAAAAAAGAACTGGCCCGAGCCTTCTCCCTTTGCTAGAAGTGGTTCGAGGGTGGCTGCTACCCTCCATCACTTACGGAAGTGAAGCAATGAGAGGAAGAGACCAGGCTACCCTGGACATAGTGGTTGCTAAGGCCCTAAGAATAATATTCAATCTTATGCAATTATCTCACCAGCGCAAATAAGATTAGAATTCGGACTGCTAAAGCAGCAAATCTCACGGAAAGGGGACTACGCCAAATGCTGGTTCAAAATGAAGGGGGCACATTGAATTCATACCTGTGGTTGGAAATCTCAAGAAGAAATGATAGCCCAGCGATGAGTTACCTTCATTCAGTAATCAAGCTGCTAGCTTTACAGGACCTATGGGACTCTTGCTTATCCAAGAAAAGCTTCAAGGTCCTGGTAAACAAATCAGTAAAGATTGTATCTCTCGCAGAAGATAAAGCTGCCTTAGCAGGAGGGCCCACGGCTGGTTCGTAATCCAGAGCTACATGTCAACAAAGCCCCAACTATACTTAGGAACAGATTTTGCAAGAATAACAAAAGAACGGTTCCTTCATCTGAGGCTGGGAATCTTACCAGCAAAGCCCCACCTTCCTCCATGGAAACGTACAATCTCCTTTGATTGGTGCAAACTGTGTGGAGATCTAAACGAAGACATAATACATCTACAATGCATCTGCAATGGCTTGAGAGCGGAAAGGAGACAGTTTCTAAAACAGCTCCTGATTGCAAGTCAGGTTCGATCTTGCAGGGAGGCGGTAAAGGCCTGTTTCGAGGGCAGTAACATCCGCCTGTCTTGCAGCCTTGTTCGTTTTATGAGGACAGCAAACGCAAAGTTAAGTCTGGAAGATCCACAAGTTATCGGTCTTTATGCAATGCCAGCGGGCTTATGAGACAAGTATAACAACCCTCTCTATTAGTGCTCTGATAAAGACCTACAAATACTTCCTTGGTTGCCAAGCTGTCAGCAGTCAGCACGGGCTGGCTTCGAGTTCATCAACTTTGTATTCTCCACAAACATCACTTCATGGGGTGCATCCATCCACGAGAACAAGCCTTATATTGATCTATCTTATTAACTATGAAGAACTATCTTACTTACAAGTTTTTATTCCTCTGTAATTTTATTGAATTACAACATATTTGTAATCTTTTAGCATCTTTTAAAGGTGAAGCTGCATCTTGTGAATTAATGTTTTACTTGTTTGCAAAGGTTTTAATTAATCATGCAATAAAGTCATTATCTTATCTGTGGACTGTTGCCTACAAATAGTGTCTCATGAAGAGTTAGGCTAGAGAGTGCCTTAACAATTTGAAACCTCTCTGTCTTATTTTCTCCAGCATCACCTATCTACTAAGGCTCCACAAACATTTTCCCCATTGAATGGGATGTTGAGGAGGTGTTGCTGGACATCCGGTTGGAGCCAGAGATGTGACATCATGCAGGTCTACAAAGTAGGGATTAGTACTTACTCTGCCGGAGGAAAGTGTCCATTGCGCCCACCGCACAGCAGAGGATTGTACTGGAGACCATTTTCCCCTCTGCAGCCAGCTCTTCACTCCTTTCGGTGGGTGTTTTACCAGCGTCTCCATCTTCTCCCAATGCAGCCAGCCATACGTCAACAGCAACTACACTGAATTAGTAATACGCCACGGCTGTGCCGACTGCTATTAGCTTGCCTGTAGAGCGGAGGCGTTTACTTTCTTTATCTGGGTGTGGGGCATCTCAAGTTGCATGTGTGTAATGTGTATGCCCTCTTTCTGTCAGTATGCACCATCAGGGAATCTGATGGGACCTGACCTCTAATGTAGGGGGGTTATTGGAAGAAGCCTTGAACTTTGATTTAATTTTAGGAGTTTTATATAGTGCAAAGTCGCAAACTCGACCCGTGAAATAGGGTATCGAAGCGCTTTACATGAGCACCAGTTGTGTTACAGAAGGACACATTCATTTTTGTTAGGGACGGGGAGGATCCAGAATCACAGGATGTTAAGCGTCGTTGTAGAGACTCGAACCCGGTTCCCCAGCTTCGAGGTCAACTGCTCTAGCCGTGAGGCTACATCCTCTCTCCAACTTAAACACATGTGGTGCTACGACTCTGGCCCTAACTGGATCTTTGAAACTGTCAAGGGTGGAATGGAGTATACCACGGAGCATGTGCCAGAATTGCTCACTGCATTCAGTCTTAGAAATTGTCCTTACAAGCAAGTAGTCTTCATTTCCTACAACATGCCTGGTAACGTTACTGCGGCTACCTCTCTCTGAAAGACAGCATGGTGCGTCCCAAGATCATTCAGCAGAGATGGTTTGGCTGGGTAGGGCTCTAGGTCATCAGGGGGGCAACAATGCAGTCGTCCCAAGGGTCATCTCTTCCACCTGCACAGAAACTGGGGCCTCATTCTTGGCTGGTTGGGAGGCTGTTGCTCTGTCTCAGTGTACAGCAGTTAGACTGCGCAAGGGTTGCCAATTTGCTCTGGCTGGTACTTACAGCCTATGTCCCCTCCTCCCCCCAATCTGCGAACACTCGTGCGCATCCAACCTTCTCCCAGTACTCAGGCATTTTTTTTTTTTAGTATGCACCACCAGTGCACACTAAGAGCGTCGTCAGTGGCTCAATTAAAATGATGACAGCATTAAAGTTCCTTTTTATCCAAGTGCGCATCAGCACTGCCTGCTCTGTAAGTGGTCTCGGGGAAGGGTGGGGCCACCTGGGGACATTTAAAAGCAGAAGCAGATAGCTACTGCATGCAATGTCTGCCCCAATAATTTGTCTTGAGGGGCTCAAAGGCATTTCACAGCAGAAGTCTTTTTAACAGGCCGCCTGGCGGCCCGTAAATGTGTCTCTAATGTGACCAAGGAGGCTGTTGTGCATTCTTGAATGCATAAATTAGCGGCTCTGGTGAGGACAAGAGCAGCACATTGTCGCCATAGTCACACCATGAGGATAGAAAGGGTTACTGATTTTGCATACAATGCTTCTGTGACGAAAGGCGTAGGCATGAAAGCGTGCGTTTAAGTTTTCACTTTGAAGTTTGAGACAGAGAAAATGAGAAACAGTGTAGTTTCCAATAATGAAGTTAAGAATATGTCAGATGGATTCCAGGGGGTCGATTTGCAGAAAATTAGATGTCATAATTTACCACCGTAGACCCGAATTTTTGGCTAAAGCAGATAACATTCCGTTTCCTTTAATTTGCAGAATTCAACATAGTTGTACCAACATAATCCTAAACAAGCCGAATTCTAGACTTGATGCTATGACACATGCCACAGCTAATGATATGACAAAATGCAGGAGTAGGATTTAAAAAATGCATTGCACCTCATCAGATTGTGGACATACTAGGGGAGAGTCATAACTCTCAGTTTGTAACCACGGTCACAGTATGTCTCAAACGGACACTGCCTAGGGAAGCCAGCATGGTTCCTAATTTACAAATGTAGTGCTTCTTTCGTTGCATGATTCATTATTCTGGTTATCTGATAATTTAGTCAAAACCGAGTATCAACAGTGTTGAGCGTTCCTGCTAATGTGCAAACGTTGTCAAGTACAGTGCAAAATAAAAGGTGCATACTTTTTGAAATGCCAAATGGTGATACCCTGAAACTAGTCTTAAGATGCTTTTTTTCGGTGCACGGAGGAGCTGGCCTGGCAGTTCCGGCTGGACTGTTCTCATGGGCAGCAGGGGCAAGACTGATTTGCACATTTCTGGGTCCAAACTGGAATGGCATGTTGAGCAAAAAATGTCTGGACTTAACCCAGATCTGTGACAGGGGTTGAAGGTTTGATTTTTTCAGCATTCCGTCCATCATCTGTTGTTTTTTTGTAAACATGCATATTTCAGCAAATAAGTTATTGTTCAAACAGGTAGACATCACACCAGCTTCTTTTCTTTTAAGTAGCGTTCAGTGTTGCAGGAGCATAGGGAGGGGGCATAGGGAGGCGATGCCTCTTAAAATAAGAATTACATATCTGGAGACTTGAAAGTCCCATATACAAGTTTTCTGTATATCAACTGAAGAAAGACTCTCTCCACCAAATGCAATTTGATCACAATTCCCATTCAAAACCATTTTAGGTCGAAGCCTACCACACAGAGCAGCTGTGTGGTTTACGAAGGACATCTTGGGGAAATTCAGAAAGATTTCCTGGGAATGCATTCCATCCGTTGCTTACCATTGGCTTTGTGGTTTGTAACTCACATTTTCTGGCTTTCTATTTGCTGGCTTTATTTGTTTTAGTCTGTTCAAGTGCAGTTTGTCCCTCCAAAAGAGATAAGCCTTTTCATACTATCTCTCGTTGTATTCTTCCACAAGTGCTCCTTTCTGTAAACGGGCCGGTAAATCTGGTCTTATTTTGTCACATTTGCTGTACATTCAAAGACAGAGTTCAAATCTCAGACTCGGTATTCTGAGGGAGCTTGGGGTTTACTTTTCTTTCTCCGAATTCAGATTGATGTGAAAATCTTGCTGGGTACTGAGGAAAGGGTTTATTCTAGCACACAACATTTAAATGAAATCTGCAAGTATTTCAGAATATATCCGCATTATCAAATCACAAATGAGGCACATTTTCTGTTACTTCTGAAGTGTGCTGGAACCAAATACTTTAATATGATCAAAACAGATCTGTACACTAGGTGCACCACTCCACTCAACACTACCCTGCACCACTCCAAACCACTTCACTCTACTCTGAAACAATCTACTTTACTCCACGACACCCTACATCACTACTCTATCCTGCAACACTCCAAGCCTTTTTAGTATACTCTGAAACAATCTACTCTACCCCACTCTACTCTGCAGCATTCTCCTCTACCCCACTCTATACTGCACTGCACTACTATATTCTGCAGCACTCTCCTCTACTCCACTATACTGTGCACTGCACTACTACACTCTACAGCACTCTCCTCTAGACCACTATACTCTACAGCACTCTATGCCACTTCACCCCGTAGCACTGCACTCTACGCTGCTGCACTCCGTAGCACTGCACTCTACGCCGCTGCACTCTGTAGCACTGCACTTCACACCACTGAATTCTATGCCGCTATATTCTGCAAAACCCTATCCAATGCACTGTAAACCAGTCCAGTCTATGCCACTCGATAGTATTCTACACCACTCTACTCCACACCACTGAACTCCACACCACTTAACACCACATTTCTCAGCAATACTGCATTCTATGCCAATGAACCTTACTCAGCATCATTCCATTACGACACTGCACCATGCAGCACATTCAATGCCATTACACTGTATGCCACTTTCCTTTACATCACTCTCAGCTACACCAGTCTACTCAGCACCACTTTACAACACTGCGCTTTTATGCCACTCTACTCTACACCACTGCACTCTACGCCATTGTACTCTATGCCTCTCTACTGTACTACTCTACTCTAATCTGCACCTCCCTAATCTATGCTACTGCATTCTACGATGCTGCACTGTATGCACGCTGACTTCTATGCTGCTGTCTCCATGTTACTTTACTTCACTCATGTCAATGCACTCTACATCAGCCCAATCTACTGTATGCCACTTCACTGTACGCCACATGACTCCACTCTATGCCATGCCAAAAACAACACTGTGCCACTCCACTCTACTCTTCACCATTCCACTCTACGACATTCTAAGCCACTAACTTTTACCAATTCTAAACAGCAGCCATGCTTGTGTACAACAATGCTAAAACACATTGTCAAAGCCATTAGCTCTTGCATAAGCAAGACCTATTGGCTTTGCCAATGCTTGTTCTAGGACTAGTTGTAACTTACTCTTACCCTTGCTCCTCAGTGTATAGTTCAACAAAAAATTGGTTCTGTTGGGTAAGAGGTTATTAGAACTATGCTCTTAGATGCAAATGAAAACAAATCAGCTCTCTGATACAGGGACTAGTGTTTAGTGAGAAATCAAATGCTCAAAACACGGAAGAACAAAGTCATAAGGTCAAAGTATTGTATTATACATATTAATACAGGATTGCTTCTATACAAAACCGAATTATTTCATTCGTGGATTAATTATACATACATAACAAGACCGTCATAAAAATGTGCGACTTTTTGTGAAGGAGTGCTCAGTGAACATAATAATAATTACAGCACTATTCATGCCTAAACAGCAGTAAACAGGCGCTGATCACTGACTTTTTAAAAGTGGCCACAAAAACCATCAAGGAAACCCAGGACCACAATGACCTCGAAGGCCCCAAACACATTAATTCCAATTAAAAAAAAAAACCTTGTCCCTAGGACGTTGCTACTTCAGTATATTATTTCAATAGAACGACCAAATGTCAGTTTCTACTGCCGCACCACCAGACCAAATTTTTAATCTTCAGGTGTGCTCACCTAGAACGTCCGAATTCGTTAAAAACTGGAGAAGTTCCTTGTGAAATTTCAAAACGACAGTCAGGACGAACACATAAATTATGTCTGCACCCACTCTTTTCGGAGTACATCAACAGTCAATTGTGCAAAAAAATGTGTGAAGAACAAACACATTAACCCTAGTAATTACATCACTGACGTTCAATGTGAAGTCGACACAAATTCCTCACAAGACAGAAGCAGCAAGATTCACAATAGCAAAATGGGAGAAGTCCGGGATACAGGGAGAGATTTCCAGTACGCGATAGACATTGAAGTCCAGAGCTCGCAATCTCAAACAACTAAAGCTCTTCTAGAAAGTGGACAAAGTGACAATGTTAAAACCAGAGGCACTAATTCACTGCCACCCGCTCTCTTTAGAATCACAACTGCGGCAGCAACAACTATCCTTACTTAGTTACAATTGTAACAAGCATTCTGAGCCCCTTTGAAAACACATACATGTTGCCAGTGGCCTTACCACCAGACGTCTTGGACACTGTCGAAGTAAACACAAATAAGCAAGAACAACTTGCCTTGCCACTCCAGTCATTGGCAAAAGTCTACCTAAGACGTTAAGAGCAATTGTTTTTAAACCACCACGATGACATGCACCTTAAATTTTAAAAATCTTGAAAACTCTCCCACGATACTACAGTCATAAAAAGGGATCAATCAAGTGAGATTTCGGGTTCACTGGACTTTCCGTCCCCATACCTCCAACGACTAACAGAGAGCCAGCATACCACCACCTGTAGTACCACCACCCGCAGTCTGGCCGTATCTCTTAAACACCTTGGACAACATTGGTAAAGCTATGATTTACCACACAGATAAGCTAGACACCCAAGTGGATCTTTTAAACACCCTAGCCATCTACGTTCAGGGGGTGGAACAAAACTGCTAAACTTCAATGAGATGATCACGAGGGTGCAGCTAGACCGAGAAACAACATACCAAATGTGTCACTGTCACTGCACTCAAATAATAGATCAACTAGCTGCAGTTCCAAGTATAATGACCACATTACAGAGTGTCACCAGGGACACCTCATCTAAGAACATTCTATCAGCCGTGAAAGCAAAAGAAACACTAAGGGAAGAGGATCAGGCTCGTCCCAGCCCTATCAGGGAGCAAAACGCAAGTGTAATGGGGTCTATCTTAGCTCACACACCAGGAAGCACAAACACACCACAACCACCAATAGTTTTGGCTACCACAGGTGCCTTGGCCACTCCACCAACTGAGTATTGCAACGAGCCACAAGCAAATCAAACAAAAGAAACAGCTCCACTATCCAAGCTGGAGAGAAAATGCTTGTGAAAGGCCAGAAAGAGGAAAAAAACAAGCCATGCACCAAACGCAAACCCCTTCATGTTGGAGCAAGACGTTATCCAAAGTGGAAATAATGCTACATACACAAATACTGAGGATGCCAGTCTTGCAGTTCATCCGACCCTATCAAGCAACAAGCCCACCACCTCAAAAAGCCACAACCAACCAATAACGCAAAATCCGCAGCCAGTAAATGTATATAGCATATTAAAGTCCACCGAAAAGGGGATGAAACGGTTCTCAACAAAACAGGCTGCACAAACATTGAAAAAAATACACACACCTGTGCGTAATATGTTAGAATCCACCATTATCAGCTTAAAGGAAGCCATCTTGCCCATGGAGGGTGTAAGAGAGCAGAGGAGTAACCTTGAAACAACAAACAGCCATCACCTGGGAAGTAGTGCAGCATTATCCATAAAGTACAATGATATACATTTACAAAACAATACATGCAACGTTCAGAAATCTTGCCCGACCTCCCCGGAGAAAACCGCGGGGAAATATAAACCAACAAAAACCCAGACACCGAACGAAGGCAGGACATTTTCAATAACAACAATAAGCTGGACTTTATCCCCCATTACGTCTTGAGGGGATCTTATGACATCTTCAACAGAAGTGTACTACTAAAACTATTCAAAGCACTTTCTTCCTTAACACCATCGATGCTGATGGTATTTTCCTCCGGTGCTGGTCTTGTTGGAAATCCCATTGTTCACGACGAGCTCAGCTCGTCATGAGCACAGCTCCACTGTGCCTCATGACGAGCTGAGCTCGTCATGAGCATCGAAGGGGTTAAGTCACATGGACACCATTAATTTAGAAAGCGTAGAATTTAGACCCAATCCTGACTCAACCTGTCACGAAATCATCACAGCAACTTTCTTCGACAATTCCATCACCGAGCAGATCTGGCAGCAGCAGGATTAATTTGCCAAATGGGGCATAGAGATAAAAAAGCTTGAGCTACAACAATCCAACCTATCAGAGGGCATGCCTAGAGGTGCGAAAGGCCCAGATAATCATAGCCCAACCAAGGGTACAGTCCAAACCGGAAGGAAAATCATCTTCGCTCATCCCAAAGCAGTTAAGCCTTTCGGGTTATAGGCAGACGAATACAGCTGGAAGTAGCCACGGAATGGCATGAACAAATCCTCCTAAAGCATCAAAACCAGATAACAGTTGCAATATCTGCTCCTAGAATGTGAATGGCTTAAGTACAAAATTAAAAGATCTTGACTTTATGGAATTCAATATACAACACAATCTACTCCTTTTTCAAGAGACATGGCAGACCAATCCTTCCCCAATTGTAGGTTATAAAGAATATCTCAATCCGGCCAAGAGAGATTCAAAATATGGAAGAGCAAAGGGAGGCCTCTCTATTTTTGTCTCGACTGACATCTCATGGCAAGTCTCCGTAGTAGACCATGACTCGTCTTGGATGTCAAACATCAAATTAGTGGCCTCGCCCTCCTTCAGTCTGCGAATACTGAACATCTACACCCATCCTTCACCTAAACAAAAGATGTCAAGTATCAAGAACTTAACAGAAACATTAGCCACTCTTAAACTTGCTCATCCACAGGCTAACATCATTCTGTCAGGGGATTTCAATATGAACCTACTACATGGCAGGTAAGAAAGTTCATTAGGCCACACACAACCCAGCAAATGATGTGATACACATGGTTATAGATGTGCTTCCCTGCTGGAAGAACTCTCAATGTGTGTGCTAAATGGTCGAGTACAGTCTGAAATCCCCCGGCATATACTAGGGTTAAGCAAAAAGAAGGCTAAATTATTGATTACACACTTACAGTCCAGGACATTCTCCCATACATCTCAAACTTCCTAATAAAAGAAAAGGCAGCAAGCGATCACCATCCCCAAACCTTCAATTTGCTCATAAGTATGGCAAACTCAATTACAGATAATGTGATGTCCCTACCAACGCAAAGATACAATTCAAAACGACTCATTTGGAAAAAGGAAAACATTGGTTAGATCATGGACACATTTCCCTGTTCTTCTTGAGAGTTTGAAGGCTGAATCATCGTGTATAAAAGTCTGGGTATCCTTCACTCACGTTCTAAACAATGAATTCTCAAGACAAGGCAACGGCGCAAAGTAGGAAGATCAGCAGGGGCAGAGTGGCTAACCAACAGCCTAAGGAAACACAAAAATCAACTGAATAAATATCTAAAGCAACTCCGAACTCGAAGCTCAGAATTCTCTCAGGATATGCTCTCCTTAATATCAAAAACAAGAAAAGACCTAAAAAGGGACATCAAGGCAGCCAAGAAAGACTTCAGAGAACTTCTTTGGCGAAACTACTTCATGCCAGCAAACACAGAGACTCCAAGCTCTTCTGGAAGTCCTTAACCACCTATCAAACGGCAAGAACCGACATTTCAACTCTGATATAATGGAGGACACCAGGAGAGCTCATATCGAACATACATATAACGCCACCCCATTCTCAGGCGTTACGAACCTCGGAGTCCCCACTGCAGGAATAGCCCACAACACACTCAAGTCAGATTACACAAGAACAGGTCCTCAAAATCATAAAGAACGTAAGAATTGAGAGAGCCCTAGGGCCCAATGGCCTGCCGAACGCAATATTCCGGCATGACCCTTCATTCTGGTCCAGTATCCTTACCCAGCTTTTCACAGGTGTGTTAGAATCCAGCACGATCCCGGACTCCTGGCGAGGTAGTATCTTATGTCCAATACACAAATCGGGCTCACGCTTGGATCCTGCTAACTATATATTGATAGCATTAATTGACGTTGAGGCAAAGATGTATGCTTCAAACCTCCTGGTAGATTTAGAGGACTGGGTCAGCCGCACAAACTTGATGCCATGCACACAAACCGGATTCGGCGTGGAATGGGCACCCTTACCAATATCTCTGCGGTCACACTTCTAGTTAATCAAGCCTATGCAAAATCCAGCCCCCTGTATGCGTACTTCATCGACCTTAAAGCAGCGTTTGATAAAGTACCAAGAGCAAAGCTATGGGTCAAATTGCAAAGTTGGGGGGCACCAACTAAACTTTTGGAGGCAATAATCAATTTATACTCAGATACGTGGGCGCAGATAAGGAAAGGAGATGGGTGCAGCATAACAAACAAGATTCCAACAAAAAATAGGCTAAAACAGGGTTGCGTGCTAGCCCCCTGTCCATTCAATATCTATACCGCTGACCTCGAGAAGCATCTCCAACAAGTTCAAACCAACCCCTCCAAACTGGGCAAAACACCAATCACCAGCCTTCAATACGCAGACAACATCGTTCTACTAGCACAAACTCCGATAGGTCTGCAACGATCGATGACCCAACTAGGAGCTTATACCACCTCCGCTCAATAAATAATAAACCTTAAGAAAACCAAGGTGCTATGTTTCTCTAAACATCACAATAGTGGGTCAAAAGGCAAATTCACCTGGAAACTAGATGATAAACCAATATCCCAGGTAGACTCATACAAATACCTAGGGTTTCAACCCGACCACAACCTTAACTTTAAGCAACACCTGGACCAAGGAAAAATGAAAGTAAAACAACTCCTCTATGCTTTACAGAGGAAGCTAAAAGGCTGCTCAACTGGTCACCTGCTTAAGATAATTGCAGCAAAATTCATACCAACCATATCGTATGGGTCGAAAATTATGAAACACAAAAGAAGCCGCCACCTTAAATCAAGCCCAATCCAGTTTCTTCAAGAGCCTGTTTTAAATTCCCCGACACATCTCCAAGGCACAAATTCGATTGGAATACGGGCTTAAAAACCAGAAAACAGCCCGACAAGGGGCGGTGGTCAAATATTATTGGTGGACGAGGCAAGCAGAAGACAATACTTTAACACACTTTTGTTGGGAAGAAATTGAAAAGCAAGCAAGGCTAAGCAATTCAATTGTTGCAGTTTTAAAAAAAATCACTTGTGGACCTACACCTGGAAGAGTCCTGGCACACAACTACCTCTTATTCTGGGTTTAAAAATACGGTGAATAGTGCGATCAAACAAATCTCGTTGTTAATGAACAAAACTATCTTTTCCAAGAAAACTCATGCATGGGCAGTGATTCAATCATATCAGAGGCTGAAACCCCAACCGTATTTGTGTGAACACTTCTCTCATTATAAAAAGCACTATCTGACACTCTTGCGGCTGGGGTCATTCCCCACGAAGGACTTGACCCCGAAATGGAAGTTTACCTGGCCGACAAAAGAATGGCAATTGTGCGGTAAGGAGTAGAGACGCTACTACAACTTCTATGCACCTGCCCCTCGCTATTAGAAACTCGAAAAACTGTCCTTCGTGAGATCTTAAGGAAAAATCTAATAATGAGATGCAGAGCCGCAGTCATACAATGCCTTGGAGGCCTTTCAATCCAACTGTCCTGCTGAACCATTACTTTTTGGAAAATGGCAGCCAAAGATTGAACAAAAAAGGAACACGTGTGGCTATGACATGACTGTCCGGACATTCTTCTTCTGCATTGACACTATTTTCTGATCTTTACTCATTGAACCGCCTTGTATCTTTTATAACCCGCACTGATTACAAATGTAAGACTATTTTTAACCATCAATGATGATTGATTATATGATCGCACTGTGTTTTTATCTTTTGTACCCTACAGAC
The DNA here is from genome assembly GCF_964263255.1 of Lissotriton vulgaris. NCBI lineage: Eukaryota > Metazoa > Chordata > Amphibia > Caudata > Salamandridae > Lissotriton > Lissotriton vulgaris. The sequence goes on from NW_028252132.1 coordinate 706,695, forward strand.
CCCTATTTTAAATCATTTTATATTAGGTATTTTCGCCACTCTTATGATTTTTAATGAAATCAAATAAAAGTATTATTGACTTGACAGTGAACTGTCCTAGATATGACAATGAGAAGAATTGTCGATGCACACTGTACAACACGGACTTCAGATTTCCAAACTATGATTAAAAAAAAGAAATAACTAACCTGGCAAGGATACAAATTCAAGTTAACAGATAAATAATCAATCACCAAAAAGAGTTACGTCACATCATGAGGACTGACCGCGCTGAAATGTTTACCTGTCATTTTTATTCATAATCCAGGTATATATTTTTGGACTATTGCACTTTCTAGCCCAGAAAAAAAGGAGAAAAAAACAATATGAATATCCAATTTATGCATGTCTGAAAATAGAGGTCATCAGTGAGATGGGTGCCGGATATGTGCAAGGTGAAATGTTGAAAAGTGGTAAATAATGAAACTCTACACTTAATGTAATGCAAATGTGCCTTTACATGCATGCATTTGTTTGGTGCTGCTCAGTTTCCTTAATTTATATCAGCAAATGGCACAACAAATCTGAAGACTGGATCAATGCACTACAGGGAGAGGGAGCAGGAATAAGCAGCAGCCAATTCTTCCAGAAGCACCCGCACTTCATCCCTGGGTTAGAAACTCACTGCTCTCTTTGCTTCAGTAAAGAGGAAGGACTATACCATGTCAGCAAGGAAGCAGCGCAGTCCTGGAAACTGCAGCCCAAATAAATCTATCACCATGTCCCATAAGTGATTAGGTTACTCTCTTGCATCTCCCAAGGCCTGCAGTCTCGCTTACAAAACATATTGTAGTAGGCCAAGGGTAAGACTAAGAAGAAATAATATGAAACAAAATTAATACTTTCTTTAAATAACATTTTGTTTTAACATTCTCTCAAATTTCACATCAAACATCCATCAGCTTTATACATCCATCAGTCAGTAGTCCGATAGGTAGTAAGATTGTTGATCGAAATACCAAGTACATAACATCACACTGCAGCGTACAGCCAGGTAAGTACTAGTATGCAATTAGTTTTGACTGATCTATGCAAATTATGTCAGCTTTGCACCTACATCATAATTGACAACAGTTTTTATAACTACTCGCCAAATCCAGCAACTCCAAGGAACTTTTCAGAGTCATCCAGGAATTCACGAATAACACGGACCATCAACGCATCCTTCGAGACCTGTATCTTTCCTGACAACTGGAAACGCGCAGAAGTCAGACCCCTGCTCAAGAAGCCCTCAGCAGATCCCACGGACCTCATGAACTACCGGCCCATCTCTCTCCTCCCCTTCGCGGCCAAAGGCAGAGAGAAGACAGTCAACGCCCAACTAACAAAATTCATTGAAGAAAACTCCATCCTCCACCCCTTCAAATTCGGATTCCGCAGCAACCAAAACACCGAGACCGCTCTACTCACCACCATAGACAACATCCGCACCCTTCTCGACCAAGGACACACAGCGGCCCTTATCCTATTTGACCTCTCTGCAGCATTTGACAGTCTCTCACTGCACACTCACCGCCATACTCCATGACGTCAGCATACAGGAAACCGCCCTCAACTGGATCTGCTCCTTCCTCACCAGCAGAACCCAAAAAATCCGACTGCCACCCTTCCTCTCTGAACCCATGGAAATCAACTGCGGAGTACCCTAAGTATCTTCACTCAGCCCCACGCTGACTCCTTCCTCTCCAAGACCCGACAGGTCAACGCCGTCGCCTCCAGCTGCTTCAACACCCTTCACATCCTCCGAAAGACCTTCCAATGGACCCCCCCGAATCAAGGAAGACCGTCATCCATGCCTCATAACCAGCAGACTGGACTATGGAAATGCCCTCTTAGCCTGGATCAACACGTCGTTGCACTGCAAACTCCAGACCATACAGAACACTGCAGCCAGACTCGTCCTGAGTGTTTATCGACACAAACACATCACCCAACACCTGTGGAACCTCCACTGGCTTCTCGTTGAGAAGAGAGTAACTTTCAAGATACTCACCCTTCGCCTGCAAATGCCTCTACAACTCCGGACCCCAATACCGCAACAAGAAAATCTCCTTCCACGTACCCAAGAGAAACATTTGATCTACCAACCTCGCCGAAACCCCGCGCATCCGCAAAGACAGAAGAGATGGAAGAGCTTTCTCCTACATCGCGGCCAAGACCTGAAACGAGCTCCCGATTGGCATCAGACGTGCCCCGTCCCTGAACATCTTCAGGAAGACACTCAAGACCTGGCTCTTCAGCTGAACAGAGCTGCTCAAACCCCTCCCCCAGCGCCTAAGACCCTCACGGGTGAGTAGCGCACTTCACTATCCCCCGATTGATTGATTGACTACTTCTCCGTATTCAGTCAAGGGTTGTTGGGGTGGGGGGGATGCCATCTGATTTTTGTGTATACTATTTAGAGTTGTTCCTCTTATTACAAGGCAAGACACCAAGGTGTTCTTTCAGATGCATTTTACAAAAGGGTTATGTTGAGTAACACACTTTCCACAATTGATTACTCAAAATCTTGTTTATTATAGATATGTATATAAGGAGCAGACACCCAACGTCCACTCACAGCACTGCCCCAGCTCAACTGTCAACCAAGATACAATTGCATCCTCAACAGTCTATGTGACCTATATAACATTCCAACAAACATAACATTCTAAAACATTCCCCTTTCTTTAAACAATATAAAACAAAAAATAAAAAACACATTTTACCCCCCTTTTCTTTTCACCCTAAAAATCATATCATATAGAGGAGAAAACACAAAAGGAAGGATGAAAATGAAGAGGAAAATAATATATATATATATATATATATATATATATATATATATATATATATATATATATATACACGTGCAGAGCATGTAAATTTGGTGTAAACACCACGGAATATCAGTCTGCATTTCAGCCCAAGCCCATTAAAATCAGGGGGTTATATACATGTCGTACAGCTCATGTAGTGTATGTGCTTGAATGTACATGCAAAATGAAGTATGTTGGTAGTACTAAATTATAAGCTTACAATCAAATTCTCCAACATTTAAGGGCAATATTGAATTCCGATGAGAGCTACCCGGTAGCACGTCACTTCAAGTTGGTACATAATAAGAACTTGAATGATTTGAGTTACTTCATTATTGACTCTGTGCCGAAGAGTATAAGAGGGGGCAACAGGGATAAACAGCTTAGGCAATTAGAAACCAAGTATATTCTATTGCTTGATACCAGAATCCCTAATGGATTGAATATGGGGGAGGACCTACATAATTTCCTTTAGACCAAATGTGCATCATTGGCCCTAAACTGTTCTCTGTACCAATGTGTTAGAATAGTTCCTAATCCTGGAATAGGGGATAAGCTGAGCTATTATGAATACATCTTCGACCATTTGTTATTATATATTTTTTTAACATTATGTATGATTAGAGTTATGTAGTAAATAACTTAATGATCAGCATGAGTATATTCTATGGTGGTTCGAAAAAAATTGTGATGTATATATTGTTTAATGATCACAGTGACCCCTAGGTCTGGTATTTAAAGAGATGAGTTATAACTGTTTTGGCAATATTGTTTGCTTTGAGGAGACATCCGAAGTTAAAATCTTTATAGTCGCACTTGCACTTTACATTAATGGGTCTATTCTGTAATGAAGTATTTATGAATAAGTTTCTTATATTGATTATCCTTTTTTAGTATTTATATATATATTTTATCCTGGAGATTGTTTTTGATAAGATTTTTAATATCAAGCATTGCTAAGATAGAGAAATTTTTTTGCACAGTAGAAATTAAGTTATGTAGCACTAGCACTTTTAAGGAGTTAATCACGGTTACTGGTAGAGATGAGATATTGATGCAATGTACTAGGGTATATAAATTATAGTTAGTTCGATAACCTTTGGCCACTTGGCCTTCATTGCTATTTAACTCTGTATTTTAAATTTTTTTAATATGCGATTGTTTTTTTAAATGTGGACTATTTTCCCATTTATATACATGGTTTTCTTACATATTTTTATATGGTTTTTAAAACATGCATTTAGGATTTAGATATTATCAGACCCTGTATGAAGTGGGTTGCACTGTAGTAATTATTTTATCTCTATAAGTAACGTGATTTAGCCTACCCAGGAAGTAGCACTATATATGTTGAGCACCAGGTCCGGGGTGTCATGTGATCAAGGATGCCGCCACACAGCCGAAACGCGTCATGCTGGCAATGAGAAGAAGAATAAAAGTCCTTTAATACAAATTATCACAAATATCCTTCAACCACACAGGGAGGTTTCTATGACGTTTAGACAACGATGACAAAGCCTCAGCCTCCTATGTGGAACCACCCATGTCAGAAACTTCTAGGAGTAAATCCACATTACCTCAATCCATATTAGAATCAATCTCTGTTTGTAATGAACATCTACATTTTCTGACCATGTTTTCCAGTGTCACGTGTACTGCTATTGTATTACTTAAATTAGAAGCCCTATCAACGTCAGAAAATGTTGCCAACCATTCATATTAAAGTCAGCCATATTGTTACTGTTATTTCCATTGACAAAATCATCATCCAAACTGTCCAAAGGAGGAGCAACAGATAAATCCTGTGTCGGACATTTTGCTATTCTCTTCCAGTTCCATACTTTTTTATCCATCTAAAGTTCAGCATTATTTGACACTTCAATTAATTTGGCAGGTTCACAGAATTGACTCTCCCATTTCATAACTAGCCCACATTTCTTTACGCAAACCCAGTGACCAACTGCAGTTGTGCAAGCCTTGATATCACGTTTATGATCATATTGGGACTTCCCTTTAATCCACGTAGATTCCATATGGTAACTAGTTTTGTCTTTAGACCACTGGATCACACCAGTTTTGAATTACCATCAAGGATTATATTGGTATCTTGTGCTATTACCCCTCACCAATAAGAATAAGGCAAATGCTGTTCCTTCAGAAACAGACACATGATAAGCCCAAGCAGTTTTCCATAATTGCACCTCCTACTCATAATTACTTTCTTTTCATATCCAATTGAATGGTGTTCCTAATAACTCTGCTGAAACGCTCAACCTTGCCATTGCTGGTGGGATTATATAAGGAAGTGGTTCTATGTGGGATTTCAAACCGCACAAAATATTATTTTGCTTTCTTGAAAATGAACTGCACACCATTGTCCCTTTAAAAATTAGATAGAATGCCCTCTTGTAAAAAAAAATGTGTTCCAAAAAAATACAAAATAGTCTTCATCTGTTTTCTCCTACATGTTAACAATGGGTCAACCTTGAAAGCATGTCAATTAACACAATTATAAACTTGGAACCTAGTTTAATTGGACCAACAATTTCAACTGCCACAGACTCCTATTGTGGCAAAAATATCCATATGCGGGTTCAATGACTTAGCAGCATGTTTACAGATTGAACATTCACACACAAATCATACATTTCCATGTCAATGCCCAGCAACCAAAATGAAGCTTTCACAGTTTGCTTCGTTCTCACAATTCCAAAATGACACTCTTGGCATAATTTCATAATCAGTTTAAGTAAGATATTTGGAGGAACTACTCTTTCACCTCTCTAAACACCACCACCTTGCTCACAAAGTTCTGATCTTATTTTGCAAAATGGTCTTAAATTAGCATCCTACCCTTGCTTATCTTGCTATGCATCTCGAATGTAAACCAAAACTTGTGATAACAAATGGTCCTTCTGATACTCCTGTATCCACTGAGCTTTCTTTATACTCATAGCACAACTATCCTGCACATATGCAATCTAAGCATAATTCCACATTTCATCCTCACACATAACCAATTATTGGGGCATTCGGGAAAGAAAATCTGCAAATATACCTTAGCAGGCACTCATTTTTATAATTATAATCTTACAACCGTATAGATATTCTAGCAACCCTTGCAGACACATGGATAGTGTCTTCAGAAGTAAGAGTTTTGATGAAAGACTTGATGATATTTTAGAGTGATAAACCTACCCACACAAATGCTCTAAATGATTTGCAACAAATAAAGATTGCCTCTGACACCATTAATTAAACACTTAATTTTGTCCAATGTCCTAATTTATTGACATTGTCAGCAATTTCTACTTTTGCGTTTTCTTCAAAACTATTCGGTGGTACACAATTGGGTGTTAGCACATTGCTTGTAATCATCTCCTTTGATAGAAAAACATTCAACATGTATCAACAAATAAGAACAATAAATTCATTACATGGACATTTTGACATTACTCTACACAACATTTGACGATGCTCAACATATATACAAAACATTAAAGAGACCTATGGTCCTAGTGTTTTTGCTCCTAAGCACACAACATCTTTCAAATTTGCTACTCTTCCAAGTTGGCTGTAGGAAGAGAGAAAAGAGTCCTACTTGAGATCAATAGATTGACTGTCTTTGGGGTATAAATACTAAACCACAAAGAAACAATCAATGTAATCCTGCGTAAGGTCGGAGAGTTCTTTTAAACGTTTTAATGGGCCGTGGTGTGAGATACGTCTCTCACTAAATGTCCTGTTGATTTATCAGGTCATAAGGCATACACTTCTACTGGCCTTAATGGTGGTAAGCCTACGCGTTTCGACCTTCTATAGGATGACAGGAAATAAGTTAGGAAAGGTCTTCATCAGGGCTCAATGCTGTTGTTGTAGGACATCATGCTACACCTGTGGGAGTGTAAGGGGCATGTTTTAGTTTGGAGTCAGGAGTCTTATATACAGTTTTTAAACTAATTGTAGGTGCTGATAAAAGAGAAAATGAGGGTCACGTACCCTTGTGGAAAAAAGAGGGTTCCTCTTGGCTTGTTAGTGTCTTTAAGTTGCATCGATCGCTGAGCCCAGCGTCGTGACGTTTTTCTGAGTTGACCGGCGAAGTGGAGTATTGACTTGAATTAATCAGAGGTACGCTGGTCAAAGGAAAGAAAAAAGAGGGGTTGATTTTCCTTTCTATGCTGGTATGCCATGTTTAGATACCGGCTTAAAGATGACACGGTTAGAGAAATGTTTAGAGTGGATTTGGCATATACAAAGTTCCGTAATTCATTAGCATTATCCGTTTATGCGCTGATACCCGAAGGGGGCCTACCCTGGATGCACGCCTCGTTGAGTCACATTTCTGACTGGCATGTCATACCTGCTGCTTCTCTGTTGTTCGTCCTGCCGTATTTCATTACTTTCTCCGGTCCGTTCGGGATGGCGTCTACTCACTGTGCAGCGTTTTCTCGCAGCCGGACTCGTCTGTTTCTGGATTCGAACAGAGGCCTCGGTCATTGGTTCTTTTAGGGCTAGTTTCGACACAAATGCGTCCTTATTGGTCGGGTGCCTTCAAAGTGTAGAAGCTTCTTTCCAATTGGTGAATCGTAGTGCAATCAAAGGGAGCATAGAGAATCCTTCAAATTCCACCAGAATTGTAGGCTGCCTGCTCCTGAAAGGTATCTTGCATTGCTACCCAGCTCGTCGCCAATACTGCTGAGTAACACACTTTCCACAAGTGGTGAATCAAAATCTGATTATAGATATGTATACAAGGAGCAGCAAGCCAACATCGACTTGCAGCACTGCCCCCAGCTCAACTGCCAACCAAGATTCCATTACATCCTCAGCAGGCTAAGTGACCTATATAACATTCCAACAAATATAAAATACTAACACATAACAGGCTACTTTCGAAGTTGCCCATATAAAGAAACTTTATCTTCAAAGCCATACTGCTTGTGCGAACTTCAAATCCAGGATTATTCTTCTCTTAGCTAACAGTTGTGCCAAGTCAGCAAATCTCACCTTAGGTTTTCCAATCTCCGCATCTGGAAACTCCACAACAGGCAGACCTCTAGTGTAGTGGCCAATGGGATAAAAATGTATATAAACTTAAGGAAAAACAATTTCTACAAAAATCCGATAGTCCATGGATGGATGTTGCGGTTGCCTTTCCAAGCTTTTTTATGATGCGGTAGGTAGTGCAAGTTTCTCACTGCCTTTCTCTGGGACATAAAAGGTGGTGAGACTATAATTCTCATTCAATACTTGGCCTTTCTGTAGAGTCTACTGAGCGATGAGCATATAGGTCATAATTATACTTCAAATTCTATGGAAAGTGTGGGAAGGAGACACACAGATGCTGATACTGCCCCAGACACTGGTGTGTGCAGGATGTACCCAGAGGAGTCCTGTGCCCAGAGCAGCTTGTTTGTGCAGGCAGTGATGGCTGGCAACCAGTGGTCTGGCAGGAAGGTGATTTTTGATTATCATTCTGCAGAAACCGATTGTGAGTGTATCTGAAGTTTGCTTTTTGCTCTTGACCAATGGGTTTTGTGTTTGGGTGTTGGGATACACATCATTTGTCTCTGCTTTTCATGTGTGGGGCTCGATCAGGTTGAAAGCTGCACCTCAATGTGGAAAATCCCTTGCAAACTTTAATCTCCGACTGCACCGGAAGCAAGCAGTGCGTGCATCACTTCGCTCAGTGAAGCACACGTGGTGCTTTTTCTCTCTTTGTGGCTTTTAGCTTGAGATTGCTCCTTGTTCTTGCATTTCACAGTAATATGACTTGGTTGTACATTGGATCGTGGCTTGACCTCTCCGCTCCACTGTTATTTACCAGGGCAGAAAATATCCCAACATGGGTTGTTTACAGTTTGGAATCAAGATCCTTAACTCCAGCAATTCTATTACAAAAGTACACTAAATAAAACTCGATAACTGCTTCATATGTTTACATATTTGCTCTCCTGCTTTCAAATTCTCTCCCCCTAAGGAGCCTCAACCTTTGGAAATCTTTCAGGCCTCATACTCCATTGCAAGAGTCCTTTGCTCACCCTGCCTCATCAGGGGTAGTAAGCGATATTCATTGCAACGGATATACAAAGCATTATTGAAGGAGAGAGTTCGGGAGATTTGAGATGTGCACTACTAAGGAGCATAAACTGATGAAGCACTGGAGAAGTATTGGGGCAAGAATCAACGCAGGAGACTGGAGTAAGTGCCTCTGGATCGTAGAGCATGCCTCAACCTTCTGAGTCTCACTGTTGGGTGTGGTAAAGAGGTCTTGAAGGGTGATCCCACTGAAACACAAGGCGATAAAGACCGTTTTTGTAGGTTGAGGAAAGTTTTTACGGTGTGTAATCCCATTTAGGTTAATAGGAGGCATTTTGCTTCTTTGGAGAATAAAGTTAATCCACAAATGGCAATCAGTTCCAGGTCAAAGTGATTTGAGCGGTATTTCTCATAAGGGAAAGTGTGCTGCAAAAGTCCAGAGGGTTTGAACAATGCAAGAAGGGAGAGCGAGCTGCATGATTAAGGAGGAGGCACAACAGGCCTTCAGGTCGAAGTAAGTCCATGTGGGACTTGTGGAATCAATGCAGGAATCAGCAGTGAGCAAGAGCTGAGGGAGATTGGACTCAACAGCCAAGAGGAAAGGCCCACTCGTGTACCCCTCATATTCTAGAAAAATCCTAACTGTGCAATACATTGAATAATCTTACTCACATTATACATAACCAACACTACTAAAAACTTCATCCACCCACACACGTCCACTTGGACGGGGACAGTGGGAGGCACAAAAACATTTTGTTCCAGGACGCTCAGCATTATGCATTACAAAGTTTTAAGACCACTTCTCTAATGTGTTACAGACAACAGTCAAGCCATGAAGACACCACTGGGAATAATAAAACAAATTGTCATTTGTGATTACTACAAAGCGGACTACATAAAGAAAACCACACATCAAAAATGTCAACTGAAAATATGCCTAGTAGGCTTGCCAAGAAAACCAGTAGCGACCTGAACTTGTCTTTTACGTACACGCTACAATCCTTTGAGTGCTTTATTTCAAGATTTGACGATTAAGCAAGTGAAAACATACATGCACATTAGTCAGAGCGATCTAATGGTGTCTAGTCATTTGCTAAACCGGACTGTTTACGTCATCCCCTAACAAATACAACTGCATTAAAGTGTACTAATAAAGGGGGTCATTTGTGCAGCTGGAGTGTTATATAGTTATGATGATTTAACGAAATGGATAGCGAGGGAGCATTATCCACATTGTTAGGGCAGCACTGAGCTAAAGGGGAGGGGTGCAGTGACCGAAAGGACGGCGTCTAAAGCTAAATTTTACAGCATACCTGAGTAGCTCCAAATAATGAAAACTGATCACATGGAGCTGCTTAAGAAAAAAAGCATGGCTGTGCTACTTTGAGGTTTAATGCAGCCACTGCACCAAGAACCATCGAATTCATTCTCTCTGCTGTTTTATTTCAGAAGCTCTTGGATACAAATACGCACACAATGGAGACTTCTATGATGTTACTCATCTCTCCCAAGACATCTTATAAGGTTATCAGCTTAGGAACAAACACACATCCAGAGCTCTATTGTGGAACATCAGTGTAATGTCACAATTCACTGTCAAAACAAGATTCACCAAAAAGTCACCTAAAAGCAATAGTGATGAAGAGGTAGAAAGACTCAACGGACTCCAAAGGATGATTCCTGTTGACCTTCCAGTGTCAGTGCAAGCTTTCCAATTCTATTTTTAGAGCAATAGCTATTAGACTGATTGATTCACTGCCAAAACCGGATGGCTCACACACCCCCAAACCCCCACCATCGTTTCACAGCATCCCAGAGAGCAGTATTCCCAGCCAGCATGCTCGGACTTCAAGAGCTCAGATGCTACTTAGAAAAAACATATTTTTCAGCCCAACAGAGGTGAGTTTTCCTAGGTATTCAATCAACTGGGAACATCTAAAATGAAGTTGTCTAAGATAAAAGCTTTCATATTGTTTAAATAAAAAAATGGTATGGGAGTACATGTGGTAGCGTGCATGCGTATTATAAACTAGTAACCAAGAAACCAGTGGCAAAAATAACCTTTCGTATTTGCCATTTTACATCAAAAGTTCCACAAGAAGTAAACTTAACTTGGCAGTTTGGTGCTCAATAAAACTTTCAACAAAGTAAAAAAAACTTTAGAACTACAGTGGAGGATAAGAAGGGCCATGATCCCCTGTTATTTTAGAGACATGATTGCTATGTTCCAGGTAACTGGTCTACTTTACCTGCATGTGCTGCAGGAATTTTCCATTCTATTCTATTCTATGAAAGTGTTTTCTCAAAATAGAAGTAATGAGCCACAGCTAGTATAGCTTTACACTAATATATAGCGAACTATCAAGAAGAACTTATGACATCCAGACAGGAAGCTTGGCTACAGTGCAAAACATGATCCGAAAGTGTTTAGGCCTAAACATGTGGCATAGGCGATAGGCCCATGATATTTTGACTATGAGATCTACATTCAAAATGTTTTGAATCAAGTTAACCCCTTCAGCGCTGCGCGAATTCCGCTACAGTGCTGAAGGTTCTAAAGAACCAATAGAACCATGACGGAACGGTTCAGTCATAAGCACAGGCCAACAGACGCTCATGACGGAACCGTTCCGTCATGAGCATGGAAGGGGCTAAGATCACAGATTAACCTTCCGCTCTCACTGCAACTTTAGCTTACATTAAACCCAAAGAGACTGTCGGCAGTTAAACCTTTATACAATCTGTACTAGGCAATAGTGAAATATTTGCTTTAGGAAATGTAACCATCTGCAGAATTAAGCCCTGGAAACGAGGAGTTGCACAAGATGACCAGAATAGTTTTCGGGGATGGATAAGACCAGACCCCTCACACGCACTCAAACCATTGGCTGGAACAAAAGATCTCCAACAAAGAGCGCCTACGGCGCCCGTCAGACATTGCAGCGCCAGTCTGACGAGGAGCAGGAGATCAATGATTAAGCATGACACCTAGGTTCCTGGGTGTGTGAGGTCTTCTAGTTCCAATAAGGGAACACCTTGTTCCCTGCTTTACGTTCTGTCTCCATATCCCTACACTTACTTTCTTATCCATCCCCGGGGAACTTAGTATTCTTTTTGCTTAAAAGTTGACTGGACACATACTCTGGACCCCGTTAAACATTGTCCACCACTGGTTCCCAATTTTGTACCGATGACCAGAATAGTTGCCCGAACAAACTTAGCATTTTAAAAATGGGCTTGTTTTTCTAATATTCAGTATTTTACAGGTTTCTAAAACGTACACGTTATTAAGTCTGTCTCAATTGTGCTGTGTTTATGTCTAGAATAGATGCAATAAAGGTTCTTAAACAAAAAACACGAGGTTCACCCTCTCAACGTTGTTATTGTACAGTATTAATAGATCTGTGAATTAGATGTCTAGACGATTGTACCTGGCGAGACAGTTCTATTGAACCTCAATCTTGGCCTCTGATCACTACGATAATGGGGCGGAGTACTCTAGTCTCCTATGTTCCCTACAGGGAATACCATATTGGGGAGTGGAAAGGAGTCTGCTTTAAGGACTACAGAAACCTAGCAATATAGAAAAATGTTAATGCCATGCTTAAGGGAGCCTAAAACTAATTTGCTTTTGGATTTCACAGAAAAACCTATCTGAAAACACATCATGCCAATATAGGTTCTTTATCACATATTTTGCAGGTGTGACATGCTTAAAGATTACAAGCATGTTCTGCCCACTAGAAATGAAAAAAATCTTTGAGAAATCCTGGCTAGTGCGGCCTCCGATATATTACGAGTGCTGCCCAAACATGCCAAATGAGGATCTAGGATCTACCGCCAACTTGCTTTGCAATTCAGACCTAAATGGGGCAATTGTTTTATTTCCTATTTTCTGAATGTACTGACTGGCATCACTATTGGTTTTGTAGGTCAAGCCTAGGCAGTGCTCAGGTGCAGTATTCGAGATATGCTGTATTCACTCTGTGGGCCTACAGACCACCTCAAGCTTTTGTTTGACGTTTGTCAGTGTTTTTAACCCCTTCGGTGCTCATGACGGAACGGTTCAGTCATGAGCGTCGGTTGGCCTGTGCTCATGACGGAACGGTTCCGTCATGAGTCCGTTGGCCCAATAGAACCTTCAGCACAGCGCGAAAATTTGCGCCGCGCTGAAGGGGTTAAAAAAGGTTGCTTCTAAGTGGATAATGGTTCCTTCTTGTCCTACCTTTTCCTCAATTATTAACTCCCAGGGAGTATGACTACAGGATCCGTCCTCTTCCACTTGTGCCACTGTATTTTGTGTCTTTGGAACTTTTTGTTACATTCAGACCGAGCACTTCTCATTAAGCATGGCACCCGATTCACAGCTGAGGCGGTTCAATGTAATCAAGTACTTCCCTCAAGTGTTTGTTGTGGAATACACTTCACGGACTTTGGTTGATGTTCACAATGGACTAAAAGCATCCCTGAGGAACAGCCACTTTGGAAAGTCCAACACGTACAATGGCTGACATTGCACGTTCTCTTTGGAGGCCAAAAGATCTGATCAAGGCTCTCCCCACCGTTGAAAGAATTCATGCGCCACCTCTGGATGAAGACGCCTTTCCTGATCCGCTAGGCTGAGTTTGTCCGCCCTGGTGTTCAGGGAACCGGCCAGGTGCTGAGCCACCAGGGATATGCTCTCTTGTTCCAGCCAAGTCCAGAGATGCAGGGCCCCCTCACAGAGGGTCCATACCCCCACCCCACCTTGTTTGTTGAAGTACCACATAGCAGTGGTGTTGCTCATGAACACCAGAACCAGCCTTTCCTTGAGAAATGGTAGGAAGGCTTTAAGTGCCAAATGGATCGCACAAAGCTCCAACAGGCCCTCTGACCTCCACCTCCCCTATATGGCTGCCCCATCCCAGGAGTGATGCATCTGTCACCACTGTGAGACCTGGGTGGAGAGGGGTCTGCTTGTGATCCACTAGCGGTTTTTGTCAGCCACCACTGCAGATCTTGCGCAGTTCCTATCGAGATCGTGACCAAGTCAGTGAGATTTCCCTGTTGCTGCCCCCATTGGAACTTCAGGTCCCACTACATAGCCTACATGTCCCCTCTGCCTTGATTCACTAGGAGGAAGCAGAAGGCTATGAGGCCCAGCAGCCTTAGAGTTAATCTCACCGAAATCCAGGATAGAGGCTGAAATATCAGTATCAGCCTGATTATGAAATGCATTTAGGATTTATAATGCGCGCTAATACCTGGAGGTGTCTAGGCGCGGCGGCTCTGCTGAAAAGTGAGCCTGCACGAAAGAGACAAGAAGAATAATGACTACTTGTTGAACAGCAGGATTTACAGAGATTTTCCGAATGTCAGGATTATTGTTCTGTCTTCAGTCCTATTGGGGGCGAGTTCCACAACCTCACTGTCCCCGTCACAAAGCTTCTCCCCCCCATCCACGTGGCCATTTTGACTTTGGGGACTGCCAGATTTGCAGTGAGCAACTCCCTACCTGGGAGATACCTCTAAAATGTGTTAGCATGAAAATCTGGGCCGTGTCCGTGGAGTGCTTTAAAGGCAATACAGAGGGCTTTGAATTTGATCCTTTTTACCGGCAGCCAGTGTAAGGAGGGTAAGGCATGTGTTACCGAATGCTGTTTCGGAATATCGAGCAGCAGGCGGGCTGCTGCATTTTGGAGGACCGGCATTTTGTTAAGCAAGCCTGTGCCTAGGTTAAGGAACAGCCCGTTGCAGTAGTCCAGTCTGGACAGTATGAGCTTGGTCACCTCCGCATTCTAGATCTCGTGTGGAATAAAAGGAAGGATCTTCCTGATGGCTATGATCATAAAAACAGGAAGTGGTGATTTCATTAATTTGCCCCTCAAAGAATAGTTTCGACTGAAAGAGGACTCTGAGATTTTTCACCTTATTGACAGGAGTGGGAGTTTCGCCCATTTCCTGTGGCCACCAGTTCGGTCACCAGAAAGAGGTATCGTTACCAAAAAGGAGCACCTCAGTTTTCCCTGCGTTCAATTTGAGACAGTTTTCGGCCATCCACTGACCTTGCGCAAGCACTCTTGAAATCCTAACGCAGTGCCAGTGTGGTCTCCAGAAAGGGATGTCACGATCTGTGTCATTGGCATAAGACACGGTTTTAAAGCCAAAGGATTTTATGAGCAAATAGAGAGGGGTGACATATAAATTGAAATGTGTTGGGCTCAATGAGGAGCCCTGTGGTACCCCACAGGGCAGGGTGAACCAGGAGGAGCAGTGCCCGTCAAGCTCCACCCGCTGTTCTCTATCGGTGAGAAAAGCCTTGCTCCTGACTCCCATGAAAAAGAGGCGACTGACAAGCCGGTTGTGGTCAACCGTGTCGAACCCTACGAAGAGGTCCAATAAGATCAGTGCTGACTTCCCGTCTTTATCCAGAACCTCTCTGATTTCTTCAGACACGTTTATTAGGGCCAGCTTAGTGCCATGCCGACTTCTGAAGCCATATTGCGCACAATCTAATAACTTGTTGTCCGCCAAGAACTTGGGGAGTTCTGTATTCAAGGCCTTCTCAACAATCTTAGCGGGCAGGGGAAGACAAGAAATGGGCCTATAGCTGTTAGCATCTTGACAATCCAGGATGGATGCCTTCTTTCAAGCAATCGGGAAGTATCCAGCAGCAAACATTTGATGGAAGACCCTAGTAAGGAAAAGGGCTGCAGGCTCTGGGGCCAGATGGAGAATTTTAGGGGGGAAGTGGTCCCAGGGAGATCCTGTTGTCATCTGACTGAGCATAGTCATTACCTGTGTTACTGAGATCCTACTAAAGTTGTAAAGGCAAGGGATTGATGGCATCCCTCCTGCTCTCTGAGCTGAGGCAACAGAGTCTGCAACTGCCTATACTTATGCCTGAAAGAAGGAAGCTAACTGATTACAGAAATCTTGGTTTACTCCAGTATTTTTCTGGGCAGAAAGTTTACTTAGTTTCTGTACGGTTGGAAAGAGTTCTTTAGAGGAGTTAAGATAAACTCTTATTTTGGTGGAGTAAAGAGTTTCTTATTAGCTAAGATGTTTACTTTATAGTCTACAAGGGATTTTTTATATATGAGCTTGTCTATTTCGTAATGTGAGCACCACTTCCTTTCCAGCTTTTGACATAATTGCTTCTGTTGTCTAAGGCTTTCGTCAAATCAAGGTTCGGAGGGAGACATCCTTTTGATGGGTGCAGATTTAAAGGGTGCTATAGAGTCAAGATTGCTGGTAATTCAATTGTGCAACGTTTTTGTGGCTTCATCCAAGTCTGCAGGCGGACCTGGTCTGGAGAGGTTCAGATTTCACATAAGGCAGTCTGGTGTAATTTTATGTCAGGAGTGTGTGACAACTATGATTGGAGGGGGGAGGTCCCGCCTCTGCTCCTACTTCCGGGCAAATACTAAACAGCAGAGTAGAATGATCAGATCAGGTTAAAGGGATGATAGAGGAGAGTTTGAGAAAAGGATTGTCTGAGAAGATACCGTCTAACGCTTGGCCTGCTTTATGGGTCCGCTGTTCACTCGCTGGATCAGGCCCACACTGCCCATAAGGTCGGTGAGGGCTGCTGCTTCTTTGGATGCAGTGTTTTTAAGATGGAGGTTAACGTCCCCTAAGATGGTGAAGTCTGAAAAGAGGACTTTAATGTCCAGTAGGCGACTACTATTGTGAATAAAGGTGTCACTGGGGCCAGGGGGTCTGTAAAGCAGTACTATATATTTTAGGAGTACTGGCTGTTCAGAGTGATTTTAAAGACCAGTGCTTCACCGTTCGAGATTATTTGAAATGGCTCAAATGAGATTTTCAGGAGTCCCTGTGAGATAGAAATCTTTAAACATAATAGCTAATCCGCCACCCTTTTTTGAGGGGCGGTCTAGTCTAGAGATAGTAAAGCCAGGTGGGGGGGAGGGGGTAAAGCCAGGTGGGGGGGAGGGGGTAAGCCATAATAACATCTGGCTCCGACCCAGCATCTGCCAGGGTTTCTGTAATGAATGCTAGGTCCAGTATCTGGGCATCTATGAATTCAGCAAATGCTACTGCATTTTTTTACAAGTGACCTCGCATTGATAAGTGCTGCTTTAAAGCATCTAACAGCTGTCTTTGCTTGTGTTGAGTCCGGGGAATTTGAGTAAAGAGCAGATTGTGCACCAGGGGTCGCACAAAGTCGTATAGCCTTGATTTTGTGGTTCGCCAAGGTGAGATGACAGAGAGGACAGGGCCTCAGAGACCGAAGATGCAGAGGACTTAATGATGGCCCAGGACAGTATAGATTTGTACTGCCTATCTGGAGCAGCATATCACACGAATAGATCTGAGGATCTAATGCAAAATTGGCAGAATGGCTGGTGCTGAGCGCGGACAGGCTTGCTGCGGCGCACCTGCTAGCGCGTCCGCAGCACGTCAGCAGTGGCATTGGATTTAAGTACTGTGAGGCCGTGAGCCCCTAGACCATCACCCAGAGGTGCAACCGGAAGTGCCTAGGCCTAAGCTTCCCTCGCTTTCTCTCCCCGCTCTCTCCACAGCAATCGGGAGAACCTGTGGTGGACCAGAGAGCAGGAGGAAGAGGTCTCGGTACTATGGCACTTCGGAGTTAAGCCTTTTAAGTAATAATGGCAATTCACAACAACGCCACATTTATTAAGACAGCTTGCACCACAAATTTAACTAGACAACAATTTTTAAAAGTGAAAGATAAGACCAGCTATAAAACCAATTTAAACAGGCAGTGAATCAACTAAAAACTCTTAAGAGTACTATACGCCTTCTTAAAGTACCCCCGTATAAACTCACACAGACAGTTATCCTGAACTTTCTTTTTGGGAGGATAGGCCCAAAACTGCACTGTGTCCTGAACAGCCCACATGAAAGGCAGCGTCTGGGAAGGAGTCAGGTCTGACTTTGGCATGTTGATAGTGAACCCCAGTGAAAGCAGGAGGTTCGCCGTAGTCTGGAGGTGGGAGACTACTGTCTGGGGCAAGCCTGCCCTCAACAGCCAGTCATCGGGATAGGGAAAGAATGGAACCCCTGATCTCAGCAAATGAGCTGCAACAACCGGCACTACCTTGGTAAACACCCGAGGGTCACTGGTGAGGCCGTAGGGGAGCACAGTAAACTGAAATTGCTTGTGGCCCACCGTAAACAGTAGGTAGCGGTGATGGGCAGGCAGGAAGGGACTAAGGAAATAAGCATCCTGCAAGTCCAACACTACCATTCACTGTCCCGGGTACAGGGCAGACAAAACCTGAGCAAAAGTGAGCATGTTGAACTTCTCTTTTCTGAGGAAATAGTTGAGGGTTCCGAGATAGAGGATAGGACAAAGGCCTCTGTCCTTTTTGTGGACCAGAAAGTAGCTGGAATAGCAACCACAGCCCACTTCTGGCACCGGAACCTTATCTATGGTACCCTTGGCCAAGAGAGTCGTGACATCCTCTCGAACCAAAGCAAGTTGATCCTCCATCAGCAAATCGTATGTAGGAGGCATGGAGGTAGGGCTAGTCTCAAAGGGAGGTAGTAGCCCCTTTTGACTATTTGTAGAACCCACCTGTCAGAGGTGTTGTGCCACCAGTAGTTGAGGTGATGGCGTATTAAACTACCAACTGAACGCTCATGATCCGGGAGGATCAGACTAGGAGGAAGAGGGGGGGAGGGGGGGTTTGTGGCCTGACCTGACCTCTGGTCGCCCAACCCAGGGGGACAGGCAAGCTGCGCCCACAACCATACAGAGGTTGCTTAACATGCGTGGTCATCTGGCAAGGACAGAGCTGGTGCAGCTGGAAGCCCCTTCCGTAGGTACGAAAGAGGCGATAAGCAGACACAGGACGAGATGAGACAGAGAGGCCTATGAACTAGGCTGCAGCCAGTGAGTCCTTGAAATGCTTGAGCGCCGTGTCTGCCTTATCTCTGAAGCAATCAAATGACATGTCGATGAGGTTGACATGGATATCCCCAGAGAAGCCAATTTAGCCAGGCGTGGTGCCCAACGGCCATCGCCGAGGAAATCACTCTGCCTAGCAAGTGTCGTGTCAAGGCCACAGCGTATGGTAAACTTCGCTGCATCACACCTGTTTGCAACAGCTTGGGAAAGGACAGCCCGGGTCTCCTTCGGGACTTGTGGCAGCATATGCGCAACAGTCTCCCATAACGAATGGGAGTAGCAGCCCAGGAAGCATGCAGTGTCTACCTACCACAATGCTAGGCTGGTGGCAGAAAATATTTCTTTGCCAAAGCTATCCTGCCTTTTGGATTCCTATCCAGATGCGCGGGAGGGAATGTACCACATGAAGTAGAGGCTTGGACCACCAAGCTCTCGGTGGTAGGCTGAGATGTGAGGAAAGCTGGGCCGCTTGGTGCAGGGTGATGGCGGCGAGCGATTGTTCTATTCACAGGAGACCCTGTGTTGGGCTTTGACCAGATGCCCAGGAGAGAATCAGTCAAGGCCTTATTAAATGGCAGCAAAGGTTCTGAGATGAAGACGCAGGCTGCAGGACCTCCGTCAAGACACTGGTCTTGACCGCCACAGCAGGAAGCTGCAGGTCCAAGACCTCTGCAGCCCTATGTAACACCATAGCAAGGGAGTCGCCCTCCTCCATAGCCAGGTTAGAGGGAGAAATCATGCCAGGCTCTGAAGAGATATTCAAACCACAGGCATCATCCAGTTCCTCATACTAGTCTATTTCTTCAGAATAAGGCAGGACTTCTAAGAGGTCCTGCTACCCCTCCCAATCTTCCTCTAATCTTAGCCCCTCCAAATAGGGCTTAGGATGCAACGAAGTCCAAAGGCTCTGCCAGTGCCGGCCTCGGCGGACAGCCAGCCAGTTCCATGTCCTTGGGGCGAAGAATGGGGCCGATGCGGTGGGCACTAGCGACGTTGGGAGTCTTGGTGTCGGACAGGGTGCGGGGGAAGATCGTTTAGGAAGTACGACTGGAGCAGAGAATGGACGGGTGCCAGGATAGGAGCCGATAGCGTGGAACCCAATGGGACTCCTCCCGCTGAGCCGGAGGGCCCAAAGGCGTGCCAGCAGGATCAAGCTGCCCAAAGATGGCGCACATGGCATATTTAAATTCCATCAACTGGGCGGGGTTTGCTCCCGGAAAGGGGAGTAAATGCAGAACAAGGCCATCCAAGTCGAGACTCCTCCATCGCGTAGGGTGACACACGGTTGAAGTCGAAGCATGCTTCGACTTATTGCGTTTTTGTGGTGCTTCTCTCCTGATCCCTTTGACGACTTTGAATGGGAGGATGAAGACTTGGAGCCCCCCCGTAGCGATGCTCGGGCCTACCTCTCGACAGGAACAAGACCTCCAGGGAGACCTCTGAGGTGCCTGACACGGGGTTGCACATAGCTTAAGGGACTGCTCCCTCATAGCTTGGGTTGTGAAAGCACTCCAGGTACCAAATACACATGAGTTGGGGATATGTGACTGACATGGCACGGTGACAGGCGATGCACGGTTTGAATCCGGAGGTCTTTTTCGATATAATGGATTTACCTACACAGAAATGAAAAAATGTCGACAAAGTTGAAAAAAGTCAGTCACAAAATGACAGGGAGTAGCTCTCAAACGGATCTGCGCTGGCTGGTGCAGAAAGACAAGAACGGACGTTGGAGCACCGAGGTGGCGCCTAAATAGAAGACGCGGACGTCATGATGACTGAGAGGACACCATGCAGAGTCGACCGACACCACCTATCAGCATACAGGTGTACTGCTCAAGAAAAATCTTCTGGATCCTGTCTGATGCCTGGGAAGTTCACAGGTAAGGAATCTGCGGCTAGATGTCTCTATCAGACATTTATAAATTGAAACACACCATTTAATCGTAACTTTACTTCGAGTCTTATTACCTAGGCATCAGTACTGTGGAACCCATTTTATAATGCTGCATTATTGCAAGAGCTCAGTCATCCCAAAATGGACCAATGGACTAACCTCTCTTCCACCCAACAAGCAGTGGCAAAGCTCATCAATCTTACCTTCAGAAGGAGAGGACTGACCCATTAGGGTTCCCAATGCTTGTTTACAGATGCACCATTCCAACACGGCGAAACTGGCTGCCGGTGCATCGTAGTGTGGGCGCACGCATGTACCCGCAAACAAAGGCCATCTTAGAATGGTAAAAATGGCAGTCAAGTGTGTGCATATGCTTTGTGGCACATGCAGGTTGTGACGCAACAGCAGCCATTTAGGCCTTTACCGTTTTGACAAGGCAGACAGACACGTCAGATTAGTAAACAAAAACGAAATAAGCAATGGCAAAGCAAACCGGTCTGGCTTTTCTATACTGTACGCCATAAATAGGCAAGATTACAGGCACACACCTGAGCACAGACAATGTACATTCAGACACAAATACACAAACGACAACTCAAAAGCAACAGAATAAATACAGATACAAACGTGCTCAGACACATGAATATCTTGTGTAATATTACAAAGATATAAGACAAACTGCACACTCTGCCTCCACATACAATCACACATGCACATTCACATGCAAGCATACATATACATATAACATTTTCGGTAACATATTGTGCACATACACACAAGCACCCCGGCCCAAACTACTAGCGCTGTATAGTCTGTTAGTTAAAAAAGTAATTATAGCCCAAGAGTAAAAAATTACCGATCAAGAACATAAAACAAGACCTGGCATGAATCCCGCTCTAAGTGGGTTGTATTATTTTCATCTGCATCCGTGAACCCCTTAACACACACCTCTGCCTGAAAGCCCAGCCTCGTCCAACACTCATCGAATGCCCATCTTGGCCCGACCCGGGCTGCACTAAAATGAACAGGTACTAACGGATGTGTGGGCGGAGGTGTGGTGGAGTGTCTTTGAACTTGTTGTGCATATGAATGTGTTGGTGTGTGTGTGTGTGTATGAGTTTACTTGTGGATTTCTCATTAAGTGTCTGCTTTTAAATCTGGCGTTTGCGTAGATGTATGTCTAGGACTGCGCTTGCACTAGCACACTGCGGCAGTTAGCACCAGCTCTGATGAAGCTTCACTGTCCAACATGAGGCCTCCATGAAGGCAATACTCTGCATTTGCTGGTAGAGACACTGTATACACTCGTATTAGTGAGGCTTTTGCACTATACATCAGATAGTTCATTACAAATAATTGTCCAGAGTGTTTACAGCTTTGTCCAATGCGCACCAGGTACGTTCGATCCTGGTAGGACTACTTCAGCCTTTCATCAGTCTGAAGTCATTAAATTAGTACCTCGGAGTACAAAGTTTCTGTTTTATGTTGTTGTAGTGTTACTAAACAGAAAATATGCAGCAAGTGTTCTGCATCAAAATATAATTTATGACAGATACAGTGGCTTACCCAATATATTTCTCAGTGTGCGGTTTTGGAGTACTTTTGTACAAATATCCCAGCAGTGTAAACTATAAATAGCGTTGTTCAGCTCTCAGATGCAATAAGATTGCTGCTATACATAATGGCTAGTTTTATTAATTAATATTAGGTTATGCAACACAGCTATTAAATAACATGGTGAATCTCCAATTTGGATATTGTTATGTTATGCAAATAACCATCTACAGTAAAAGGGCACAGCTGCATCTATGCGCTCGAGTTGGACTTGGATGTCTGTACATGGCTTTTGCATACGAAGAATGTGTGTGTAAATAAGTGCATATGTGTGCACCTCGGTGGGTTTTTATTTCTGAATCTGTCTCTCTTTGTGTAATCAGGCCCAGCATTACCAAGCAGACTAGGGCAAAGCTAGAGACCATACACGAGTTACGCGTGTGGACTAAGTAGGTCCACACGCTGTCTCCGTTGTCAAAATCTGCATTCACGGGGCTGCCTGTAGACCCAGGGGCTGCAAATGGACTTTCACAGTTGAACTTAAAGATATGAACATTCATGAGACTCCTTTCTCATGAAAATAAAAAAGAGCCGAGCCTTGTCTTCTTTGTTGAATCACTGTGTGGTGTTAGGATTCATAACAGGTGGCGGCCACAAATTGCTTTTTTGAAGAGCATCCTAATATTTCCAATCGGCGGCAATGCTGGATTTTTCTTATCAGAAGGAGCAAAGTGGTTTATTTCAAGCTTCCCGTGTGAATTGTGCTTGTGTTATGGTATAATATATAGTACCATTTATAATGCCCGAGCGTTTCGCTAGTAATCATCAACATGCACCAGTGCCTCTTGGCTTATGCGGCCTGTCACATGACCGTCTCAGTGAAGTGACCCCGTGACGCACGTTTGTTTACATTCGCTTCGATGATCCCTCCAAAGACAGCAGCAGCCTTCAGCGATCCTTCTCCCCTTCCAAGCGTGTGTTTATTTATATAATGCAGTTTCAAGTGTGTATATGGAGAAATTCATTTGACAATGAATGAAACGTTATGCGCGCTGGATATCGAAATCAGTTACCACGCTGAACGATGGAGAAGTAAAAATTCACATATAGCAAATTAACAATTCAATTCAGGACATTTGTAAAGCGCACTGCTACCACCGAGGAGGTGTCCCGGCGCTAGCGGTCCACCCTAAGAAAAGAGAGGACAAGAACACATTACTTGGCTAACAGATCAGTGTCAAACCAGAAAGTTTTGAGATTGCTTCTGAAAGCTGATTCAGCGGAGACTGAGTGGCAGAACGCTCCAAAGTCTAGAAGCCAAGTAGGGAAAAGAATGACCCCCTGGTCTAGCTTTAAATATGCGAGGTATATGGAGAAGTTTAGGCGGTTGCATTTCAGGGCTCTGGACTGAAAGTACGGTCTCAGTCTCCTCCTCAGATAAAGAGGGCCCTCGTGATTGTAGGGTCTTAAGACCAGAGTGAGAGCTTTAAACTGAATTCTCTTGATCAAGGGAAGTCAGTCAAGATGTCGTGAATGAGAAGAGATGGACCAATGTGAGGGAATTTTCAGAATGAGGCTTCGGCCAAATTATGGAATAATTGGAGTCGTGGAAGGAAGGCCGGGAGGCCTAAATAAAGACAGTTAGCATAGTCCAGTTTGGCTGTGACTAAGGCATGGACAACTATCTTTGAGAGTCCATCAGAATGAGGTAGATCATTCTTCTAAGAGATCTCAAGGTGCAAAGCGAGAAGCCGAGAGAGATTAGACATTTCACATCGGCTCTTTTAAATAAAAATATACTGAAAAAAGAAATGCAGAGATGGGAGGACAATGGAGATGAAGGTGGGAGGACAATGGAAAAGCAGGTGAGGGTTACTGGGTTGGGGAACGTAATAGGGAGTGGGAAGGGGCCACGAAGAAATGGCCACGCAGCACGGGCGGGGAAGAACTCGAGGGAGACACAAGTGTAGTGGAAGGATGCAGGGGCTAATACACAGACACAGAGTGAGCAGCCACGAAAGAGAGCAAACACACAGCAAGAGGGCGGGGATGAGGAAGGAGTGGAGAAGAGGGAGAGAGCCGGGAAACAAATGAACTCTGATGAGTGGTTAACCAAAAGGAAAAAAAAAAAAAGTTCTCAAATTCCTTAAAAGTGAGCGGTTGACGGGTTAAATTAAAGAGGCTATGCTTAGGGAAGCAGCAAACACAAGAGGGACAAGAAAAACCATAAAAAACAACAAGCAAAAATGACAATGACACGAACCAGTTGTAAGTTATGAGTGGATCTATGCTGTCGAAAGTTCTTGGTAAACCCACAATATGTATATTACCACAAGACAGCTTGTGCTGTCTGGATGGCTTGGCCTAACAAGCATTGACAAAGCCAACAGGACTTGCCTTTGGGACCTATTTGCTTTGACAATGTTTTTAGACAGTGCAGCATGGCTAAATAAGAAAAAAAAGACATTCCATTTAGTAATCAGTAGCTGCAAGCTGGTAGTGCACCATTTCATCTAGAAAAAACAACTGCAAGATGGTAATGCACTATTACATATAATCCACTCTCCCACGTGGTAATCAAATACTTACCCTCACAATGACAAACCTGCAGCTAAGAAGCACTTTTAAAGTCAGCTTGTAAAATGGACAGGTTTACATCAGTGGGCATGGCTCCCACATGTGAAAGCGCAACAAATAAAAGAAGAACTCCACCAACAGGTCTTGTTTTGATCAGCTTGAAAAAACAAATATGCTCCGCACGGAAGTGGCCTCCAATCTTGGTAGAAAGAGTCTGTTTAGGAGAGAGACCGCTGGGTGAGGAGCAGAAGGCAGGTAAGTGACAGATGTTTAAAAGAAGAAATGCTGAAGGCCAGGGGCTAACTGAGGATTACTGAGGTGGGCAAATGAAGAAGGGGCCTCTACCTCCTGCATTAACAGGCAAGAACTCAGTGAGTGCCTGCCAGTGCTCGAGGCACTATATGAATGGGAAGCACCATACGTTGCATGATATTATCGGCTCACCCGGATTCACTCCGCACACACATTGATCATTTAGGGGATGCTGTCAAATATGCACGCTAGGCTCCTGTTTATTAATGGAGCTAGCTGTGAAATAATAGTACAATTTTAAGTTGGGTTGGAGAGGGAATCACTTTTAAACTTTCAAAGATATGAGCACCTGAATTATGGCATTTCTGAGAGAAAAATAATAAACATGCACCAACTGGACGTTCAAGACAATATGACCAGACAAGAGACTTTTTGTTACAATGTCGTTAAAGCATACAGAAAAGAATTTAGATTAGATGAGATAGACTGTGAATTATTAATTGACAAACTACTATTTTTCCATTAACAGGTGCTAGAAATGTGTAAATGGTGAACTTTCACGTTATGGAGTTTTATCTTTAATCATACTTTCTTATCATTTATATGTGTATATAACTAATGGGAACGAATCTAATATTAAGAGTGAACCTGAATAGATGACCAATTCTGTTTAAATATATCTTTTATGTGTGAAACGATAAAAGAAAATTTGTGCTGCACATCCTTAAGTGATGATGCATTCGTGAAACTTCCAGAGTGCTGTATTTTACACATATACTAATGTTATACGCCTAAAACGAGTTTAACACTTTGATTTAAAATGTTACACGATAGTACCGTCAAAGGAAGTAACGTATTATATTGACATGTGTTATTTGTAACCACACTAAATGATTTCAAATGCATCAGTGTTATTTTAAAATCATGAGAGCTCTATATTCTCTACGAACATATGTACAATGATCATATATATTTTACTTTAAATTAGCTTGATTTAATGTGAGCCTGAGTAAAAATGTGAAGTCCTTGGACTGCTCGTTAGAACATTTCTCAATATAACCAATAACTTGATAGTGTTTTTTTCCTTAGTTCTCATGTACTGTACAAGATACTCGGATGCATTTTTCATTACAATCTTGAATAGCTGCCTGGGGAACTGCCCTCGTATTCGCTTATGTACCTTTGCTAAAGCAGCATTGTTTCGACGTTTCACTTAATGGATTGCTTAAGGACTGTGTAATTGTCCCACCTGTTGCTCTACAATTTGTGTCTTCGCTGTCGCCCGATACTCATCCTGTACGAAATTGACTATTGAATTGAGTGGTCTGATCTGATGAGGTGACTCCAGGAGGTGTCACCCCGAGGAACTTTAAGAATATAATAATGCCCGACTGAACGGACGGGGACTCTGATCTGGTTGGTAGTTGCTTGTTAGTGCAAGCACACATGCTGATGGTGACGGATGGGTTGCTGATTATACTATTACGAAGATTTGCGCAAGTTTCTTGGCAATTTTGAACTGATGCAGACTCATCGTACTTCCCTTCTGAACTGACACATATGCCATATGTGACCTAGTGTTCTCTTCCTTAATGGGAGACTGCCTGAACTGGCATATTTCATGTCCCTTCCTGACCTCTAGAGCTTTGGTATATCTATTTAGAATTTGCCCGAATTATCTTGTGACCTGATGCAAAACTACTGATGCATTTGTTTTACCTTAACCTTTGATAAACTATACTAAACATGTCCATATCGACTCAGCGATCATGATTATTTCTATCCAAGTGAATGTGCATTCTTAATCTGGGTTTATCAATGATCAGGAAAAATCATATTGGAGAGATTTCAGAGCATCAAATACTAATTGCTTTAACCGAGCAGCTCTTCATCTGTATGATTTTGGCTTGCCTATGTTTCTTCAAGAGATTTGGACTAGCTGTGATAATCTGTTTCCTTTATAGCATTGTTTTAGGAACAATTTACCCAAGTTTAATTTCTAGTTTGAAGCTCAGTTATCTAATTCCTGGTCGTCATTGGATGACTTTTGGGATACTTATATCAAACACCTCGGCACAAAACGAGATCATTATTATTAAGAATCCTTAACTAATAACATACATTTTCGATTTAACTGTGCTCAGTTCTTAAAGTTATTTGCACTGCTAATGGAAACTGTACGGTAAGCTTTTCACTATGCGAATAAACAATGCACCACACTGCAAAGTACTTGTGAAATGAGAGGCTTGCAGCAGCACTGGCATGAAAGCATGAATGTCTGGGTGCCGGAAGTATATATTAAATTAGAAGCGAATAAGGGGGATGTGGAACACAGGAGTGTAGGACAGGCAGACAGGTGAGGCTGGAAAAGAGGGCTGGGTGGTGAGACAGCAATATTCAGGCAAATAAACATGAGGGGAAGAAAGCGAGAAGCCAATTGGGGGACAAGGAAACAGTGACTGGACCCAGCAGGGGAATGCCATGACCAGGGAAACTGAAGTGAAACGATGACCAGCAGTAAGTCACACCGAGGTGCGAGGCAGGAAAATACAGCACGGAAAGAGCAATTTGAATCGGGGAAAAAGGGCAGTCACAGGGGAACAAGAGGCAGTGCACAACACTGAAGAAGGCGAAGTAAAATAGAGAGCAAAATGAAACCAGGCGGGGTTAGGAGGGGTAGCAGAAGCACAAAATGGACACAGCAGGAAAAAAAAAAGCATACACGCTAGTGGAGTGTTTAGTCAATATCCCCCCCAAAATGTAGCTGTGCAAGAACACATGCTTCAGGACAGGGACAAACGTGAGAAGAGGATGGAAGATCGCGGTAGCTGACCAATGAGAAGCAAACTTATCTAAATGAAAATTAAGCCAACTAATGGTAAGTAATGGGCGGGCTCTAAGCCCACTGTAAGTTCATAATATGTTTTGAAAAGGCCGCACATGCGCGGTCTTGGCAAGATGCCAAAAAGAAGGGGGCTCCACTTAGTCCTGCATCCTCTCTGCAGGTTCCCAGAGCTGAACATCCAAGTAGGATAAATGAACTAGTACAGACACAGTTTAACACAACACAAGAAAATACACTTCCAGAGCTATGAAGGTGAATAATAAAAATAAATAGCTGCAAAAGAATGGCCCTTCTAGGAACATTGTATGAAGTACTACCTATTTTATCAATCAACTTCCACTCAGAAGAAGGTCCAAACGTAAAAGCAAATAGCATTTTTGTTATCTTTCATTAGATAATGTAGACTGCCACTGCAGCTCCTCGCATTCAACACATTCCAGAAATATTTTCTCTACATGTAACACAAAGCCATATCGCCATAATTCTTTCACTCCATTTTCTGCCTGAAAGTGAATATGCAAATATTCTTATGTACTAATCTTGGACACCATGCATCATTCTTAAGTAAACGAATCAACATTGAGGTTCTTGCCTATCATTATAGCTAGAAGGCATTTTATTTCCCAGATTATACGCACTTGCATACATGATCATCCAAGAAGAGTACATGCTTTTTATCAGAACTCCTTCTAGATTCTCAATACTGCTCTTCCATCTCACCACTCTTGCATTTAGGTTTTCTGTTCCTTGCAATGTCGATGTATGCCATAAACTATACATGCACAACGTTAAAAATAGTATTAGCAATGTTGATGTATTCTATGACAACTGTACGCACAATAACATTGGGGGAAAAAATGCTATGCTGATGTATGCTATAACAAGTGTACGCACAATAATGAGAATGTCGGTAAAAATGATATCAATGACTGGCATGTTTCATGCGCACCGAAAAACAATGGGAGAGATAGGGAAGTACAGGAACACTCTCTTGATCCCCAGTAATATATCAATAAACAAAAGAAGAGAGGTTAATGTCTCTTATAAGCCACTTGGATGGAGCCAACAGATTCAAGATATTCACATCCTATTTGGGTTTGAAGGAAAGCCCTCACACACCGACCTAGTCAGTGTCATGCTTCATCATCGGGCCCCACCGAAGAGACCTAATGCCTCTTCGGTGTGCTGCGACGCCAGAAGACTGCGGAGCTGGTATTGTGTAAAGGGTGTGTTGTGAGGATAAATCAAACTTAAACTTAAAAGTGTCTAAAGGGTATCTAAAAAAAGTTTATTAATGATCCCTAGGACACGAATACAAGAGTTCTATGTGTCTGAATTGTAAAGCCAAAGGTAATGGTTGGTTTAATTCAGAATTAATATATCATTAGTATGTCAACATGTTTCAGCCTTAGTGTTGGTTTTATTTTACCTAGGCATTCGTCAGGACAATGATAAACCCCGGCGGTATGGACTCTCTAATCGTCCACCCTGACCTGGGGACGTGAAAGTGAAAAAATAAAAAGGTGTTTAAAGTGCATAAAAATAGGAAGAGCAAATGCTCATTCCAAAAATCACTCCTAATTTTGGAGTGTTTCGGCACCTGTGGAACAAAAAAGTACGAACAGACATATAAGACAAACAAACAATTATTTGTAGGGCTATGCCAAAGTACTTTTCGGTTCATGGTGTTCCAAATAAGTGGCAGCAAACGTGTTCCCAGAATAACTACTAGAGTTAAGCACCATCCACAAACCCTCTAGGGATGATACAACTAGTTCTGGGAAGTGTAGTGAAAATAGTGATTTAAAATAAGCCGTGAGTGGCTTCAGGGGGTTAAAATCACATGGTATAAGTGTTTCAAAGGATCAATAGACAAAGAGTCAGTGACCCACACACGCAAGTATGAGATAAAAACAAGTCTCACTTTAAAGATTGGCGCTATCTGCACCATGGGTCTCAGGAGGGGGGTTGGAGTGTCCCTGGCACATCCTAAAGATAAGAAAACATAGGCTAGAAACATACGGAATCGCGATTGACTTAGCTTGATAGTATGGATTTGGTCCGATCGTCAATGCAGCATTACTCACGCCCTCAGCACTCGCAGCCCGCTTGTACACCTCGTACTACCTCTACCGGACCCCGACGATGGAGAGCGGGGCCGGTGGATTTGTTTTAAAGGGCTGTGTAACGCTGTTGGCGCTCTTCCGGGTGGGCGTGGCTAGGGTGTTCTTTCCCGTGGGCGCGGTTCAGGTGAGAACGAGGCTTGGTTGCACTCGTTTCTATGGAAACATCGTGTTATGTCTCCAAAGAGAGGCTTGCATTAGCGGGCCAATCCTTGACTTCGGGCTTCGGTCTTCGGTCTTAAAAGAGAAGACAACAAAATAAAAAATAAGAGATGTATACAGCGGCAAGCCTTGGTTGTGCTTGTTGCCATGCAAAACATTGCATAGTATTTTTTACATCGAGGCTAGAGGCTATATTGGCCGATCATTAGTTTTGGGGATATGAATAACAGCAGTGTTACTGTTGCGCCAGTATAACACAATTTGTATTGGCTTGTGTATTTTATTGAGATCTACTTGTATCTGCACGTTTTATAAGAGCGCAGAGTAAAATAAGCGCAATGTTTACTGCATGACTGTGAATATTATCAGAGTCTGGGAATTAGATTCTTGGTATTTTACAACATTGATGTTTATTTGTAAATAGTGCGCTACTGATCGGACGTACATGATTGGTGACTTTGGCAAACATTAGAATCAAAGGGTTTCAGTTAAGTACAGTGTTCCATGGGATATCATCATTGAGCCCAATGATGTTGGTACCTAAACGGTACACCCACCGCTGTTCTTTCTCAAAGAGTCTGGTAGGGATGTTTGTGGTACCAGTAATTTTTTCAATTATTGTCCATTTCATATCATTCGGGGTATGGTTATGTTCAAAAAAATGTCGGCTCAGTTTGGTTGTTAATTTTTTGCATCGGATATTACTCCGGTGCTCACCAATGCGCTGTTTCACTTTTCTTGTTGTCATGCCGATGTAACGTAAGGAACAGGGACATGTTATCAGGTATATCACATTGTTTGAGTTGCAATTCGTATGAGCAACTTGTGTCCAGATTTTTCCTGGTTCCAAAGACAGTGATTTCGAAGCTTCTGTAAGATGGCATATACTACAGTCTGAGCAGGGATAATGTCCTGTGATGGGAGGAAGACCCCATGCTGTTGTGACTGAAGGTGTCTGAGGGTCAGTCTTATGTTTCGGGCGGGTGTGAACCAGGGCAGCTTCGGCCTTTTTTGAAAGAAAACATAGGTTTTTCCCAGTCTTTTTTTGCTGACTTTATGATACTCCAATGTTTGTTTATGGTTTTTTTCATATAGTTTGATAGCCCATTGAATGTTGTCACACAAGTGAGTGGCACTGGTTCTTGGTTGTTGACTTTTTCTTCTAGTAGGACTTCTCTCGGCTGATTCCTGGCTCTCTTAAAGCCTTTGTTGAGGATAGCAGAAGGATATCCTCTGTCTTTCAGTTTTTCAGTTAAACTTGAGGCTTGTTCCTTGAAATCAGTAAGTGTACTGCAGTTACGCCTTAGCCTCAGGTATTGCCCATAAGGAAGGTTCTCTTTTAGGGGGCGCGGATGAAAGCTGCTGAATTCTAATAGATTATTCTTTGCTGTTGGCTTATGATGAGTTTTTGTGGTTAAACATGTGCCAGATATTGTGATCAGTACATCCAGAAAAACAATGTCAGTTTTGCTTGTGGTATTTGTGAATCTCAAATTGTTGTCTAGGGTATTAATCCACAACAGGAAGGCTTCCAGATTACTCTCACTGCCTGTCCATAATAGCAAGATATCATCAATGTAACGCTTCCATAGAAGCATTGATGAACAAAATTGCCTCAATAAGGTATTGCTTATTGCAAATGCAGCACCGAGAGGCTTACTAGTCACCAATGCCCCTCGTATCTTCCTCAATGATGAAACATTTAGAAAAGATTGGGCCATGATCGCATGGCATTGTACGCGTGATTGGCTGGTCCTAATCATAAAGACAGCATTCAGATTATCTGAGGCATTGATGATTGAAATTAGAGAGACTGAATCAACCTTCAAAGCCACAATAACCGGCTATAAGAAAAGGTTGGATGAAATAAATAGTGAAATGAAAGAGTATAAGGACAATCTAATGCAATCAAAAGCTACAAAATTCCAAAAGGATCTAAAAAAAATTTCTTTTGAAACAGTATACCCTTACTCTACAGCCACTTTCGTCCCTCCAACCAGAAATACAAATAAATCAGATCAATCAGATGACAACTCCTCCGATACCAGCGGATCAAGTAATGATTCTGCCCAAAAAACAAGAAGAAGAGGGAACCGGGGGAACAGGAACAACAGAGGGAGACCAGGCAACCCGAATTACCATCAACAGTGGCAACCACCACAAATGGAGATGGGCCCAACTCCTTACCCTTACCAACAACCCCAATATCCTTTCATGGGTTGGAACCCAGCATTTATGCCCCCAATCCATTTTCAAAATCAATATAGGCAGCCTTTTTTAGAGAGCGGCCGGAGAGGAAGAGGCAGGAGGAGAGGCAACAACAACAACAGAGTCTCCTGGACAGAGGACGACTCAGTGTCGAACCACACGCGCAGCAGTGCCCAACAACCAGGAACGAGCGGACTGTAAGTCTAGTGACCAACCTGTCCAAACGAATCCTGTCACCAATGGAGAACCAGGTTCTAGAAAAAGGCCTAGGTTTCGTCCCCACAGCAAGACCCGATAAATTTAGACTTCATTGCGAACTTGCCGGTTTCTTTCGGAAATTGAAACTAAAGGCTTTCTTTGAAGGAAAAACAGATCTCAACGACGCAATCAGGAAAGGAGATACGGGGCTTAGACCCAACTCAACATTCATCCCTCCTCCGCATACCGTACCAGCAGCTATCATTGCCTTTGAACAGGCAGTCTTCAAGGATTTGGAGGCTAGCCAGAACCCCAAAATATTTGGAAATTTCACGACTGCGGAATATAAGGCACTAGAAGCTCTACAAAATGACAATTCAATAACCATAAAACCAGCTGATAAAGGCGGTGGCATTGTCATACTAAACACCAATGACTATGATAAAACCTGTGAGGATCTTCTAAATGACAACAGGAACTATACTCCATTAATGACTGATCCCTCTTCTGATCTAACGAAAAGGATCACCACCTTAGTTAAAGAGGCTGTAGACAATGAACACATCTCCAAAAATGAAGCAGAATTTCTGAATACCAATGACAACATCATCCCATATTTTTATACACTACCTAAACTGCATAAAAACCGGTTACCACCACCAGGTCGCCCAATTGTATCCGGGATTGGATCAATTCTGGAACCTCTCTCTAGGTTCTGTGACCAGTTTTTGAAGCCCCTGGTACAGGCAACTCCTTCATACCTGAAAGATACCAAAAGTCTACTACATCTCCTGACAGACATTACATTCGAGGTCAACTCAGTCACATTAGTGACCTTGGATGTTGAAAGCTTGTACACAAGCATCCCCCAGGACGATACCATCAAAGTCCTGGGGAAGGCATTGGATTCAATCGAATGGGAATATCAAACCCCAAAAAAATTCATTATTGATTGTGCGACAATAGCACTCAAAGAAAATTTCTTCTCCTTTAAGGATAAGCTGTTCCTTCAACGCTCGGGTACC
Organism: Lissotriton vulgaris; assembly: GCF_964263255.1. NCBI lineage: Eukaryota > Metazoa > Chordata > Amphibia > Caudata > Salamandridae > Lissotriton > Lissotriton vulgaris. The sequence goes on from NW_028252132.1 coordinate 740,292, forward strand.
TCGATGGGCAGTACCTTTGCCCCTAGTGTGGCCGGGCTGTACGTGGCGGATTTTGAAGCCCAGCACATTCTTCCTTCAACTGCGAAATTTTGTTCATCAATGCTTCTATGGAAGCGTTACATTGATGATATCTTGCTATTATGGACAGGCAGTGAGAGTAATCTGGAAGCCTTCCTGTTGTGGATTAATACCCTAGACAACAATTTGAGATTCACAAATACCACAAGCAAAACTGACATTGTTTTTCTGGATGTACTGATCACAATATCTGGCACATGTTTAACCACAAAAACTCATCATAAGCCAACAGCAAAGAATAATCTATTAGAATTCAGCAGCTTTCATCCGCGCCCCCTAAAAGAGAACCTTCCTTATGGGCAATACCTGAGGCTAAGGCGTAACTGCAGTACACTTACTGATTTCAAGGAACAAGCCTCAAGTTTAACTGAAAAACTGAAAGACAGAGGATATCCTTCTGCTATCCTCAACAAAGGCTTTAAGAGAGCCAGGAATCAGCCGAGAGAAGTCCTACTAGAAGAAAAAGTCAACAACCAAGAACCAGTGCCACTCACTTGTGTGACAACATTCAATGGGCTATCAAACTATATGAAAAAAACCATAAACAAACATTGGAGTATCATAAAGTCAGCAAAAAAAGACTGGGAAAAACCTATGTTTTCTTTCAAAAAAGGCCGAAGCTTAAGAGATGCCCTGGTTCACACCCGCCCGAAACATAAGACTGACCCTCAGACACCTTCAGTCACAACAGCATGGGGTCTTCCTCCCATCACAGGACATTATCCCTGCTCAGACTGTAGTATATGCCATCTTACAGAAGCTTCGAAATCACTGTCTTTGGAACCAGGAAAAATCTGGACACAAGTTGCTCATACGAATTGCAACTCAAACAATGTGATATACCTGATAACATGTCCCTGTTCCTTACGTTACATCGGCATGACAACAAGAAAAGTGAAACAGCGCATTGGTGAGCACCGGAGTAATATCCGATGCAAAAAATTAACAACCAAACTGAGCCGACATTTTTTTGAACATAACCATACCCCGAATGATATGAAATGGACAATAATTGAAAAAATTACTGGTACCACAAACATCCCTACCAGACTCTTTGAGAAAGAACAGCGGTGGGTGTACCGTTTAGGTACCAACATCATTGGGCTCAATGATGATATCCCATGGAACACTGTACTTAACTGAAACCCTTTGATTCTAATGTTTGCCAAAGTCACCAATCATGTACGTCCGATCAGTAGCGCACTATTTACAAATAAACATCAATGTTGTAAAATACCAAGAATCTAATTCCCAGACTCTGATAATATTCACAGTCATGCAGTAAACATTGCGCTTATTTTACTCTGCGCTCTTATAAAACGTGCAGATACAAGTAGATCTCAATAAAATACACAAGCCAATACAAATTGTGTTATACTGGCGCAACAGTAACACTGCTGTTATTCATATCCCCAAAACTAATGATCGGCCAATATAGCCTCTAGCCTCGATGTAAAAAATACTATGCAATGTTTTGCATGGCAACAAGCACAACCAAGGCTTGCCGCTGTATACATCTCTTATTTTTTATTTTGTTGTCTTCTCTTTTAAGACCGAAGACCGAAGCCCGAAGTCAAGGATTGGCCCGCTAATGCAAGCCTCTCTTTGGAGACATAACACGATGTTTCCATAGAAACGAGTGCAACCAAGCCTCGTTCTCACCTGAACCGCGCCCACGGGAAAGAACACCCTAGCCACGCCCACCCGGAAGAGCGCCAACAGCGTTACACAGCCCTTTAAAACAAATCCACCGGCCCCGCTCTCCATCGTCGGGGTCCGGTAGAGGTAGTACGAGGTGTACAAGCGGGCTGCGAGTGCTGAGGGCGTGAGTAATGCTGCATTGACGATCGGACCAAATCCATACTATCAAGCTAAGTCAATCGCGATTCCGTATGTTTCTAGCCTATGTTTTCTTATCTTTAGGATGTGCCAGGGACACTCCAACCCCCCTCCTGAGACCCATGGTGCAGATAGCGCCAATCTTTAAAGTGAGACTTGTTTTTATCTCATACTTGCGTGTGTGGGTCACTGACTCTTTGTCTATTGATCCTTTGAAACACTTATACCATGTGATTTTAACCCCCTGAAGCCACTCACGGCTTATTTTAAATCACTATTTTCACTACACTTCCCAGAACTAGTTGTATCATCCCTAGAGGGTTTGTGGATGGTGCTTAACTCTAGTAGTTATTCTGGGAACACGTTTGCTGCCACTTATTTGGAACACCATGAACCGAAAAGTACTTTGGCATAGCCCTACAAATAATTGTTTGTTTGTCTTATATGTCTGTTCGTACTTTTTTGTTCCACAGGTGCCGAAACACTCCAAAATTAGGAGTGATTTTTGGAATGAGCATTTGCTCTTCCTATTTTTATGCACTTTAAACACCTTTTTATTTTTTCACTTTCACGTCCCCAGGTCAGGGTGGACGATTAGAGAGTCCATACCGCCGGGGTTTATCATTGTCCTGACGAATGCCTAGGTAAAATAAAACCAACACTAAGGCTGAAACATGTTGACATACTAATGATATATTAATTCTGAATTAAACCAACCATTACCTTTGGCTTTACAATTCAGACACATAGAACTCTTGTATTCGTGTCCTAGGGATCATTAATAAACTTTTTTTAGATACCCTTTAGACACTTTTAAGTTTAAGTTTGATTTATCCTCACAACACACCCTTTACACAATACCAGCTCCGCAGTCTTCTGGCGTCGCAGCACACCGAAGAGGCATTAGGTCTCTTCGGTGGGGCCCGATGATGAAGCATGACACTGACTAGGTCGGTGTGTGAGGGCTTTCCTTCAAACCCAAATAGGATGTGAATATCTTGAATCTGTTGGCTCCATCCAAGTGGCTTATAAGAGACATTAACCTCTCTTCTTTTGTTTATTGATGTTTCATGCGCACGCAGTAGCAAGCACATATCATTGCTGTCGAATTCACCCAAGATGATCTCCCCACCAACACAGTCAGAGATACGTAGTCAGATAGGCCCTGTGACCCAAACCCAGGCCTATCAATTGATAGCTCACAGATGGGGTTACAATCAGCTCGAAGACAAACGCGCAACCAGGGAAAACCTCGATTTATCCCACAGAAAAGCAGCGACACCACAAACAGATCCGAGGAAATTGGCCCCAATAAAACACGTTTCGCCAAAGGCTCACGTTCCAAAAATACCACAAAGTTAGATGCCACAAGTAGTTCGGAACAGTCAGCCAATCAGGACACAGCACGCACACCACAGGCAGTGATCACATGCTCTGCATGCTAGATATCTGGGCACACACACTGGCCCACACTAGCTTTCCCCGAGGTAGAGAGTCATCTCTGTCCCCGTTATCAGATGGTTGTACTTATAATTTTTGACTAGCCCTGGACCCACATGCTATGCAAGAATGTGTAATCGATGTATTGTACTTCAAGAAACTGTATAAAAAGTGCTGGCCAAAACCTCTGTATATTGAGACTGTCTTCAGACGCTACTCTATTGATGCTCTCCCGGCCACAGTGTTTAATTAAACCAACCTGTTCCTATTTTGCAAAACGCCTCTTTTCTTTCACTTTTTGAAAGGAAATTAATATCTGAGAAACATTTGCAAGTCTCAAGATTGGGAGAAAAACAAGCTTTTCAGCAGGTATGCAGGAAATGGAACTTTAGATACGAGGAAACAAAACCCATTCAGTGTCCCTTACAGAGAAAAAGTCCATGCGCCGAATGCACATGCATTGTCCAAATACACCAAAACCTGAAATCCTAAATCCTAGGTATTTGATTTCACTTTCACCTGCGCCCTACATGGTTGAATGATCAAAGCCTATCCAGCTTACATTCGTTGAGTAACCTAAAAACAAAGCACCTCTTTCCTTGTGTAAGGCTTATATTAGCCATTATAAGATCAATTGCCTACCCTAAAGTTACTATAATCTTATAGTTACTATAAGATTATAGTAACTTTAGGGTAGGCAATTGAGCTTATAATGGCTGATATAAGCCTTCTGCTACAACAATCCAATGTTTGTCATTTGGTTTCTCCCTTTTCAATTTAGAACATTCTATCCTTGGTGCCCTTGTGCCTCGGGCTATACCAGTTATGAAAGACACTCAACCTCGCTATAGGCCCTCACCTGCAACTCAGGCCTATAATTCTGGTTCAGGGCTGTTAACCAGTATAGCACCTGCTAGCGGGCTGTAAGGCGTTATTATATTTCTTAAACTGTTAATTCTGTTATTGGTGTCCAACACACTGAAGATGTTCAAGTGAGATGCAGGTTTAGAAAAAAACTTAAATAAATCAAGAATTACTGTGCAATCTCATAAACTGCTTTAGAAACAAAATAAGAATACACTGAACGCAGCATCTAACTTCCACAAAGGCTGGGAAACACAATACTTAATTATCAAATACCAACATCAACAAACTGTTACACACTTCCTTTCTCTCTTTGAGAACAGGTGACAGCGACGGGCACTAGACGTGTCTGCAGGTGATATTATCCTTGTATCATCAAATCACTAGAACAAAATGTATAACTGAAGCTTAAAAACTCAAGAAGTTTACTAATAATAATTCTTATTTGCTGTTAAACCGCCCGTCTCGTGACATATACTTTAGAAAAAATGATCACTTAAAACTTCTAAAAAGGCCTCCTTTATGAAGACGTATTAGAAATGTCAAAGTACATCTGCAAGAGTTTAAAGCAGGACACTAAAGTTCTCTCAACTATTGAACGAAATGAATCAACGTTTCCTAATGAACGCAATGTGACAATTCCTGGTATCAAAAACAGGACTGTAAGCCCTAATTGCCTTACAAAAATACAAAAGAGAGTTTGCTTTCATTTAAAATCAGTTGGAAAATAAAATATAAACTTCTCATAACATGTTTTTTGCACAATATGCTAATAACACCAGCAACACAAAGCAATTAAATGATCATAAAACAGCTCCAACTGGTATGATCAGTAAATGTACTCAGCCTGTAAAAACTCACAAGAGAGCATAAAATCAGCAGTTTCAAAAATACTCATTTTTTGAAAGAGACGTTTGAATTCCGAATGAAAATTAGCGCAGTGTGAAGGGAACGCATTTTCAGCATTTGAGTACAAACAATTAGAACGGAAGATCGGTTTGTTCGTTGATTTGGTTTTCATCCAAACAAACCACTAAACTTTTTGCAAGGTCATGTCCTAGGTTTATGGTGAGGTGCGGATGCATGAATTTGCATGAATCCGTAAGTTTTGCAAATCAGGACAGATCTTTGAACCACTTCTGCCTCGAGGGCAGCAAACTCATTTGTACAGGGTAGTTCTGCGGGTACAGGCTGGTACTCGATAGGAAGTACCGCTTTTTTATTATTAATACAACCCGTCTCATCGATGCTGCAATAAACAAAACCGTTCTACCTATGTACTCTTTCTATTGCGAATATAACAGGCATTTCCTCCCACCATACATAATTAGAGACCTCACGCTGAATATTTTAGTACAGGAAAACTTTCTCTCAGACTGCCCTTGCTGCAAGCAGGGTTTATTTTAATAAAAATGTTTTAAAATAATTGCACTGCAAATGAAAAGCCTCCAAGCTTTAAGTAAAAGGCTACATACATTGCCATGCCGAAACAAAGTACCATGCTAGGTTAAATGCAAAAAAGGTTTGCCGCACTGCATATGCGCGGCTCCGCAGTTTCCACTTTGGGCTTTAATTTTGGGAGGACATCCCACATGACTAATGATGAATGTAAAGGAGCACACCTAATTTTGAGATAATAATGCTTTCTATAAACAATGTATAACCAGGCGTGCTACTGTTCAGCTTCTTTCTGCCGAGAGGGGAACGGCTACTTGCACTCACCTCTGTGGCTCTGGTGAGAACCAGCCACGCATGCTACTACCGCTGCCACCTTCATCCCTGCGCGGTAAAGAGGAGCGGAGCCGCTAGAACACACGATAGGTCCAAACTCCAATCCCCAGAGGGCCTCGCGCAGTGCTGAGCTAGTGACGCGGTTGGAGGACGACAGAGGCCCTCAAAACGGGCCCGGTATATGTCCGAAATGGTCCGACGAATATTAGGCATTAAGTCGCAAACCGTATTGTCAAATGCCAGTATTAGTACATTACCGCTGGGCATTTTTATAAACCTCAACACCCTTGAATTACTAATGTACATCCCTCCTTGCATGACAGTAACAGGTTTCAGGCCCTTTCAGGCTTGGATGCACAGGACTGACAATTACATAGGCTGGTCGATGTCAATGAACGTGTGGGAAATATATTAGAGTATATATCAGGCTTTCAATTACCTACCTTGATGAAGCAGTTAGATGTTCAGGAAGTAAAGAATAGGCCGTTACCTGCATCAGCTGACCATCAACCATATGTAGAGGGTGACATGGTTCGCAGTGACATATCTAGCATTGTCCACAATCCCAAAAGAAGTTAAACTGAATTCGACCTTAATGTTATGAGTTGGAATGTTGCAGGCCTTGAATCAAGGCTAGCTGACGAAAATTGGCTGCATATGATGTCATAATGTTCCAGGAAACATGGGCCACACGTGATTTATATATAGAAGGGTTTCACTGTTTTAGTTTACCTGCACCTCAGCCCGATTTTGGCCGCGCATCAGGGGGTTTGTTTATTGGGATTAGTATAGCATCTGGAGGGAGTATTAAGGTTAGACCCACCAATAGTCCCAATATCCAAATACTGAAATATAAAAAGACAAGTTTCTCTTTATTTAATTAATTTTTACAACAATGATTTTTATTCTGTTCCAAATAGGATCTTCATTGAGCTTTTTAGTAATCTTTCTAATTTAGACAGTCAGCAAGGTTTAGATGAGCCCATTGGGATCTTTTTAGGTGGGGATTTTAATGCCAAACTACCAACTAAACTAAATGATGTGAACCCACCTTATGCGGATTCCGCTGTACGAAGGGGTTTGGAACTAGATACTTTTTTGAGCCAGCATATCCTTACTAATGTAATGGATATTGCTGGTATTGAACCTATTCATTCTTCCACAAATCAGCAGCCACCCACATTTAGAGGAAGGGATCAATTTTCAACCATTGATTTTATCTTTGTCTACCCTTGCCTCGCAGACCGCCTACTGGCTGCTGAGGTTCATGTAACAGACTTTGGGGATCATAATCCCCTTAAAGTGGCATTAAGACTAGCATCGCGCTCCGTGTATACCATCCTTTGTGGAGCCAGGGATCTAACTCCATCAACAGATAAATTAAGATTGAAATGGAGGGGGGTTGACAGTGGTAAATTACTTCAGACTTTGTCAGAGGGGCACACGCATCTAATCTCCTCATGTTTATCAACTGAAGGACTACACTCAAGGGTAATTGAAGATTTTACCAAACTTTGCTCAGTGATCAAATCCCTCCTGTCTGTACCTTTTACTCAGGATAAAATAGAACCGAGGTGGTTTGATCACAAATGTTCAGAGGCCAACAGGAACTTATGCAAGGCTCTAACCTCCAAACCAAGGTGCTGCACAGATGTAAGAAAAGCAAGGAAGAGGTACAAAATTGCCATAAGCGAACGGAAGGGTGTCCTCCTTGGTGAATGCTTGGAAGTATTATCAGAATCAGCTGGCGGAAAGAAGGGTAATATACTTTGGTCCTCAGTTAGGGACTTGCGCAATATGGGCCAGCAATTAACACCAGTGAGCTGTACTATATCCAGCGAGTCATGGGAGAACCACTTATCCAAAATGTATGCCACCCCACCATATGGCTTAGATCATTATGTGCAGGGTCAACTATGTTGCCTGCAAATTACACTGCTAGAGGTGGAAGAGGCAATTGCACAGAGCCTTGGTAATAAGGCCCCTGGCTCAGACGGGTTACCTATAGATCTAATCAAATGGAAACCAGAGTTCTGGGCACCACTCCTCTTGAATGTTTTTAATAATTTACCCCAAGCCCCTATGCCGAGCACCTGGGCCATGAGCGTTATAGTCCGAATCTACAAAAAGGGAGATAGATCGGATCCTATCAACTATAGACCTATTTCCTTGCTTGACAATACACTAAAGATCCTGGGCCGAATTATATACAACAGGGTTTTAAAATGGACAGAGGAAAGTGGTATATTAAAGCCATGCCAACTGGGTTTTCGAAGTAAGGTAGGAACCACCGAACAGTGCCTAAATCTTAACTTGGTCATCAGCAAATATAATATTGCCATATATTCGCCAGTTCATCTAGCCTTTATGGACTTATCATCCGCTTTCGATTTAGTTAATAGGTCTAAGCTTTGGTCTATTTTATTGAATTATGGTTTGGATGAGTCCTTGGTACATTTTTTTGGCATATTTGTACACAGATCTTAAGGGTGGTGAGGTCTCGGGGCCCATTAGGGTAGAAAGGGAAGTCAGACAGGGGTGCATTTTAGCACCCCCTGCTTTTTATTATTTACATTATTGGGCTGAGTAATTCCCTGAAATTGTCAACTCCAGACGTACCGATATTTAATGGCAAACCGTTACCGGTACTCCTATACGCAGATTATGCGGTCCTCATAGGTCGCACACCAAACTCCTTGCGTATTTTGGTTAGGACCCTTTGTTGAGTACATGGACGGTTTGGATTTATGTGTAAATTAAAAAAAATCTTTTCTCATGTCATGTGGACCAGGGAAACGCCAGCTTAACTCTATATTGGTAGGGAACGATAGACTAACCTCCACTGGCACTTTTCCCTACCTAGGAATGGTCTTTGCTGCGAATGGCTAGTGAACTGGGCACTTGGCCCACTCCACGAGCAAGTTTTCAAAGGCCATCAATTCTATTTTAAGTCTCCCCTGCCCGAAGAAAGCAGGTGCTATTCCAGCTATTCTAAAAACAATTAAATTGCAATGCGTTCCAGTAGCCACGTACGGGGCCGAAGAGTCATTGCATCCAGCAGAAAGAAAATCGGTTTTGTAGAAAGCTGCTGGGTGTTCCAATCGCCACCTCCCAGTTCATATGCCAGTTCATATGCCATAGGGAACTCAACCTACATTTTATTTGTGATTTTATTAGTGGTCGCCCTGCTCTATTTTGGCTCTCAGTCTGGAGGAACAAAGCTGCATATTTAATGCAAGAAATTATAAGCAATTGCCTTAAATGTGAGAGAGGAATGGGCATTCCCTGGCTCTCGGGGTCTATCAGAGTCTATGCAGCATTGATAAAGGCAGTCTCTTTTTAGACCCAAGCAGAGCCGTCTCACTTCACAAGAATGACCTGAAAAATGCACTTTATACACTTTACAATTCAGAAAGGAGGAGTATGAAATCCAATAAATCCTCCGTTCTTAGTTATATGTGCAAAGATCTGTATGGGTACCCCTTACCAATATATCTTACTTTGCCAATGACTAATTGGGAAAGAAGCCTCCTATTCCGGTTGAGAGCAGGAACTGTAAACATTTTATTATGTTTCCCTCTTGGCAATCATCCAAATCTCGCAAATACATTATGATGGAGTGAGTGCACAAACTGATTTGCACTTTTTCTTTTTTGTAAATACTATCTAAAATATGTGAAATGGCTTTTAACCCCATTTAAAAAAAAAAAAACTTAGACCTGTTTCCTTGGAAGAATCCTATCAGACGCTGCTCTCTTTAGCAAATGAAGAAATAGTTTTTCGCACTTGCACTTTTTTGAGAATCGCCACCCGAGCCCGGAAGATGATGAATAACCCCTGACTATTTTAAAATTTTATATGGAAACATTGCTAAATTGTTTGGTGTTTATTATGGTGTATTAAATGAATTATGTGATATCTTTATAAGGATGTTATAATAATATTGTAAATCTGCGATTGTGCTTTTACGAATTCTTGGAATTCGAATAAAGATTTATGAACTGAACTATCTAAATGTGCGTGAATGAATGTGCAAATGGTCTTTTGATGAATCCACAATTATTTGTACAAGGCAACAGTGCACAGAGGCTAGGTTCAATCCTTTGGATTCCGCAAGGACATCCCACATACCATTGCAAGTTTGTAATTGGTTTGAACAGCCCAAACTGATCTGAAAATACTCTAAGGCTTATTTGGAAAATAACAATTATTTCAATGAACTAATATGGTAATTAATGCAGTTGAACAATCTCATATGGAACACGGTAAGCAAGGGCAAAGTGGGAAAAACATCCGAGCTACGGTTGCCATAGATACTAGGAAATACTTGAAGTGGCAGGACAAGTTTTTTGTTTCTGTATAAATTAAATATCTAACAAGAAGAACATATGCAATATTTCCTTGCCTTGTTGGCTAGGTGTAGGGCAAGATGCGTATGCAAGGGTCTTCCAACGACCAAAGGATCAGTGAGTTAATGTCTGGCACCTAAACAGATTCCAGGGTTTTCAGAGATGATGTTTTTCTACATTGTTGTTTCAAAAAGATAAGGAAATGTAGCTTCTTTCCATTTTCAGCGACGAAGTTTAATCCGCAGGAGAAGAACTGATGCAAATGTCTCACTGGTTCAAATGCCATCTTATCTTGCAGCTGGGTCCTGCTAACTTGAGGAATGCACATGAACGGTGCTTACGAATGTAGGTGCCTCAGCCTTCAAGGCTTTCCAGGTTGTAAACCTGAATTGGGAAACCTCTTGCTGTCCAACTGTTGTCCTAATGCTAAATTTTGTATGTAGAAAAGGTGGCATGTCATGCATGCCTTTATATCTGTACAAAGCACCAGCTTGTCTGCTTGAAATGAAATGCAACTGACTGCATTAAGGCATGCTAATGCTAGCGCCAAAACGCTTTTCTCGTTAGTCTTAATTTCCAACTTAGATGGCTTCTGCAGAAACATAAATAGCCCTTACAGACTAACTCCAGAAAATGTAGCCACCTACCATGATTTTCTGTTGAGCAACGCACATAAAAAGGAATGCACACGTGTAAAACTGGTTTAAGAAAGCATTTGATTATTCTATTTTTCAGTGGCCTAATATGTTAACGCTGAAACAAAAAAGAGAAAACAAGCGTTCAACAAGGGCAAACGTAAGAGGGTGTTCAATACATTTTCTAATCAAGGTCAATCGTAGCCCTTTTGAAAATGTTATCTAAGCTATTTACAAACACCACAACATGCCATGTTCTCGTTCGTTCTTTGGTCAAAGTATACTTAACAGTTGTTAAACTTAAAGCAAAAATTGATTTGTACTCCTTGTGACGTTTGGAATTTCAGAAGGATAATTTGGTGGCGATTTAAAGACTTTCTGAAGACAATAAATCTGATATATCAAAAGACCAACAGGATTAATTTCAACAATGATTTCAGTGCAGTGTGATTTCATATTATGTTTTGATTTTCAATGGTTTCTAACAAAGCATGAAGCAAACGTTACATACTTTTTAAAAATGGTTGATAACTAGGATAGAAAAAAGAAAGTGCCTTTTAGCAACAAGAGCTATTTTATATAAAGAACAGTCACTATGTGTTTGCGTATGTCGCAGGCCATCAAGACTGAGGGCTACTTCTAATCAGAGAAAGAAAACACTTCCAAGAAAATCAAATCAATTTAATCATCAATACAAAAATTTATTATTCCAAGTTTAAGAAAAAAACATTACGAAAGCTACAAACACTTACCCAATTCACCAGCTGCATTTCTTCCACCAACAGCATATAAATGTCCTTTTAGGGCACTCAGGTGAAAGAAGGTGCGCTTCTCATTCAATGATGCCACTTGCATCCACTTGTTATATCTCGGATCAAACCTGAAGACTGTGTCCACAGCGGTTTTCCCTTTTGTATCATAGTTGCTCTGACCTCCTACCACATAAAGAAAATTTCCAATAACGGCAATTCCATGCTGGTACCTTGGAGCATCCATAGGAGCTAAAGATTTCCATTCATGAGCTTTTTCATCGTACATGCGTAGTTCTTTGCTGACAACCAGTTGCTGCCTTAACACGCCACCCAATGTCACCAGATGAGTGCTATCTGAGCGAATGGCAGTTCTCTCAGACTGCATAACTGGCTGCATGAATGGCATCATTTGGTAATTGCTGGCTTCCAATAGTAGATTTACACAGGTATTGTCAGTTCTCATGAAATCCACAGTTTGGACGTGATTAATAAGATCCTGTGGTGCCATCAGTGGAAATCTAATATTCTTCATGAGTTTTGCAGCATAGTCCATTCGAGTCTCCTCATACCGTAGCCAACGGCAAGCGGCCTTGAAGAGTTCAAGTTCTGTACAGTGCTTAAGGCTGTTGCTTGATAGCACAAAGGCAAGACGATCAAAGGGTAACTTCACAAACTCCCCTGTACTTAACAAAGGAGGAAAGTTCTTCAGGATAAAGTTATTCACATATTTGTCCACTTCTGTCAGATTGTAGGTGTTAGCAATACGCCCAACCTCCACACAATTTTCTAAAGAAACCTAACCAAAACAAAATCATGAATTGTTAAATTAATCAGTATAATCTTACAATATAATACAACTCTATAACAAATTTGGAGCCGTACCAATTAAAGAAGGTTATTGACTTCACATATTCTTAAACTTGTTTGGTGCACATTAAGATTTAGGAGATTCAAACATAAGAATACTTTAGAAAAAAGATTTGATTAAGTGCTATAGAATTTAACATTTTTTGTACCAGCAACAATTTGATCACGGGTCAGCCTAAACATCTTCAATCCTTAGTCTAGGGTCATACCAATTATATTCGACTGAAGATAGCAAGTCCCTGCTTAGTAATACCAGATGCAACCAAAGTTGTATATGCCGTGTCGTATATTCCCAAAAAATCAATACAGATAAATAAAAAATAAAAAAAGATAGCAACTCCTCCTAGAATAAGGAAATGTGCACTTCACTTTATAGGCCAGCAATGTGAATATATCAGCGCATTTATAGACCACCATCCCCTAGAGATTTAGGTACGTAAAATATACTTCATCTTAAATATAGTGTAAAACTAAACCCAATGAAGGAGGAGCTATGCTCAATTTCAAAATCAAAACACCTGGCATGTCAACGTGAAAAACTCTCTAGTCATAAAAGGTGTAATAACAAGGCCCAAGTGCAGTGACATAAGAATAATTAGTCTCCACGCCATTCTCTTTCCTTGTACAGAGCAGATGAAAGTAATTCCTTTTTTTATTTGATTGCTCAAACGAAATTGTTGCACTGATGCTGAAGAACCATGACTATAGGATGAAGAGGATAAGTCCATCTGCAACTGAAATGCGCCTTAAATATTGTATTTCTTTACTGGTGGTCTGACCCCAGAAAGGACATCTCATTGCTTTAAAAAAGCTGGGTCGACACTCTATATCTAAAGGACTCACATTTGGTAGTCTCGACTCTGCAAATAAGGGAACGCCCCTCCTAATTGTCCTGCCAATGCACTTACACCGCAGACCGACCTGTATTACATAATGGGTTTTGCATGCATTTGTTGCCCCTTCTGAAAAACACAACGTGCCCCAGATGCAAAGAGGGGAATCACATGCCCTTCAAACCCCGTGAAACATAATTTAATAAGGTCTAAGGATATTAAGGCACAAAAAAGCTTTGTTAACTTTAGGCACAAAGTTTATGTTAATCTAATGTGGTCAGAAAATCTATGGAATTTCTCTTTGGCGTTATCACAGGCCTAATGAATTGTTAAATACTGAGTGTGTAATTATTCACATCACTCATCTCGCTTAATGGACAACAACGGTATATTATAAGATATGTGTGTGTTGCACAGCAAAAGTGGTACACTCACAGTTCAAACACATGCAAATATTCCCATGTAAGGCTCAGAAAATGCCAAAACCTATTTGGGTAAAATTGACCAATTGAGTATGCACATTGGAACAATAGGGGATAGGCTGTAATGGGACTGCATCCCCGCATGCATTAAATACACTTACTAACAGCTCAAGGATTCGTTACAATCAAGACAGTTGAAAAGTTGAAAATGCTATGTGTGAACATCATTTGCTATGGCCCAGCGGAAATATCAAGTGTCTTAAACTTTTACGATCAATTCCTGTTTAACCTTTCACCAACTAATGTTTCAACAAACAATTATACAGTGTGTGGACACATTTTCAAATGATTAAAATGCTTGCAATACTACACGTCTTCTTCCATATTTGGCAGAAGGAGCTCAAAACCCCAGTGAATATGAACCTCCTATTAAAATTGGATAGTGTCAATGAGACCGCCAGGAATGAAAGATTTTAGAAGAGCCTTGATAGCTAAATTGTTTAGAATGAGGAGCCTGGAAAAGAATGACTGAAACCAGAGACCACCATTTAACCACATGCTTGATGTCTCACTAGTGACAACCTGCTTTGCTATATGCCTTACATTACATGGAGAGCCTAATCCATAAAATCTTGTAGTGTTTAAATCTAAATAATGACTGAATGCTTGTACTCCCGGGGGTACAAATCCTAGGCAGATAACTTATTTCAACTATAAAAATGTTTTTGGTGCCCAACATGCATTATTCTAGCAAGGCCAAACCGTCCACATTGCTTTGTAAGGGTTGTAGCGTAAACGTATTGGGCCTCAAATTATTTTATTTGGTTTCTCTTATCTACTTAAATTACTAGTTGTGTGGGCACTTGCAAACATATAAAATATATTGTTTAACTGGTTGTGTGTACTTGCAAACATTTAAAATAAATTGTTTGAGTTGTCCAGAATGCATTTAGAGTAAAATCCTCCACTACAAATAGATTTGTGGGTTAGTAGATATTGTGTATGCATATTATCCGAATTAATTATGGGTTACTAAATTGGAAGTTCAAGTCAGATGGTGACGATATCAAAGGTTATAGAGAACTTTTGTACTTCAAAAAGTAAAATGAGCAGGTCCATCATGATATTTTTGTATTCAGGGCCACTAAATATAAGGCAAGCAGAAAACAGAAAATTTTAAACCAGGTCTTACCCCAGATATGAGGAACACTTTACAGAAGTCCAATACAGGCAAAATCTGTAAAAAGCTGGCTGCTTCTAAAGTATCCTGAAGGTTGTCCATATTGAGAGATAACTTAGCAGTATAAATAAAATCAATGATCTTCTTTAAGCCAATTTTGTTCACACCATGAAGTTTAATGCATAGCAGATCCTGCTCCTTCATGCCACCTGCACAAAACATGAATTGTGTTAGTAAGTGAAGTAGAAAGTAAAATGCCAAAACTGTGTACTGTAACCAAACGTAATAGTAAGTTGTAAAGCAACTAAATGGCACATTCAAATAGGAATAACAATCACCAGCTCACAGTTCCTCACACTAATCTTTTCGTACATACTGAGAAATATCTGTAATCCAGAATAACATACTAAAAACGTCTTGGAACAAATATAGTGCATCACAAAAAAGCAAATCCGTAAACATATCTAACTCAGAGGAAGCCGTATATAACGATATAGAGGAAGCAGTAAATCTTGTTTAACTGCAGATAAACTGAAAAAGCTGCCATTTCTCCTAAATTGTACAGTAAACTGTTTGCCGATTGTGTCAACAAACTCAATACCATTTACTCATAATCAATGACTTTCAGTAGTTTACAGTAATGTATTTAAAATATTAAATAGATAAGTTACTTACCTTTGGTAACACTGCTTTGATGGGTGCTTACCTCTAGAATATTCTCAGGCACCAGGCTAGATCCAGAGTTCTTCCAGCAACACTCCCTCACGCCTTTATATGGAGCCCTATCACTCCACTGTGATTCCAGACAATCCGAAGTGAGAAAGTGGCAAAACACAACTGCCAATCTGTTGCCTAGTTTCTTGTGCCGTTCTCCTTTGACAACTTTACCCACGGAACACAGAATAAACTATCTGAGACAGTGTGCAGATTCATAATTCATGATGTTTTTAGATGTTAAGCAGGTCCCTCCACAGAAAGGAGAGGGGTGGATTGGGGTTGTGAGAAATCTGTGTTTAGATAGAGAATCCTCCAGACAGTGTTACCGAAGTAAGTAACTTGTTCTTTTGACGAATACTTCAAACCACGGATTCTTTATCTGTAGAATAGCTACCATAGCAGTACCTCAAGTAGGTGGAGGGCTGGGGAGTAGACTGAGACCCCATAAAATCCTACAGAATTGAGCAAAGAGACCTTCTTGGGAGTAGTCTGAGACCCCATAAAATCCTACAGAATTGAGCAAAGAGACCTTCCCACAAAAACTGTCTGTCAAGGCACAAGGCAATAGTGTTTAGTAAACATTAGCACCAACATCAACGTTGCAACGTCGCAGATGTCTAGAACAGACACCTCTTTCCTCAAAGTAAACCAGCGCCCTTGAACATGTTTGAATGAGCCAACAGGCCCTCAAGGATCTGCTTCTTTACCAGTGCCTAGCACACTGCAATACACTGGGCTGTTCACTTCGGATAGCCTTCCCTTTTTGCCAAGAGAAAACCACAACAAGCTGATCAGTTATACAATGGAGTTTTGCGTGGTTTAGGTAAAAGCTCAGAGCACTCTCAGGGTCAAGTCGGTCGAACTTCTTTTCCTCTTAAGTAGAGAGGCAGAGCGAAACATATTGGCAGAGTAATGGACTGGCTAAATGCGGAATGAAGTCTCAACCTTTGGAAGGAAAGTATTTTGCCGTCATTTCAGTCGGTCCAGATAGAAGAAAATGTTACACCAATGTAATGGGAACGTCTGTAGTTCACTCATGCGATGTGCTGATTTATTAGCAACAACTGGGTTGAGATTTCAATGAGTCAATACAAATAGTGTTTATCTATCACCCGTGTGGTTAACTCCCCAGGGAAAGATGTGTAGTCCAGTTCTGGAAGTGAAATAGGCAGAAGAACTGGTTCATGTTTTTCACCGCCTACTGGAACTCAAGACTGTCCAAAAGGGTCAAGGGAATGAATGCAAGCCCTCCATGGCATCTCCAAGTCAAAACAGGTAATGCTTAAGATGCCCTTTGTTGTGTTAACTGCTCCTCTGCTCCCATTTAGCACATTCCTGCTATGTGCTCAGCAGTTAACACCCATTAGACTTTCCTGGGCTTATAGGCAAGACACTGTCCTCTGAGCCAGAGTGAACTCTCCCAGCCAAAGATGTATACATCAGCACTGGGGTGGTGATGAGCGCATAACTGGTTTTGAGCCAGTTCTGGCACAAGCAACCTAAAGCAAAATTCTATAAATCCACTTTTCTGCTTAAGATATCAAAATTCTGACTTCAACATGAAGTCGGATTTTTAAAAACACAACCAAAAATAACAGACTAATATTTCTAGCCCTTTCATATGTGGAAGTTGAAATACAAGATTTTAATCCCATGTAGGAATATATATATATATATATATATATATATATATATATATATATATATATATATATATATATATATATATTTATTTCAGTGACAGGGTCATTGTAGAACTTAAGGAACTCAACAGAAAAGTTCTTAACAATACCAAGAAAACCAACTACAATAACAGCCAATACTATCAATGGGTTAGAAAACTACAAAGTAACCCTGATGTTATAATCAAAAATTCGGACAAGGGAGGTAATACGGTATTATGGTCACGGTCCGATTATTTGATTGAGGCGGAAAGACATCTGTCTGACTCTTCATGTTATGCCATATCAACACAATTTGCGATGCACAAGAGTGAAGAAATCACACGCAAAAAAATCAACAACTGGCATAGAACGGGCTTACTTTCTAAGGATGAATCTAAATTTTTGAATGTGGAATATCCAATAACCCCTATCCTGTATTATTTCCTCCCTAAAGTTCATAAGTTGGTTACCCCAGTCCCGGGAGGTCCTCTCATCTCTGCCCAAGGCAGCATGAACGAAAATATTTAAAAATATGTGGATTTCTACCTCCAGCCACAGATGACAACTTTACCCTCATATTTGAAGGATACTACTGATTTCTTAGTTAAGATCAAGAATGTTAATTGGTGTTCTAACTATTTATTTTTGGTGATGGATATAGAATCTTTGTATACTTCCATCAATCATCACCATGGCATTAGAGCTGTTGAATATTTTCTGAGCAGTCGTGATGTACTTTTCCGGGGTCATAATGAGATGTTGATTGAAATGATCAGAATTTGTCTCACTTCAAACTTCTTCAGATTTCAGAGTAACATCTACCAGCAGTTGTGTGGGGTGCCAATGGGTTCGTGCTTCTCCCCCAGTTATTCATGCTTGCATGTTGGCTGGTGGGAGAGGCAAGTGCTCAGTGTCACACACCAGCACTGGTGGCAATATATTGTCCACTACTGGCGCTACATAGATGATGTTTGCATAATCTGGAGAGGGTCTACTGATGATGCGATGGCATTTGTACATGACATTAACAACAATGAACTCAATCTCAGATTTACTGCCACCATTAACAATAAGTTGGCCGAGTTCTTAGATGTACAGCTCTATGTGGACAATGATCAGCTCAACACAAGGCTCTATCGCAAATCCACAGCGGGCAATTCAATTCTTCATGCCCGGAGAGCCCACCCTATTCACACTATTAACAGTATTCCCTATGGGGAGTTTATCCAAATTCGTCGGATATGTAGTGATAGGGTAGCAGCTGATATTTGTTTAGCTGAATCAGTAAAGCGATTCCGGAATAGGGGTTACACTAAGAAAATCCTGGATCAAGCTTTAATTAAAGCAAAGTCACTTGATCAGGAAGTTTTATTAGCTCCTAAAGAATCTACCTCCAACACCACTGAATGCTCAGTAGGATTAATCACTACCTTCTGCGCCCAAGAAAGGACCATCCGCCGTATCATCTGTGCGGAGTGGCCCATTGTTCTAACTGACAATATCTTGGGACCAATTATGCCTATCGGACAAGCAATTAAGTTCAGGAGGGCACCTTCCATGCGTGACGCGCTTGATAGACCCATGCCTGAGGTTTTACCCAAATAATCCTGGCTCAGTAAAATGGGATTCTTTAAATGCACATCATGCTGTGCTTGCACTTTTGCGAAAAACAGCACCCACTACACAACAGCTTTTAGTGAGGACAAAATACCTATTCAAGAATATTTAACGTGCAGTTCTGAGTTTGTTATTTATAAACTGAAGTGCACCTGCAATCTTGAATACATAGGGAGCACTAAGCTCCCTGTGCAAAAACGCATTTTGCAGCACATAAAGGCCATTGTGAATTCTGACATCAATTAACCGGTGACGAGACATTTCAAGGCTATCCATAATAACCAACTGAAGGACCTTGAATATACTGTCTTGTGCTCTATTCCGAACCCCGGACGGGGTGGGACAGCGAAAAGCTTCTAAGACAGAAGGAAACTCACTTTATTTAATCCCTCGACAACAGGGCTCCCAATGGGTTAAATCTAACGGAGGATATACATAATTTCCTTTGAAATCAACGCATAGGCTTCACTGTATGCTTCATGCTCCTTCCTAAGCCATACACAAATGATGATTTTTTTCTTCATTTGGTAGATGACTGATTTGTGGCTTTAAAATTGGGGTATCTTATTTCCTTGCACAACAGTAATTCCATTCTGCATCAATCAGCCAATATTTATTTGTATATCGACTGAGGTTTTCCTTTTCAATGATTATCAGCCACAATGTAAAGAAACTTTCTACACATACAATCATGTTGTGACATAACAGAGTAGGCTTTGTTCTCTTTTCAGTTGCCTCTTAAGCTACAGGTACTTAATTTACCTTTTTATCTTTGAACTATTTTTGTACTATCAAAACCTAACTGTATAGCACTTATGCACTTTTTTGGACTGTACATACGCCGCCTTTGAGAGACTATTTATGTAAATCTGGTTCATTTGGCCGATGAATTTTACTAACCACATTTGCTTGATTAATTAATAATCGAAATTGGATTTGACTTAGGAATTTTTTGGCATCGCCCTTGAATGGTGTTGTTTCAAAATAGATATTTAATCATGAAATGTGTAGTCAATATATGACACTTTTCGTTATTTTTCTACAATGTTTACACTTGTTCCTGCTAGTCAGAAATGTATATACATTTATTTTCCCACTTTTTGTTCCCCAATTTGACTGTTTTGACACTTTTCTTAACTTTATTGGCATTTTGTGGTTTTCTATATATTAACTGGTCAAATATGATTTTTCAAGCTTCCATGTCTCATCCAGCATTATGTTTACTAATTCAAGTGGTGGTGCTTGTAAGTATGTTATTTATTTCCTTCACTTTAGGTGCGTGTTAATTTCCTTTTCCTATTTTTATGTTTACTATAAATTCAAAATGCACTCTGGGGCGCATCATGTGATCAAGCTCCTTTGTGGAGCGAAACGCGTCATGATGGATTCAAACTAGTCTCTGCATTTTTGTGAATAAATCTTCACTCTGCTCACTATTTGAAACTGCCCATCGTGTCCTGATTGCTGCGATTGTGGGGATGTTTCTCTGAGGTCTGCACCTGATCTTCCTTGCTGTGTACTGGCGACCAGGAACATTTCACTATTATATATATATATATATATATATATATACACACACATCATGTATTTGGGTGGTGTAAAACAGTAAAACACTGTAGCCCACATGTGCCATTTAACTTCCATGCCATTAAGGCACTTAAGGCACCATTTACAATCAATCAATCAATCGCAGCATTTGTATAGCGCGCTACTCACCCGGAAGGGTCTCAAGGCGCTTGGGGGAAGGGGTCCGCTACTGCTCGAACAGCCAGGTCTTGAGTTGTCTCCTGAAGGCGAGGTGGTCCTGGGTCAGCCGGAGGTGGATGGGGAGGGAGTTCCATGTCTTGGCCGCCAGGTAGGAGAAGGATCTGCCTCTGGCGGTGGCTCTTCGGATGCGTGGTTCAGTTGCGAGGGTGAGGCTGGTAGACTAACTGGCGGGTGGGTGTGTAGAAGGTCAGGCGGTCGTTGAGGTACTTGGGGCCCAGGTCGTGGAGAGACTTGTGTGCGTGGGCGAGGAGCCTGAACGTGATCCTCTTGTCAACGGGGAGCCAGTGCAGGTCCCTCAGGTGGCTGGAGATGTGGCTGCTTCGGGGGATGTCCAGAATGAGTCGGGTGGAGGCGTTCTGGATGCGTTGGAGTCTTTTCTGTAGCTTGGCTGTGGTTCCGGCGTAGAGGGTGTTTCCGTAGTCCAGTCGGCTGGTGACGAGGGCCTGGGTGACCGTCTTCCTGGTTTCGGTCGGGATCCATCGGAAGATCTTGCGAAGCATGCGAAGGGTGTGAAAGCATGATGAGGATACGGCGTTGACTTGTCTGGTCATCGAGAGGGAGGAGTCCAGGATGAAGCCCAGGTTGCGTGCGTGGTCTGTTGGCTTGCGGGCGGTGCCCAGGGCTGGGGGCCACCAGGAGTCGTTCCAGGCGGAGGGTGATGGTCCCAGGATGAGGACTTCCGTCTTATCGGAGTTCAGTTTCAGGCGACTGTTCTTCATCCACTCAGCGACGTCTTTCATCCCTTCGTGTAGGCTGGTTCTGGTGGTGTCGGGGTCTCTGGTGAGGGAGAGGATCAGCTGGGTGTCGTCGGCGTAGGAGAGGATGTTGAGGTTGTGTTGGCGTGCGATGGTGGCTAGAGGTTTCATGTAGCTGTTGAAGAGGGTGGGGCTGGGTGATGATCCTTGCCTGATGTTCCTAGACTTCTAGGGAGTTAAGTAAAATAAAGAGGCCAAATAGGGTGCTCCACTGTACAGCACATGTTTGAAAGGGGATCCACAGGCACTTTCCTACTGTTTAGCAATGGTAAGCTCAGAATCTTAAAGCCAGCAAAAATGTGATCCTAAACAATATGGGGTACCCATGAATACAGATTTGCTACAAGCACCTTGGAGAACATTCTAAAGCTCAGAAATGAGGACACTGCGTGTTGTTGATGGTGCCTAGCAGTTCAAGCTAGGACATGCCCCATTGATCTAAGATGATGTGCACTTCCTCAGGAGAAAGGTGCCATTCATGATCTGTCAGTCGACACCTGCTCAGTTCATCTGCTCCAGCATTTAGGTACCATCAGAGGCAGGGTGCCTTACATCAGAGGCAGGGTGCCTTACAGCAGAGGATCCAGGACTCCTCTCAGCCCTGCTTCTTGCAGAACCATATGGTTGTTGTGTTGTCCTTGAGGACTAACAGCGGGCTCCTTCTGATGAATGGGAGGAAATTGTTTAGGGCTGCACGTAGATCACCCATAGCTCCAGAAGACAGAGCTAGTTCGCGCCAGACAGAAGAAGCCTCTAATATCCTCATCTCCTAGAGGGTTCCCCCAACGGAGCAGTGGTGCATCTGTCACCGCCACTGGTCAGATTGATATCTACTAGCCACCAATGGTGATCCTGCACTATCTCCTTTCAGATTTAAATGGAGTAGGTAATGTAGCTTGGAGGTTGGGACTACCAGGATCTGAGGGTTCCCTACATACCTCGCATGTGCCCCGTGGCATTCAGGACAATAAAGGATAGACTAGGTGATGAGGAGGCCAAGAACCCTCAGAACCATCCTTAACAAAATCCAGGACTGATCCCAAAACATTTGGATCATATCCTGACTATCTCCGACTTGCCGCAGCGGAGAATAGGCTTTGAGCACCACTATGTCAAGAGTTGGCCAGATGCATGGATTGCTCCGTGAGAGACTCAGCAACATCACCTTCAGCAACCACTCTGAGTTATGGGAATATTCGTATACCACCGCCAACACTCTGGTGAACACCCAAGGGATCAAGGTGCGGTCGAAGGGAAGAAAAGTAAATTGAAAGTATTCCTGGACTATATTGGACTAGAGCCTGTGGGACTGCAGGACAGGTATGTGTAATTATGTATCCTGCACGTATAGGGTAGGTATACACTCCCCTGCATCCAGTGCTGACCGGATCAGTCAAAGGGAGCATTTTGAACAAATGATTCTTCAGAAAGCCGTTCAGGAGGCAGAGGAACAAAATGGGCGTGAAACTGCAGTCCTTCAGAGAAAGAAAGTAAACCAAATACTATAATATCCCCTTTACGGAGACTAGTAACCACTCAATTGCACAGTATACAACAAAAAGAGGACATCCAGCATCAGAATGGAGAATGTGGAGTAGAGAAGAGAGGCTACAGCCCCTAGAAACATTCTGAAGGACCCAAATATCTAATATGATGAATCTCCAGCAGGGTGGAAAATGACATTCTGTATCTCACTGGATAAAAATAAACCTGGGAGGCAAACTAAAGCAGATTGGCAGCTGCCGTGGCAGGGAAGGAAGTATTTCAGGGTGCGGAAAGAAAGGAACTTACATCAGCATGTAGAGGTGGCACTTATATGAGGCTCAGCTCCATCACTTCTGTTTCAGTATGGATTTCAACACAGAATTAGACAGTGGTACCTATAGACGCACTGGAGCATTGCTGGAGGAATTCGTGTGATGACTGAGAATATCGTGAAGGTGAGGAATCAGCAGTTAGAACCTTCTAGCAGAAATTAGTCGACAAAAACTAGTTTTAAAATCACATTTTCAAATGACATGATGGCTTTTCCACATCACTGCTCAGTAGCACTAAAAAGCCTCAATACTAAGAATACTTCTATATTCCTGTCATAACTCCTAAGTATTGCAACCTCAAATAGCAAAAGAAAATTCAACATACTTTCGTTTTCTAGAGGTGGTGGCATTCTCAGTTTCAGGTCCTTTGCATGCCTCCTCTGCTATTTGGCAGGATCCCAGAAACAAGATTTTCACAAACCACAATTTAATAAATAAAATAATTATATATATATATATATATATATATATATATATATATATTCAACATTCTAGCAATAAAAGCTAAGCACCTAGGCAGCTATTATATTCTGTGTTTGTCTTCAACATCTTTATTGTTTTATAAACAATACTAATACATTAAGATCACAAGGCTGGTTCAGATAATTAGGCCCTCACAAAAGCATCACCAGCAATACGTTTGAGGTAAGATCATCATGTGAAAACTACACTAATCAAATATAAGGTTATTTCCAAATTGTAACACATTGGGTTGTGGAATCGGTATTTCATCTTCATTTAATTAAAAGGGACCGCTCTCAAATATGTTTTCCTCTAGTTCTAGGCCAATGGGATTATGTTCTTGACATCACTACTGTCCTAAATCTGGGACCACCATAGTTTAAAGGAGGGGTTCACCACCAGTGAAATCAATTTGAAAGCTGGCGTAGTTCTATACCAATAACATGAGTGCACAATATATAAAGATCATTGTCAACTTTCCACAAAAGGACAGCAAGAGGTCAAGATTCCAAGAGTTGGCAAATACTAGCTACGGTGTTAATTTAAGCCAGCACCGACTTCCACAAGGCCAGTACCCTGTCACGTGATGACCAAATATGCTACTTCTTCCCAATCGATTACAACCCCTTCAACAGGTTGTGGGAATGCCTATGTTCCTATTCCCCCATGCTGACAAATCAAATGCTATCTTTAAAAGAGCTTCACTGCTTCATACAGTAATGATAGCTATCTTCTGGATAGATCTTTAGTTTACAGAGCTAGGCTGTAGGCAAGACAGGAGTTAAAGTAGAGCATGGGTGTCAAGAAGATGGTGTTTTCAGCTCAAGACTGAGGCTGGACAGTCTTAGGTGAAGGGCGAGAAGGACAGCTTTTGAAATGTGAGCATTTGTAATGGTGTGGTACTTCGATGGAACATCCTCGTGGTGTCAGAATTGTGGATTTTACTCAAAAGGCAGTCTGTTGTGGTCACATGGATGATTTTATAAATTTGGCAACATGACCCGATTAGGATGGGTGTTGTTGCATAAACCAGTGGAGTTGAGTTTGGGAGGGAGACATTTGAGGATCGAATGGGCCGTTGTCATGTGTGAATCTAAACAAATTAACAATTTTTGCTTGCACTAGTAAAACTCAAAAAAGCTGCAATCCTAATACAAATGTACTGGGCAAGAAGCCAGGAGGGAACTGTTTGCCAGTGGCATTTTTCTAAGCTGGTGGTGAACAAATGTATTATTAGTTACAGTGTATAAGACGGGGGACGCAGTGGGTACCTCAGGAGAGTTCTGCCAGATAAGTGCTCTAATGCCATACCAGTGATGGATTACATTATTTTAAACACTTTCCAGTCTATCTGCTTGATCAATGTAGAAACATACATCCCGGCAAATGTTATGGTAAAAAAATAATGGCAATTCAATTGAGTCATATGTAAATAAGATACCACTCTAGGCTCCATATCTGGGAGCATAAACAGGAATACTTGTTTTTTGTACCTGTAAATATTTATCCTCCAGTTAAAAAAAAGTGTGAAACTCACGGATACTGCTCAATCAGGTAATTTCTTCTGCAAATTTCAACTGTCATGCTAGGTTCTGTAGGGTGCGTTTGAGTAATTGCTTGAAAGATGGGTCCATAATCAATAACTATACAGGTTGCTTGTTGGTCATGGCCGACTCTCCTAAGTCCTTCCATTAAATATCTTATCATAGATATCCTGAAAAAGTATTCCAATTTTGTAAATAGTCTACCATAGCCTTCAAGGTTAAGAGGCATTAAATACAATCTTGTGCTGTTGCCGGAAGAGGATCAATTCCTACTGTTACAGTATTTAGCCATAACGTTTCTACTTTAATACATTGGATGTTCCTATAGTTTGATATTGCACTCCTTTAAAAATAACCATACACCCTACAGGATGCTTTAAATATACAAATTCTAGGTTTCAATGTGTCAAGTCATCAGACTCACTTACTATAGTTGGAGTTACATAATTTCCTACCTGTTGGCATAACGCATATAATGACATTTCCAGCAGAAAGGAGAAACATAGTTGACACACCTTGCGCAAGACAAGGAGTAGTAAGCATAGATGTAAAACCACAGCAAATGTCTCGGAACAATCAACCCACAGAGCATTATCCAGTGACTGGGACAGTGGGAATCTGGAGGTATATCATTGGTATTATCCGATGTTGCAAACAGAAATGATGGGTCCCCCACTTGTGAAATGATTTGTTAAAATGTAATTAATGTGCCTCTTGACGATATATGTTCAAAAAGTCTGTGGAATCATTGTTCACCCCTGGGCAGATGTTCTGCTGGAACATAAATGTGAAGCCATAGCCCAATCTTTTGAACTAATCCGGATAGCTGAAGAGAATGTGTTCCTTCTAGTTTTCATGTGTAACACATTGTTGCTAACTTGCCATGCATATTAAGACTTTTTTTAGCGTAATAACATTTGAAACACTTTGAAGGTTTGTGGCACTGCCTTAATCTTCTACAGACAGGTATGTTCTTGGGCTTCCTTCAGCACCACCTGTCCTATAGTATCAAGTTGGTCAAGGGAACCCTTCCCGCCCCCAATCCCATATAGAATGCATCTGCTGAAATAGTAACGTGCCCAAGGGTCTGCAAAAGGACTTGCACAATAAAATAATATGCTTTTTCTACCTCTAGAGTTTGTGCTGCACTATCGCAACACCTCCCAAGCCCCAACTGTTTATACATTTTGGCTCGCTAAACACTGTTGCAGAAGGTCCACTAGGTGTGCGTGATGCCATCAGATCCAACAGTTTTATCACATTCCTCAATGTCAGAGCTGGCGATAAATGATAAAGAACAATTCATTTCAGTAATACCATTTGTCACTCTCTGCTGTTGGGTAATCTTTTGCTCCAACTGAGTTGAAGGTTGATCCTAAAAAGTTTTAATCTGTGATAGCTGTAGAAACGATTTTTTCACATCAGTGAGAACCCAAGATGTTGAACTAAAAATGCAGCAGTTACACATGTGTGAGCCCTTTTCTTAGCAAGGTTGACAAACGTTACTAGGTCTCAACTACAACAATTTAACATGGTTTAGTACTGGTGCTTTAGTCTGCAACATTAATGTACTTCAGTGGATGACTATGTACTCCTGTTTAGTAGGTCACTCTCGGCGGAACAAGAACTTTAAGTACTGGGAAATATGGGGAATGCTAGTCAATGAAAGTTGTTTGTAAAGCTCATGGAAGACTATGAAGTGTAACCAAACACACCACAGGTCTCAGAGACTCACTCCAAAAGCGGAAGTACTGATCTTCAGAATCAAGTTATACAGTATTTTAATTTCAATGGTTTTATAATTCGCTTTTGATAAGGTTTCAAACACACATTAAATTGATTTTGATACACCTGATACAAAACCTTGCTGGAATCCATGAATGAATGCAGATCCACCTTTCAAGCCTCTTTTAGGCTGCAGCACAAATAAGTTAATTAAATGGGCTCTTGGACAGTTGTTTTAAATTTACTCTCCAGTCGAGGAGGTATGGACCTTGTCTTTAATGAGATTTTCCAATTCTCTGATGTGGAGTGCCAACCAATTCCCAGCACAAGAAGATAGTGTAACACTTTCTCAGTCCTATTTAGTGTCTCTTTTTTTAATTTTTTACTTTTATTTTATTATCACAGTTCAGCGGAAAAGACTTAGAACCACAGCCAAATTCACAAAATACAAACATATATAAATATTATCTCATAGAAACTAAAAACATTTAAGAAAAAAAAAAGGAAAGCATACAGCGAATCAAAGACTTAACATCCTACTGTCGTAAATTCGGAGAAAGCTCCCCATATAGATTCTCCTAATTTTTGTTTCCTAGTACCTTTTATTCAATACAGGCTTGTTTCTAAATTTTCTAAATTAAACATTTTAATGCGCCAAGAATCAAACCTTGGAGGTTCTGGGGCGAGCCACTCAGAACCTATAACTAATCGAGCCACAGTCATTGCCAGAAATACAAAATACAGCTGTTTGTAAATGGCATTTCCCATATTAACCCTTTGCCCAATCCCTAAAAGCATTAAAGCTGGTGTAATAACGAATGGTGCTTTGTTCATCTTTGATAGATAACTTTCAATATCCTGCAAAAAGTTATTTAATTTGAGACAGCTAAAAAATATGTGCAGGCTATCTGCATCATCTCCCCCACAACGGAAACATTTGCCATCATATCTTTCTCCCCATTTGTACATTCGTGCAGGAGTATAGTACAAATTGAATGTGGTTTTAAAAAATTGTACTTTCAAATTTGCTCACAAAAAAACTTCATTAGACATAACAATTGCCTCTTCCAATGATATTTCCTCTCCCAATATGGCAGTCCATTGTGAGTTGTGTTTCTGTAGATCATCCATTCTATATAAAGATAATATTTTATACAAAGCACCAATCTGGACCCTGGACGCTATTTTTTCTAACATCAGTGATCTGGAGGTATCTAAAATCCTGCCGCTCACATGGACAGATCACCATGCTATTTTCTGTCATTTACCGTTCAAACGACCCAAATCGGAAAAACAGGTCCATCACCAAAACAAATTCAGAGTATGGAAGGACATCGATGACGAAACCTTTAAGACGTCCCTGTCCAACACCTGTCCGAATATCCAGTCTGACCCCACCGAAGCAGTGGAGCAGTACCATAACTGGGTAGACAAGGCGGTAGACATGCACGCTCCTTTAAAAACTATATCAAAAAACAGAAAGGTGCCTTCAGCGCCGTGGTATTCAAAAACCCTTAGACTGCAAAAACAGAGTTGTAGAAATAAGGAAAGAACCTGGCGTAAAACATATGATAACTTAAGCAAAGCTCAGTATAAAGATGAACTCATCATCTATAAAAAAATGATTCAGGAGGTAAAAAAGGACTACTTCGAGCAGCAAATTGAGCAATCAAAAAATTCGAGTCGACAACTGTTTGAAGTAGTTAAGACTCTGGCAGGGAAGGTGGTAGATCTGAACCCTCCACACACTCAGGAATTCTGCAATAATTTAGCAGATTACTTTTTCTCAAAAGTAAACGATATATATGCAGAATTCTCGGTCATTCCATCAAACACCAGCACTTATCCTAAATCACCAAAAAACAGTATGGACTGTTCGTTTTCCCAATTTAGGGATATGACGGAACAGGAAATAGGAGATATTATGAGACTGGTTAAAACAGGTTCAGCCTTAGATCCTTGCCCCCCTAAAATTTTTATTCCAGTAACTGATGTGGTGAGCAAAGTCATAACCCCCATCTGTAACGCCATGTTCCAATCGGGGATCTTTCCGGATAAGTTAAAAAACACTTTGCTGAAACCCTTATTGAAAAAAACTGGTCTTGATAAAACAATTCTCAAAAACTACAGACCCATTGCTAGCCTACCCTACTTGGCTAAAATTGTGGAAAGAGCAATGAATGTTCAACTAGCCGAATATATTGAACAAAACAGTCTCCTGGACGAATCGCAGTTTGGATTCCGGAAACTTCATGGGACGGAGACTGCCCTCATTAAAGCCGCCGATGATATCAGAGCCATTAGAGACCAAGGAGGGACAGCTATACTGGTCCTACTGGATCTCTCGGCGGCCTTCGACACGGTCAATCATACCGTTCTGATTGACCGTGTCGAGTAGATGGGCATTTGCTCAAAGGCCAAAGAGCTTCTGGCATCATTCCTGTCCAATAGAACACAGGCAGTAACATTGGGCGCATTTCAATCCCCTCAGCTCGCCTTCCCATGTGGCGTCCCGCAAGGCTCATCCCTAAGTCCGACACTCTTCAACATCTATGTGTCGGACTTAGCAAGGGTGATTAAGAACCACCGGATGAGCCTTACCTCCTACGCCGACGACACCCAACTGGTGATCGCTATTAAGAACAACGGTGAGGAGGTTGCCGCCAGATTCCAAGAAGGCATGCTTGCCATCAAGGAATGGATGTCGGAAAACTGCCTGCGCCTCAACTCGGAGAAAACCGAAGTAGTGATCTTTGGAAATTTATCACCACAGTGGTCCACTCTTTGGTGGCCGACACCCCTTGGAGCCCCTCCAGAACCAGTAAAAAAGGTCAGGAACTTAGGCATTATGTTTGACGACAATCTTAACTTTTCCAACCATGCCAACCAGGTTGCGTCGTCTGCTTTCTACAAGCTTAAGATAATTAAAAAAATCCTGCCCTATCTTCCGGAGAGTGCTAGGAAAACAGTGGTGAGCTCCTTAGTACTCTCTTCACTCGACTACTGTAACGGACTGTTTGTAAACGCCCAGGCAAGGGTGGTGGCCAAACTCCAGCTTATACAAAATGCGGCCGCAAGGCTACTAGCTGGCATTCCTAAGTTTCAGTCCACCAGGCATGCGATTAGAAATCTCCACTGGCTAACAGTGAGAAATCGCATCAGATTCAAGACCCTGTGTCTCACCTACAAAGCTCTCAAGGGCCTTGGACCAGCCTTTCTCAAACGAAAACTTCAATACTATTCACCAAAAAGATCCTTACGCTCCGAACATAGTCACCTACTGGTAGTGCCTCGCACCAGGACGGTGACATGGGGTGACAGAAGTTTTACCAATGCTGCAGCCAAAATCTGGAACATGCTCCCAAAGGAAATAAAACTGGCACCATCATTATTCCAGTTTAGAAAACTGGTAAAAACTTGGTTATTTGATCAATAATCCGCTCAGAAACAATACGTTTGAAGGAAGATACCACCTTATTCTGGGATTTTCAGCAAATTATAGCGCCAAGACACCCACGGGTATACGCCGCGCTCTATAAATTTTTAAAATAAATAAAATAAATAAATAAATCTTCCCACCAGATCTAACAGCCTCAATTAGTGGATTAGACCTCAGTTTCAACTTTCTACGGCTTAGGAAATCGCGGATTTGGAGATATTTAAAAAACTGTGAATGAGACATCTGATATTGCTTAACCAGGTCTTCATACTGAATGAAAAATCCTCCATCACCAAAATAAATCACCTAACTGCCTAATACCCTTGTCTCTCCAGCCATTAACTACCCTATCACCAAATATTGTAGGCAGTAACTTCCACGCATTCATTGAGGTATAATATGTCAAGCCTTCCAAGTCCGTTAATTTGCGTATTCTCCTCCAAACTTTAAAGGCTGCTTCCAAGACCTTGAACCTGGTCCTTTTGTAATAGCTCCTATCAATTTCTCTAAATAGACAACAGTTTGCCTCAGATCCTAAGACTTACTGAAAAATGGATGGAGCCACCACAATATTATCATCTTTTTCTCCACTCAATAATGCCTGCATTTTTTGCATAAAACAAACACAATAATAAAACGTAAAATCCGGTATTGCTAAGCCGCCCCTTGCAATAGGAAGCGTCAAGAATCTAATAGCTCTCCGGGGTTTCCCTGGGGCACAAATAAACTTAGAACAAAGTGACTGTAACCTTTGCAATTGAGTTGTTGTTATTTCAAGCTGTATGGACCTAAATAAATATAGAACCCTGGGTAGTATATTCATTTTTAACACATTCCCTCTGCCTATTAGTGTAAGATGTAACCGTCCCCATCTATCCAGTGATTTTTTTAATATTACAAACTAAAGCTCCCCAATTAGCTTCTACTAGTGGGGTCATTGAAGTCCTAATTTTAATACCTAAGTATGTGGCCTCAGCCACTGCTCTGGAGTCTTGTATTGCCACATTATCTGTACAGACAAGTTGCGTTTTAGTAATATTTAATTTATAACCCGACACCAGACCAAATTCAGAAGCCTACCATTCAATTTCTAATAATGCAGTGGCCGGATCTTCAGACATCACCGCAATGTCATCTACATACCCAAATACTGAGCGAGGGACTTCTTGAACAATAAATGGTCGTATCGCTCTACACTTACAAAGCATTTCAACAAAAGGATTAATATATAACGCAAAAAGTAAAGGGGAACAGGGACACCCCTGCCTCGTCCCTCTAGTAATTCTTACTACCTCTGAAGTTCTACCCATTACCGCAATTCTAGCAATCAGGGAAGCATACAAAACCTGCAGAGCTGTCAAAGCCTTTAAGAAATCCAATAATTTCCATCAAGCTCCACAGGTAATCCCACTCCACCCGATCAAACGATTTTTCTGCGTCTAATAAAATTAATCCTAATTGTCTCTTCTCAACTTGAGCAATATCAAAAAGGGTGATCACCTTATTAATATGTGCCACAGCTCCCCTTCCAGGAATACATCTGTGTGGATTCTGTGAAACTATAGTTGATATAACCTTAAAAAGACGATTAGCCAGTATTTTGGAATATATTTTCCCATCACAATTTAATAATGAAATAGTACTGTATGAGCTAGGTAGCTCAGGGTCTTTTCTCTTTTTACTGAAGACTGCTATGGTGGCTTCCTCCCAAGATTGTGGTGCCCGCCCCCTTTGAGCCTCTCTAAACGTAGCCAGCATCATATCTTTAAGTAAACCAAAGGAGAGTTTGCATATCTCTCCGGGTATGCTGTCAGGGCCTGCGGCTTTCCCTGATGCTAACGTTTTTACTGCAGATTATAGCTCTTCCATCATAATTGGATTAGCAAGCTGGGTTGCCACCTCTGGATCTAGCTCTGGGAAGGCCCCACCCAACAACCTTCCTACTTCTAGTTCTACACTCCCGCTATGCTTTGTATTTAGCTCTGAATAAAATTGGTGAAAAATAGTCAGAATCCCTTGCTCATCAGATATTAATGTTCCTAAATTATCCTTTAAAACTGAGATTCGTCGGTTAGCTTCCTTCATACGTAATTTAAGAGCAAAGCATCTCATAACTGTTTCACCATATTCATGACATTGCTTTCTGTGTGTCAAAAATGTCCTTGCGTTCTCCTTGTCCCAGATACCCCTTATTTTAGTCCGTTTCCTGGCTACGTTCTCCTCTAACTCCTGTATATTACCCTATTGCACAATGCCATATGTCCGTTGTTTCTCTGCCCTTTGCAGATCCCCATATAAGCCCGGCACCTCAGTTAAAATTTTTTTTTGATGAAACAGTCAAAAACTGAATGCTTCGCCCCTAAAACAGGCCTTAAATGTATCCCAGACGACGTCAATTCTGGCTGAATACCTGTTATTTAAAAACTCCTTCGACCACCTGGTGATGTGTTCTCTAAAGTGATCATGGACACATATTTTCCGATCAAAAGAAAACTTTTTGGGTCTCAGAACCTCTCCCCATCCTAACATCTCTAATAAAATAGGGGCATGGTCTGACGAGATTCTAGGGTATATCTGCATTCTCGCTCCCATCAAGAGAGTGGAAGATGAAAAGAAATAATCTAATCTCACCATTTTTTATGAGGAAAAGAATAAAATGTGTATCCTGGATCTGTTGGGGATAATTTACCCCAGGCGTCCACCAGGCCATGGTCTTTTAACAAGTTATACAAGGCCTTAAAAACTCGAGGCTTCCGACCCTTATAGCCCTGAAGACCCACCATAAGATCCTGGTTGGCTAGATTGATGATCTCCGCAGATAATCAGCGGAGCTGGCCAAGTCGCTAACTCTAAGTTCAGTTCTTCCAAAATTAACGCCTCATCTAAGTTAGACCCATAGATAGTGCATAAGGTGAAATTACAATCATTTCCTTTATATTCAGTTATGACCCAGCGACCAAATTTGTCAGCTGAACTACGATTAAACATGTATGTGTTAAATTTGGCTAAAATCGCCAACCCCCGAACTGTTACTGATTGCTGAGAAGCAACGACAATTGAATATCCTAAATCCTTTAATAAATGCCGGTTGTCCCAGGGTAAGTGAGTTTCCTGCACACATACAATATCTGGTTGGATGTTAGGGAGCTCTGCAGCTATTCTTCTCCTTTTATTAATATTATTGAGGCCAGAAACGTTTAGAGAACAAATTTTAACCCCTCTAACGGCCATCAACAAACCAAATTACAATCAATGACAGACGACTAGATACCTCTTTGCCAAGTAAATTAAAGAATAAATGTTTTAATACATTGTTTTCTTTCATGTTATTCTTTCTCGCTGAAATTGTAACATTTTCCCCCCTTTACCCCACCACCATACATCCACCATCCACCTGCAACCCCATACCTTTCAACACCCCCACAGCCTCCCTCCACCCCCCACCATTAACAAGGCTTTAGGACTTATGGTCCTGCAGATGTCAGTTGCCGTGAACCCCTACCCTTGCCTGCATATAGACTAGATACTCCTCTAACCAGAACAGAAAGATACATCTCTTTCTCTGTCCATCCGACAAACTAAATAATACTTTTCAGGAGGAGATAAATGAGAAAATAACGGAAAGAAGAAGAAGAGAAGAAGCTCAAAGTGACATTGATGGTAAGCGGTTGGACCAAATCCAACCCTTCACCAAATATACCCACTTGAAAAACATTATATCATCATATGGCATTATTCACTGGACATATTATTCAAATACTCTTTGGCAGAGCCCTCTGAATTGAAAAACCAAGTGCGCTCATGAAATATGATCTTCAACTTTGCGGGATTCATTAAGTATGCCTGCGCCACATTAGTCTGAAATTGAATAATTAACTGTTGAAACTGCCAACGAGTTTCCATGGTGTATTTACAAAAATTAGGTCGAACAAAAAACTCAAAATCAGGCCCTGCTCTCTTCTTATCCGGGCGCGCCAACTTGAACACCTCCTCTCTTGCTAAAAAGTATTAAATGAAATTATAAATGCTCTTGATCTATATTGAGGTTGTCCAGCACGCAGTCGAATATTGAACGGGAAGCGGTGGACTCTCAATCTCTCTGTCCCAGTCCCATTTTCCAAGCTCAGGGAAGGACTTTTTAAATAAATCCACCATGAATTTGCGATGGTCCTGCCCTTCCTTGCCTTCCGGTATTTGTTAATATCCGCAAATTATTTCTTCATGCTCTATTTTCAAAGTCTGTCATTTTCCATTTGGTGTCCTCTTTTACAGCACAAAGCGAATCGGTCATGCGCTTTTGTTGACCAAATTCATCTTCTAAGTTTGATATCAGTGTTTCTGCCTCATTAAACCTGGTAGTAAAATCCGATTGTCATTTAGCCAACCTATGAGCACAATTTTGAAGTTTACGGCATAAATTCTGAACCCTTTGGCTCTCTTTCCTTGTTTCTTCTCTTAAAGACATAATAGACTGATATATCAAGCGCAGAGAAATATGCTCTTCACTATGTGCCGCTGCCTCCTCCATACTCGTTTAGTATTCTCCTCCGTTGGATATTATCACTTCAGGCTTTTTAGGCACAGTGTGGGACCCGTCCACACCAAAGTCAGCAGAGTCCTCCAAACAAATACTACTGTGCACACTCCCATCTGTCATATTCATGTGCTTGGCATATTGCAAAACTAAATCCTCACAAGAGGAGGATGATGGTTCTGCCAGTGAATAGAAATCCCCTGATTCTGCATCTTGAATCTTGCCTTGAGCAGTTGCTGTTAACATATCCGGGTGGGAGTTGTTACCATCATTACTACCCTGTACTATGCCGTCAGAAACCATCTCCAAAGATGCGGAAGGTAGTGGGTTTATAACCGGATACAGTACTGAATGCGAATTGCCTGGCTCTTCACTAGTCCCTACAATACCAGGTTGGACCATTTCTGCTGCTTCTCCAGCGCTGGTACTTGTAGTCCATTATCCTGAGAGCGGCCCCTTTTCCCCCTTGGCTTTATGCTTAATAGTAGAGAAAATCACCGGTATAGTCTTTTTATCTGTGCGCCCAAGCCTATTTTTACTGGTTTCGACATTCGTCTTCACTAATTGCAGAGCTTTAGGGGCGCTAGCTGCAATGTTATCTCTCCCAGCTATCCCGGCTGTTGCATCCTGTTCCTCCACTGCTCGGGGACTGTTCTTTTTAGCAGTACCCCCCGCCTTATTTTTGATAGTATCAGTGTCCACTTTGTTAGATTTAGCGGTATTGGGGGAGCTAGCATCAACATTCTCACTCACCTCAATTCCGCTGTTTGTGCCTTGATCTTCTGTGACCCGCGGTCTTCTGCGCACCCCCTTCGGCGGCATCTTTCCTGTGTGCGCGCAGCCGGCAGCGCGTTTCCAGCTAGTCCTGCAGGTGTGAGTGATCAGCGCTATGGCGGGCGATTCCATGCTTCATTTTGTCCCTTCCACCTACTGAAGGTAATTTGTTTATATTTTGTTGTAACATAACTTATGTTCAAAATCAATTGTCAATGATGTAGAAGCCTGCTTGTGAGGTCATTCATGTTGTAGGAGGTTTGAGACACTTCAAGGTCATACCTCTTTTCGAATTTGAATCTAATTTCAAGGTTGGTTCTGTTGAAAGTGGAGCTCTTTTCTAAGTTGTCTTCAGTATGGAAACAACTCCTTCCATGATCGATACTCATTTGGAATTCCACTTCTGGTGGCACAGTCAACTCCTGTGGAAGGACTGGTATTTGTTCAAGGCTGATGGTGCTGAACATGTTTGCTTTGCACACAGCTTACGTGAAGACTATTGTGGGTGGGCAATGCTGGCTTCAGCAGAAAATCTGCAGTAACTTTTAAATATTTCCTCCACTTCTTGGGAATCCGATTGGCTTCAACCCTCTTTGGTCAGATCAATTATCATAGACATTCTTCCCACAAACTTTCGATGCTCCCTGCAGTGTCTCCTTTAATTTGCTACACAAACCTACCTTGCTGTGACTCTTTTGGAGTAATTCATTCAGTGTACTTTTCACTAGAGCCAAACTTTCTTCATAGAGCTAGATTGGAAATAGCAGCTGCATACATATGTATTTGATTTAGAAGTCAACTGAGGCATTTTAGTTGATACTGCACAATGGCAAACTTTGTGAAAAACTTGCAGAATGCTATTTCCCAAAGTAAATGGTTTTTAGCACTTTTGCATTATATGCACAATTGATGCGCAGACTGTTCTTAAAATCACCAGAGCCCCCCCCCCAGCCCCCTACTGTCAACTTGGAAGAGAACGCAAACAAGCTTTGCAGCACCATTAAAGTGGTGCAAGTAAGTTGTTAATGAAGAGAGAAAAAAGCATATCCTTTGTGCACTTGTCAAATCATTAACTGGTCTAAATCTAAAATGCACTCTAGAAGCCCTGTTTGAAGCATAAGCTTTAAACTTTTGCTACAAGAGTTGACAGAGTATCGTTTATTGGTCTAAAATTGACGGCACAAGGCCAGCTTGCAGCAAAGTGCTTCAACATAATGTAGGAAGAATTTCTGTAATAGAGGTCCTTCCTCTTGACATATGACTAGACCAATCAACATCTGTTCCTTGATGAATCCAGACTTTAGCTTCCTATAGAGCAAGCATTGTGTTATGATCAACCAGCAGATCAAACTTCTGTCAATGCTTAAATATAGAATGTAAAGAGATGGCGGTTTCTCAGAGTTACAGGCCTAGTGAACTGAGGAATGAAATCTGAAAATGCTAGTAAAAAACTGCAAAACGGTATAAGACACATATTAGGAGAGCCAACTCACACTGGTGCGAAATCATTATGCAGGGATAGATCCAAAAAGCTTCAGACAGGAAACTTTACCTGTGAACATAGCCTTGAAGTAATCACTTGCTGATGCCATCATAGCCCGGTGAACAGGAAATACTTCTTCACCATCTCCAGGTACTAGTGTCACATCGCACAGCAAGCCCTCTAGACGTAACTGGTCAAAGCCCTAAAACAGTGCAACAAGAAATGGACATTTTAACAACGCCTACACAATTACAAGCAAGCACAAAAATTGCTTGAGAATGGCTAATATGCAATGAAGAATTGTATTTAAATAAGTGAAGGTGTTGAAGGGATTCTGTTCAGGCACATAACTATGCTTAGGACCATAGAGCATCGGCATGTAGGGACTGAGTCACTATACCACCTCAGTGTCCATGAGCCAGAGTCTGACTAGCTTTAGTGCTTCACTTGCCCTCCTAAACCTACCAGAGAACCAAGAGAACTGGCATGCCAGAACAACACTTTCGACTCACTCATAGATTGCAGTAACAGGACACACCCTTTCCACCTCTCACTTGTACCAGTCCACAATACATTAACCAAGAGATACAAAGTAAGTTTAGAATATTTACTTAAACTATTGTGTCCTAAAGCACAAGTTACTACTTGTGTAACGATATATCTGTAAGAGACATTAGTTAGTGATAGATTCCTTACCTTAGAATATCCCCAGGCGTCAGACTGGATCCGGAAATTTTTGCGTAGCAATACCCCTGCGCGCTGGTAGGCGTCGTCTGCGGCTCCGCGTCCGTCGTCGGCGTCGTGAGCGCCGGGATGACGTCATCGGAGTATATAGACGGCGCCCATGCGCGCTGACGTCAGTTCTGATAACACAGCTTTTCCGCACCAGATACGCAGAGCCATGATAGAACTAACACTGGTGCCATTGAAACTAGGGCCCTGAAAGGGGATGACCCTAACCCTAAATATCGGTTCGCAGAACGGGGAGGATGGGAGGGCGGTAAGGAATCTATCACTAACTAATGTCTCTTACAGATATATCGTTACACAAGTAGTAACTTGTGCATCTGAAAGAGACACGTTAGTGATAGATTCCTTACCTTAGAATAGATACCCCAGCAATACCAACCCCGGTGGTGGGTCTGCGAACCAATATCACACCAGAAAGTCCTGGAGGACGGAACGGCCAAAGAAGCCATCCCTCCGGACTTGACTGTCCAGGCAGTAGTGTCTTGCGAACGTGTGCAGCGAGGCCCACGTGGCTGCCTGACAGATGTCCTGCAGGGGGACACCGCGGCCCAGGGCAGTTGTCGTTGCCGTGGCCCGAGTGGAGTGAGCCCGCAATCCAGCCGGGGGCTCCTTCCTCGCCATGGAGTAGCATGCTTGGATGCACAAGATGATCCACCTGGAGATGGTCCTCTTGTGTACAGCCTTTCCCTTCTTCGCGCCCACGTAACCAACGAAGAGTTGGTCATCCACCCGGAATTGGCGAGTGCGGTCCAGGTAGTAGGAGAGCGCACGTTTTGGATCCAGACGGTGGAGCCTCTCTTCCTCTTTCGAGGGATGCGGAGGCGGAAAGAAGGTGGGCAAGGTGATGGACTGCCCGATGTGGAAGGCCGTGACAACCTTGGGCAGAAAGGAAGGTCGTGTACGCAACACCACCTTATCAGGATGAACAGACAGGAAAGGCGGAGAAGAAGAAAGAGCCTGGAGCTCACTCACCCTCCTGGCAGAGGTGATGGCAACCAGGAAGGCCGTCTTCAGCGTAAGGAGGCGAAGAGGACAGTTATGAAGTGGCTCAAAGGGAGCACACATCAGATAGGTGAGAACAAGGTTCAAGTCCCACTGGGGCATCACGAAGGGAACAGGAGGGAACATGTGTGTGATGCCCTTCAGAAATCTACTCACTATAGGGGACTTGAACAAAGAAGGCTGATCTGGTAGCCTCAAGAAGGCTGAAAGAGCAGAGAGGTACCCTTTAAGAGTGCCCAGAGCAGAGCCCTGCTGGGCAAGGGAGAGAAGAAAGAGCAGCACTTCCGAAAGGGGTGCAGAGAGGGGATCCACAGCCTTTGCTGCGCACCATGCCACAAATCTATTCCACCGGCAGGCGTATACCGACTTTGTGGAGGGACGCCTGGCTGCCAGAATGATGTCA
This sequence comes from Lissotriton vulgaris, assembly GCF_964263255.1. Lineage (NCBI taxonomy): Eukaryota > Metazoa > Chordata > Amphibia > Caudata > Salamandridae > Lissotriton > Lissotriton vulgaris. The sequence continues at coordinate 779,735 of NW_028252132.1, forward strand.
CAGACTTCGGGAGGCAAGTCAAATGGCCTCAACTGCCGCCGCTCAATCTCCAAGCTTGTAGGTGGAGACTGGACAGGTTCGGGTGCAGGACCGTCCCCTGCTGCTGCGACAGAAGGTCCTCCCGAAGAGGCAGACGAATCGGGGGATCGACTGACATGCTGAGTAGCTCGGGATACCAGTATCTTCGAGCCCAGTCCGGAGCCACAAGGATAACTTGGGCCCGGTCGCGCTTGATCTTCTTCAGCACTCTGGGCAGAAGTGGTATAGGCGGAAAGGCGTACAACAGGCCGCAGCTCCACTCGCGACGAAAAGCGTCTCCGAGCGAGGGCCGCCTTGGAAACTCCAACGCGCAGAACTGCTGACATTGCGCGTTCTCTTCTGTGGCGAATAGATCTAACCAAGGCTCTCCCCACTGTCGAAAGAGACCTTGCGCCACGTCCGAGTTCAGACGCCATTCGTGATCCATCATGCACCGGCGGCTGAGTTCGTCCGCCCTGGCATTCAGAGAACCTGCCAGGTGTTGAACCACCAGAGTCACGCCCTGATGTTCCAGCCACTGCCAGAGGCGCAGAGCCTCCTGGCAAAGGGCCACGACCCCACACCGCCCTGTTTGTTGCAGTACCACATGGCGGTGGTGTTGTCGGTGAACACTTGCACCACGCTCCCCCTGACAGAGGGGAGGAATGCCTTCAGTGCAAGACGAATCGCCCGCAGCTCCAGAAGGTTGATGTGGAGCCGGGACTCCGCCGGAGACCAGAGGCCTCTGATCTCCGCCTCTCCCATGTGGCCTCCCCAGCCCTGGAGGGACGCGTCCGTCACAACTACGTGCTCCGGCTGGGGTAGAGAGAGGGGTCTGCCACTGACCCAGTCGCGGTCCGTGAGCCACCACTGCAGTTGTCTCGCAGTGCCCTCCGAGATCAGGACATGATCGGACAGGTTGCCCTGATGCTGGGCCCACTGAAACTTCAGGTCCCACTGCAGAGCCCGCATCCGCCACCTGGCGTGACGCACCAGAAGGATGCAGGAGGCCATCAGTCCCAGAAGCCGCAGCGTCAACCTGACCGAGACCCGGGATAACGGCCCGAAGATAGGAATCAGAGCCTGAATATCCCGAACCCGCTGCTCGGGTGGGTAAACCCGAAACTGCGCCGAGTCGAGAACCGCTCCGATGAAAAGGAGCTTCTGAGAGGGACACAGGTGTGACTTCGGCACATTGATGGAGAACCCCAGCAAGTGCAGGAGGTCGGCCGTAGTCTGGAGGTGGCTGACGACTGTCTGGGGCGAGCCCGCCTTCAACAACCAGTCGTCGAGGTAGGGGAAGACTGACACCCCTTGCCTGCGCAGATGGGCTGCGACCACCGCCATCACCTTCGTGAACACCCGTGGGGCGCTGGTAAGGCCGAAGGGGAGCACGGTAAACTGAAAGTGCTCGTGGCCTACCGTGAACCGCAGGTAACGCCGGTGGGCCGGCAGGACGGGGATGTGGAAATAGGCGTCCTGCAAGTCCAACGCTACCATCCAGTCTCCTGGGTCCAGGGCAGCCAGGACCTGAGCCAAAGTGAGCATCTTGAACTTCTCCGTACGGAGGAAGCCGTTGACGTTCCGCAGATCCAAGATAGGGCGTAGGCCCCCTTTGCCCTTCTTGGGCACCAGAAAGTAGTGGGAGTAACAGCCACGTCCTACTTCTGGCCCAGGAACGCGCTCGATGGCCCTCTTGGCCAAGAGGGCCGAAACTTCCTCTTGCAGAAGTCGCAAGTGATCCCCCGACACACGGTGGCATTGAGGTGGCATGGATGGAGGGGAAGACTCGAAGGGGAGGGAGAAACCCCTTCGGACAATTTGCAGCACCCACCTGTCCGAAGTGACTGTATGCCAGTGGGAGAGGTGATGGCGAACCCTGCCTCCCACAGGCGTCACATGGGCCTGAAAACTCGGACTAGGAAGGTTTTGAGGCGGGGGCTGCTGAGGGAGGTGTGGACTGGCCTCGCCGCTGGCCCCGACCACCGCCACGGCGGTTCCCACGGCCGCCACCGCGTTGCTGAACATTCTGCGGCGCGTGGCTGACGGTCCGTGGTGGGGCGCCCCTTCCGTGGCCACGAAAGGAGCGAAAGGCACCCGATTGCTGGCGTGGGGCCGCAAGGCCCAAGGACTTGGCCGTGGCCCTGGAGTCCTTAAAACGTTCCAGCGCATGGTCTGCCTTGTCGCCGAAGAGGCGACGGCCATCAAACGGCATGTCCAGGAGAGTGGCCTGGACATCGGCCGAGAAATTGGCGGACCTCAACCAGGCGTGGCGTCGAACCGCCACCGTCGTTGCCATCGCCCTGCCCAGTGAGTCCGTGGTATCCAGCCCACACCGGATGGAAAAGCGTGCCGCATCTCGGCCGTCCGCAAGGGTTTGGCTGAGTTTAGCCCTGACCTCCTCAGAGCATTGTGGCAGCACCTCCGCAACCGTGTCCCACAGAGTGTGGGTGTAGCGGCCCAAGAGACAGTTGGTGTTCACTGACCGGAGCCCTAGGCTCACAGACGAGAAGACCTTCTTCCCGAACTGCTCAAATCTCTTGGATTCCCTGTCGGGCGGGGCCGACGGGAATGCGGACTGGGAGTTGGAGGCCTGGATGACCAGGCTCTCGGGGGTGGGGTGGGTGGACAAAAAGCAAGGGTCGCCCGGTGCCGGGCGGTAGCGTCTGGCCACGTTCCTATCCACAGGGGGACCTGTGGCGGGCTTGGACCAAGTGCCCAGCAGAACGTCACACAAGGCCTCATTGAACGGCAGAAGGGGCTCCGCGGAGCCGGACTGCTGTTTGAGTACCTCAGTGAGGAGGTTAGTCCTCACGGCCGCGACGGGGAGCTCAAGGTGTAGGGCCTTAGCTGCCTTCGTCAACACTACACTGTAAGCAGAACCCGCCTCCGAAGCCACAGTCGGGGGCGACGTAAATCCAGTGTCTGGCGATGTGTCAATACCACTGGCCTCCCCAAGCTCATATGTCCAGTCCTGATGAGACTGGCAATCACGTGCCAGAGGGTCCTCGGACCCCTCCCACTGCTCCTCGTCACCCAGCTCCTGGAGACCAGGATCAACAGCCAGGGCCTCCTCGTGGAGATAGAATTCTCCGACGGCCGACGGAATCGGCGCCCAGCGGCGCCCCTCCGACGCCTGAGGCGGACCGTAGGAAGCATTGGGGTCGGCAACCACTACGGCTGCCGGGGACGACACCTGAAGGGACGGCGCCGGTGAGGTCGTAAGGTCGACCGGCGAGGTCCCGGATCCGGAGCCGGATCCAGCGAGGTCGCGCGGCGCCGGGACCGAAGTCGCCAGCGGCGCCGGGGCCGAAGCACCCGACGTCGTCGGGGCCGAAGCGCCCGACCCGGAAGGACCTCCAGACGGAGCCGATCGGCCCGAAGGCGCCACGGGAACCGACTGAGGAGGGAGGGCCCTCATGGCCATGAGGTACCTCTCGACCTCCTCCTGCGACGCGCCGTGCCCAGGGACCCGAAGGTGTGGGGCAGGCGGCGACGCTTGCGACTCCCGCGGAGCCGCGTGGGCGGTGTCGCCCGAATCCCCGGTCGCATCGAGCGAGCGACGGGGCGGGTCCGAGGACCGATGGTGTCGCTCCGACCTCTCATGCCTCTTACCTGAGGACTTGGATCCAGACGATCGGTGACCACTCCCGGAGCGTCGATGACTCCGACCTCGCGACCTGTCCCTCGACCTCCCGTGGGACCGGGACCGGGACCTGGAGCGGCGCGGGGCCGACTGCCTCAGCTCGAGACGCCTGCGGGACCGCTCCCGCCTAGCCTTCGACGTCAGGGCCCGGCAGTCGTCACAGGTTCGATCGTCGTGGTCGAGGCCTAAGCACTTCAGGCACCGGCGATGGGGGTCCGTGACCGACATGAGTCGGCCGCACTTCGAGCAAGGCTTGAACCCGGGCATCCCTGGCACCGATAGTCGAGAATCGACTAAGTAGAGGATCAAAAAAGATCAAAAAAGTTTTCAGTCAAAAAGTGACTGGGGGTAGAGCTTCTTCCGGATCTGCGCTAGCTGGCGCGGAAAAAAGAAGAACTGACGTCAGCGCGCATGGGCGCCGTCTATATACTCCAATGACGTCATCCCGGCGCTCACGACGCCGACGACGGACGCGGAGCCGCAGACGACGCCTACCAGCGCGCAGGGGTATTGCTACGCAAAAATTTCCGGATCCAGTCTGACGCCTGGGGATATTCTAAGGTAAGGAATCTATCACTAACGTGTCTCTTTCAGATATGCAGTATTCGTGCCACAATTAGAAAACAAATGCATACCAAAAATACTGTTAGCATGGTCAATAAACCATATGGCATGAAATGCCCTGCCATGTTATAAGATAGAGTATCCAAAACCCACCCTTCCCTTCTACTGAAACAAATTAATTATATATCAAAGATCGCTGGGATTAGTGGCGGACCCCGTACCTTGGCACAACCAGATGGATGTTCTACATTTCAGCTGACATAGCAATCTTTTCTCAGAACCCTCCCTCAGTGCGTTTTCTTAAACTCTTGTGCTCCGGTATATGACCAGAAATATGTGCTCACAAACAGCAGCTGCGTTCTCTTGCTGTGTCTAGGTGCTAGTGCCTGACCAGAGAGAATTACAAGGGGCATGGTTGTTTGACCTTGCATGTGGGGTTCAGACTAATTCCCCGGAAAAGAACAGAACACGAAAACATATGCAGGTTCTGTGTGACACGGAAGTAAGCTTTTTTGATATAGTAACGTGCAAATGAAAATGCGGCCTACAACGTACGCAAATAAGCTAACAAAAAGGAAAACTACACTGGGCCATGCAGGAAACGCATGACAAAGGTTCTTAAAATCTGATTAATAAAAGAAGCTCAGGATGAGCTGTATTTTGTTTAAGCAATCCTTTTTACAATTTGATGCCCTACGAGTACATGCTTGCAGAATAAGCTTGAATATTCAGTCTGGTAAAAAAATATGTCATTTTTTGTAGTGGTTCTTTTGTGCATGGAGATTAATTGAATGTCCACACGGGTCAGAAATGTCTGGAAGAATAATATTTTTACACAACCAGGGGACCAATACCAGATAGGAGAGGATTAGAAATTTGCTCTACCACTGTATACAAAAATATAAATGCATACAGCTATATATAGATATACATAAGTGGTTAAACAACCAGATTGCTTTCTTCATTCTCCTACCGAAGTGCGTGGACCCCATTTGTTTTGTAGTTTGATTAAATAAACAGTAGTTGTGCATCTTAATCTGTCAACTTAGTACGGATCTCTTTAGACAATGTTTGGAGGAGTGGTGTAACCTCTGAAAGTGGCACCAACTCCGTGCTCATGGGGCTCATCACCATTGCTGTTATAAATATGTACTGAAATAAACTAAGGTTACAGGGAAGTTATAGTTACGTGAAAGCGTCAGTTAAAATATACTATTTCAAACTAACAAAAGTACTAAAATTCACAAGTTCGATCATCTGAAGTAATTATAACTTGGCCCTAAAGTAAATATAACTTTTACCGCCCACCATTCACAGAATTGTCATAAATGATGCATGTTGGACCCGGCCTCGTGACGTGGTCCTCGCTGATCTCCGCAGCCCCAGATCTACGGGTGGAACTGATTCCCGTCCACCCAGAACTGTACATGACCCTCCTACACTGGACCTGAGACGATCCCCAGACCGCGTGCCTGCACCCGTGCACGTAACCATCGGACTCCATGTTTAGCCACCCCGGCCGGCCGGCCGCCTTCTTTCCTTTCGGCAGCCCTGGCTGCTCCTGACGGCCGCTAAGCCTGCGCGTCCGGTGCGCCCAGATCCACCCGGGGGGTGAACGACTCACCAAGTACCCGAAAACAAGACTTCCATCACACCTCCGGCCCCCTTCCGAGGAACTGGTTTCCCTCACACCTCTGAACTATCCCTGGGGGCTGGTTTCGATGGCACCTTGGGCCTCCTAGTGAGCTGGCTCCAGGCCCTGATGGGTGTCTGGGATTCCATGGGCGCATGGTCCAAAGCTTTAAAGAACCAACCGCCCAGACATCAGGCGCCTGGCCCTCGGACCTCCGGCCTCCTGCCTATGAGGGTCTGGACATCAAAGAGCTCGACGACTATAAGACAGCCTGCCTTCCACCTAATCGGCAGTTGTATCTTGGACAAGAAAGCCCTGCTGATCTGATCGCGGCTGACTTCGAGGAGAACAGACTCTGACCCACCTAGCCCTGCTGACGCCGTCGCGGCTCACCCTAGAACCTACGGAACTGATCCATCGGGGCCCTGCTGACGCATTCGCGGCTCTCTCTTGAAGCAGAAGACCTGAACATCGGAGCCCTGCTGACGCTGTCGCGGCCCCATCTACTTACGAGTACGACGGAGTACTCCTGCCCAAGCCCTGCTGACCTCGTCGCGGCTTGACAAACTCTCTGGTCCAGCTGGACCATCGACGCTATCCTCACGAACAGCTTGAACCAGAAGTGAGTAGGACAGCACGTCCCATCGCCAGCCCCCGTACCCCCCAGTTCGAGGATTGAGAACTGTGCGCCGGGTACGTGGCATGTCAGCTGGCCTCCTAAGACTGTCCCGCTTCCCCGACCCCTCGTTACGAGACTTTTGCGATCCCTCGATCGCTGTGTAATGCTCTTTAATTAATCTTGATAAAGTCTTTCTTGATAAAGAATTACGGTGTGGTGTCCGCTCATAAGTGTGGTGTGTCGACAGTGTGTACGATCAGTCCTCCCCGGTGGGGACTCCCCCCTCGATAAGTCTTGGCAGTAATTGTGGGAAAGGAGGTTCCAGGGGGTTAGGAGAGTCTACTTGACCCCTGGGGTCACCGCCTTTCAACATTGGTTGCAGCGAAGAGATACGAACCTACGTCTAAAAATCGCCCCAGCTCCACGTGCTTCAAGTGTCAGCAACCCGGGCACTATGCCGGTGACCCCCGATGTCCCCTGACCCCGAAACCCACTCCCACTGGGCCCTCCTCTAGACAGATATCCTCAGTAGCCTTAGAAGAGGAAGAGATAGAAGAACAAGGGGAGTGGGAACCCGCAGCCCTGGTCTTAGCCTCCCTGGGGAATAGCGAGATGATCCCAGGAGATTACCTGCCCGACAACACAGAAAAGTACCGCCAAACGGTGAAGGTTAACGGGCGCAGCATAGGAGCCCTTCGGGATACAGGAGCCAGCATCACATCTGTTAGGTACACGCTAGTCCCTGAGTCCATGATCATCCCCCACACCTCCTGTCGGGTGATAGCAGCCGATAACTCTGTCCGCACCTGCAGGATAGGACAAGGTCCCGTTTGAGTGGGAGGGGGTCTCGGGCGTTCTGCGGGTCGCAGTTCGCACGGACATGCCTGTAGACTGCCTCCTGGGGAATGACCTAGAGAGTTCCCCGTGGAAAGAGGTGGAGAGAAGGACCCATTTAGCCATGTTAGGACTGCCCCATTGGGCCTGTGTGAGCACCCCGGCCATGACCGCCAGAATGCCCAACCCCGAGAACGAAGAGCCTGAGTTCCCCGGTTCAGCCCCTGATGTACCCGAGGGCGGCGAGCACCCTACGGTCCTCGACCAGCCCTCCCTCGAAGAGAACGCATCCGACGAAGGTCCCCTCGGACCAGCTGTCGAACCAGTCCCGACCCTAGCAGATCTCCCCGAGTTGGCCCAGTGGCACCAAGAGGGAGGACCGTCCCGAGAGGAGTTCTGCCAAGAGCAGACCTCCTGCCCTGCCCTAGAGGGGCTCCGCCGACAGGCCGCAGCCCAGGCCGCTGGAGACCAGTCCTGCTCCCATTACCTTTACTGGGAAAACGGCCTACTGTACAGTGAACAGAAGACCGCGGAACTAGGGTCAGCTCGTGTGCTGGTGGTACCCCTACGTTTCCGTGGACTCCTCCTCAACCTGGCTCACGATGTGCCCCTGGCAGGGCATCTGGGCCAGGATAAGACCTTCCAGCGACTAGTGACCCATTTCTACTGGCCCCACATGCGCGCTGATGTGGAACGCCACTGCAAGTCCTGCCCCACGTGTCAGGCTAGCGGCAAAAGCGGAGGTAAGCGCAAGGCTCTCCTCCAGCCCTTTCCAGTTGTCAGTACCCCCTTTGAGAGGGTGGGGATCGACATCGTCGGACCTCTGGACCCCCGGACCTCCTTAGGCCACCGGTTCATTCTGGTTCTGGTCGATCACGCCACCCGATACCCCGAAGCCATCCCCCTCCAGACCGTGACGGCCCCAGTCGTGGGCCGGGCCCTCATGGGGATCTTCTCCCGGGTGGGATTCCCCCGAGAAGTGGTAAGCGATCGAGGGCCGAACTTCATATCCCGGTACATGAAGTCACTCTGGCAACAGTCTGGGGTGTCCTACCGGTTCACCACCCCCTACCATCCCCAGGGCAACGGCCTGGTTGAGCGGTTCAACCGCACCCTGAAAGGGATGATCATGGGTCTTGAGGAGCCCTTGCGACGCAAGTGGGACGTCCTCCTACCCTGCCTCCTGTTCGCCTACCGAGAGGTACCCCAGAAATCCTTGGGGTTTAGCCCTTTCGAGCTGCTCTATGCTGGCATCTCGCATGTTGCCTTGAGTTGGGTCTCTTCTTTCTTGGAGAACCGTCAACAGGCGGTTCAGCTCTCCTCCTTTTCTTCCCTTCCTCGAACAGTAACTTGCGGAGTTCCCCAAGGCTCTGCTCTTTCCCCTCTTCTCTTTAATCTTTATATTTTTCCCCTAATTTTTGCTTTACGGCACCGGGAGGTCACAGTGTTTAATTACGCTGATGACTTTCAACTCATTTTCACTTTCTCTTCTTCTCCTGATTCTATCTCTCACTTTCAGAACACTATGATCTTTATCCAGGACTGGATGAGCACAAGCCATCTTAAGTTAAATCCCGACAAGACAGAACTAGTCCTGATCGGAGGCCCATCCAATCCCTGGACTCCCAATTTCTGGCCTTCTTCTCTTGGCTCGGTCCCCTCTCCTACGAAGTCTGTGAAAAGTCTTGGCATTAAAATCAGTGACAACCTCTCGATGCACGCCCAGATTAGTATGGTCGTCTCGTCCTGTTTTTTATGCCTCCGGACTATTCGTAAACTTTCCCGTTTTTTTTTCCACTGATGCTCTCAAATTTATTCTTCTAGCCCTAGTCATCTCTCGGGTTGACTACGCTAACTCCCTTTACATTGGTATTCCCGCCTATGAACTGCGCCGGCTACAGGTTATTCAAAATCAGGCAGCTAGACCGATTCATAGACGGTCTAGATACCATCATGCTCTTCCACTTTTGAGGCAATTGCATTAGTTACCTGTTGCTCATAGATGCCTATTTAAACTGGGGTGTATTATTTTCAAATCATTAGCCGGCTTAGCTCCTTCTTATGTAGCATCTACGCTAACAATCTACACTCCTTCTAGAAACCTTTGGTCCTCCTCCAAGAACCTTTTGGTTGTTTCACGCTTTGTTAGGAAGAATTATGGGGGGTTGAGCTTCTCCTTCCAGGCCCCTCGATTCTGGAACTCTCTTCCTGATAATCTACGATCCTCTCTTTCATACTTGGAGTTCCGTAAATGTCTGAAGAACTGGTTATTCACTAGGGCCTTTGCGGTCTAATTGTTGCCTTATTCTGCTGCCGGACCGATTTAGCGCCATGAAACCTTTCTGGTATACGTGCGCTCTATAAATTCCCTCAACTTCAAGGGAGACATGAAATAACTACCCTCTGCAATTCCTATGTCATCTGAGCTTTTTATAGAAATGCTACTTGCATTCCTCTCATCATACATTTTAAGCCTAGACCATTTTTTCTGCCGTTCAATGCCTCAATATTGTATTATAGCAGATTAATTGTTTCAGTTAATATCTCCATCATATCACACAAATCATTTAAATAAATGTCCATCAGACCACAAACCATATGGAGCCCCTATATATCTCAGTGCTGTCAGGTTCTCTACCATCCACTGTCTAACAATGCACACTACTTGCTTCACCCAGGAGGGTTTGTTCAATATATATATTGATGTTTCAGTCTTGTGTGTGCAGTATCAATTTCCTAAATTATCTGTATATACTTCTTTTTTTCCCATTGAGAACTGTGTTCATTCCACCCTCAAAAAGGATGTGTGCAAAAAAAAAAACACCAATGTACTTCAGCTTCCATTACATTAGCTGCACTCCGTCAGAATTCTCTGGCCCACCTAAGTAGGGACTTCATTGGGCTTTTTCCACAGCTGCACCATCATCTTGGTGTGGATGACAATCTGCCACACTTGTTACTATTAGCTCTAACCCTTACCCTGTTACCCTAATTCCAATGTGATTTAGCTCAAGACGTTCCTCAATTACCTTCCCATTTTCCACACTGCATCTATGATAATAACCGGTTCTGGTGGCTCAGTGGACTAATGCTTCCAGAGAAGAAACTTTTGTTTAACCTCATGGTGACAGGTTTACATTCAGGCAGGGCTTTCTTCTTCTGCTACTGCAGCGCCAATAAACCAGCCGGTTTCTTTAACTTAACTTGTGGGCCAAATTTCTCTTTTGATGCCCCCCCCCCCCGTCTCCCCATGCTATCATAATGCAGCTGCCTTGTCATTACACACTGTCATTCAAAGCAGAATCCTACTGTCAGTCAACCAATCGTCCTCACCATCGTTGTGTTGCAAGATGGCATATAAGCATAAGCAAACAACACCAGTAGATTAGAGGAGTGTTTATTGAAGGTTCACTGGGATTAATAACCTCACCAGGAGCAGATTTAGTCGGATGCTCAGCCCTAGTCTGTCTGGCTCAACCCCCAAACAGGGAACCTTCAAAACCAACATTTCAGGACATCATAGGGTTAAATCTATCTATCAGTTTTCTCAAATAAATCCAATAAGGCAATCACCCACAGCGTTTAATCTGTGTTTATTATGATTTTCGCGTCAACGCGTTTCGGCTATACAGCCTCTCTCAAGTGTAGGTTCAATCTCCCATTAAAAGCATGAAAAACAGACGATATAGTCACAACAAACCAATGACATCGATTGTTCCTCATCATATAACTCACATACTTCAATTATGTTGTACTTCAACATAGCAAATGTCACGTGTTTTCTTGAGCACTACTGTCAATTGGTATAATATGATACATTAAAAAAATCCACATTATAATATTCTATAGAAAAGCAAGGGCTGTGTTACATGCACACATTCTTACAATTGTTATCACATATTTCCTTATACTAGACAGTCATCATAAACCTCCTACGTAATCCTTGTATCCAAATGGGCCCTCTCACATTTGTTTAAGCTAATCAGAATTATATTCCTTATACCAGACAACTATTGTAAACCTCTTACATAATCCTTCCCAAGTGGGCCCTTACGCGGGACAATTATCACGAGACCTCCCATGTTGTATAGCATTTTAGGACCCTAGTGTAATTTTCCCGATTCATGCCCTTATGAAGGTATAAATCACCTTGTCCTTATGTAGGCATAAAAATCATAACCATATTTAGACATAGCCCAGGTAGTCCAAATACCGCATGGCTACTTCCACTAGTTCCGAAAATCCAGAACGATTTCTTGGAAAACTGCTTCAGCAGTTAGGGACTTCACCTTGCTTGAATATTGATTTATCAAAGAACTCATGGAGTTTTCTAAGAACTGAGACTCTTTGATGACGTAATTATGTCCACCTTTATGTCAAACTCGGCACGTTCAAGGTATAAATATGCCCACACTTGCCTAAGCAAACATGGTGATTTGGACCAGTTTGACTATCTATTTGCCCTACGCATCTCCCTACAGCAAGGGCCGAAGGAAGCCGACCCTCCAGCAGACGCACTGAGAGAGATGCTGTCTTTCCTCTTGTTGAGAAATCCAGCTCCAGTGTTTCCAAGCTCCCCTTGCGGGGTGTTGGGAAATCGAGTCCTGAGACAGAGAGATACAAGCCCTCCTTCATTCTAAACCAAGGTACGGAGCTGATTAGACCCTAAGAGAAATCTTGGATAGATTCTTCGCAAAAAGAATACTAAACTTATGCTACCCCACACTTACTTCTTCTCGCGTACTAGACTTAGGTTAGGTACATCGGGGTAGGCGTATTTTAGAAGCACCAGTTGAGTACTTTTAGTCTTTATTTATGTATGTATTTTATGTCTTAGAAACCATACCATGCTTTTACAGGATTATTTTATAATACTCTTCCTGCTGTACGCATTATACTTTACAGCCAGTCTCATGATTTTGGCAGTTCATTTCTTTTGCATGCAAAAGAAGACTGTTCAATAAATACTTTTATTGAAAACGCCGGTCTCTCTATTTTCTCTGCACCTCTAATGAAACGAAGCATGCACGAATGACTGAGTAAAATATCTATAGTTTCCACGTCTCTGAAGATAAGTTCTATCTTGGGGAAACAAAGTTGTCATGTTTATGCGGTTGTCAGAAGCTAATCCCTTCTTGTGTATTCGAGAAAGTTTCTAGTGACCTCTGAGCTAGCTGGCACTCACAATTAAGTTTAATATATGCACTAGCGACATAGTAGACATAAGTCCTACGTCACATCTATAGGATATATAATTCCAGTGCGCAGAGCCTATTGGCAATATAGGATCTACACTACACCCATACATATGAACATTATGCTGAAACGGGTAACAAACTAATGAATGAAGATTATTTGTCAAACTGATGATCTACGTATGTCTGCTATATAATTACTCTATCCACATAAACAAGAGTTTTACCAATAATCTTGAATATTAGAAACAATGGGAGAGGTCATCAAATACCAAGTGTGCATACATTTTTGTCCCAGAGGCGTTTTACATTCCAACACTACAACTGGGGCAAAACAAGGCCTGGGTTGCTTGTGTTCTGGTTCAGGGAGTACCTGGCAGTCGGGCTGGACTATTCTCACAAGGAGAAGGGTCAAGAATGATGTGCATATGTGAGGGTCCAAACTGAGGTGGCATGATGAGCAAAAGAACAATGGGTTGGGATGCTACCCAGAGTGATTGCCAGTGGTCAGACAAATTACAAGCATTCCTGCCATCACCTTTTGTGTGCTTGGTGCATAGACTGTAAAGCAGTCCTCTCAAAAAATCTGTGGCTAACCTGAGGAAGTTGCAGTATATTGAAAAAGTAGAAGGAGAACTGCCTGGCCAACAATGGGAAGTTGGCGAGCTAGCCCATCTACACAATAATATTTTGCCAAAGACCAGGTAGCTGTTTTACATATGTCAGCTTCAGGGATGTTCCCCAAGATGGCCATAGAGGCTCCTTTTTTCCTAGATGAGTGGGCTTTAGGAGAAATTGGTACAATCCTTTTAGCTTCAGTAAAGCATGTCTGAATGCATTTTACAATCTATTCTACAATACCTGATTTAGATAGGGCCTTCCCCTTGTGAGGTTTGGTAAAGACAACAAAGAGCTGTTGCATCTTCTGAAAGGGTTTAGCCCTGTCAATGTAGTACACACGGGCTCATAACACCTAAGGTATGGCAAGACCGTTATGCAACTGAGTCAGGCAACTGAGGGGAAAAAAACAGTATTTAATGAATTGATTCAGATGGAACTGTGCGACCACCTTAGGGAGAAATCTGGGGCTGGTGCGGAGGACAAATCTATCCCCGTGTATCCAGAAGAAATTATATTCCAAGCTTAGTGCCTGAAGCTCACTGACCTGCCTGAGTCAGGTGATGGCGACCTGAAATACTACCTTTTAAGAGAGAAACTGGAGAGGCAGTAGTGGAGGGGCTCGAAAGGAGGGCCAAAGAGTCTTCTTCATACAAAGTTGAGGTTCCATGTCGGGCTGGAAGGAAACTAGGAGGAATGACTCTTGAGACTCTCCATAAAAGCTTAAATGAAAGAATTCTGAAGAGGGAAGCGTGTTGCCTGTTCTGAAGGTAGACAGCTACGCAGCTAGGTATATACGGATGTGAAAGCTAAACCACAAGTTTGCAAGTGAAGTAGGTAGCAAACAATATCTTGCACTTTGAAGAGGTCAATGTGCTTTGAATGACAATAACAGATGAACCTCTTCACTTGGCAGTTTAACAGGCATGAGTAGTGGGTCTATGCACTTCTTTGAGAATTATAATGCATTCGGGTGGAAGATTAAGGTACCCAAATTCTGTGTCAGATGGTCCGGCCTGTTAGGAAGCCTCTCGAGCAGAACCACAGAGTTCGAGGAGGGAGGTGAACCATGGTTGGCATGCAAAGGTGGAGCCATCAGGATGAGGGTGAGTGACGTCTCTGAACCACAAACATAAGGAGAGGGCGCCAGTGTGGGAACCTGGAGGTGAAGTTTGGGCTTTTACCATTTTCTACTGTGGCAAAGGTCTATCTCTGGGAGTCCTCAACGTTGGAAGTACCGGTTGAGGATTTGCGGGTTAAGTTCCCACTCATTGACTTGTTGTTGCATCCTGCTGAGGAGGTGGACAAAGTTGTTGTCCACCTCCGGAAGGTATTCTACTAGGAGATGGATCTTGTGTCAGTGACCCCATCACCAAATGCTCAGGGCTAGATGAAAGACCCGGGGAAATATGGTGCCCTTGTTTTTTAAGATAGTACTTGACTGTCATAATGCCTGTCTTGCTGAAGACAACTTTGCCAATCAAGTGGGGAACAAAACCTTGCAACACAGGGAGAACAACTACAAGTTCCAGATAAATGATGTGGTGACCCAAGTTTCAAGTTTCTTTTTTATTTGCTTTGGTACTCAACTGAGGACCACAAATAATTTAAATATAAAATTCAGGTTTTTACAACAGTAAAATATCTTGTGCTAATACAATGTTAAAAAAGGTTTTAAAAATTTATAAAAGTTATATCAGACAAATTCATTTGGCGGGAATTTACATAAAGTGATCAGTTCCTTTGCTAAGTTAATCCTACATTTAATGTATATGGCTTGCAAATACCGCTTCCTTGCCGTTACCAACCTTTGGATTTGGACAGGCAAACATTAGATGCTCGACATCTTGCTCTCCTCCATTACACAGATTACATTTAGAGTTTTCCTTTAAATGCCATTTCGCTGTTACAGTTTTGACTGGTAATATACCGAACCGGAGCAGAACAATCGCTCTCCTGACAGTATGATTTAGGTTAAAAGCAATGCACAGTTGAATTTTCTTGTATGTTATAGTTTCAGTAAAATTCTTATATGTAGATAATTTAGAACAATGCAAAAGGTCGAGATCAAAGCTCAGCCTTGAGGTGAAATGTTTCAAAAAGAGTTTAAGTTGGGATCATGTCCAACCTAGCAGCAAATCGATATTAATCTCCGCTAGCTTAAAGGCTACTGACATGTTTTTCTTAAAAACGTGATTGGATGAATCACGATCAATTGTTTCTGTTTTGAGCAGAGATCGAAGAGTTCCTTCCTCGGCGTGCAGGAGATTATATGCCCACCTGATGACATTATCAATTCCTCGAGAGTAGGAGCTGGTTAATGAGAACTCGAGGCGAAGAGCTTGTACTGGAACGGCCTGTGACACCTTCATTAATCTCCGTAATATTTTCCCTTCTTTTAGGTCTAGGAAGTTCCACTGGTTTACGGGAATATATTCCAAGGCATATGATAGTACAGGCGGTATCTTAACACTATATACCTTGAGCAGAGAAGAGAAATGCCTGTGTCCTGACGCTGCATATAATCTTGAAAGAGCTCCAGCGTGTACATCAGCTTTCCTGGTCAGGTTCACAGTGTGTGGCCGATTTTGTAGAGACTTGGTGAAGATCCTGCCTAGATAGGTGTATTCATTTACTTCTTCCACCTTGTCTCCCCCAAGGGTCCAGTTATATTTAGAACTCTTTTTCTTTCCTGAAAAAGAAACTATTTTTGTTTTAGTGATGTCAGGGATTAAGTAATTTTCCTCCATATATTTGTTCAGTGCCTGGAGATTACTTTGTAGTCCAAATGGTGCTAAGTCTAATATGACGATATCGTCTGCATATAACCGTGTATGTATGTCATAGGAGGCAACTTTTGGTGGAAAATTGCGTGCTTGCTGGAGACATTGAGGCATATCACTGAGATAGAGTGAAAAGAGTAGAGGAGCAAGGAGACATCCCTGTTTGAGGCCATTGGGGGTCGGGATAGGGCTAGTTAAGCCCTTTTCTCTCCCCATTTGAACCTGGCACCAGGTGTCTGTATTCAGTGATATTAATATTCGTAGTAACTGGTCAGGGATACCCATTTTACGAAGTTTTTCCCAGAGTATTCTCCTGTGCACCCTATCAAACGCAGTCGAAAAGTCAATAAAAGCTGCGAAAACAGCCTGAGATTTGATGGACACATATTTATCTAGGATAGTTTGAAGCATGGCAATATTATCCGTGACTGAATGCTTTGGTCTAAAACCAGCTTTATATCGAGGGATCAGTCCAGATGAGAAGGCCCAGTTTTTAAGTTGATCCAGGACTTCCGCCGTGAAGATCTTTCCAGTGGCATCCAGCAAAGCGATTTGTCTATAATTACCAGGTTGAAGTCTTGATCCCATTTTATGTATAGGTATGATGATACCCCCCTTCCACGATTTCGGGATTACCCCAGTGCTGAGAATGTAGTTGAAGAGGGGGATATCATCCTGCTCCACCCTTTGGGATCAATCTGGAGTACTTTGATTGGGATTTGATCTGGGCCAGTTGCTCCTGTTGATCTCGCCCTTCTTATATGTATCTCAATAGAGAGGGGGGTGGATGTTCCAGTATTTAAGGTTTCAGTTTCTGTATTACTGGAAAACGTATAGGCCATTTCTGAATTATTGTTTAATTTGTATAGATTAGTGAGATAGGTTTCCCATTCGTTTGGGGGCACCGGAAAACTTTGTAATTTTTTTTGTGCCCGTTTCTTTGGAGATTATGGTCCAGTAGGCACGTTGGTTGTTCTGCTTTGCTGCTATCTGCAGATCCACCCAATTTTTATCTTGGGTTATTCTCTTGGGTTTTTCTTTTTCTCTCCTCCGTTGGTTCTTTAGTTTGTTAATTTCTGCTTGTCTAGATGGTGAACCTACTAAGAACTGTGCTCTTATCAATTTATTTAGCAGCTTTGTTCCAGGATCTAATTTTGGATTTTTGTTTTCAATCTTTGTAAATCTTGGTTGCGACAGCTTTTTCTGCAGTTTTTGCGTTAGTTTTTTATGATCAGTTCGAAATTCGTTCTTGGGTTTACAGAGTGTGTTGTTAAAAGAAGCTGGTTTGTGGCTATTGTATTAGTTATCTCATTAAGTGTCGCTGAGTTCCAATAAATCCGCCTTTGGTTTTGGTTTACCATGACTGTACTGTGCTTGTACATGATTTGAGTAGGTGAACATGAATGTATTTCCCACTCTGTAGATAACTGTAGGATAGCGTGATCACTTCCGTGAACGAAATTATTTTTAGTTGTAAGGCGGATCTAAACAAGTCGAGACTGGATATCATATAATCCAAAGGTGCGCTGCTATTATTCCCCTGTCTCGTATTTGAGGCGGGAATGTCGCCTTCCACATTCCCGTTTAATATGATTCCATTTAGCGTTGGGAGCGATGCTAGTAGAATTTTTCCCCTTTGATCTGCCTTGTTCCCTTTGGGGAATAATGGTATGGAAATTTCCAGTGCCTCTTCTTTATACCAGTTAGACCATTTTGATATTTCTTTGTTGGAAACTTTTCCATTAAGGTCCCTCATGATGAGGAACGGTGGATAATCATGGCTTTCAATTATTTTATCTATGTCATCCAGGATCTCTATCATCATTCCATCCATTTTTGCTCCAGGCGGGATATATACATTAAAGATTAGTACGTTATTTTGGGAGTCTGAGAGGTTTGTCCAGCACTTAACCTTAATACATTGGAAATTATAAGAATTCGTAGGGATTATTTCCTGGGCCCAGTCATACTCTTCACTTAGTAAAATTGCAATCCCACCCCTTGCATGCCCCCGCTTGACCTGCAGGGCAGAGATGTCATATATGAAATATCCCTCCAGATTGAAATTTTGTGTACTCCAAGTTTCTTGTAGGGCCACAATAGCGGGAGAGTTTTTTACTAATTCTGCCACTTTTTTTCTTTAGTTTTTCCCGCTATATTCCAAGAAGAGATTACTAAGCCTGTGCTAAACAGAAGAGTTAGTGTCCTTCGTTTGTTTGTTACTGTTCAGAGTCTCAGAGATCCAGTCCCATGACTGATCCCTCAGTGTTGTTTCCTTACTGAGAGTGCTTTTGCTCCAAATTTCCCTTTCGCCATTCTTTACTGAAACAAATAGATTTGCTGCTGATTGATCTAAGGGATAGGTCTTTTTATTTATGGTTTGGTACGTTTTTTGAGGAGCTTCGAGTGTGTACATCATATTGTGGACTTCATTTTTTAATACTGGGATCAAGTCATCGCCACATTTGTGGAGGATCTCACTCTCCTTAAGGATAATTCCTGGTAAGGCTGGAGACCAGAATTCTGCAATTGCAGTTTTTGTTTTCACTTTGTCTGGAAACATAACTAGTTTGATCTCATTTTGCGCTAGAAATTGTAGAGGCTGGATCTGTTGCAGTAGGTTAATGATTCGGCCGCGATTGAGTGGAGCTTCATCAATAGGGAATAACTCTGTGATTTGTAAGAAGTTGGATCTTCTCTTCTACTTGAGATTCTTTTCTCTGTAATTCTGAATGTCCTACGAGTGTTCCTCTTAAATTTGCACTTTCCGAGGCGTGTATGAAATCAGTAGCCTTTGGATTTAATGTGGAGTATTGGTAAAGGTTTTTGCTGTTGGTTTTCACCTGTATCTTCTGGTGCTTCATACTCTGTGTCGAGGGCTGTGTTGGTCTTCCTTCATGATCTGTTGAGGCGTAAAGTAGGGGAGTAGTAATCTGAAATTTGATTTTAGTGGCCTTCTTTTTGATTCTTCTTAGCGCCTTTCTCTTTTTTATATCTTTCTTTGCCGTTGTTCCTTCTTTGTTTTTTCCGAGTCTTGTTCATCTTCACTAGTTAACCCAGTGTTTGTTTCAAGATCAGATATTGCAGGATTAGTCCCGTTTAATTTGGTTTTGCTTTTTGTAAATATTGGGTAGTACGTCACAGATTGTTGATGTGGTTTTCTAAGTTAGTTTCCTCTTTTAAGAGTTTTCTGAGGGAATATACGGTGATGTCTCTCTGCTTTCCCACACTTTCGCTAGATGATTTCTTCCCGGTTTGTGTTGCAATTTCTTTTTTCAAGGGAAGCGGCGTAGTGTCCTTTTTAGGTTTTGCCTGGCGAGCTGCGCACTGCGCAGCTGCAGGGAAAAGATTATGAGAAGAGTAGAGTGCTTTGGCCCCCGCCTCTATTTCCATTGGCTAGCTCCATAAATGGAGGCTAGCAATTGAAACAGAGATCTGTCCGTCATGGCCGGACCAGATTCGTGGGCATTCCTTTCCTCTCCGCCCCTCTGTGCGCGTCATCTCGGCGGTGGGCGGGGTTTTTTTTTGGTGTGTTTTGTTCATTCAAATCCGACCCGTGGGCCATCCAGCACGGTAAAAAGAAAAGCTGGACGTATATATGTATGTTTGGGTATAGTGGGTATAGTGTGTTCAGCAAAACTTGTTCACAAACATTAAAAATACTTTTCTTATGAATGTAAAGGATTTATGACGTAAGGTGAAGCCATTTTAACTAGTTCGGAGTCGGAGTGCGGCTAATTGAAGAAAATAAGACACCCACGAGTGGCTTTCCAGGTACGCAGGCTCTATGCATACTACGCGAAGAGCATGATGCAAGCAGCATGATATTTCTGAAGAAATTTTTCAACGCTTTGAGCTGGTTACCGCATCGGTTCACTTCCAGGTGTTTTTGTTAAAGGCGCTTTGCACATCCGCACCCCGCTTGCTGCAGGTTTGACAGTTGCTGCTTGTAGCTACTCACCCGATGACCACCAGCTCCAGAGTGTGGCTGAGATGGCTGGCGAGAGCTCGGCGTGGTACCCGGTAACACCCCTGCGGCTGCACAGTGCATGAAGGAAGCAGGGACTCACCCGCGGGTGACAGCCACCATGCCTGGGCGCAGGCATATGGGTCCGAGCCTCTGCCGTGTATATCGCCTTCGGCACAGCCTCTCTCCACCCGGGCACTTCGGGGGGCACTCCCGGCATGCAGCCTGCCTCTCCCAAAGCAGCACGGCAGAGACTGGAGGGCAGCGACTATTCCCAAATATGCCGAATTAATATCAGCTCTGTCCCCGAGCTTTATTTCAGAATCCACCCGTTCGCTGCATTATAATCGGGGCCATCTTCGACGACAGGAACAGGAAGCTGCAAACGTCCAGCGTGCAGCAGCTCTGTTTCCCCAATCATAACAAAGCGCAGAGTAGCAGCAGAACCGATTCCCCACCCCCTGCCTCAGCTCTGGCCTTGGCAGCAGCAGTATGGGTGTGTGTTAATACAAACAGCCTTAGAGTAATCTCTTTTTCCTGCCTCGCGGAACCCCCTCCCTCCCGCCAAGCTTGGAAATAGTTTTTTGCTCGGCCCTTGATTTTTGCCAGTTCCACTCCCATCGGTGGTGTAAGTGCTCACAGGCCCAATTCTCTGCTTTTCTGCACTGTATGGCAGATGTTTGCTCCCGTGTGGTGCACTTTCCTCCCCTGCTCCTTTCTGTTGACTGCAATCACCTCTGGTCTGCAGGGACCTTCCGAGCGCACTGATCCGAGGGACCCTTTGGGGGGCAGTGCCGCAGAAAAACCGCATGCGTTTTTATGTGCAACAGG
The DNA here is from genome assembly GCF_964263255.1 of Lissotriton vulgaris. Taxonomy (NCBI): domain Eukaryota; kingdom Metazoa; phylum Chordata; class Amphibia; order Caudata; family Salamandridae; genus Lissotriton; species Lissotriton vulgaris. The sequence goes on from NW_028252132.1 coordinate 800,443, forward strand.
ATGTCTCCAATTTGAGGTGGTGATGGATTCCTGTAATGTTATTATGGCAGTGGGGTCACGCAGGCCCTATTGCCTACACCCCTTGCCGTACAATGCAGTTTCATTGGCACAAGTGTATCCGCTCGACGCCCCTCTGTGAGAGCCCCCCCCCGGCCGAATAGTGCTCTCTTTAGTCGTGCATGTATTCCCACTCCCCTCTTTTTAGGGTACTGGAACTCACCCCAAACTTTTCTGCTGAAGGGCTGTTGTGTACGCCCACCTGGAACCCCACTTATGAATGTTTCCCCCTTTACGTCACGGTTAGTTGGTGGGCATTTGCTCTTTCCCCCTAGATGCCTCCGCCTGCTTTTGTGTTCTCCTCTCCACCTGTGATACCCCCGCCCCCCCACCCCCTGCCACCCGCAGTGCTTACTTTGGGGGCCTGTCCCAATGCACCCTTACTTTCCTTTCTTGTAACTGTTCATTTTGTTGCATAAGCCACGATAATCTCGGAACCTCCTGAGGCACAGCCGGGAGTAGGCAGAACGTAGCTCATTGCTTGTTTTTACTTGTGAAAATTGTTTTTAAAAACTCACTCATCTAGCCTTCCTGACATCCGATTACTGTGTGCAGGCACCCCCTACACAGCGGAACGAGCCCTGGAGAGGGAGAAATCGCCGACCTACTACACCCGCCATCACCCACGCCGAGACAGGGACACGCCCACTTTGAGGCAACGCCCCCTTTACCCTCCCTTGCACTATATACATGTGTATCTACCGGAAGCGCAGCGGGCGCGACGATTGCGCGCCGAAGGCGCGCTTAAGGCAAGCTCGTCTGCGCTCGTCCGCGCCGGGTCCGGGCCAGGGGCCGTACCCCCTATACCCCAGTCACCGGAGCCCAGGCACTACAATGCTGAAACCCTTCACAGCCTTAGGCCCCCTGTTACGAACTTTCCACGGCATCTCTATTCCGCCGAATACATTCCACAAACGTGCCCTAAATGCAAATCACTCCTCAAACCCATGCCTGCCGCTGCACTAACCCACGATTACCATATGTTTTTGCTAAATTGCAGATCCCTGCCGAAACATAGGACAGAAATTGCCCTGTTATTAGATGAATTCACGCCGGACATAGTATTCCTGACGGAAACATGGCTCACCACAGATTCCGACCCTGCCCTAGTTACCGCTCTCCCTCCTGGCTTCCAAATTACTCGGCAGGACCGTTCTGATGGGAGAGGAGGAGGCCCAGCAATTATTCATAAAGAACAGTTTCAGTGCCGAGTTATTCCTGAAACCATCCCCGACTGTTAGAGCCTTGCTTTTAGCATCGATCTCTCCCCTAATAACTGTTTCTCAGGAACACTTATCTACCGTCCCCCAGGTCCCCCAGGTCCCCCTAAGCAATTCCACAATCTTCTTCCTTCGATTGTGGCGGAACGCGTCAGCACCACGTCCAACTTCACTTTGCTAGGTGATTTGCTAGGTGATCTTAACCTTCACTTCGATTCTGCATTGGATCATATAGTCACCACGTTGGTAGATGACCTAGCCGCGCTGCAACTCACCCAATACGTCGAAACCCCAACTCATGTCAAGGGTCACTTATTGGACCCGGTGTTTAACAATTGTGCAGACTTTACAGCCGGTCCACCAATCTCGCTCCCTTGGACAGACCACTTTCTGGTGCCCTTTATTTGGACCACATCTAAGCCTCCGCCGACTGGACCCACTACAAAATTCACCCGAGCTTGGTCCCGCCTCTCAGTCGACGACTGGTCTATCAAGCTCGCCAATAACCAACCCCTTTACAATGAGGATCCAGGCCTAGCCAACCAGGCTTATGCTGACTGGATCACACAAACTCTTCAAAACACCCTCCCTAAAAATAAAATCACGTCTAAACGCTCCCACAAAACTGCTCCCTGGTATACGGAGGCTCTCAGGGATAAGAAACGCCAATGTAGAAAAACCGAAAGACGTTGGCGTTTAGATTACTCACCAGGAAGCAAAATTCGCTACAGAGAGTCAATTAGTAAAAAAATTAACCAAACCCACACCCAGTTTGCAGGATACAAAATCCACAACTCACTGCAATGACGTAGCTGAGTTTTTTCATCAAAAAGTTAATAAAATCTACTCTGCTTTTCCCCCCAGCGGCATCACCTCTTTAGCCCATGCCAATGAAGTCTTAACAACTCCCTTCCCTCAGCCTCAACCTACTCTGGATCTTCCCTCTTCTGGATTTTGCAACTCTGGAAACCATAGCTCTGAAAGTAAAATCCGGTTCCCCTGATGATCCAGCCCCGCCAGATATAATGTCAGCAAGCCAGATCACACTGCCAACCATCAGGGATGTCTTGAACGCATCTATCACTTCCGGCACTGTCCCTCCAGTTTGGAAACGGGCCATGGTCCGCTCACTGTTAAAAAAAAACAATCTGGACCCGTAAGACTTCAGCAATTACCAGCTCATCTCCCTGCTCCTGTGGGTGAGTAAAATCTTGGAAAGATACATTAATCTCCATCTGGTAAACAGGACTGAGACCGCCCTCCTTATGGTCACGGAGGAATCCAGAAAAATCCTGGATCAAGAAGGATCAGTGGCAGTGATCCTCCTTGTTCTCAGCTCAGCATTCGACACGCTCAGCCATGACACCCTGCTGTACCGTCTGTCCAGCACCGGAATTAAGGACAAAGCCTGGCTGTGGTTCAAATCCATCCTGGAGGACAGATCCTTTAGAGTCTTCGACGGTGAGTCCGTGTCCACCAGTAGACCATTGAGGTGCAGAGTCCCTCAGGGCTCCTCTTTAAGCCCCGCACTTTTCAACATCTATATGAGGCCACTGGCTGATGTCGTCCGCCCATTTGGGATTAAGATTATTTCTTACGCGGACGACACGCAGCTGGTGGTCTCACTGGCGCAGGAAGCCAACCCGCCTGCGCCAGGCGGACTTAGAGAGTGCCTAAAAGAAGTAAAGAGTTGGATGTCCTCATCATCCCTCAAACTGAATGGGGACAAAACGGAGCTGATGCTCCTGGGCCCCTCCGACCCCCTTTTTTTCAACTCTTTGTGGCCCCCTTCTCTAGGTCCCCCTCTAGCACCAAAGGACAACATCAAGAGCCTTGGGATATGGCTGGACAGATCCCTCTCATTTAAGACTCAAGCCACAAAACTTTCTGCTACCTGTTTTGGCCTCCTTAGGATGCTTAAGAAAATCCTGCCTCTCCTCCCAATGGAAGCCAAGCAGGTAGCCATACAGGGTCTGATACAGTCCCGCCTGGACTTTAACAACGTGTTATACCTCGGCGCCCCAGACTACACCTTACGCAGACTCCAGACAGTGCAGAACTGTGCGGCCCGTTTACTACTCGAGCTTCCTCGCAGACAATCAGTGAGGGCCGGTCTGGTCAGCCTTCATTGGCTGCCAGTACGCCAAAGAATCCTTTTCAAAGCCATGCGCATTGCTCATCAGGCCTTCTGGGATACGGGTCCCATGATCACCCGGGATTTAGTCACCCATTACATACCCAGTAGAAACCTCCGCTCTAGCCATTCCTTCATGGCTATGCCCCCCAGAATAAAAAAGACCAGGTCTGGCGGCAGGACGTTCGCCTATAATGCATCAAAGACCTGGAATGCTCTTCCCCTGCACCTCAGGGCCAACCCCAACCTTTCCTCATTCCGCAAGCAGTTAAAAACATTCCTTTTCAACCTTCCCTACTAATTCCCAGCCAGCCACTCTACCAGGTTGCCTTTGTTATCTTCTAGCGCTTGGACGCCCCCGGGCAGCAATTCGCGCACTACAAATTTACATCCATTTCCATTTCCACATCTCAACAAAACACACAACATTTTCTGTAGATGCCTGCTAATCAGCACGCCTCATAGACTGACGTCAGCCATCTATCAACCCTCTCGTTGGAAAAGTGTCACCCTCCTGGAGAGGGGTGCGTAGGAAGAAGGCCCCGCCCCTACCACGCCAGCAGTGCACGGTGAGGGCAGCATACAGCTGCTGAGTGCCCAAAACCCACAACGTGTTGCTGCCAAGAAACAGGCACTTAGCACTCGATCACAATCTGAAGTATCGGAATACGTCATCAGGTCAGGTGCGTAGCACCCAATAGTGCAGCAGGTTCAGTGACTCCACGCCCCCAAACATTGCCTCCTTTTACTACAGTTCCGTCTGCCCCTGCTATGTCACCACTTCCCCCGTTGCTGCAGGCGATGCACTCCGCTCGCATTTTGCTCTAGGTAATGGCCCAGGGCACCCAGTTGTGCCCCCTCCTCCATTGCTACAGGTAATATCTCCCACCTCTTTGCTCCATTTGCCCCTCCCCATTGCTGTCTGCGCTATGATGCTAGGATGCATGCAATTTAGTCTCTCCAGTGATGGGTGAATTAGTGCGCAGAATATGTAAATCTGTGGGCTGGAAATCTTGCGGTTTCTGTCCGGTCGTCCAGTGTGAGGTCACATGGAGTGCTAATGTTTCTCCTTGCCTTCTGTGTCGCTTGCTATTCTTCCCTTCATCCTGAACCCCAGCCTGGGCTCCTTGCTTCCACCCATGACAACTTTCATTCCCACTCTGCAGATCCCACCCATTCCTTAAAACCCACTCAGCCTTTTTACCTCATAACCTGTTGCCAGACCTCTTCATGTGCCACACACCATTTCAATCTCTACTACTCATATTCCTGTACCTCCTTTATATTACCCAGTTACTTTTTATCTTCTTTGCAGCCTTGGCTGGCTCTGTGTGTGTGTGTGCGCGTGTGTGTGTGTGTGTGTGTGTGTGCGCGGCTGTGTGTGTATGTGCGCAGCTGGGTGTGTGTGTGTGTGTGTGTGTGTGTGTGTGTGTGTGTGTGTGTGTGTGTGTGTGTGTGTGTGTGTGTGTGTGTGTGTGCGCGCGCGCGGCTGGCTCTGTGTGTGTGTGTGCGCGGATGGATCTGTGTGTGTGTGTGGCTGGCTCTGTGTGTGTGTGGCTGGCTCTGTGTGTGTGGGTGTGTGTGCGGCTGGCTCTGTGTGTGCGGCTGGCTCTTTGTGTGTTCCTTTGTGTGTGTGTGTGTGTGTGTGTGGCTTTGTGTGTATGTGTGGGTGCAAATGCAATAGGTCTCACATTTTTGAGAGATTTAGCTAATGGCAATGTAAATGACAATGCCATTTATTTATCTGTTTTCAAAACTAACACATAAATACAAATTTTGTCATTTACAATGCCAATAGCTCTAACTTTTCCAAAGGCGAAACCATTGCATTGTAAATGCTTGTTTATTTTTAAATCATCACCAGTTATCTCTTGGCATTTGCCACAGGTTCCTGTTTATTTTGTTGTTTTTGATGACCAAATTTGTTCTTTCTTCTTTTTTTCCTCCACCAGAAATTTTAGAATTCCAATTTGTACGTCAAGTGTTTGATCAGAGTTTTCCAATAAGTTACCTAAATGGTTGAGAACTGATTCCAGGATATTTTGTAAAACAAACATTGATTTAGAGACTGGAGTGTAATTATTAATCAGGCCGGTGGTTTTAAAGATAGAAAGATCTGGTGAATTCTCGAGATGGCCCTCTATATCCATTGATTTTTGTTGAGTACTGATCTGTATGTTATCGATCCTCCTTTGGGGTTTCATTTGAGATATTCCATCCTTGGTGATGGTGTCTGGGGAAATGATGTTGCAGTCGATAGACTGTTGTATTTTGGAAAGATCCGGTGTTATTGATTTGGTTGCCATTATATCTGAAGTTAAGTCCACTTGTTCCATAAGGAATATGCTACTTACCAGTATGCATCTGTTCTTGGCATAGAGGGCTGCAGAGTGGTACATTATGAATAGATCGCCATCTGGTGTTGGGCTCGGATGATTGCACTTTGTTTTTCTCTTGGAGAGTCTTTTGTATCTTGGTGACTCCTCCCTTAGTTGGTAGTGCGCATGGGCATCGGCTCCATCCTTAGATTGTTTTGCCATAGTAGGGTTAGATGGAGTAGTATAGTAGAATACAGATAAGAGTGCCCATGTAAGTGTATCTAAATAAGATAATGTTGGAACAGACACAGGTTTCCGGGGAGGCTGGGAGGCTGGGAGGGCATGTACCACTCTGCAGCCCTCTATGCCAAGAACAGATGCATACTGGTAAGTAGCATATTCCGTTCGAGGCATATGGGCTGCAGATGGTACATTATGAATAGACTATACAGCAGTTCTCTCCCTAGCGGTGGTCGCCCGTGTCTGTTGCAACTGTCTGAAACAATGTTTTTAATACTGCTTGTCCCACTCTAGCTTGTTGTGTTGTGTGCACATCTACACAATAGTGTTTTGTGAAGGTGTGCGGTGTAACCCAGGTAGCCGCTTTGCATATGTCATCTAGTGGAATGTTTCCCAGAAATGCCATAGATGCTCCTAGTTTACGTGTAGAGTGAGCTCTAGGAGGAACAGTTAATGTTCTCTTTGCCTTTAAGTAGCATATTTGAATGCATTTTACAATCCATCTGGCAATGCCCGCTTTGGAGATGGGATTGCCTTTATGTGTGGGAGAAAACGCAACAAATAGCTGTTTTGTCTTTCTGAAAGTTTGTGTTCTTTCTATATAGTACAATATGGCCCTCCTAACATCCAGTGTATGTAGGGCTCTTTCCGCTACTGTTTGTGGTTTTGGAAAGAAAACCGGTAATTCCACTGACTGATTGATGTGGAATGCTGAAATAACCTTTGGTAAGAATTTTGGGTTTGTTCTAAGAACCACTTTATTTTGGTGTAGCTGCATAAATGGTTCTTGAATCGTAAAAGCCTGCAGTTCACTTACTCTTCTAAGTGACGTGATAGCTATGAGGAAGGCCACCTTCCATGTGAGGAATTGTATTTCACACCTATGCATAGGTTCAAAGGGTGGCCCCATTAGTCTGGTAAGCACTATGTTGAGATTCCAGACTGGGGAAGGTGGTCTTCTTGGTGGAATGACTCTTTTGAGTCCTTCCATGAAAGCTTTAATTGCTGGTACTTTAAACAGTGACAGGTGTTGCCTGTTTTGTAGGTACGCCGCTATGGCTGCTAGATGAACCCTGATAGAGGTATATGCTAGGTTACATTGCTGTAAGTGTAATAAATAGCAAATGATTTGTTTAGTGGATGCGTCCAGAGGGTTGATGTGCTTACTGTTACAGTGTATAGCAAACCTCTTCCATTTTGCTGCGTAGCATGCTCTGGTGGTAGGACGTCTTGCCTGTTTAATGATTTCCATGCATTCTGGTGGTAAATCTAAATACCCAAACTCTATGACCTCAGGAGCCAGATCGCTAGGTTCAGTTGTTTGGGATCTGGGTGCATTATTTCTCCATGGTTCTGTGTAAGATGCATGGGTAATAACCTTAGCTTTTGATGTGGTACTTGTGAGAGTTGTAGCAGCGTGGTGAACCACGGCTGTCTTGCCCACGTGGGTGCCACTAATATCATTGTCATTGAGTGTTGCTGCAGTTTCCTCACCAGTAATGGAATTAGTGGTAGAGGAGGGAACGCGTAAGCAAATTTGTTGGACCAATTTATCCACAGTGCATTGCCCTGGGACCTTTGGTGTGGGTACCTGGATGCGAATTGTTTGCATTTTGCGTTCTGATGATTTGCAAACAGATCTATCTCTGGTTGCCCCCATTTTTGGAAGAATGGCTGTAGTATTTGGTCGTGCAGCTCCCATTCGTGAACTTGTTCTGACTGTCTGCTTAGGATGTCTGCTATTTGATTTTGAATTCCTGGTAGGTGTTCCGCTAACAGGTAGATCTTTTGAGGAATGGCCCATCTCCATATGTCCTGTGCTAGTTTGGACAGTTGGAGAGAGTGTGTCCCCCCCTGTTTTTGAATATAATACATTGCAGTCATGTTGTCTGTTCTGATCAGGACTGCCTTGTTTGTTATTTGCATTTGGAAAGCTTTTAGTGCTAGAAATATTGCTAATAGTTCTAGGTAGTTGATGTGCAGTTTCTTTTGCTGCGCACTCCACTTCCCCTGTACTGTGTATTTGTCCATATGCGCTCCCCATCCGGAGAGCGATGCGTCCGCTGTTATTATTACTTGTGGAATTGGCTCTAGGAACGACCGTCCCTTGGAAATGTTTTCTGTGTTCCACCACTTCAGAGAGCGATACGTCCGGTCGTTTACCAACACCAGATCTGTAATCTGACCTTGAGCCTGATTCCACTGTGTCGCTAGACACTCTTGTAGTGGGCGCATTTGTAGTCTGGCATGTGGTATTAGCAGTATGCAAGAGGACATCATGCCTAATAGTTGCATAAACACTCGTGCTGGTAGTGAGTGTTGTGGTTGAAATCTTTGTATTAACCCGACCATTGTCTGTACTCTGATTGGGTTGGGGTATGCTATTGCCTTTTTTGTGTCTACTGTAGCCCCCAGGTATTGCTGGATCTGGTTTGGTTGCAGGTGTGATTTTTTGTAGTTCACCGTAAACCCTAGGTGGTGCAGCAATTGAATTGTCTTCTGTGTGTTGTGAAGACATTCTTCCTTTGATTTGGCCTTTATTAGCCAATCGTCCAAGTATGGGAAGACATGTATTTGTTGTCTTCTTAGGTGTGCTGCCACCACCGCTAGGCATTTTGTGAAAACTCTCAGTGCTGTTGTGACACCGAACGGAAGGACTTTGAACTGGTAGTGTTGTCCTTCTAACAGAAACCTTAGGTATTTTCTGTGGGCTTTGTGAATTGGGATATGAAAGTAAGCGTCTTTTAGATCCAGTGTAGAAAGAAAGTCCCCTTTCTTCAGTAAAGGGAGTACTTGTTGGAGCGTGACCATGTGGAAGTGTTCCGAATTTATGTAAGCATTGAGAGGTCTGAGGTCTAATATTGGTCGTAGGGACCCGTCCTTTTTGGGGATCAGGAAGTATAGAGAGTATACTCCTGTTCCTTGTTGATCCTTTGGGACCTTCTCTATTGCATGCTTTTGTAGAAGTGCTAGCACTTCTTCTCTTAACAATGTCAGATGATCCTGACTCATTGGACGCTGTTTGGGAGGTATGTTTGGTGGGGTAGCTGTGAGTTCTAGGCAATAACCATGTTGGATAATTTGTCTCACCCACTTGTCTGACGTGATGTTTTCCCAGACAGGTAGGAACTGTGATAGACGTCCCCCGACCGGTGTTATGTGGTCTGGGGGGAGTTCTATGAAGTCACTGTTTTGGTGTTGAGGCGTTGCGGTTGTTATTATTTCCGCAGCCTCTACCCTTATTGTTGTTACCTCTGTAACTACCTCTTGAATTACCTCTGGGTGATGTTGGTGTGAAAGATGTGGATTGCTGATTTGTTCCTGTGTTTTTTGAGCCCCCTCTATAGGTGGATCTACGAAAGGAACCTCTGTGCGTTGGCTGTTGCAATGCTCCCATTGACTTAGCCGTTTCCGTATCTTTCTTCATCTTTTCTAATGTCTCGTCTGTACTTGAACCAAACAATGTCTTCTGATCAAATGGTTTGTTCAGTAGGGCTGTTTGTACTTCTTGTTTGAATCCTGAGATTCTAAGCCATGCGTGCCTTCTTAGCATGACACTAGTGTTAATAGACCTTGCTGCAGTGTCTGCTGCGTCTAATGCACACTTAATGGAAGTATTGGTTATTATTTTACCTTCCTGTATTAATTGGTCTGCCTTCTTCTGATGTTCTTTTGGAAGATGTGTGAGAAGTTTTTCTAACTCATCGTAATGTGCCCTGTCATAACGTGCGAGTAGTGCTTGTGTATTGGCTATACGCCAGCTATTCGCTGCCTGTGATGCTACTCTTTTGCCTGATGCATCTATTAACTTCGACTCTTTATCTGGTGGAGGAGCCTCTCCTGTAGATAATGAGTTTGCTCTTTTACGAGCGTTTGAGACCACCAGCGAATCTAGAGGTACATGCCCTCTAATAAATATTGGGTCCTTTGGAGCCGCTTTGTATTTTTTATCGATTCTTGGGTTTAACACCCTGGCTCTCACTGGGTTTTCGAATATTTCCTCTGTGTGAGTGAGAAGACCCTTCAGCATAGGAAGAGTACCTGATGTTCTCTGTGCACTAGGTAGAGTCTCTAACAAGAAATCCTCTATCTGAGGTTCTGTGTGCATATCTAGTTTGTGATATTTTGCTGCCCTATTAATGAGCTGCACAAAACCTGTGTTATCATCAGGTGGTGAAGGCTTTGAGGGATATAGCTCTGGGTCGTTGTCCTCATCTGACCCTACATCGTAATTTTCCCATGGATCTTCCTCATCTGGGATAGATTCGTCATCCCCTTGAGGTTCTCCCTCCCCTATATCACTGTCTACATCTGACTGAGGTGTAGCTGGTCTTGGTGTGGAGGGTGTAGGAATATGTGGCCTATTGTGAGGAATAGGAGAAGAGGGTGTGTCTCTAGGACGAGGAGAAGCAGGAGGAGTTATGTTCGTCCCTATTGTTCTCTTTTTTGAAGGAAGAGGTTTATCTTCTGACTGTTCACTCTTTCTCTTCTTCGTGACCACTTTCCCAGTTTGTGGGTCAATAAACAAGATCTTTTGTTTGGGATCTGTTTGTTGCTCTTGAATCGGTACCGAGGGTCCTGGTTCCGAGAGCTGTTTTTGTTTTTGATCTTCAGATCTTGCTGTTTTCGACACCGAATGTCTGCTCGATTCCGACTTTTTGGGTATCGAGTGTCTTTTGGGCGATAAATCATATTTCTTTTTCGACATGGAATGTTTCGATACCGAGCTCTCCTTTGTATGTAGCCTCGGTGCCGAAGTCGATGTCGCCCTTTTCTCGGATCCGACATGGTGGGATTCCGAGTGCTTCGGTTTCAGTTTCGGTTTCGTTGCCGGGCCCGAGGGCGGGGCGTCGGAAACTTTTTTCAGCGGTTTGACCGGGCCCGAGGGCGGGGTCGTTACCGCACGGGGTCGGTTTTTCGGTAAGGGGACGTCGTCACTCACGGTTTGTTGCTCGAAGAGTTCTTCAACCTCCGACTGGTCCCCTTCCGACCCCGACTGGTCCTCTTCTTCCTCGATTTGTTCGTCTCCGAACAGCTCCGGGATTGCCTCCGCCTGCATTCTGGAAGCCTCGTGTCTTCGAGCTCGACGATTTCTAATCGTTAGCTTGGAGGAGAATGCTGCGCAGGCTTCGCAGTCCCTGGATTCGTGTTCAGGCGATAGACAGAGGTTGCACACCTCGTGTAGGTCCTTGTGTGGGAACTTAGCACCACACGATGGACATTTTTTGAATGGAGTCCTTTCCATGGACTCCGGGCTTGACTGCGTCGAGAAAGGTCTCCTGTTCTTCGACGTAGATCCAAGTTTTTCTCTTCTATTTTGAATTTGTAACGCGTCGGAATGGAAAAGAACGCGTTCGATAACAATACCGTCGAATTGGAAAGGGAATACGCGCCGAAAAATCACTTTCTTCTGAAGTTGATCTGGAGCGTCTCGATCTTCATCCGAACCCGATGGCGGAAAAAAACAATCTAAGGATGGAGCCGATGCCCATGCGCACTACCAACTAAGGGAGGAGTCACCAAGATACAAAAGACTCTCCAAGAGAAAAACAAAGTGCAATCATCCGAGCCCAACACCAGATGGCGATCTATTCATAATGTACCATCTGCAGCCCATATGCCTCGAACAGGTATTTTTTTCCTCTGCTTCTGGGATTATTTGGGTGCCGTTTCCAACCTCTGTGACACCTACTGTTTCCAAGTTTGTCTGTTCTTTTACTATATGATCCTTGTCATCTGGGTTTGCTTTTGCGAAATACTTTCGGATTCCAGGGGTTGCTATTGTCTTTCCGTTTCTTACTGCCTTGTTGGTGCTCTTCCTGATTGCGTCGTTCGTTCCCATTCTTTTCATGAAGATGGTTCTGGATCGGAGCTTCTTATAACCCATTGCACTGTATTAGGTCAGTTGGAGTTGACACTCTGGTCGATAGTGAGGTGACGCGGTATGCAGGCTGCGTTGATAAATCAATTTTCGCCTTCTTTGTAACTTTTTTCACTGTTAGCAGTTGGCTCTTTTATTAACTCTGTTTACTTTATAGAAAGTTTGTAATGAGTTGTAGTGAATGGCGTTGTTAGTCTGTTACTGATTTAGCTGATTTGCTGCCGTTTGGTTTTGCCACTTGTAACAGGAGTGGTAGAGTGGTAGAGGAAGGCAAGTAGCAGATGGCAGCAGACTGCGAATGGCAGCAGTGAGCAAGGTAGCAAGCGGAGCACACGGGGGGCCCCAGGCTGGGGGGACCTTGTCAACCAGCCTCTCTGGGTCCACCCCCGGCTCTTACTTTGCGGTCGCCTCTATCGGCTACCGCGCTTGCTTTCGTCTCCCCCTCCAGCCGCCGCCTCTTACCTTGCTGGCCTTGCTAGCACCTGCTCACCTGTTCCAAGGTGCAGTTAATGGCTCCTCCACCGCTGGCTGGGTGAATGCGGGCGACGGTCTCTAAGGGGACGTTAGTCAGATATTCAGGTATTTGCCGGGGGGGACCGACTCACGGGATGACCCACAGGGTGACTCTCTGCTGCTCCCACCTCCGTCGGGCCGCTCCCTGCAGTCCCGCCGAAATTGCTCCACGGCTCCTTAGGCTCCCACCTCTCTCGGGCCGCTCCCGCCGTTCAGGCCAGCGTTTCTGCAGGGCACGCCGCCTGCACCTGGAAGCCGCTCCCGAAAACCACCGTGGGTCAGGGGTCTCTATGAGGCGGCTGTTTGGCTCTAGCTCAGACGGCGTCTCTAGCTCTGGCTCTAGCGGACGGCGAACTTCGTGGCAGTGAAAACTCTGGGATAGCGTCCGACCTCTGCACATGCGCTCTGATGTACAAGAACAACAGAAGCCCCTGCTCTAGGATAAAGGTAATTAGAACCCAATGGTTTCTGTTTAGTGTGTCAATATTGACTAAAGCACATAAACCATGTTACAGAGTCAGTACAATGTGCCCAGAAAGAAATTTCGCAATGGAGTAGAATTCTTCTTAATGAAAACACTTTATTGTTCCTCTTGTTGTGGCCAACACGTGTTTCATCGCAGGGAAACAGACTGCGAATCTTCAGGGCTGGGTATAGATACAAGAAATACATTTGTATGGTTGTTCTTTAAGAGCGAAGCATTAAAAGTGGTGGGTGAACCCTTGGTGATACTCCACAGGCATGCCATTGGGTGACATAGTGTCATACAAGTGTGATTTGGAATCTCGTGGTTATGGTGACTACAGTGTTTGTGAATGGTGATGTCTTATATAATGTGGTTATGCAGAATGTGTGGAAGTGACTTCGGATAATCTGAGACTAAGTCCGTTATATCAAAGTGATTGATAAAGGCAGTCGAATTGAAAACATAGATAATTACGTGCTGTTTAACTGACAAAAATGGAATATCCTATCATAGCTACAAGAATATATTCTCCTATCATATATCATGTCATAGCTGTAACCATGGGTGTAATATGATTCCATATAGTTTAATTTTGAAGAACATTTTAAAGATACGGGATGGTGGATCCCGACGGGATCCACCATCCCGTATCTTTAAAATGTTCAATCACTTTGATATAACGGACTCACCAATGAAGTCACTACAGGTTACAATGGTCTGTATACCTGTTCACTAGCACAGTCACTTTTTCACTCATTTCCACTTGTCACCTACTGTTAAATTGTTGTCGAAATTCTATGTAATGAATGTCACAAATGCGCATACTGGTCATTATGTTTGCCCCCTTTTTTATTAAATATATAAAAAAGGTTTTAGTCTCAGATTATCCGAAGTCACTTCCACACATTCTGCATAACCACATTATACAAGACATCACCATTCACAAACACTGTAGTCACCATAACCACGAGATTCCAAATCACACTTGTATGACACTATGTCACCCAATGGCATGCCTGTGGAGTATCACCAAGGGTTCACCCACCACTTTTAATGCTTCGCTCTTAAAGAACAACCATACAAATGTATTTCTTGTATCTATACCCAGCCCTGAAGATTCGCAGTCTGTTTCCCTGCGATGAAACACGTGTTGGCCACAACAAGAGGAACAATAAAGTGTTTTCATTAAGAAGAATTCTACTCCATTGCGAAATTTCTTTCTGGGCACATTGTACTGACTCTGTAACATGGTTTATGTGCTTTAGTCAATATTGACACACTAAACAGAAACCATTGGGTTCTAATTACCTTTATCCTAGAGCAGGGGCTTCTGTTGTTCTTGTGCATTATGTGTGGATTTCTGATCCACCCTTGAGCGGTTACGAGGGATTACCGCCCGCCCCATTGCCTGGAAACTCATACCCTACTACACCACAATACCCTACGGCTACTCGGCTGTGCGCCTTCTTTAATCTGGAATACCTTAAACCCTCTCAGCAGATCCATGCGCTCTGATGTGGTGACCCTGTTATCAGGGTTCCCACTGGCCTTGGACAGTCAGATGCTGTAAGAGCACACCCAAACTGTTATGCATGCATCCGTTGTAATTGTCCTCTGTGGACCTGGGTCAAGAAAAGGCAGCCCCTGCAACAGGTTGGTGGTGTTCAACCATTTCAGAGAGCGACTAGTGGGGCAGCTGATCAACACCAGATCATCCCAATGAACTACCACTTGGGTCCACTGGTGCGCTAAGGTCTCCTGCAATGGACGCATGTGTAACCTGGCATGGGCTACTATGGCAAGACAGGAGCCCATTATGCCAAGGAGGTGCATAACTGTCCTGAATGCGACTTGGTGGTCTACTTTAAAGATAGGAATTAGTACATGGAAGGACTGGATCATGGCAGCATTTGAATGAGCCATGCTAACATGAGTTGAGGACTGCCCCCAGATACAGCTATATCTGGAGTGGTTGGAGTGGAGATTTTGTAGCATGGATGGTAAACCCTAGAGGTTTATTGTGAGCGGAGTGCTTTCACATCATTTTGATGAGTAGCATTTTTGACGAGCCAGTCGTCCAGATAAAGGAACACCCTTGGTGCAGTGGTGACTTCGAAGGAGAACGCCTTGAACTGGTAAAGCTTTCAGCTGACCACAAACATGATACCAGCGATGTGCCAAGTACACTGGTATGTGGAAATAAGCGTAAGTGTCATTCAAGTCGAGAATAGCAATGAAGTCGCCTTGTTGTAGCAGCGGGATGACATCCTAAAGAGTAGCTATGTGAAGTGCTCTGAAAGAATGTATTTATTAAGGGGCTGGAGGTCCGTAAAAGATTAAAGAGACCATCTTGTAATTGATTAAGTACAGAGAGTATTCTCCTGTGCCCTGCTGATGGTAGGGGACGGGTCTATAGTACCTTTACTGCTTGGACCTCCTCCCTGAGTAGCTTTCGATGTTCTGGGGATGGTTTGTGTTTGCAAGGTAGAATGGTGGGAGGCATGGAAATGAGCACCAATCAATAACTATATTGGATAATATTCAACATCCACTGGACCGGAGGCGATGTTCTGCCAAGCAGCAAAGTACCCTGGAGGCGCCCCCCTCCCCACCCCCAACAAGTTTTGTATGAGTCGGGATGGGGGTGAAGCGAGGAAAGTCACAGCTTCATGGTGGCAGCTCTTTTGGGGAGCCACCTTTAACCCTGACTTGGAAGTTGTTGCCTCTGTAGGACCCTAGTGACTATCCTCTGGGAGGACTGTTGGGTGTGACGCTGTTGGTATGAGGTGAAGGCCACGGGGAGGCGGTCTTTGAGCCTCTATGGGGGGTGTAGCAAAAGGGGCCGCAAGGGCTCGGTGTATGAAGGGCGCCCATAATTTTGGCCGTCTCAGTAGCCTTCTTTATTTTTTCCCACATCTGGTCATCGTGTGGCAAAAACAGATGTTGGGCATCCAATGACAGATTGAGCAAGTTTTGCTGGGCTTCCAGCTTGAAGCCAAAGAAACGGAGCCAGGCATGCCTGCGCATTAGGACACTGGAGCCGACCACCTTGCAGCTGCATGCAAGGCAAATGGTCGTGTTCTAAATCTGCCTTCACTCAGACGATCTCATATTTCCTTTTCCTTTGCTCCTCTGGGATATGAAGGAGGAGCTCCTCCATTAAATCCCAATGAGCACAATCACAGCTAGAGAGAAGCCCAATGGAATTGGCAATCCACCATTGGATGGCTGATTGAGCAGCTACCCTCTTGTTTCCTTCCCAGTATAAGAATTGGCTTGGTAGTTTGGTCTGCCCTGTTCCCATGATGCACTGGGCCAGGGACAGACTAATTTGCATGTAGCCAGGTTCTGAGCTGGGATGGTGCAGTGAGCTAAAAAACGGTGATGGATCAAGCCCTGATCTGTTGACTGGGTATGAGTGTTCTGTTTAATTCAAATACTCTGTCCATCACCACCCCCTTTTCTGAACCCTCTTACCTGCAGCATCTATTTATTTATTCTCTTTATCTGGTGGAGGGGCATTACCAGTAGTATAAGGGCTAGCCCTCTAACAGGCAGCAGTGATTAGAAATACACAAGGGAAGCTTTGCATTTTTTATCCACCCTAGGTGTAATAATTCTGGTGTGGTCGAGGTTGTGAAGGTGGTCGGGGATGTGACATAGCATGCCTTTAATCGTGGGGACGTACCGGGTGGATGAGGCACAGGGTCTCAAAAAGGAAGGAGCGGCAGGTATCCCAAACAACCTTTTTATGCTCAGGAGACAGACACAGATTACAGACCTGATGGAGATCGGTCAAAGGATATTTTGTGTGGCAGAGAGGACAGTAGCAAAATGGCATCAGTTCCATCACATTGAGGACATGGGGGTGATGCAGTCGGGTGACGAAAGGAGGCCCGAAGGGCTAAGGTGGACAGAGAGCCACCAGGTTGAAGCAGAAATTGTTCCCCAAAACAAAGGGAAAAGAGAAACACAATTAAAAAAATACCAAGTGAGGGAAGGAACCAGTCTTAACCGAACAGAGCACCATGACTGTGACTATCTGGAGCACACGTCCGATCCAGACAGCAGAAAGAAAATCCAACAATGTATTCAATGACCATATGCATTAGCAGCAAGTGGAGGGGTCTCAGTACCATGAGACCCAAAGAAAAAAACTTGCATACATCTGGGCCTAAAACGAGATGGGAGTATGCATAGCATATGTATCTATAGCTACAAATGCCTCGAACACACATATACACATGCACATTCAAAAGGGCTATTAGATGATGATGATGATGATGATGAACTTGAGTATCTTTTAATAACTCAACTGATTACTCCAACTATTTTTGTTTTTACCTAAAGTTTATAAGAACATGGAAAATCCTCCTGGGCACCCCAACATAAGCTCTTGTGGTGCCCTTTTGGAAAATACCTCCAGGTTTTTAGCTATTTTGAGCTATTTTCCTTTTTCCTTATGTTTAAAGTTTACCTTCATACATTTGTGATACAATGGATTTCTGAAACTGAATTGGAGGGATTCCTTAGAAGGAGGACTACACAATGGTGGCCATCGATGTAGTCTCCTTATATACATAGCTCAGACACGATAATGGCATTAGTGCCTAAGGAATTGATTTGAAATCATGGTGCTTGAATATGCCTGGTCAGACCAAAAATATTTTAGACATGATGCGCTTTTGTCTTATGAATAATGTTTTAATTTTTGACAAAAAAAACTATCTACAGACAAAGCAAGGGAACTGCAATGGGTGCTTCTTTTGCACCCACTTATCCTAACCTCACGATGGGCTTTTGGGACTGAAAACAACAAGATGTTAACTGACAAAGTGGTATTTTGGGTGTGTTATATACAGGGCTTTTTTTTTAATTTGGAAAGGTGCTACGGAGGAATTTAATTCCTTTCTGAAGTCTCTGAATGAAAATGCATTCCAACTTAAATTCATCTATGCCATTAGTCAACAGGAGATAGACTACTTAGATATACACATCTATATAAAGGACCAAAGAATTTGCACTACTTTTTTCTGCAAACCAACAGCATGTAATAGCAGTCTCTCTGCAAATAGTGCTCATCCAAAATCTCTCAAATGGAGTGTCCCATATGGGGAATGTTTACTTGTTCGTAAGACCATGAATTTCGAGCACAGGTAGATCAAATGTATGTGAGATTCTTAAGAAAAGGATATCCAACAGTGGTCCTAGAGAATGCTAAATCAAGAGCATGAGAATGAAAAAGGAATTTCTGCTATACCCTAAAAGTCGAAAAGAAAAGCACAAGAAAAATTCCAAAGAAAAAGTGAGATTCATTACACTGTTCAACTCCTCAAGTGGAGTGATTCGAGATGCACTAAAAGGTCATTAGAAAGTACTTTCCAAAGATGAAGACTTAAGAACCTGTCCCTCAGACCATCTAAGTATCACCTACAAGAAGGCATCATCATTGGGGGACTTATTAACACACAGTTACTTTCTAAAACCAGAAAAAGGAGACCGTAAAATGCAGTGTCTGAGAGTGAATAGTTTTTTCAAATATCCCAAATGCAAAGCATGCAAATATAGACAAAACCATCAAGAAATAGTGACCTTGACAGGAAAAATAAAAATCAAGGAGGGAACATGCAAAACCACCCATGTAGTGTATGCTTTGGAGTGTCAATGTGAAAACAATACATTGGAAGCACCATAAACAAAATCAAGTTGCAAATTCTACTGCACCTAAGAGCAATTACCAACAAAGCTTTCTCTTATGCCATATCAAAACATATTTGGAAAGATTAAGAGGATAATTTAAAGAACTTCTCCTTTCATGGTATTGAACAAAACCCTCGGTATTTGAGAGGAGGGGATTGTGAGCTTGTACTGCGAAAGACTGAGTCTAAATGGATTATCATGATGGGAACAGAGATTCCATGGGGACTTAACACTTATAAGTAGACCAACCTCTACCTGGTAAGAACTCAGGGAAGGGGGCCCGCTCTCTCCGTCGGTAACCCTTTTGTGGTACATGAGCTGCAACCGGTTACAGAGGTGAGTTTACTTATCCATCGATTTTAATAAATTCCAGTGGTACCATGCTTAAAATTGGATTACTGGTTTGGTATCTCTATATTTATTAGTTTTTCTATATTTTCTTCAAATATGCACCAGCATTGTTTATTTCTTTTGGTCCTGACGAAAGCTTGGATACTTTTAAAGACCAGATAGGCTGAAACATGTTGACCGACCTTACCATCTTAGCAGTCTAATTCACAATGCTTTGCACTGCTTTTTAATCCTGCCAGTTCGGACAAGCCAATAAAAAGTTTTTTGTCCCTACTAGGTAGTTTCAGAATCACATTTATCTTTCCAATCACATCCAGCGCTGCACCCTCACAACGCCTAGCATCCTTAACATCTAAGGACATTCAAAAAAACATCCAAGAGCTCCTACCTCACAGTGAGGGAGTTGTAGTCCTTATTGGGACTGGGTTTTCCCACTGGGAGGAGAAGCCCATATGATGAAGCATGCCACATATGGTGGGTGATGGCATTCGTCCTGCAAAGGATTGCTCTCCAGAAGGGCTTTACTGTGAGATACATATTCCTACCTGCCCTCTTTTTACGATTTCTTTGGAGACTTGGCTCAATCCAAGTCCCAAGATGGCTGACAACACTTCCTAGTTGAAGTGTTGGCAGCCAATCAGAGCTGTGCATTTCCCTGATCCAGCTGGTCATTCTTTGCGATTATTCGCGACAGACCCGCGGTCACAGATATCACTATTGTGATTCGATTTAACTTCTGAAAAACTACTGAACCGATTTACAACAAATAACTGAAAGTGCCATCTACATAACCAAATCTTCATTGCTGCCAAATATGATGTAATTCCATCCAGCAGTTCGGGCAGCAGGTTTCCACTAGCATGCCTTTCATACATATATATTTACATATTAAGGCAACTTAAATCATAAATCAACAACCAAACACCTTCCAATGTTATGCCACTCTAATGAAACGGAATCCTAGATGAAAGGCATCCTAGAAAACCTTATTCACCCTTTTCAATCTATTGACTTGCCAGTCTTCTAACTTTGATGCAGCCATCCCCTCTGCTGTCTGAGGCTCAAAGCTATGAATCATCAGTTGATGGCACTCTTATTTATCTCAGTATTCATTACATAACACTTACAATGTCAATGTCTATTATGTCACACTGTTCAATCCAGTCCATGTGTTGTAGGATGGAACAGTGCTCTGAGATTTTTATGAAGGGAATCAAAAGGACATTCATGTAAAGGAAGAAAACTAGCCTGTCCGACTGATGTTTGACCAGCCGCAAGTCTTGGAATTCCTCCTTCATCCACACAAAAAGCGAGGAATCTAGGGACACATTTTGACTTTAACATTTGTTCACACTTCAGGTCATTACAGTTGTCACAGTTCTAAACCTTCAGTTATCCTTAAGAAATAAAACCCTCCAACTTCTATACAACGTCCTGTGTAATGATAAGAATTCTCATTATGGAAAACCTGGACTACTGCAACGTGAAATAAACTGGTCTCCCCAAGAAACCAATTGCTAGATTTTAAAGGGTACAAAGCCAGGTTGTCAAAATGCCAAACCACTTCCAAAATGACCCCATCAAGCCCACTCCAAAAATCAATCTATTGGTCTTTCAAAGAGGCTAGGATTACATTTAAGGATTCGGCTGTACTATCCACAAAATGTACTGGAACATAGACCCAGAATATTTGCAGAATTGGCTACTCGCTGTGCTCTAGGCAGGAATCTCCGGTTATCCTCCAGCTACCCTGATCTATCAACTATCATTCAAGAAGATTAAACAGATTCCTGGGGTCGCAGGGCCTCAGATTTTGGAACATCCTTAAATCTACTTTGAGATCCGAATACATGCAGTTATGCCAGCATGACTTAAACATGAGTTGCTCTAAGGAATATTTCCATTGATGCCTTCAGTTCCATTAGCTAGGGATACTAGTATATTCATGGGTTGTCTACCTAATTCCAACATAGTGAGAATGCTGCTCACATACATATTCAGATTGATTCAGATGATCTACCCAGCCTAGCTACTGATTGTAGGATATTAAGCAGTTATTTTGTTTCATGATGCAACTGAATTTAATCCACAACAGCACCATCTAAAGGTTTGAAAGAGAAGAGCAGAAATCCCAGGATCAACTGCGCAGCTGGGCTGAACAAAGTGTCCTTAAAAATAAATTTAAAAAACCCTTCCCTAAGGATAATTACTGAAACACTGCATTAGTGTGGCTTTAGTTGAAGAATATAGGAATTCTGCATTCAGTGAACCAAGCCAAAACTAATCCGGTTAATGTATTCAAGCAAAGGTAGTGGTGGTTTGACTAAGTAACTGGAATGCATTGAAAGGCTTTTACTAAATATTCGGCTTCAGTAGGGAGACCTAATAGCGTATACTGTTCTTGTAACTTTCTTTCCGCATACCATGACTCCGCATACTTTCATGACGAGAGTACCATGACTCCGTAATGCCATTATAACGCTTGCCATTACATTTTATATGCTTTTAGCACGTATACATTTACAACGAAATTCGTTGTAAATGCATGAATGGTAAAAGTAGTTTTTTTTAAATGTTTGGATAAGCTAAGTATGGGTATAAGGGTTTATGTTTTGGGGTACTGAGGTAAATGTTTTGGGGTGTTAGGGTATTTTAAGGGTTTAGATATAGTTTTGGGTTTTGGGGTACAGGGGTATTTTTAGGATTCAGGGGTAGGTTTGGGTTTTGGGGTACATGGCTATAATAAGGGTTCAGGGCTAGGTTTGGGTTTTGGGGTACAGGGGTATTTTTAGGATTCAGGGGTAGGTTTGGGTTTTGGGGTACATGGCTATAATAAGGGTTCAGGGCTAGGTTTGGGTTTTGGGGTACAGGGGTATTTTAAGGTTCAGGGGTAGGTTTGGGTTTTGGGATACAGGGGTATTTTTCAGGTTCAGGGGTAGAATCGGGTTTTGAGGTACAGGGGTATTTGTAGGGTTCAGGGCTAGGTTTGGGTTTTGGGGTACAGGGGTATTTTAGGGTGTAGGGATAGGTTTGGGTTTTGGGGTACAGGGCATATTTATAGGGTTAAGATGGGTTAGTGTTTAAGGGTGTTGGGGTATTTTAAGGAGTAAGGTTGGGTTATGATTATGGGGTGCAGGGGTATTTAAAGGGAGCAGGGTGGACCCCCGGAGCTGGAATGTACAGAACCTGGGAAGGAAAAACAATGAAATATTGGGCACAACGCTCTTTTTTTTCCGTAACCCGCGCCCCGCACACGCCTAAGCCCCCAGCAAACGCCCACAGCACAACGCAGACACGTCCACAAGGGAGTACTTTGCTGGCACGGTTATTTTACCTTTTAAATGCGTCTGCATAGCCTATGTCCTTCTGCTGCAACTGCCCTTTCCAACGCTGTATTGGGTGTTGTGATTGGTGCTGTGGTTCCTGAGATTACCCGCATCAAAGATTTGGGCTCTCTCTTTATTATATTAGTATAGATTAGCCAAAAACAAACAAGAAATTGTTTATACATTGATGTGTCTTGCTTGTGCCAGTCACAACTGCTGCAAAGGAAGCTACTAGACCGGGGTCTAAATTTTGCCAAAGCTGGAGAAGCACTCATACCATATCACTTTAAGAAACAAAAAGTTTATTTTACCTGTAGTACCACAGAACTGTGCGTATTGCTAGTAAAAAATCTAGTTGTTCCGGTCTTTGAAGACTGAAGATGGGCAGAAACTCCCATATCGCTGCTCCCAAGAGATACTTTCATGTGAGGGTCGTCTTCTTCCACTAAAGATCTAAACAAAATGAAAAATAAAAACACAATAATAAGTCTATTGAACTTTCAATCTATGATACTGTGCAAACCAAATAAGTACATACAATAAAATTTTAGAGTGAGTTTGGTTTCATTATTTAGATCAGGAGTCTGACATTTCAACAAGCAGACGGAATTTTTAAGCCTCAGCATTATCAAACTAATGAACAAGCTACCTACGGTAATTATCTTTCAAACTATCTTTCCGGTGGATAATCTACTTTCCTCACATTTTAAAAATTCCCCAGACATATGACTGGATTTATAAAAGTTATAATAGCTCTCCTACATCACTAAATAGCACTAAACTTCATCTCAATGTCAGGGGGTACAATCATCATACAAAACTACAACTCCTCTAGAACAGGGAGCAGGGCAGGCTCGGTCAGGAATGTGCAGGAAGACAAGAGTAACCAACAGAAAGTAAGTACATGCATAAGTATCCATCAGAAGACCAAGCTAGAGTCCTCATCTTTGGAATCAATAACACAGTAATGCCTTTCCCAGGTGGCAGGTCTTAGGGGATAGTCACACCACAAGATCCTGCTGCACAGACCTTGCAAAATATCCGTCTAAGAGATAGTACCTGCTAAAGGTGTGCTTCAAACCCCACATTGCAATAGACATATGACACAGGAAGAAATCTGGCCAGAGCTGAAGAAGATGCTTTTGTCATTGTGGAAAGGGTCCAGATACCTTCAGGAGGATCGTTCTTGGCATTGGCATAGAAAATCGTAAACCACAGTACAATACATCTGAGCAGTGTCCCTTTCTTGACAACCTTACTCGTTTTGCATCAACATGGCCTACGAATTGTTAGTCTAGAATTTCACGGTCCTGTGAGCCCACTGCCACCACTGGTTCTCTTGCCCTGTGAGTGACTATATGTTCGGAAAGGATAGCGATGGACATACCTACACAATGAGAGAAAAACATTGTTTTTCGCTAGGAATTTTTCGATTCAGTTCTCCTATTCTCCCCGCCCCTTTTTTGAAGATTTCTTTAATGCCTTAAATCGTATTCCTCGACTTTCCATCCGCTGAGTCTTTTTCAATTTTTCACAATACTTGTAGCCATTTATTGACCCCAAGAAGGCCTATTTTGTAGATTTTGAGAATATAGATAAGCGTATGAGCGCTTAACTTTTCCAATATGGTTCTGAACCAAGTTTGACGGCCATTTTTTAATTAACACAAGTGGTCTAGTGTTCCGCAATTCAGACACAGATGCGGAATACCTCAACTACGTGCCGGCACAAAACACCTGGTCTGGGACAAATGCCAGAAGAATGTGGTCACCGGGTGAGCCGATTCAGGTGCAGTGGCAGAGAACAGCCTTGATGAAGTGCAGCAGGTTGGCTCCCGGTTTGGGCTCTAAGGGGCTTTCTAATGGGAGTCAATAGCTCTACAGGGTCAATAGCTCGCACAGACCCAGCCTCCTTGGTTTGAAAATACAAGTTAAATATTTTGATGGCATTTAACCTACTGTTTTGCAGGGTTTGACTACAGGCATCCTCCTCCGCGGTGGGGTCATGACGCACAAGTCTGGCGTTTAAAATGTACGTTTTTTTCATGTGTTCGTCTTGTTGTTATGTATTTTGTTCGTCAATTTGGGCTAAAGTTGTTTCGCACTTTATACAGTATATCCACTGCTGATTTTTCTGCACTTTAAAAGCACCAATAAACTTGGACGTTTTGTATTTTCACTGCTTTGGACATTAATTTGTGTCTGCCACGGCTGATGTTTTTAAACTCTCCCCTCTTTCTCGTTTTTAATGGAAAACGGTGGCGATATCCTGTGAATAATACTGCATCTAGGTTGTGTGTTTTGTATGGCTTGCAATGTGATACGTTCCTATGTATGAACCTTTTGAGGAGTGGAACCAATAGGAACTAGGTTCCTTAGGTCCCAATGAATAGACAATGGGGGCAAGGCTCGATACATGTTGGCCAGATAAGCAAGGAATAGATTAATTGATATCATTTTCCTTCTTTCTCTCTTCACCTGATATTTAATCTTACGGACTAGAGGCAGGAATAAAATGACGATGACCTACTAGTCTGGTATTTTAAAGTTTGAATAGCGCATGCACTCCCCTCCCACAACTTAGTCTTCATCATAGACAAAACCAAAAAAGTGCTCCCACGTATTTCGTCTGGTGGAAGCATGCCTCGATCCGCAGCGGATCGGGAAGAACCCCAATGATGAAGCATGCCACCAAGGGGAAACCCTGGTGGGTGAGGGGTCTTTAAGAAAAACTGTGCTTTTCTCTCATTGTGAAGGGTATGTCCATCGCTATTCCTTTCCAAATTTACTGGGTTCTTTGTTTTGCTAAAATTGTATAATTGAGGAGGGTGAGCTCAGTTATTCCTCTTCTCTACTATTGATGATAGTCACATATGCATAGCTGCCGGAAATTGAGCGTCCTTCTGTGTCATAACTTGTGGACTAGACCTTTATGTTTTCCATGTTCTCCTTTTATATGTCCCCTTTCATTTCTTTCCTTCTCTTTTTTTTCATTGTTAGAGAATGCTATAACTGCACAGGAAGTGCTGATGGGCCACTTACTTGCTATTCATTTAACGTGCAGTACACAGATTCCCAACAGCCACCATCTCTAAACCAGGCAACCATCACAGAATTGTGTCCCTACTGTATCACGCTTACACCATTCCAAGATGGCCAACACGTTGGATCTAAATACAGTGGCCATGCTGCAACTTCAAAACAGTACTCGCTGCTATGTTTAATTTTATTTGATACAGCATGCATATGTGTGCCATTGTAAAGCAGTAGCATGTTTTTTTCATCTACGTTTATTCTTTTAATTTATCTTGCATATGTTGTGGATGTTTGTGGGAGTTTTCTTGTGGCTGTGTAAGTGGGCGTGTTGGGTCAGGACAGGACTGTCCTGCTGGGTATGCAGGTGTGTTCTTCTGCTCTGAAAACCTTACTGCATGTGAAACTTGTACCATGACTTTTCATTTAGCATGGGAGAAGAGAATGTAGTGATTGAGTCAGGTACAAGTGATGAGTTTTAGGTAGCTTTATTCAAGATGGTACAAGAGACCCAATCAAGACCCTACCAGGAGCAACCAGCATGCTGCTCAGCCAACTGTGAAGATTTGGCTCCAAACATTCTGTAGGATGATATCATTGCAAGATTCCACGGAGAGGGCAAGAATAACATTGGATACAACATAGGACTAGGACTGTCCATGGCAATATGAGATCCATGACTTTTCATGTGACCTTGAGAGGCACACCAAATGTGCCCTAAAAGAGAGCAGTGGGCTATTCTCCCTGTTCATAATTCTCCTTTCTAGCTGTCATATGTCCTGTGCAGGCACATTGTTGTTATCCTTATGTTAGCATGAGCACGTTGCAGAATGCCCTCTGCTTTGTGCACATTCTCCTACAGACACATTTTGCGTTGTGCCACACTATACTTTCATACAGAACACGCCGTTGTTTTTGTGTTCTCTTCTTCATGGGATTTAGTCTGAACAGACAGAAAAGGTTGAACAATGCCCCTTGTTATTCTGTTATGCTCAGGCCCTAGTACCTAGACAAAACACATAAATGCAGCTGTTTAGGAACACATACTTTAGCATATATATGTATGCAGAGACAGGTAACACATACTTGGAGAGGGGCCTTTCCATGGGAAAAGATCATGACAGCACCTGAGATGTAGAACTTTAATCTGTGTATACTAAGGTATGGGGTTTGCTCCTTACACCTAGAGATCTTCTGATATATAATAATTTTGCTTCGGTAGAAGGTGAGAGAGGTTAGGGTACACTGTTGTATATAATGACAGTTGCATTTATGATTTAATGACTACTTGCTATGCTAATCTTATTTGTCTTAGGCATTTTCCTACTTGTTGTGGCATGTATACTGCATATTAGAGCTCGATAGTTAAAACGAACATTTTAAACTTTCCTCAAGTCTCTGTCAGAACGCAGTATGGACTAGAACGAGTGTGAGAGTGAAAGGATGTGTCTTGTACCCACGATTCCTGAGTGGGTCGGGAGTGTTATGTTCTGGGGTGTCTAATCACTTGTTCCTCTGTGAGTGAGTAGGAGGGCAAGTGAGACACTATAGCTTGTCGGTCCTGGGCTCATTGGTAAATCAGGTGGTAGGATGACTCAGTCCCTGCCTACTAAGTTACTATGATTCCAAGCATACTTCTGTGACTCTGCAGAATCCCTGCAACACAGTTAAGTGGTGGTGATAGCATAAAACGTTTTGTGATATACAGTTTGAACAGACGCTACTATCTCTGCCTGTGAGAGTGTGGCCTACTGGCCTGTCATATAAAGTTCTGCTGCTATGCTAGACCCAAAATCTTACGCTGACATTACATGTATAGGTTGAAGGCGAAGATAGCTTCTCAGACAGAGGTGGTGTTCTGCCTGCATATCAAGGGCTAAAGGGTGGAGACCCAGGCACTAATATGAGGAGGACAGATACAGGGGCATCTTTAGAAATCCCATGAAGATTTGCTAGCAAGGAGGCGTTGATTAGTTCTTCCTGAGCACTGCCATTTGGTAGATGGTATAGGTGAAGAGTGGCACTGCTGGCACTTTATTCCAAGGTTAGTAAATTTCCAGGAAATGCTTGCTCGATTATCTGTCCCAGATTGCTGCTTCAGAAAGACTGAGGGCAGTCAGATATTGAAGACATTCCCTCTAGGGAAACTGCCCCAGTGATACCTGCAGTGAAAAACACCACTTTACACAAAGGTGGTTTCTGGGGAGCAGTCTGAGGAGGCAGCCAACCCAAATTAGGTTTGACAAACTGGATCTACCTCCCATGTCTGGAAAATGTGTATACAAGTGAGGTCCAAAGCAGCCCATTTTGTTCCAGGTCCAAGGTTGTGTTGACCAAGGAAAGGAGTGCTCCACAGAGTACTCTTTGCGCTGCTGTGTATCCAGGGCTGGTGTCTGACTGAAAGCTAATCTTCCCGAAGGCGTGGGGATGGTGGGGGGTGGGGTGGGGGGGGGAGGGGAGGGGAATTATGAATTCATCAGTTTCTGAGGGAGGAGCAGCACACCTGCCTGAAGAAACCTAGAAGCGTGTCTGCTGAGAGAGGGGAGGATTTGTGCCTGGCATTGCAGAAGGAGACTATCTGGGAAGGAGAAGCCCTGTGTACTCCCAGTGTTCAGACTAAAAGAGGAAGTTTGGCACGTTTAAGAGGCCCCTGCAGAATGTCTGTGAAGTAGCAACAAGGGCTTATCAGGGAGTGTCATCTAGAGTCGACCTGGCAAACTACCACAGTCCTAAATGGATGGTGCTGCCACCACCAACAGGAAAGTTCCAATGATGCCAAAGTGGAAAGCTTCAAACTAGCATTATGGCAGCAACAGTTGCAGTACCAAAGAAGGCACAACCTGGAGGCATCAACACGGACAACTCCAATCTCCGATTATAGCTAACTTCAGAGAGTCTCCACTGCTGAGAACTGGTGCTGCTACCACAGCCTGCCTGAGTAAAATCCATCAACGACTATTCTACACACAACTATCACCGTGGCGAATAAGCCCTAGCAGGAAACATCTGCTCCCTCTACGTATTCGAGATAGCCACCAAGAAATGTCAGGTTACCATGAGGCACAGTTGCGACTGGGAATGACAGAAAGATTGAAAAATGTAAGGTAAAACCAGCATACTCGCCAAAGCTTTAGGACTTTCATTTGAGTTCCCTTTCGAAATATATAGGGACTTAGAGATAGGTCCAGTTGCAGGTTTCTCAATCTATAATCTAGCATACAGGATGGTAGAGCGGTATCACTGATCTCTGAGGAATGTAGTACCTTATGATTAGCACAACTTACAACTTTCTTTCCTTCAAAGAAAAACACTGCACTGGATGTTATATAATCATGTCTGTTTCGAGCTTGCCCTCGATACCCTAAAAACAAAGTACGGCAAGCTTTGTACATGGCCGTGTTTGCCCACCACAGCTGAACTGATTGGCAAGACCCCAGTTGTAAATTACCACAGCCACCACACCTGAGGCCTAGTAAACCTTATCGCCCCCTTACTCCCAAAATGAGGTCCGACAGGGCAAGTTCAGACGTTAGATGAATAGAAAGAAGAGTACAAGAATGAGATACTGAGTGCATGATGTGCATGACTCCCCGTGCCAGCTCCCCAATGCAAGTTCACGCCAGACTTGTATGGTTCACTACTGTTGCTTTATTTTTGCAGTTTTGTTTTAACCTTTATTACTGCTTTAGACTTCATTACCATTGTTGCTGTGTTCCGCGGTTTTGTTTTTTTGTTGTATTGCTTTTTCCTGTTTTCACTGTCGCTCTGCCTGCTCACCTTCTCATTGTTTCTCAACTCTTTACCTCCCACTTTCTGCCCCTAGCAAAGCCCTGCCCTCAGCCCAGGACCTACTTATGGAGGCCGCAGCGCAGCTCCTGTAGCAGGTCTTCACGCCAGACTTACGCGGCTCACTACTGATGCTTAACTATTGCTGTTATCCACTGTTAGTGGAACACAAAAACATTTGTAATAAAGGCTAAAACGGTTTTGTTTTTTCCACTGTATTCTTTTTGTTTTTTTTACTGCCTCTCCGCCCGTCTTCCCGCCATTTCCCCGCTATGTCCCTCCCGCTTCCAACTGCTAGGAGAGCCTTACCCACTGCCCAGGACCTACTTATTGAGGCTGTAGCACGTCCACACCGCTGGCGCGCCAAAGGCAAGCCTGTCTGCTCCTGGAGCACAGCAGAGCTTGGAATACTGGCCCTGCCACTCTGTGCAGCTACACCGCCATAGACCTCTGGGCCCTGGACCGTAGATGAATCAACAAAAATCATTGCTGTTGCACATCTCCATGCACCATCAGAGGTACATTCTCCCGCCAGCACTGCCGCTTCACATGCAGCACAGAAGCAACCAACAACACTGGAGACACCGCAAACATGACAGTATCTACCACGCCAACCGAGACTCCAGTGCATTTTACTCAATGCTTGATCACTCAGCAACCAAGCAGCGGAGATCTGGGACACAATCTCATACCTCACCCCTGACATCATCATCTTCAAAGAGATCTGGCTGAACCATGTTTCCACGCTGGACATCGCCATCTTCAAAGACTACAAGATAACACACTGGGGCTGAACCAAAAAAAACACAAAGAGGTGGAATTGCCATCATCTACAAGAACACCATCCGCTGCACAATCCCTCCAGACGACTCCACCTTGATAATGGAGTACCTCAACTTCCAATCCACACAGATGGAAAAAGCACCATCAGAGGCACTCTCAACTACAGATCACCAGGACCATGCCCCAGCTTCTGCAACGCCATCGCCGACCTCATCACCCCAATCGCCATCACCTCCAAGCATTCCATGTTCCTAGGACAACGTGGGCCTCAAGCAACTTGTCGCCAACCCTACCAACATCACAGGACACACTCTTGATCCTATTTTCATGTCCAGCGATAGAGTCAAGTACAACCAGGTCACGCAGCTCACCTGGACCGACCACAATAGTGTTCACCATCACATGACCTGCCAACACTGGGACCACGTACCCCTTCACCCCCCAACTCCACATGGAGAGTGGAAAAAGGTTTCAGACGCCAGTCGAACGGCACTCTTAGCTGACACCGCCCAATCACAACATCCAACCCAAAGCAGGCTGTGAAGCATTTCTCCAAGTGGATCACAGGCAGTGCTGACACAATCACCCCCACCAAGACAGCCAAATCCAAAAGACCTACCAGCAACAAAACAAGAAACCTTCCTGCCTTCAGGACAACACTCAATATGTGGCACCGCCTACTGAAAGAGACAAAGAAGAACACACTAGCAGACCGCATAGAAGCCAGCAAATACTGCAGCAAGAAGCTCTTCACCATCGTGAAGGGTTTCTCCAACCCCGCAGCCCCTCCCAAGAACTGTGTGACACCCTGGCTGACGTCTTCCATGACAAGATCTCAGTCATCTACAAAAACTATGAACTCTAACTCCCCCCTGCGGACAGCATCAGCCTGCTCACACCCACAAACACATAAGCCGAACACCTGCTCAACTACTGGGACCCTATCACAACCCAAGCCACAATCACACCATGAACTCCATGCGCTCGGGAGCACTCACGGACCCCTGTCCACAACACCTCTTTATCCTTGTAAGCAAGAGGATTGACGACAAGCTCATAAAAGTCGTGAATTACTCCATCATTCTACCTCCTTCCCAGAGGACTCGAAAAAAGCATAAATGAGGTGCTTCCCGGAAAAACCATCTGCTGACCCGTCAGAACCAAATAACTACTGACCAATCTCCCTTCTCCCTTTCCCGGGAAAAGTTCTTGAAAAGGCTATCAACTAGCAACTTACCGAACACCTGGAACACAACAAGCTCCAGGACCCCTCTCATTTCGGATTTCCGAGCCAACCACATCACCATGTCTGCCATAATCACAGCCACTGATGACATAACGGGACCTCCTGGAGCAGAGCGAAATGGCAGCCCACACCCACCTATCAGCAATCTTCAACATAGTCTCTCAGCACATCCAGATCAACAGACTCCACCCCCATCTGAATCCAGGGAGACTACCTCAAATGAATGGCCTCATACCTCACCAGAATAACCCAAAGAATTTGTCTCCCACGGTTCACATCGGAACCCAAGAAGATCATCTGCGGCGTCCCCAAAGGATCATCCCTCAGTCCTGCCCTCTTCAAAACATTCATGACACAGACTAGGCATCACTTCCTACACAGATGCCACCCAGCTCATCCACTCGCTGTCAGAAAACCCCTCTGCCACGACAGCCAACTTCCACAGATGTGTGTTGAACATTGCCAACTAGATGAAGCTGAACACAGACAAAACAGAAGTCCTCATCTGTGGGAATACCACCTCGCCATGAAATGATGCATGGTGGCATATGAAACTCGCACCCCCCTCAGATCACGCCTGCAATCTTGGCATCATCCTGGACATCCATGAAGCAACAACTGAACAATCTTAGCGGCCTGCTGGTTGCCTCCCGGTTGAAATCAGAAGGACTGTCTCACAAACCCTCATCACCAGCAGGCTGGACTACAGGAACACACTATGTAGGAATCACTGCATGCCTCCTGAAGAGATCACAGAAAGTACAAAACTCAACGTCAAGGCTCATCCTCGACCTCCCCAGACTCACATCACACTCCACCTCAAGAAGCTACATTTGCTCCCAATCTAGAAGAGATGCCAGTTCAAGATGTTGACCCAGGCATACAAAGCCCTATATAACAAAGGAACAGCATACAAAACAACAAACACCTGACCTTCCACCAACCGACCAAACACATGCCATCGGCCTCCCTCCCAGATGCCCCCAGGATCAGTTGAGCCAACAGCAAGGGACACCCTTTCACAACTGGCAGCCAAAGCTTGGAACAACCTTCCCCTGCACCACATGACCGACTCATTGCTCTCGCATTTCAGGAGAGAACTTGAGACCTGGATGTTAGACTTAAAGGAACACCTTGCAGTAGCTAGCAACTTTAGCGCCTTTGGACCCTCATGGGTGATTTGAGGCGACATATAATGATTGAGTAATTGACTTGAGTGCCTAAATCCATTAATAACTCAAGAGGTACTTTCATCTGAGTCTGAACCCTTGGCCTTGCCAATGTTGTTCAAATTTTAGAGAACTTTTTTTCCATACATTTGAACCATCTTTTGTCAAAGCCTTAAAAAAGAAAATCACAACGTTGATAGTTTGCCTTACTGCAGAAAAGACTGCGGTATTCAGATGCAATTAAACTACAGGAAAGGAAATTAGGAAACGTAAGCAGCAGCTGTGGAAGATCATAAACCGTGAAAGACAAGTCGGTTCATCTGTGTGTGTTTTTTTTTTAATGAGATGCCTAAGGCACAACCTAGTCTTTCATTTTATTATGTTATCATTTTGAAACACATGATGCAGCCAAAACAAATCTGGCCATATTCCCTGATACTGGCAAAGCAGGGTACAATTGAAATAGCTAACTCTCATATGGTTTACATTTAAAATATTGATTTGTACAAATAATCAGCCAAAGTACTCCTGTTTTTGGCGGGTAAGAGCACATCTGCCAGACACTGCAAAGCTGCCCACGGAGGACAAATGTAGTTGCGCCAACACTATAAAAAGAAACAGTACAGAGCCACTTATCTGTTGAAACCTCGAAGATATCTATTTTTAATATGAGGTAGCATAAAAGATGGTTCAAGAAATGTAGAAAGAGGTATAGATTCAAATTGTAATGGCAGTGACAAAGCATGTAACCAAGACTTGGCTCAAACCTAGGTCTTCTGGCTTTTAAGAGGGCATTCAAATATTTGTTCCATATAGTTTTTAGGTACGAGTGCAGAGAACTGAGATAAAGCGGGATTTATCTCAACAGATAGTGCATAGAACCAAAAAAAAAACAGCTTTTATTAAAGTGAAGCCACATAAGCATTTCTGCCACTGGTCATGTACGTATCAGCTCTCTTGTCGGATAAATGAGAGAAGTACAGGACTAGGCATTATAATTTAACTGTCAATTATGATTGCAAAGACATTTATGCAACACAAGAAAGAAACTTGAAGGTATTTATGAGTCAGCTATGTCCTATTCGGTTTTCTGACTACTCTTGGCTGTGGGTCATCAAAAGATTTTTGAGAGGTTGTCTCACCCTCAACTTATTGACGGCATGCTTCCTCATTTGACGACCTCTCACACCGAGGTAGGAGCGATGCCGTCCCGGCTGACTCAACCAGGTAAAGTGAATGTATCCCTGGGAGTCCTTATAAATCTCAATTCAGGACAGTACACTAGGGCCTGTTTTTTGTTTTTTTTTTGCATGAGGAGGGAGTGAATATAAAATTGAGCTAGAGGTATACTCAAAGTATTTTTTAATTGGCGAGTACCTCTGGTATGTTTAAAAATATACTAAGAACAAATTGGTCATTAGGTGAAATTCAATGAATCACCTGAACTAGAATGTATGCGTTACCAACATATTTCGACCTCTATATAAGCCTAAGCGGTCTCGGTCTTCTTCAGGGTAGAACAACTATAAGGCACTTGTGTACATTCAAATCATGCAAGTAGGTGAAAACTGGTAGCCTACCACTCTTTCTAATGATTCAGAGAATACCCCAGTAATACTAAACTGCTGGCTCCATAGCTAAGTGTGGGGGCGCCTCCTCCATAGTCATAAATTCGTCAGAAGGTCGGCGTAGTATATTCACCTATCCCCCCCCCCCTATCCACTGCTGTAATGTCAGACATTTATCTGCCTATAGGACAGAAAAATAAACAAACAAGCAGGACATTATTAAACTCTAATAGAGAAATGAAATGTCCCACAGTGAAGGGCTTAGGGCTGAGAAGCTTGGAATAGTTGAGCCCATTTGGTCCAGTCAACTGCAAAACCTCAGGGTGGTAAGAAGCAAAATTATTTAATTTGAAATCGGTTTCTGCCACATGGAAATACATGCATGCTAAACACACCACCATTGTATTGCATTAAGCACAAGAATCATGAACAAATATTTAAAAGTTACCAAAACCATTGTTACGTGTCTCACAACATACACAAATTTGGGATTGAATAGGTGCATAGGCTGACAAGGACTTAAGAAGCCAAGGATGAAGCAGAACTGAGACTGGACTTTCATCTCGCATGCATTGGCAGCATGTCGCAGAATAGTCAGCACTGCAAGAAGTAGATGCTGTTGTGTAATACTTCAGGTTCTACTGCACTCTCTCTAGTATCTTTTAAAAAGAATAGAGCCAGACTGAGCGTGTACACAACATCAAACATTTGATTCCATCCTCACTTTGATCAAGAGAAACAGCTCACACACAAGTGGATCCCAGAGGCACAACACTAACCCCAGTGCCAGGGTTCCTATCACCACCTAGGGTCTAGATATTTATGGGAGGCTCAGTGGCTCTCCCCCCCCTCCATCACATTCTGTGGTGGGGTCCCATCATTTCAAGTTACTCCACTGGTGGATCCTGATACTAAGGAAGGCAAGTCCTCAAAATTGAAAATGAAGACTACATAAAGACGTAAATGACTTTACAGTAGGAGTAATTATTTGGAACATTTGGATAGTTAATTCAACTATCAAGGTTTTTTCGATTCCCTGATAACTTTCTCACAAAAAAATTATCTGTGATAACCTAATCTTTTTTAAAGAGACTTTTCCACAATAAAGCAGGACACATTCAATGATCTCAAAAGGTCTGGGGAGGTTTATCCGATTTAGTTCCGGGGACAACCGACATACTCAGCCTTTTGGAGGGGGCCCAACATCCAGAAAAGAAGTTGACCTCCTGGTCACCCTGGATGTTGGGGCCCTCTACACCAATATTCCACAAAGGGCCACCCTGAAGGTGATTAAGGATGACCTCAACAATCAAGAATGCTCCTCAGCGACACATGTACCTTTTTCATTATGGAATGTGCAAATCTGGCACTAACCGAAAACTTTTTCGAATATAACAGCCAGCTCTATCACCAAACACAGGGCACTTCTATGGGCAGCACGTTCGCACCAAGGGGCCGATTATGATGGCGGACGGACCTGAGTCCGTCCGCCACCATAGAGTAGGAGGGACCGTCCGCAGGGGCTGCGGCGGTCCCTCCGTGCAGATTAGGATGTGACCGCCAGGGTGGCGGTCACATCCTCAATCTTTAACATTGCGGCGGGTGCAGCTTGAAGCTGCACCCGCCGCAATGTTAAAAATGCATGCACAGCATTTGCGTGCACAAAGCAGCAGGCACCGCGCGGTGCCTGCCGCTTTGTCCACGCAAATGCAGGGGGGTACCATAGGTACCCCCCATGTGCACCCACCACCCCTCCTTCACCCAGGGGGTCCGCAACGGGCCCCCGAAGTAAAGGTCCGTATGCTTTTCCACGGCGGAAAAGCCGCCGTGGTAAAGCATACTTTTTACTCCATCCTAATGTGGCTGGCGGTGTTTGATAGACACCACAAGCCATGTTAATGCTTTTCCGCCGCGGTCGGAAGGCGACCGCGGCGGAAAAGCGGAGGACAGATTCTCAGACCCACCAGCCATCCTAATTTGGCAGTGGGTCTTTGTAGCCTCCGTGGCGGATTTCCCGCATCCTCCGGGCCGGCGGTGGCTTCCGCCGGCCCGGTGGATGCGGGAAATCCGCCTTCATAATCAGCCCCCAAGTCTGGCATGTATGAACATGTCAGCCTTTGAAGACAGAGAGATTAACAACCCGAATAACCCCTACCGGGCGAATGTGTTGCTCTGGAGAAGATTCATAGAAGATATTCTAATCCTCTGGAAAAGAGATCGCACCAATTGTGAAGAATTCTCCAGTTGGATCAATACACTAAATCCATAGTTGCGATTCACCCACATGGTTTCAGTAACTGAGATCCCTTTTCTTGACCTATTGATCAAACTGGATAGAGATCGAATTACAACCACCTTGTATCGGAAACCCACCGATAAGAATAGTCTGTTGCTCTTCAGCAGTCACCATCCTAGAGCTTTGCGACAAAACCTACCCTTTGGGCAATTCTTGCGCATCAGAAGAAATTGCAGCACAGTGACAGACTATCAGAGGGAGTCGGGCACTTTAATGAGAGATCTGATCAGACGCGAATACCCGAGACAAACAGTTGCTGTGGCTCGCAAATGAGCAAGACATAATTGTGATAGTCTACTTGAGGATGTGACGAGAGAGCCAGACAATGCCATTACATGCTTTCACTTCAGATTCTAACCGGATTAGGAATATAATCCGCAAACATTGGAACATCTTGAATACAGGTCCACTGTCCTTACCTACCCCTAGGTTTGCATTTAAGCGGACTAGCAACCTCAAAGATCTGCTCATACACACCAGACCTAAACCGCCAAATACTAACTCTCAAAGAACCCTATGAAATCTGCCACCTGTAAAGGGCCACTATCCCTGTGGTTCGGGCTCTGTATGCCCCCAAACTGAGATCACAAAAGAACTTACATTTCCTAAATGAGTCACTTGGGCCATCAAGGCACACAAATTGCAATTCATCAAACTGCATTTACATATTGATCTGCCCATGTGGTCTCCTGTATATAGGTAAGACGACGAGACAGGTTAAGGTGCGCATCATGGAGCACAAGAGCAACTTTAGGTGCCATAGATCCAATACTAAGATGACTGCACACTACCTTGAGAAACACCATGCCTATGACTCCTTTGTATGGGGTAGCATTCCTGAGCCTTCCATGTGAATCTTAACAGCCACTCGAGGGTTAAGGGAGCGGTTGTCGGTTTGTCGCATTGGTCTTACTCATTGGTTATTTACACGGCGTTGTGTTACTTGATGGAACAAGGCTAGCTGTGCCCAAAGTGTACCGTCATTTCATCGGCACCTCACACCAGAGGCTGGAGAGACGCGATTGACCACACTTGCACATTTGGCTTCCCGCAATCTCTGACTTCTATCAATCAAAACAAGACTTGGCCAGAGGATTCCCAAGTACCCCATGCCCCACCTCACCGAGCTTGGGGGAGATTGTGAGCAACCATGTTGGGCACCAGTTTGCTTATGGCTACTAATGAGTACCATATTGTTACTTTTGGCTCCATAGTCCTGTCCTAACTTTGTTTTTATCTACCAGGACACTATATTATAGTGTCTGCCACTACCAGCACAGGATGTTGCATAGCCATGACTCTGTCAGGGTGAGTTAACCAGAACATGTCCATTGGTGCAACTCCTTGTCTATAGTTGTTGCTTTTATTCTTCTGCTTTTTAATGTTGTCAACATTACTAGACAACACACAGATCACACTTGATGCATGCCATTGCTCACCTGTGTTCTACACATGTGCTTTGCACCACACATGTTGGAGGGTTAGGTCACATACAGTTATAAGATAGAAACTTTATCCAACTAGTTATGTTATGTTTTTTCTTTGCAGGTTGAGGAATAGATCTACTAGTACCACTTTTTAGGGTGCTGTACGGGTGGTCACACATGCACTTCAATGAAGCTCTGACCACCAAAAAGTGTATGTAGATCCCTTATTGGTCCTGAGGAATTGCCATCAATAGATAGCAGGCAAGAAACATGTTGACCTATCACATCAGCACATATCCCGGCACACCTTAGAGTGGGAGTGTGCGTTTTTTCTAGTTTTAACCAGAACTCATTAAAATTGTCCCGAGTAGATCACTATGCCCTGTTTTAATTCACACACAGTATCACCACCTACACTCTTATCTCACACTAGGGCCCTCACACGCACTGCACCCAACAACTTAAGGAATCTCCGCCAAGTAGGCCCCTTCAAGGGCGCCTGATCGGGTATTGCAGCGCCAACCCGAGTAGGAAGAGACCCAATGATGAAGCAAGACCCCTGCTTGTTGAGAGTGTGAGGGTCTTTTTACAAAAGAAGGAATCTGCCCACACTACAGGATTCACTTGTGAGACTACATACCTCCACCTACAACACCCATTAGGAACTGCATACCTTGTTGGTTACACTCACATGTAGGTGGGGTCAGAAGTGACCGGTCCAGGTTATACTCCTGTACTTGTTTTCCATTTTAAATATCAGTCTTATGGCTCTGCTTTGCAATGTCTCCATGTAGAGAAAGAAACAGTTTGATTTGTCTAGACCCGCATCTAACAATAACCAACAGGAGGAGCTCTAGAATGTTAGTTTGTCTGATGACGTCAGTGAGGTTTAAAATCTACTGGACACAATAAACCGGATGGACCATTAAAAACTCTACTCGCATAAAAACCCTGCAAACCGATGTGTTTGGAACTATTTTCGCACACATACTGCACCAGTAAAACCTACCTGAAGTAGAGTAATGAATGTGGAAAAACTTAGCAAAAGTTTCTGAACACCAACAATGTTACACTTTGAGTGTTTACCACATTTCTCCTCTGGTCTTGAAAGTTGCTCATTTGGGAACACCTATATTCCAGTCACTTACTAACTGGACTGTGACAGTCAACGGAGTTGGCATACTTTCCAATATCATACGCGCAATGTTCATGGGGAGGGTGAGGGGGGGACGGCAGACCAGATTTTGCGAATCAGGATCTGCTGATTTCCAAGTACGTACAGATGCTACCTTTGATGCACATTTTGACTTGCATGGAAAAATGTTTAGGAATGAGCCAGGAACAGCTTTTTGTGTTTAATATATTAAATGCGGAAGGCCTTCAATTTTCAGCGACCAGTCCACTTTTAAAACGGTTTAGAGGTAAAACTACGACAATTGTGCTTTTGCAAAGGATAACCAAGTCAAAGTGTTTCCTTTATGCCAAGGTTAAGAAAAACTCTAACCAAAAATATTAAATAAACCTTAGACATTAAAGTGGTATCCAAAATCTAAAAAAAAAAAAAATCAAGGAACGTCACCTAATATGGTTTGCTATACACTTCTTATAACCCTGGACATCATCTCGGCCTCTGCTGTTTGTGGCAAATAACCCCTGAAAGTAGTCTACGCAGGCAATGGTAAACTGCACTGCCTCACAAGTGCTACATACAATGCTTGGCTAAAGCCCTTGAAATCAATACACCCTGTGCCATTGCATACCATGGCTACAAATCTTGACTAAAGATAATGTCCCATGAGTCCAACAAAATAGAGTCGCCTTGTGCCCTGCATGTAACACGTAAAGGGTATCTCAACGGTAAACAGTCTAAATATCGAGTTTTTAATTTCGACCTACAAGAATATCGAGTTGGAAATATCGTAGGGGCACAATATCAAAATCAAGAATATCGACGACCAGAATATCGACCTGAAGGTAAGAAATATAATTTCTGTTAATATCGAAGTAAGTAATATCGATAGCAATAACACTGATGTTAATAATATCGATATTTATATTAGTGTTATGAAGTTTATTATGTATTTTATATAATATCGATAGCAATAACATTGATGTTAATAATATCGATATTTATATTAGTGTTATGAAGTTTATTATGTATTTTATATGTTTATAGGTTTTTGTTAATTATTGTACTAGTTTTAGAATATTATGTATAACATTTTTTGAAGTTAGTAAAAAAAAAATTACGTTAATTTTGCATTTTAGTACCCTAGCGGGTTGTGGGTTTATAGGGGACTAGGGTGGGAAGTAATTTAATTATAGTAAATTAATAAAAAATAAATAGGAATTAGTAATTATTTTTAAATACATTTTGCGTTTTAGTTCTGTAGCGGGTTTTGGGTTTATAGGGGAATAGGGAGGCAAGTAATTTAATTATAATTAAGTAATTATTTATTTTTATTTATTGGTATTGAACATTTTTTGTTACATTATTATTAATTGGTATTTAATGTTTTTTTAATTGGTAATACATTTTTATTAATTGATAAGTAATGTTTATTAATTGATAAATTGTTAATTATATTAAGTGTATTAATGTATTATTGATGTGGGTTGTGAGTTTATAGGGCAATAGGGTGGGAAGTAATTTAATTGTAATTAAGTAATTATTAATTTTATTGTTGAGTATTGTTAGTTAATTTATTTTGTAATAATTGATAACTTTTTAATAATTGTTTATTTTGGAAATTAATTTATTGTTGATTAATAATTGGTGATTACATTTGATTATTATAACTTGACATTTTTCAATAATGTATTTTTAATTAATTATTAATTGCTAAATCATTTTAATTATTATTGTTTTTGGGAATTAAAAATGAATTACTTTTTATTTAATTATCATTTGGTAATTCATTTTTAATAATTATTATTGTATTGTATTTATCATCAATTTAATAGTTAATTATTAATTGGACATTATTTTTAAGTAATTATTTATTGGTATTGTTAATTAATGTATTGTTATTTAATAGTTAAATATTTATTTAAAAAATATATTTTAATTAGTAGTAAGTTATTTTTACCCCTATGCTATCCAACACTTTCCCTGCTGTTGCACTCCCTGGAGTTGGAATAGTAATGTTATCCTCTATGCTATCCAACACTTTCCCTACTGTTGCACTCTCTGGAGTTGGAATAGTACATTTTTACACCTACGCTATCCTACACTTTCCCAACTGTTGCACTCTCTGGAGTGGGAATAGTAATTTTTACCCTACGCTATTTAACACTTTCCCTACTTTTGCACTCTCTGGAGTGGGAATAGTAAATTTTACCCCTACGCTATCCAATATTTACTGTTTTAGTTGATGTTGTGTATAATTTTTTATTTTTTATTTAATTTGTTATATATATTTTTTATATTTTTATTTCTTTTATTATTGTATGTGCATGTATTTATAATTTATAAAAAATGTTTTACTTCATAAGTTATTATAATAATTAATTGCAAATATTAAGTATATATTAAGTTGTATATGCATTTTTTATACATTATACGTATTATAATTTTAAACATATTTTTACTTTGTTTATTTTAAATATATATATTTTACATTTTTTTTAAACATTTTAAAAAAACGATATTTTTAACAACGATATTTTTACCATAATGTAGATAGGACTTCGATAGTCTTGATCTCGACATTTCGCCTCTGATATTTTTGACGTTGATATTTTTGATGTCAAAATTCTGTCAGTGATTAATCTCAACATATAACGCCTTGTTAAAGATCACTGTGTGTACAGAAGGTAACCTGTTATGTCATGTGCGAGGTAAGGGTAATGCAACAGGAGGAAGACAATTTTGACCTCTCATGGTCTATGTACAGTACAGTATACTCCAGTCCAATAGGTTTCCAAAATATCACGTCAGACTACAGGAAAGCTTTTTTTTTTTTTAGCAATGCAAAAATGCTTAGCATACATCCATGCTCCTAAACCTTGAATGGATGCAAGAATATCACAAAATAGACAAATGCCTTGGTATCTAGAGTGTTTAAGAAATAACTCAGCCTTTGGTGTGTAATCTATCTAGATTGCAGGTGAAGAGTGGCAGTCCCGAGTGCCTATGCATTGGAATTTAAGCATAGATATATGTATTTGCTAACCTTTATGCTGTAACCTATTTGTATCCAATACAGTCTTTGCCAATCAAATGTTTGTAAAGCGCTCGGACACCCTCGGGTCTTGCTAGCGCTATATAAAACTCTTTAAATAAAATAAGAAATACTGCACCAAAAATAAAGATGCTGCAGCCTTATACCAGAATGACATTTTTCTGCACATACAAATTTTAGTAAATTAAGATATTTAACATATTGCAGGTGTTATATCTCAATCTGTTTCCAAGTGATGATGCAACAGCATTATTCTTTGCTAGGTCACCTGTCTGCAGTGATAGCTTCAATTGGGTCACAATCTTGTTTCCAAGGAGACTAGCAATATTCCTGACCATCTTTCTTTTGTGTTTAACCACGCAATGTCAACAGACTTTCTAAACATGATAAATCTTGGAATTTAGATAGTGATATTTGTCAAAAAATCTGGAGATGCCCAGAAGAACTGTCAGGGCATGTAAATGTAAGATATTCTAGCCATCTTCAAGGTCAAGTGCATGATGATTTGAGAACCGTGCAACTTAGTATAAACCAATTAAACTCCGATCAGATCAAAAAGCGCCTGCATTTCGGGCCCTGTGCCATGACGCTAGGACAGATCTTACATTTGAAAAATGTAAGAAAGTAAGAAGGACTATGACAGATTCCATTTCATCACTGTTTAACATGAATGGAAATATAGAAATGGTATGATGAGACTACACAGTATAAAATAAAACGGATGCATGTGATAATATGGGATAAAATAACAATTTCCTAGAATTCGAAGAGTAGAAATTTACTGATTTAACTTGAGGAGATCACTCATAATTTGCCAAACACAAAAGGGATTCCAACTATGTAAACATACATGCCTTGCATCATTCCCAGTTCGTTTCACTTACCAAATACTTAGGGCCATATGCATCATCAACCTGATTTGCGATTCTCAAATAGCAAATCGTTATTTGAGAATCGCAAATAGGTATGTATGTACAAAACCGAATTTTTTTGCGATTTCTTAAAATTCCTTAATTGCGATTAGCACGTTGCGAAACTCAATTAAGGAATACTTTCCCATTCATTTCTATGAGCCAGGAGGCCCATAGGAATGAATGGGAAGTTATTCTCAATTAGCGATTCGCAATTTGCTAATCGCAAATTGAGAATAATTTCAAGGGTGAAGGGGTGTCCAAAGGACCCCCTGTTGCACCCCTGAAGTATGCATGGGTGCACATGTGGTGCACATACATGCCCTACGTCACATGGTACTTTGAAAAATGCAAAAATGTGCATTTTTCAATGAATTCGCAACTAGTTGGTGGTAATTTGTGATTCCTGAAGGACATTTTGCAAATTTTTTTTGCTTCATACATTGCATTTAAGGAATTGCAAAATTTGCGATTCCTTAAATGCAATTGAAAAATAAGGAATCACAAATTTTGCGATTCCTTGTTTTGCATCAGATTTTGGTTTATACATACCATTTAGAAAATTCGCATTCGCAAAGGCAGAAATCCTGCGAATTTCGGCCTTTGCGAATGCGAATTTGCTTGATACATATGGCCCTTAATCACATGAATTGCTTACTCTTCAAGGTGTGAACACTGCTAATCTAACCCTCTACTTTTCTTATAGATGGATTCAAAGTTCAAAGCCCTTGCCAACATCCTAGTACAATTTTACTGTATCAGACTATGGTGGACAATATAGTCTATAATTCGTTCACTAGGGTTCTTTGCGCTTGAACTTCTAAACAAAATGCTCAAAACTTTATTTCCCAAAAGCAAATTAAACAAGCATTTACAATGCAATAGTTCTCTCCTTCGAAAAAGTTAGAGCTATTGGCATTGTAAATGACCAACTTTATTTATGGGTTGGTTTTGAAAACAGATAAATAAATGGCTTTGTCATTTACAATGCCAATAGCTTAATCTCTCGCAAATGCAAGACCTATTGCATTTGCACACACACACACAGAGCCACACACACATACACACACAGAGCCACAAACACACATACACTGAGCCACACACAATCAATCAGAGTACTTGTAAAGCGTGCTACTTACCCGTGAGGGTCCCAAGGCGCTGAGAGGAGAGGGGGGGTGCTGCTACAGCTCGAAGAGCCAGGTCTTGAGGAGTCTTCTGAAGGCGAGTAGGTCTTGGGTCTGCCGTATGTGGGTAGGGAGGGTGTTCCAGGTCTTGGCGGCGAGGTAGGAAAAGGATCTGCCACCGAAGGTAGTTCGTTGGATGCGGGGGACAGCGGCGAGGGCGAGGCTGGCGGAGCGGAACTGGCGGGTGGGGGTGTTGAAGCGGAGTCTGCTGTTCAGGTAGGCTGGTCCGGCGTTGTGGAGTGCTTTGTATGCGTGGGTGAGGAGCTTGAAGGTGATCCTCTTGTCGACCGGGAGCCAGTGTAGGTCTCTCAGGTGGGGAGTGATGTGGCTGCGGCGGGGGACATTGACGATCAGTCAGACAGAGGCGTTTTAGATGCATTGTAGTCGTCATAGGTGTTTGGCGGGGATTCCTGCGTAGAGTGTGTTGCCGTAGTCCAGTCTGCTGCTGACGAGGGCCTGTGTCGGTCGGGATCCACTTGTAGATCCTGCGGAGCTTGCGGAGGGTGTTGTAGCAGGAGGAGGAGATGGCGTTGACCTGCTTAGACATGGAGAGGGAGGAGTCGAGGATGAATCCTAGATTGCGTGCATGGTCGGTGGGTGTTGGTGCTGTTCCCAGTGTGGTCGGCCACCAGGAGTCGTCCCAGGCTGAGGGGGTGGGTATGAGGATGAGGACCTCCGTCTTGTCCGAGTTCAGCTTCAGACGGCTGCTCCTCATCCAGTCTGCGAAGGCCTTCATTCCCTTGTGGAGGTTAGTTTTGGCCGTGTGTGGGTCCTTGGAGAGGGAGAGGATGAGCTGGGTGTCGTCAGCGTAGGAGATGATGTTGAGGTCATGATGGCGGGCCAATTGTGCGAGGGGGGCCATGTAGACATTGAACAGCGTTGGGCTGAGTGGTGAGCCCTGGGGGACGCCGCAGATTATGTTGGTGGCTTCGGATCGGAAGGGTGGGAGGCGGTCTGGGTTCTGCCGGAGAGGAAGGACGTTGTCCAGTCAAGAGCCTTCACTTGGATTCCAGCT
The DNA here is from genome assembly GCF_964263255.1 of Lissotriton vulgaris. Classification (NCBI taxonomy): domain Eukaryota; kingdom Metazoa; phylum Chordata; class Amphibia; order Caudata; family Salamandridae; genus Lissotriton; species Lissotriton vulgaris. The sequence continues at coordinate 845,250 of NW_028252132.1, forward strand.
TCTAGGAGGCGTGTCTTTAGAGTGCAATGGCAGACCGTGTTGAAGGCGGCTGATAGGTCCAGGAGGAAGACGGCTGATGTTTCGCCGTTGTCTAATTGGCGCCTGATGTCGTCTGTGGCGGCGATGAGGGCTGTGTCGATGCTGTGGTTTCGTCTGAATCCGGACTGGGACGGGTCCAAGATGTTGTCTTCCAGGTGGCGGGCCAGTTGCATGTTGACGATTTTCTCAATGACCTTTGCTGGGAACGGGAGCATGGAGATGGGACGGAACTTCTTAAGGTCCTTGGGGTCCGCTTTGGGCTTCTTGAGGAGGGCGTTTATTTCGGCGTGCTTCCAGTTTTCCGGGAATGTGGCTGTTTCGAAGGAGATGTTGATGACCTTCCGTAGTTGGGGTGCGATGGCTGCGTCTGCTTTGTTGAATACGTGGTGTGGGCACGGGTCAGACGGAGATCCTGAGTGGATGGAGTTCATGACCTTGCATGTCTCGTGGTTGATACTGGACCAGGAGGTCATGCGGTTGGCGCTGGTGATGTTCACAGGGGAGGTGGAGTCTGGCGTAGTCGGGCGGTCGTGGTGTTGAAGCTGTAATGGATGTCAGCGATCTTGCGGTGGAAGAAGATGGCTAGTGAGTCGCACAGTTCTTGTGAGGGCGGGAGGTCGTTGGCGAGTTCCTTTACGATGCTGAAGAGCTCTTTGCTGTCGTGTACGTTGTTATCCAAGAGGTCTTTGAAGGAGGATCTCTTGGCTAATCTGATGAGGTAATGGTGTCTGCGGGTGGCGTTGTTATGGGCTGCGTGGTTGTCCAGTGTGCGTTCGTGGAGCCATGTCTTCTCCAGTTTCTGGCATGCAAAATAGAGGTCTGGAGGTCGTCGGTGAACCAGGTGGCTCTCTTGTTGGCGTGGCTGTTGAAGGGTTTCTTGAACGGAGCGAGGGTGTTGACGCAGTCGTCCATCCACTGTGAGGTTTCGGGCTGCGGCGCCTGGGTTGGTGGGGTCGGTGGGCGAGTTCTTGGCGAGGGAGGTGATCTGCTGGTCTTCGGTGACTTTACTCTAGCAGCGGCGAGGCAGTTGTTGGGTGCGGTGGTCCCAGGTCGCTCCACCCACCGCACGGCCCCAGTGTGCTGGCCTCCACCGCTGCTCCTGCCTGCCGCTGCTGATTGTCTCCAGGGACCCGCCTTCAGGGCTTCCGCCTCGCCGCCTCCTCCGCGCTCTTTCCCGCCTTCAGACCCCCGCCGCTGCTCCCCTGCGGCCCCGCCCCTTCCTCTGCCTCGATCCCAATTCGCCGCCCCGCTCCCGCCTCCCAGCTGCTTCTCCCTTGCAGGTGTCCACATATAGCTGGGACCGCGCGGTGGTGAGCTGTGACCCTTCCAGGTCGCTCCACCCACCGCACGGCCCCCGTGTGCTGGCCTCCACCGCCGCTCCTGCCTGCTGCCGCTGATTGCCTCCAGGGACCCACCTTCAGGGCTTTCCCCTCGCCGCCTCCTCCGCGCTCTTTCCCGCCTTCAGACCCCTGCCCCTGCGGCCCCGCCCCCTTACTCTGCCTTGATCCCCATTCGCCGCCCCGCTCCCGCCTCCCAGCTGCTCCTCCCTCGCTCCGCCCCCCCACTCTCCATTTATGGCAGAGTCCGCACGTGCGCGCAGCGTCCACGCGCAGCGGGCGCGCCGATTGTGCGCCAAAGGAGCGCCAAAGGCAAGCCCGTCTGCGCCCGTCCGCGCCTGGACCGCGCCCAGTGCCAGGACCCCTGGCCCCCACCGATGCAAGATGACCCGACAGACCTACGATGCCGCCGCCCTCAACGCCGGCCGGAACCCCGCATGCTGCCGAGCCGCCCCGAAACGCATCCACGGACCCTTCACCTGCAGAACCTGCAAGTTCACCTCCCTCCGAACCTGCACCCCACCCGCCAAGCCAAACACCAGCAGCAACCTCAAGTGCATCCTGCTCAACACCCGCTCCGTCCACAGACACGCCGTGGAACTCTGGAACCTGCTCGACACAACATCACCAGACGTCGGCTTCCTCACGGTAACCTGGATGAACGCCTCTTCGGCCCCCGAATCGCCATCCCGGACGGGTACAAGATCATCAGGAGGGACCGCGTCAACCAGACCGGAGGAGGCATCGCCATCGTCCACGAGAACACCATCTGCATCACGACCGACTCCAAGGACACCTTCGCCGCCGCCGAGCACCTCCATTTCCAGATTCACGACGACCCTCAGAGGCACACTCATCTACAGACCCCCGGGACCACGCACACAATTCAGCGAAAACATCACGCCCTCCCCTCCGCCGACTACATCCTCCTAGGGGACCTCAACTTCCACCAGGAGAACAACAAGGACCGCAACACCGTCGCCCTGTTGGACAACCTCACCAACCTCGGACTCAAGCAACTGGTCAACACCCCCACCCACTACGCCGGCCACACGCTTGATCCCGTCTTCTCTTCCAGCAAGCACATCACCTTCAGCCACTCCACCGGACTCCACTGGACTGACCACAGCTGCGTCCACTTCAGCTTCAGAAGAACCACAACCCACCACCACCAGCAACAGGTTCCTCACCGAACCTGGAGCAAGATCACCGCCGACCAGCTCACCACCTCCCTCAGCTAGAAGCCACCCACCAGCACAAGGGACCCCAACGAAGCAGCCCTCAACTTCACCCAGTGGCTGACCGCCTTCGCCGACGAACTGGCACCACTGAAGAACCTTCCCAGCAGACCCAGAAGCAGGAAGGCCTCCTGATTCACCGACGAACTCAAGGACTCCAAGAAGACCTGCTGCACCCTCGAGAAAGCCTGGCTCCTCGACCAGACCACTGACAACATGACCGCCCTCAAACATGCCACCCGCAAGCACCACCAGCTTATCCGCACTACCAAGAAGAAATCACTGAAGTAACGACTGGACAACAACGCCCACGACAGCAAGGAACTCTTCACCATCGTCAAGGAGTTCTCCAACCCCAGCACAGGCAACAACGACATCACTCCCTCACAAGATCTCTGCGACTCTCTCGCCTCGTTCTTCCACCGCAAGATTGTCGACATCCACAACAGTTTCGGCACACCACCCACGCACCCAACCGTCGAACCAACGCCCCCCACCGCCACCCTCCGCACCTGGACCACAGTGACCACCGAAGACACCGCCTGCACGATGAACACCATCCACTCCGGATCTCCGACTGACTCCTGCCCCCACCACGTCTTCAACAAGGCCAACTCCACCATCGCACCCCAACTCCGAGACGTCATCAGCACCTCCTTCGACACCGCCACCTTCCCGGAGAGCTGGAAGCATGCCGAGCTCAGTGCCCTACTGAAGAAATCAACAGCGGACCACACCGACCTCAAAAACTTCTGCCCCATCTCGCTCCTTCCTATTCCTGCCAAAGTCATCGAGAAGATCGTCAACAGACAGCTTGCCGCCTTCCTTGAGACGAACGGATACCTCGACCACTCGCAGTCCGGTTTCAGAGCCAACCACAGCACCGAGACCGCCCTCATCGCAGCAACCGACGACATCCGAGCCCTGCTCGACAACGAGGAAACAGCGGCACTCATCCTCCTGGACCTCTCCGCAGCGTTCGACACCATCTGCCACCGCACCCTAATACAGCGCCTCAGCAACATCGGCATCCAAGAGAAGGCACTGGAGTGGATCGTCTCGTTCCTTGCCGGAAGAACACAGAGAGTCCGCCTCCCCCCGTTTCGATCCGAGGCCACCGAAGTCATCTGCGGCGTTCCACAAGGATCATCACTCAGCCCCACCCTCTTCAATGTCTACATGAGACCTCTTGCCGCCATCGCACGCCAACACAACCTCAACATCATCTCCTACGCCGACGACACCCAGCTGATCCTCTCCCTCACCAGAGACCCCGACACCACCAGAACCAGCCTACACGAAGGGATGAAAGACGTCGCCGAGTGGATGAAGAACAGCCGCCTGAAACTGAACTCAGACAAGAAGGAAGTCCTCATCCTGGGACCATCGCCCTCCGCCTGGGACGACTCCTGGTGGCCCCCAGCCCTGGGCACCGCTCCCAAGCCAACAGACCACGCACGCAACCTGGGATTCATTCGGGACTCCTCCCTCTCAATGACCAGACAAGTCAACGCCGTCTCCTCATCATGCTTTCACACCCTACGCATGCTTCGCAAGATCTTCCGATGGATCCCAACCGAAACCAGGAAGACGGTCACCCAGGCCCCCGTCACCAGCCGATTGGACTACGGAAACACCCTCTACGCCGGAACCACAGCCAAGCTACAGAAAAGACTCCAACGCATCCAGAACGCCTCCGCCCGACTCATCCTGGACATCGCCTGATGCAGCCACATCTCCGGCCACCTGAGGGACCTGCACTGGCTCCCCGTCAACAAGAGGATCACGTTCAGGCTCCTCACCCACGCACACAAGTCTCTCCACGACCTGGGCCCCAAGTGCCTCAACGACCGCCTGACCTTCTACACGCCCACCCGCCAGCTACGGTCTACTAGCCTCGCCCTCGCCGCCGTACCACGCATCCGAAGAGCAACCGCCGGAGGCAGATCCTTCTCCTACCTGGCGGCCAAGACATGGAACTCTCTCCCCATCCACCTTCGGCTGACCCAGGACCACCTCGCCTTCAGGAGACAACTCAAGACCTGGCTGTTCGAGCAGTAGCGGACCCCTTCCCCCAAGCGCCTTGAGACCCTTCCGGGTGAGTAGCGCGCTATACAAATGCTATGATTGATTGATTGATTGGTTGGTTTCTTGAAGGTGAAATGGATGCAGCGGTGGTCGGTCCAGTGGAGTTCGGTGGTGTGGTCGAAGGCGATGTGGGAGCCTGTGGAGAAGACGGGATCCAGCGTGTGGCCAGCGGCAGTGGGTGGGTGAGGTGACGAGTTGTCTGAGGCCGAGGTTGGCGATCAGGGTGGCGGAGTTGTCATCGTTGTTATTCTCGAGGTGGAAGTTCAGGTCCCCGAGGAGGATGTAGTCCCTGGAGGCGAGTGCGTGGGTAATGGCGAGGTCGGCGATGGAGTCGCTGAAGTGAGCCCGAGGTCCAGGGGGTCTGTAGATGAGTGTTCCTCTGAGGGTGGTGTTGGGGTCGGTGTGGATCTGGAAGTGCAGGTGTTCGGCGGTGTTGAGGGTGTCGTCTGCGTGGGTGGCGACCTGGAGGGTGGACTTGTGGACTATTGCTATTCCTCCTCCGATTCTGTTGGCGCGATCCCTGTGGGTGATCTTGTAGCCGTCTGGGCTGGCTATGGCAATGTCGGGCGCCGAGGAGTCGTTCCACCAGGTCTCGTTCAGAAAAGCCACGTCTAGGGCGGAGGTGTCGAGTAGATCCCAGAGCTCGACGGCGTGTTTGCGTGCGGAGCGGGTGTTGAGGAGTATGCAGCGGAGGTGGTTGGGTCAAGTCCTTGAAGGTTTGGTAGTTCTGTCGCAGGTGAAGCTGCAGGTGTGGCAGGAGAAGGGTCCGTGTGTCCGTTTCGGGGCGGCCTGGAAGCAGGTGTGGTTTCGGCTGGCATTAAGTGCGTGGAGGGTGCTTGCGTTGTAGTGGATTCTGGTGTCCTGGCATTCGCGGGGTCCAGGGGTTCTGGCGCTGAGTGCGGTCCAGGCGCAGAGGGCGCAGATTGCGCCTTCAGCAGGCCAGCGGAGCGCCGAAGGTGCGCACCTGCTTCTCGGCCTGCATATGAGGTGGCTTGGGAGGGAGGAGCAGCTTGGAGGTGGGAGTGGGGAGGCAGATGGGTGTGCAGGGGGGGCGGGCCACAGGGAAGCAGCGGCAGGAAAGGGCCGGATCGGGAGCGGTGGGGGGCAGGGGGAACTGGCGCACAGGGCAGAGGGGAGGGTAAAACCCAGGAAACAAGGAGGCAGCATTGAGGCAGGAACCAGGCAGTCAGGTGACTAGCAGCAGTGTGGGGGCGACCTGCCTGCGAGCAGGGTCAAAGGTCAAAAAAGCGCAGAAAGGTCACAAAAAACAGGGGGAAACGAGTGGCACAGAGGCAGAAAGGTTACAAGAAAGGGCAAAAAAGGTCACAAAAGACGGGGGAAACGAGTGGCACAGGAGGCAAAAAGGGCAGATAGGTCTCAAAAAACGGGGGGAAACGAGTGGCATAGAGGCAGAAAGCTCACAAGAAAGGGCAGAAAGGTCACAAAAAACAGGGGGAAACGAGTGGCACAGAGGCAGAAAGGTCACAAAAAACGGGGGGAAACAAGTGGCACAGAGGCAGAAAGGTCCCAAGAAAGGGCATAAAGGTCACAGAAATGTAGGGGCAGCTACGCAACAGAAGGCAAAACGGGCAGAAAGACACGGGCCTTGAGTGGAGCAGAAGGAAAAACTGGGCAGAGGCACGGGGCAACGTGGGAGAGAACGGGCACAGGCGGTGATGTGCGGAGGGGGAGCGACCTACCTGGAAGGGTCATGGGTCGCTCACTGAGCTACACTCACACACAGAGCCACATGCACACACACACACAGAGCCACACACACACAGAGCCACATGCACACACACACACAGAGCCACACACACACACACACACAGAGCCACACACACCCAGAGCCACATGCACACACACACAGAGCCACACACACACACGCAGAGCCACACACACACACACACACACACACAGAGAGCCACACACACACACACACACACAGAGAGCCACACACACACACACACACACACGCAGAGCCACACACACACACACACACAGACACACACAGAGACACACAGAGACACACACACACACACACACACACAGAGCCACACACAGAGCCACACACACACACACACACACAGAGCCACACACACAGAGCCACACACACACACACACAGAGCCACACACACAGAGCCACACACACACACACACAGAGCCACACACACAGAGCCACACACACACAGAGCGCCACACACACACACACACACACAGAGCCACACACACACACACACAGAGCCACACGCACACACACAGAGCCACACGCACACACACAGAGCCACACGCACACACACAGAGCCCCCCACACACACACACACAGAGCCACACACAGAGCCACACGCACACACACACACAGAGCCACACACACACAGAGCCACACACACACAGAGCCACACACACACACACAGAGCCACACACACACACAGAGACACACACACAGAGCCACACACACACACCCACACACACACACACCCACACACACACACAGAGCCACACACACACACAGAGCCACACACACACACAGCCACACACACACACAGAGCCACACACACACACAGAGCCACACACACACACAGAGCCACACACACACACAGAGCCACACACACACACAGAGCCACACACACACACAGAGCCACACACGCACACAGAGCCACACACGCACACAGAGCCACACACACACACAGAGCCACACACACACAGAGCCACACACACACACAGAGCCACACACACACACACACACACACAGAGCCACACACACACACACAGAGCCACACACACACACACAGAGCCACACACACACACACAGAGCCACACACACACACACAGAGCCACACACACACACACAGAGCCACACACACACACACAGAGCCACACACACACACACAGAGCCACACACACACACACAGAGCCACACACACACACACAGAGCCACACACACAGACACAGAGCCACACACACAGAGCCACACACACACAGAGCCACACACACAGAGCCACACACACAGAGCCACACACACACACACAGAGCCACACACACACACACACAGAGCCACACACACACACACACACAGAGCCACACACACACACACACAGAGCCACACACACACACAGAGCCACACACACACACACACAGAGCCACACACACACACAGAGCCACACACACACACAGAGCCACACACACAGAGCCACACACACACACAGAGCCACACACGCACACAGAGCCACACACGCACACAGAGCCACACACACACACACACACAGAGAGCCCCCCCACACACAGAGAGCCCCCCCCACACACACACACACAGAGCCCCCCCACATACACAGAGAGCCCCCTCACACACAGAGAGCAACAGCAGGAAGGTATTTGGGAGTCCCAAGCTCAACTCTAGGTGGAATGAGGCTCAGAGAGCGAGTCTTCTAGTGAACTCCAGAGACAAAATGAGAGGACACTGTGCGCTCAGCAGTGGTGAAGAGAGAGCCTAGGTTCTGCTCATTGATGGAAAACACCCTGAACTACCTTTGGGTGTAACTGCCATCTGTGGTCCGCTACACATCTGTGGCTGAGTTAGTCTCCCCCATGGCATTTAGAGATTCAGCCAGGTGGTACACGACCAGAGAATTTCCATGGCAGTCCAGCCTCTTCCAGAGGTGTATAGCCTCCTGGCACAGGACCAACTACCCCAACCCGCTATGCTTGCTGCAGTACTACATGGTGGGGGTGTTGTCTGTGAGCAAGTAAATCAGCCTTTGTCTAAGTGGGAAGGAAGGTCTTCAAACCAATTGTGCTCAACTCCAACAAAATGATATGCAATCGAGCTTCCACATGAGACCTGAGGCCTCTGGTCTTCATTTCTCCCAGATGTCCTCCCCAACCTAGAATCGATTAACCTGTCACCATTGTCAACTTTGGGTGGGGTAAGAAGAGGTTTGTGTCACTGACTAAATTATGGTCCAGCAACCACCACTGAAGGCCTTTTTCAGTCTCCTCTAAAACCTGGATGTAATCTGACAGATTCCGCTTGTGCTGTGCCAACTGGAACCTCAGGTCCCACTGGTGTGACTCTTCAGCATGTTAAAAGTGAATCTCAATGATGTTAGGAGGTATGCTGTCATCTTGAGGTGGTGAAAACTTCCTGGGGTGAGCCCACCTTCAACAGCCAGTCTTCATGGTAGTACCTCCAACTGCCAAAGATGTGCTGGGACCACCACCATCACTTGCGTGCAAACACAAGTGGAACTGTGAACTAAAAAATTTCCTGGTCCACTGTGAACCACAGGTAGCTCCTGTGGACCTACAGAACGGATAAATGGAAATAAGCGCCTTGCTGGTTCAAGACCACCATTCAGTCTCAGTGGTCTAGGACAGGACCCAGCTAGTGTGAGCATTTTGAATTTGTCCTTCCACCAGAACGTGTCACGAGGGCGAAGATCTAAAATAGGATGAAGGCCTCTGTCCTTTGGCACAAGGAAAAGGCAGGAATAACACCTAATTCCAACTTCCAAGGCAGAACTTTCTCAATAGTCACTTTGGCTAGAAGGGCCTGGACTACTTGCTGCAAGATGAGCATGTGAACCTGAGTCGACAGTTTTGATAGCGGCGGAAGACGCATTGGGGTAGAATAAAATGGGACGGCATTGCCCTGATTCACAACTTAGGACCATCTTACCTGATGTTACGGATTGCCATCCGTGGAGGAAAGTGCTGGATCCTGCATTGACAGTGTCGCTGATGTGAAGGGAACCGGTGTAGTAAATGGTGCCAGATCCAAAATCAGCAATGTAGCCGGTGCTGAACCCCAAATGGGTGCAGAGGGCATACCAGATGGGGTATGTCCGATTGGAGGCCACTATGGATTCTTGGGGCACAAAGGCGTGTCGGAGGGTAAGTGCTAAAAATGCACAATCAGAAATTAGCAGAATTTAGACAGCATTAGAACTTGCCCGGGATAGGCTTCAATGGATATCTGAAGCAACACTTGGAGGCAGGTTGATGACCACGCACCGCTCTATGGGGAGAGTGTGGCAGGAAACTGACTATTCCCACTTCGATTTTTTATGTTTCTTCTTGGATATACCCGAAGATTTGGACCATGATGCCGATCTGCCGCTGGAATGAACCTTCCTTTCAACTGGTCTCACTGGTCTTCTAATGCTGGTTGGCATACTTCTCTTCCCAGTCCCATATGGCCTTCGGAATCATCTGGGTGGAGTCATTACAGGCCATCAAATTGTATTCAAACCCCAGACACCACAGACTTACTTCATAAGGGTCGGTCACAGACATCAGTTTTGACAGTCCTAACAAAGCTTGAACCCTGTTGTATTAGGAGGCGACATATTTTCTTTTGCACACTGGAACATTTTTGAAAAAATGAATCTTGAAAAGACCAAATAGCAGGTCAGGATCCACTTCTGAAGACACAAAAAGAAAAGAATGGATGTAAGCGTGCACTGTTGGTGCTTAAATACGATGGCACCTAACGGCATGTAGCAGTAGTGCTCTAAACGCTTCTGGATCCAGTCTGATGCCTGGGGAATACTCAAACGCGGAAAACTGTGATGAATTAATACTTAAAACCTTCCTCTTGCTACAGACGTATTTTGTCTTGTAGAATACCAATACCCTAGGTTCCAATAAAGGAAGCCAAACCACTTTGTATCCACGGACACTACAATTCACCATTCTATCAGTTCTAATGTTGACATATTTCTGCAGTTAATGACATGCACCAAAATGCGTGCCCCTTAAACTAAGCCATCCTATCCACGTTGTGATAAGAAGAGAATTTCGCCACAATTTCATACACACATACATTTCTCATTCTTCTAGCATAGACAGGATTTTAAATTTACTGTGTTTGCAGGGACTACAAAACTGAAGGTGATTAAATGCTCGTACTGCAACAAGTTCACCCGTTATCAAGCAATAGACAGGGGACTGGTTTTGTTATTATAAATTAGGAAACACTCTCATAAAGGAAGCGTTGTTCTTTGTTGCAAATTAGAATAACTTTTCATGGGGTACTAAAGTAAGGTGATTATACCATACGTGTGCTGTATATTTAGTATGTAGAAGGGCAGAACAGTGCAGTCCGGATACCTAAAAGGCATCCTGAATCTGAAGTACATGTTCACTAAATATTTTAAAAAAAATCTACTTGAAATACTGTGACCAGATGTTATCCATAAAACAAGCATTCCATAATTACATAGTATCGAGAAACGTGTTGGACATTCGGCTTGGAGAGTAAATCAGATGTGGCCATCTTGCTGGCTGGTATAGTTTGAGTATTTTATGGATAAGATTTTTGTGAAAACAAATATTCTAAAGCAGTCACCTCTTTTCCTTGGTTTTAATAGAAAAGCAGTAGGTTTGGTGATAAATCGGAAAATAGGTGATTTACTAAAACCTGCAGATATTTTCTGTTCTTTACCCGCTTGAAAAATAAACAATGGATTTGTGCAGCAAGTTTAGATAACGAGAGAACATTTTCGTCTATGGACAGCTTTTACACGAGAAAATGACATTGGAGGTGAAAAAAAGCAAAGGCCCAAGAGCAAAAAAGTGGGGAAAGGGCCAGGGTGAGAAAGCAAAAACAGAAGCAGCAGGTGAGAAAAAACAAAAAAAGCAGCAAAAGGGGCAAGAAGACAAGCAAATATGACCGAGTGAGATGAGAGAGTTAGAAACATAGGAGCACAAGGGAGTGGAAAAAAAAAAGTGTGTAAAAACGCCGAGAGGCAAAGGTGGATCAGAAAAATGTGGAGAGAGGTAAAGAAGCAGAGAAAAGGGGTACCATAAGAAGCAGGCAGGAGGTTGGGGAACCTCCGGCAGAAGCATCAGAGTAATGAGGGGTCCAAAAGGGACGAGCCGAGCTGGAGGGACGAGGCAGTCAGGTAGGTCCAGGCAACAAATGATGATGGTTCAAAGAATGAAGAATTCTGCCAAGATGAAAGCTGTGCATGCCTGCTAAAAATGAGAATGAGTTGGAGATGGCCTCAAACGCTTAGAGAGACTGGAAGCCAAAAGTCTTACTCCTCAAAGAAGGAGATAATTAGGGAGAGGAGTTGGCCTAACAGCTAGAGCAGTCGACCTCCAACCTGGGGAACCAGGTTTGAGTCGTGGCAATGATGCTAAACATCCTGTGATTTTGGGCAAATCACTCAATCTCCCTGTGCACATGTATGTGTCCACATGTAACGCAACTGGTGCTATGCAAAGCGCTCTGATACCCGATACCGGATCAAGTTTGCACAACATAAAACTACGCAAAAATAAAAGGGGCAGGTGAGTGAAAACACCCTTATATCGCCATAGAACTCAAATGATCTCATTAAGGAAGTAGCGTTAAATCACTGAAGTTGTAGTAAATAATTATAAAGATGGATAAATCTTGAGAGTTAAACTTTTGTTTGAGATCTGGGAATGAGAAAAATAACACTACAGAAAATGTATTTTACTATTAAGATTTACCCAATTGTACATGAATTCAACAAAGTTGTCTTGCTATTGATACGAATACTAGGATTGCACCACAAAGAGGATTCAGAAAAGATCATATCATCATTTACCATTACATTCTGAAAAAGTCTCCCTAACAGAATATAGACCGAAAGTAACATTTCCAATCAAGACTAAACTACTACCCCAGAATACACTCTTCTTACAACAGAAAACCTCAAAGTGCTGCTTTAAATTATACCCAGAGTATCCACCTGAAGGTCTCTGCACTTCTTGTACCAAAAGACTCCAACTGAACCTCAATGCCTGTTCAGCAAGGCGAAGACCAATCTGGGTTGCCTGCCTTAAAGGTGTATAAAGGTTGCAGCTCAGAAAGAAGAACAGGAATGCTGCTAGAACAGGCTGAAGGAGATGCCTATTTTAAACATTTCAATTAGCAGTCACGTTCCAGAAAACAGTTGACAGGACCCAGAGGTATTACCCTTCAGTATCCGCTCCATATGAGAGAAAATCACAACTGAAAGGTCCTGAACTTGACTACCTGATTGTTTTCATTCTTCTAACAAGGAGATACAAACATGTCTTCCTCTAATTTCTTAATTTGAAAGTGTTGTTGTGCCCTCCCTTTAGCTAACAAATCCAGTGGCAATTACTTCCAATGGTGGGCAGGAAAATAGTTTGAATTCCCGGTAAGTAAAACATCTTTCTAAAGCAAGGACATGCTGCTTCAGCTTAAGTGTGCTCTTACTTCAAAAAGTAGAAAGGCTCAAATGCATATCAAAATAAACAGCTGTACCAAAAGGAGTGCATTTTGATAATGGAAATAATTAGCCCTGGAAATAGAGCACATCAAGCATTTGAAATGCAATAGGTCTTGCATTTGCTAGAGTTTGAGCTATTGGCATTAGCAATGCCAATAGCTTAAATTCTCGCAAATGCAAGACCTATTGCATTGCAAATATGCCTTGTGTCCAAGCCCCCTGCTGCGCTTTGACGTTAATGGAGGCCGCACCCCTTTCTTTAGGCAAGCAGCATCTAAAGAAAGGAGCATGGCCGGCATTAAAGTAAAAGTGCAGCATGGGGGCTTTGACAAAGAAAGTTTTATTTTGTAAAAGTGCCCCATGCCGTAACAAGACAAAGAAAAGGTCCAGGCGTTATGGGAGGTTACAAATGCAGACAAGGCCGTACCAAGGAGGGACAAACAAGCCTACTCTGGTATGAAAAGCAATGATTTTGCAAAGATGGCAACAGGAGCCAATTGAAACTATGTGCGAGACAAGGGCAGAGCGTCAAGTTCCTACCTCAATACAGCATTCCTCGGAGCAGCGCATGCACTGCCCAGGCTCAACCTAAAAAGGATCTGAAACACCTCCTGAATGATCGGAAAGGGGAAACAAGTTCTTCAATAACCAGAAAACAAAAAGCAGAGAAGTAGCAGCATCACTGCATGGTGGAACACGGGCGGGTGAACAACTAATCCCTTTTAGTTTAAAACCCTTCTCAAATGATTCATATCACTTAAGAGCAAGGCTGAGTACTGGGATCCACAGTAAGCATTTTGCAGAATTGTGTTGCCACCACCTAATCAGCCTTCTGGTCAAACAGGCATCCCCTCTTGCACATTTGGGGCCTTCTAGTAGTTTACCTTTGTGACCCTTTTACGAGAACTCTGACAGCATGCAGAAACATCCACTGACAATATAAAAAGTGTGTCGCTTCATAAAAAACAACTAACCGGTTACACACGCTGTACATTTCCAAAACACTAGGCAACTCCCTATGAAAATATATAGTGAATGAAAAGACGTAAGCATTCTAGGGCGTGTTCAGCAAATGCATCAGTCCGCTGAATCACAAAGGAACACCAATACTGAATATTAAATGTCGCACATTCTGTATGCATATAAAACCTAAACTCATAGGCTACGCATGAATTAACACTTTCTGGTATATAACATAATTAATGGCCTTAATTTTAATGGAGCAGGCCTGTAGAATTATTTCTCATAGTTGCATTAAGTACATTTGGGATATCAAGCTACCCAACAGAAAATAACTCCATCTTTTTATTTTAATTTAAGACCTGTTAAAACAAACATTTTATATGCATTCGCTGATGATTCGTACTCCCCATACGGATGACGGTTATATGACCCACGAAAGTGACAGGTGCCTTATATTCTGTAGAGTACATCAAGATTAATGATAACAGAGAAAAGAAAACTAATTAAACCTCCTGCGCTGTACTCTATTTTATCAATAAAAGTCAATGCATAACAATGTGCAGTGCTACAGCTGTGCACAGGATAAAAGAGGTCAGCCAAGGACGAGCAGAAAAATGGTTGCAGCAATGTTTACAATGAAAACCTGTGTATCTTACTTGGGTTGCTGTTTATTTATATCATTTATCGAGTGCAGCTGCCGCCTACAGGTATCCTGGCTCTATTCATCGGTCTTGACTTAACTAAGTGCCAATTTCTTTAAAGGAAGAGACATGAGTTTAGAACACAAGTGGGTTAAATACAGGGCACAATCCTTGCAGCCGCAGGACAACCAAGTACTATCAAAAACAAGAGTGCAAGGTACAGCGAAACAGTGCAAGCTTCACTTTTTAACGCTTCCACAACCTGTATTACTCCTTCAAGGCCAAACGGGAAAGCCACAGTGGGTCACAAAAGAGTTCGGTGGTAGCGCACAGGGGTCTCGCTGGAACTTTTTTTTAAAAATGTAGCCCTGGAGGGGAAACTCCCTCAGCCCACTTATGACGCACAAAGGCCAGAGGGTCAGTGTACACCTAAACCTGCGCCCTTAATTAAAACAAAAAAAAATCTTCAGGAAGCAGGCACCGAGCCCCTGATGTTGAAGCAAGCCAATCAGATTGTGGTCTCGTGGTAATCAAACAGCTGATGGGAAAAAAAACCCTCTTGGATAATCAGAATTTAATTTTTTTCTTTTATTTATTTGCAGTACAACAGGATCACCGTACAGGTATCATTATATTTCACTGCTTAATTTTCAAAAAAGTCTTTTTCGGTTTACACTAAATCACAAAAAGCATGCTTTGAGTAAAGATTTAGCTTTCTGACAAATTAGATACGATTCTGCTCTGTGAAGACTCGTTGCCAAAGTTATTAGCAGAACAAAACAAACACTCTACCTATGGAAAGAGTGCCCTAAGTATTACTACACCGTGGTGACCGCATTGCAGTAAACAAAAAACTATATAAGTCTTAAATGTGAGGCATGTTCAGGGACAAGCCATGCCTGGTCCTTTTGAATTATTCTTGTCAGCAGGCCAGACCTTATAATTTATAATCCGATTTTATGGAGTACCTGAATACAAGAACATTGTGAAGCATATCAGAATAACTTAACAGCTGTGCTTCTACAGTAAACGCAACATTAAACCTGTTCAACGCAGATCTGTCATATGGGAAAAATATTTTAGAGCGGTCCAACATCAACCTAGGATTAGATTACAAGGATCATTGAAGATTAGTCGAAATATATGTACCACGTATTTAGTTTATAGCCTCCGGAAAGACAAAGTAACTAAGAAACTGGAAACATTTTAATTAACAAACAACCGGGCGCCAAAATAAACTCTGGAAGGAATGGAAAAGAGACTATTGAAATTGATGCATGGGTTTTCACGATATTGATTCCCCCGTTAACTTTGAAATAGCCACAAACGATCTGAAAATGCCGCCCCAATGGAAACACCCAGCCGAAAAACAGGCCTCTGCGTATCTTAAGCAGTGCAGGCGTGTAATACGCTGCAGGTTCCTGCCAATGTTCAGATAAGAACGCAGGAGAACCCAGAATACAGGTCAAGGAGGAATGCAGCAAATGCATCACATTACCAATAGGACGCATCCCATACCTGAAGGCATGGAATACATTACATTAAATCTTTATTTCGGTTAAAATAAACCATAAAAGATTACAGCACAATAATTATACATTCATCATGAATTAAAGCACCGAAAGAATGAAAAGAACTTGGTACACACAAAAAATATCTACGCAGAAAAAGGGTTAACTATCTGGGGCAGAGAATCTATCAGGGTATTAGAAAGCATTACAGACACAGTATAAATTCATCAATCAGGGAATACATTATTAAACATATGAATAAATATAGTAATTAATGATTTTAAAAAGACTTAAAAGATACCAGGAGCTAATAAAAAAAAACTGGTAAAGTGCATGGGAATCCAGATCATAGCAGTATGTAAACATTATACAAGGAGAAATAAGACTTAAATATAAAAGGATAACTTAGTACATGACCATCTTACTTGGCATGCTATCTTTCATTAAATGAGCTTTTAAAACCAGTTAATGTCTTAGTAGTACGCATCCTGATGATACTATTACATTTTTAGGCCATATCTTTTCCTGACTATTGCCACAGCAAGATGGAAACGGCTCAGACTGAATACTATAGTCTGTGTCGTGTCCCCCTTAAACACTCTTTCCCCGTCTTCGATTTTCCGCAACACAAGAAGGAGGCAAATAGGTTTGATCCACTTTTTCCTGGCTAGCAGGTATGCAGGACAAAGAAATAAAAGCTTCACCAGGACACCCCACAGCAGATTTCCTCGAAAGACAGCTTCCTGTCAAGAGCTACTGAAGGCAGCTTTCATGGCACCTTAAGTTGTTTGCCACCCCCTTCACTTTTGTTGTCAATTTTCCTGATCCAAGTCACGGGTCCACATCTGCCAACTCACAAGGTGCCACAGTGTGACACACGATACCGGCTTCCATCACCCGAGCAGATATCACACTGTGGCAAGGGACAAAAGCTGGAAACCACTGGAAATAGTGGTTTTCCAGCTCGTTTTCTAGAGGCTTTGAACTGCCGATGTCCATTTAGGGGTGTAAAAAAACACCCAAAGACATCAGCACCAGCCTCGGTAAGGAGAGGGGGTGGGGGGGACGGCTTGGGTGCAGGGAGGTGTTTGAAAGAGCCTCCTGGGTTCTTCTCGAAACGAGGCCCCGCCCCCTTCAAGGCCCCGGCCCCTCCTCACGCGCCGTTCTTCAAGTTGGCTGAACTTGGAAATCATGATAATCTTTTCAAAATGTAATCCAGTGTATTTAACACTGGAATGGTTTCACTTTAGTATATCAAATTATATTACTGCATTGAGGCATTTATAAAAAAAATCAGTTTTTAAATATGAATTTAGAAACATTGTTGCCCCCTCAAACCGCCCCCAACAACGCAACTATTGCTCTTATAGGCAACTCAGTTGTCATGTGTATTTCAATATGTGACCTAGATACTTACTAATAGGTTAGAATGTTTCCAGAGTTTCTATTTTGTGCACTAGTAATGAGGATTAATATTTTTTTATTACTGGAATACATAAATAGGCTGACCTGGTATAATTGCAAATGAAACAAATATTGTATGCGTAGAAGAAATGTGTTTATTAATTTGTTCTAGTTATGCCACATTTTCATTAAAAACCGCCCTTTTAAACAAGATAGATACCATCACTCATCATTGCTTCGACATCCCTGCACACTGTATTCTCCCCCAGGCTTCTGCAGAGCACAGTCAAACTGATGAGTAACAGTTATTTCCACTTAGATGAACTTTTTCCTAATCTCCAGGTCCCTTCCGCTGCAATCGCTAGCCTATTAATTTGCTGAAAGTTCCATTGCATAACTGTTTCATGTTAGTTAGAACACGTACGAATGATCAGTCGATGTGTTTGGGATCCTATCATATTGGGCCTTTCTTACATGTATGATATGCATTCTTTCATTGCTTTCTGTATTTTCTAAAAAAAAATCTAAAAATATCTGTAACATAAAAAAAGACCAGTCCGGATGAAATTAACATAGAATGGGTTCATTAAGTTTTCCAGAAATGGGATGGGTGATACCTAAGTGTTAAGATAATTATGTATTTTTTTCTCGTGTTCTGAGTTGCTAAAGAAATTATACTTTTGCTCACACCACAATGATCTTGCAGTCTTTCCGATTTGTTAGGCAACAACTATATATAAGAACCTATAGATTTTGGGGGTGAGCCACAAGATTTCCTACACTACTAGGTACGCAGCCAAACTTTCTTTTGATTTTGCTGCTCCTTTGGGACATGGAATAATTTCTCTTTTTTACATATTCTGTATTACTCTGGATCTGAGAGCCTTTAGGGTATGGACTCTATCACTTATTTTGAATTACATTTTGTATTAAAACCCTTTAATTTTTACTGATCTAAACTCATTTATTGAGTAGGCCCCATTACTTAATAGAACGGTTTATTCAGCTAATTGATGTCTAGGTGGTGCATTGGTGAGCAATTCAACCTGTGGGAAAACCAGAAAATGTAAAATTTGGGGGTATGGTTTTGCCTCTACATGTGGAGCAATATTGTAATCTATTAAATCACACAGCTGGTTTTTGAACAGCACGTAGTTGGAACGGTCATATTTGAAGGAGCTCTCTCATATGATAATGACGAAAAAAGGGAAATAAAGCAAAAAAAAGAAGAAAAAAATATATGTAAAAAAATAGTTATTGAGGACCACAGAATTTGGTGAAGTGGGGAAGCCAGGACTGATTCCACATTGTTCAAGTCAGTCAGTAGATGGATATCTTTTCCTCACCCATTTTACATCAAAGGACACTGCTTTGCATTTAATTATTTGTGCAGGAGGTTAGAGGGCGATGGCAGGCAGAAGTCACATTAAAAACTCAGCTCATTTCAGTGTTGAGGATCCAAGAGGACCTCGAGCTGAGACAGAGCCGGGCACTTGGCTCGAGCAATCAGTATCTCACCCACCTCTAGTTCAAACGTTCTGTGCAACTAATACAATTCAATGGTGCACTTATCTACACCATTAGATTCACAGTATTGGTCATGAAAGAAGAGCTGAGGCAGGCAATAATCCTAATGAGGGTGGTTAAGAGGCTCTCGATTCAACTTAAACCTTTCTCATTCTGCATCCCACCATATGCTAATACGTCACCATCAAATGCCAGATTCTGATCTAAGCGTGAAATGCTGAAATTACATGGTAATCACTGATTCACGCACTGTGCTATTTTGTTTGCATGTCACACACTTTGTTATAAAACTGAATGTGGTGTGTGTCTGCAAACAGTCTTGCCCTGTTTGTGGGTCTGTATTTTATAACAACTTGTGATCAAGGGTTACCAAAGTTTGTGTACTTTTCACTCGATTCGACGGTAAACACTAATACCATTTGTTTGATCTCTAAATACGAAGCTTATGCGTATTTTTACAGCAGCCCAATGCAGTCAGGCATGGGGGAGCTGAGGAGTCAACAGTCTGCATCTGGAAGACTAAAAGCTTGCATCAACTAAATATGACAAACAAAATTGAACAGCAGGCAGAGATTGTTCTACTATTGTGTGATTACAATAAATCTTATGTAGTTTGTTTTGTCACTACAGAAATACAGATGGCTTCCTGCAGGTAAATGCTACATGTTCCACACTTTGAAGTGGCAAATACCCATTTTTATCATATGTTCGTGTTTTTGTTATCTTGTGATAGTCTAGCAGCACATCACTTTTTCCAACAGTGCAGAGGTTATAATCTCAGATGATAGGTGATTCAGCTTTCAAAAACGCGCCACCGGTAGCATAAATTAATATGTTCCACTTTCAGGTCAATTGTTTCTTTAATTGATTGAGATCGAACATTCTTGCAGTTTAAAAGAAGACGAAGCTATTGGAAAGTTAGCTCATTGGTCAACAGGCATGCCATTGTCCGGCAGATGTATATAATGTAAAGCAATTGATGGTAGAGTGTGACTGCTAAAAAGTTCATATTAAAAATCATTTTGAGAGTTACATTAAAAAACGGATGACTTTGCTGTAAAACTGGATCCTGTTCCCGAGCAAAGAGCAAACATTTTTTTATCAAAGTGTCGGTCCAAAGAGTATCAATCCAAAGTCTGTACTTCAGTGTTCTTGTTTATTTTCTACTTTTCATTCCATTCAGAGCCATAGGTATCTTACAGATGGTTCATATCAACATGTAGGCGTAATCGAGGTAGCCAACACGTGTTTCGTCTTGGGTATATCGCCCATTGACTTCCTCAGGGCATGTTAGCTTGAAAAACAGGTCCGCCAATATCCAAGCAAGCCTGTGAATGATCCCATTCAACATGGGTCTTAGTATTGCTTGTATCCCAGGCCACACTAATTTCCAAACAAACCAGAATCACACTACCTCCCCATCTCAGAAGCCTATACCGGCTCTCCGTTCAGAAGAGATGACAGTTCAACCTGATAACTGATAACTCACACCTACAAGGCCCTCCACAACGCAGGATCCTGCTACATCAACTACCGCCTGACCTTCTGTAAGCCAACCAGGCAACTCCGATCAGCCTCCCTCACTTATGTCACCTGCATCTGAAGAAGCCTCAGTGGAGGTTGTTCCTTCTCCTACCTCACCGCCAAGTCCTGGAACGACCTCCCACTCCATCTCTGAACCTCCCCCTCACTCGACTACTTTAGAGAGGGACACAAGACCTGGCTTTTCAACTAAGGCACTCCATACAGCAGCACCTGGATACCTCGTGGGTGATGGGATGATTGAAACTAAATATAAAATATTGAGAAGTTAGGGTTAGTTCAATAATTAAATATAATAAAAGGTTAAAGTAGTTATAAATTCAAACTGTATGTCTCGCACGCTCTTACTGCACAAAAGTCCTCAACACTAGAAGTGTCTGGAATACACTGTAAGTAGTTTCCACAAACTTTATCTCTCCAATCTAATTTGACCGTTAGATGTGTGCCATTTGTTGCTACTTTGTCAATTGTCTACTGCATACAAAATATGTAGGAAAATAAACGGGAAAAGTGTTTCTAACATTACATGTTTAGCTGACAGTGTTTAACAGAATGTGATGGTGGAGTAAATATCCTTTTGTTCTCTATGTTGAAAGTAAAAGCCTGTGAGTACGTCAAGGTTTAGGAGAGTCCGCTCTGTTCTGGTCAAAGGAGACGGAAAGAATGTTTTTGCGTTAGAGAAGTTGTGTTTCTATGACTACCACATCCCTACAAAACATTAATGCCGCAGCGCCATTGTTTTTGACAACGCCGGATCACAGAAGGACTAGCGGGGGGACTCAAAGTCCCAGGAGGCAAAGAGGCAGCCCACGCAGATGGCCCTCGCCTGAGCCTGCAGGGGGATTAAAAGGACCTTGCCGCTCCCGCATCACGGGACGCGGGCGTGCGCCGGGCGAAGCCCAGGCCAAGGCCGGGTCCATCTGTGCCCATCCGTGTCAGGACGTGGCAGGGCCACCCCCCTAATATTGGGCCTAATTTCGACCGAAGAGAACTGTCTTTAGTACCAGAAGGGGTGGACGCAGTCTGCAGGCCCCTACCATCGGAGTCATAATGAGTAAGCGTAAGTCTGTAGGCTTTGGTCCTGGAGCCAGCGTAGCAGGCACCCTGGACGCATTCATTCTGAGAGCTGAATCCCTCTTAGCGCACAAAATTCAATTAACAGAGAAAAGATTGTCCATGGACTCAATTCCTCCATCAAGACGTTCTTCACTTGGCCCTATAGCATTATCTAAATCCCGGCTTTTGAGGCCCCTAGTGCAGGGTACGGTTGCAGACGCAGAAGAGGTTGAAAATGACGGTTACACGCAGGGCCCTGTGATAGCTGATTCAAGGACGGATGTGCAGGTGGAAATGGCCCGATTGTGCCCCATAGGGAAGAATTAGTCACAGATATGAGGGACACAGGTCGGGGTCCGGGCTTGAGAAAAGCAGGTGAAGCTCTAACCTCGGATCCAGAAGTTATTACCATATCACCCGTGGACTTATCGGAGTTAAATACTGGTCAAAATGATGATGGGACTGATTACACGATCCAAAATGAAGGCATTACTGGGAAACAGCTAAAGGAATATAGTGAAGGCCAGGCCTGCAACGAGGTGTGCAAGGGGTGGGGGTTTTACTGGAGTTAAATCCAAATGCAAACACAAGAATATTTTGGTACCCCCCAGTAAGTCTATACAACCGAGGGCTGAGCCCAATAATAAGATCAGCGCTGATTTGTTTCAATTTGGGAAGTCTAGCTGTGAGGTGGAGATGAAAGAAACAGGCACGGACTGATATTTTGGCCAAATTCCAGAGGCTTATAGACAGGGACCTAGAACCTCTGCTGGAGAAATTCGAGACCATTGAGGATAAACTTAACGAACTGGGGATATTATCTGAGGAAAGGGGCATTGTTAATGGTGGAGGAAGTACTCCCTATGAAGTGGTAGGTCAACACTCTAACCCCGTTGGGACACTGCCCCCTGGCACTGAATAGTCACTGGGGGGCCAGGGAGACCAATGGAAGAATGTTAGAACTAGCACAGGGGTGGGGGGTATGGTCGGGCGAACAGTGCGAAACGCAGGGAGGAGGAAGAAGCAGGGGTAAGGAACAGAGGGGTGGAATTGGCAAAGTACCAGAGGGAAGGGGGGTAGGGCTTGATCCCAAAATAATAAAGGGAGATGAGAGGAGGGCCTCTGTGAGCAATTTAGAATTTGAATTTTGAAATTTAAGACAGAGACTAGACTGCTAGGGATCTGGAGAACAAGAAGGTCTTAAGATGTTTGCGGAATTCCGCATAGGAGGTAGAGGCTCTGAGGGCAGAAGGGAGAGAGTTCCAAAAGGATGGAGCTAGGACCGCAAATCTTGTCCCCCCGGACCTCTTCTTCCTAAAGCGGGGAATTGTCAGGAGGGCCTGGTGAGAAGAGCGGAGCTCTCTGGCCGGAAGGTAGGGTGATATGACATCACAGAGGAAGGCAGGGGCAGTCCCTGACCTAGCCTGATAAGTCATGCAGCCCAACTTGAAGAGAGGCCTCTCCTTCACCGGTAACCAATGCAAAGATTGCAGCAGAGGGGTAGCATGGTGAACTTTAGGGAGTCCGTAAATCAGGCGGGCAGCCTGATTTTGAATCTGTTGAAGGCGACGGATCAGGTAGTCTGGGGCGCCATTGTAGACCACATTCCCATAGTCAAGGCGCGATAGCACCATGGCCATGAGGATAAGCTTAAGGGCGGGAACAGAAAAAAAACGGGAAACCTTACGAATAGTGCGAAGTGAAAAGAAACAAGAGGACACCACTGAGTGTACCTGCGTGTGAAGGGAGAGCTGGGAATTGATAAAGATGCCCAGTGTTTTGACCTTTGGAACCGGGAGGGGAGGGGAACCAAGTGAGTCGGGCCAAAAAGACGGGGACCAGAGACTGCAACCACTCCCGGTCAAAACCAGTTCGGTTTTGTCGGGATTTAGTTTGAGGTGGTTGCAGTTCATCCAATCTTGGATGAAGAGCATCACCCTCTGGAAATTCTGGGCAGAGGAGGGAGAATGGGAAAGGTTAAAAATAAGTTGGAGGTCGTCGGCGTAATTGAACACTGAGACCTCCATCTGCTGTAAAGAAAAAATAAGGGGTGAGATGTATAAATTAAATAGCAGGGGCAAATTAGAGGTAAGCAAACACGTGTGTGGGGGCGAAGGAACTTAACGGCTGTTGTGCTTAGATCTCCCACCTGCTTCTGGGCCATATACGTTAGTTCTGGTTGGTGTGCCTACCCTGAAGGGGAACACTGTTGAATCCACAAGAATGTTGATTAATAAGGCAGCCCACTGGCTATCCAGATATACAGCCTTAAGCATGGCAAACCACAGTCAGATCCTCATGGCCGGAAGAATAACCTGGATAGGCAAGGCAAGTAAGACTTTTGAGGGGGGACTGTATAGTTGTGAATTTTAGATTTCCCTGGCTTGTGCAGGAGGCACTTCACCTGTTTAGAAGTCGACCGTGGGCGGGGGACTGCTCAAGTAACGGCCTGTTACCACTGGGGTTGTTCTATAGACAGGGTCCCAATGGTCCAGGGGGAAGAGATTTACATGGCCGCCAGATAGCCAGCCCATGCACCCCCCCCCCCCCGGCTTTAGGTGACTGCTTATTTTTGTACCGTCTGGGACATCAACATAATGAGCAGGCAACCCTAAACATAGGACCGGAAGTATGTTGCAGGATCAGCATATTATTTATTTCCTCCACCGTCGATCAATGATTAATGTCATAATAGCAATAGTTCAACTTATATCTTAAACCCTACGCCGCCGTCAATAATATGTTGAGTTACTTCAAGTGTCTGGAAATGCACCCTGCATTCAGAGAACTCACTTTTCATTCTCGCACTTCACTTTCATGCTCACCCTGCATTCACAGCGATCACAATGCGCTCACACTGATCACCATGCACTCACATCATTCACCCTCTCACCCTGCACTCACAGTGATCACTCTGCAATAACAATGCACTTGCGTTGTTCACCCTGTACCTCCGCCTGCAGTCACGCTACTCATCTGCACTCATGTGACACCTCATTCACCTGCCCCCTCACTGCTCAATTTGCAACTCGCTCAAACAAGCCCATCATTAACCATGCATTCATTCATCCCACTCTGCACTTATATCCACACCCAAATTCATATGGCCACCTCACTCACCCTGCAGTCACTCCTCTTTCCCTACTCTCATACAGTTGCATCGCTCACCGTGCACTCACATGGTCACTCTTCTCATCCACAGAGCGCAGAGGGTTAATGTGCCTGCTACAAAGAATATGTACTATGCAGATCACAGAACAGAGTGGGAGTAAACTATGCGTAGCACTATAGAAAAAATGTTTGTCAGAAAGGTGTTAGCATCAGAGAGATGAGGTGCATTGTTGGTGCCACTGCAACTTTAACCACCCACCCATTGCCTTGCCTGTGCGGCCAATGACAATACCTATGCAACTACCAACCATAACACTGTACAAGTGCGACTATTTCAAGCCCCCAAAGCTATAAGAATGGCATGGATGTCAGGAGTTTAAAGTTTTTAATGTATATTGAAGTAATAAACAGCTGTTCTGCTCATCTCTAAATTAAACAGACAGAGCCACCATGTGGCAGACGGTCACAGTGCCTGTGTGCACAATTAGGTGCAAGCGCGGAGCACCGGAAACCACCTGCTCTAATTAGGCACTGGTGCTGAGGTAACAGGGGAGAGGGACATTTGTTCAAGGAGGTATGAAAGAACAATTTAGAGATGTGAAAGATGAATAGGGGGACTAGAGAGGTGTAAGATACAAATAGACAACAATTTGAATGGAGACACTTGAGGTGAATGAGGAGTGCAGATGGACACGGGAGGTGACGGGGCCAGAGAGGCCATGAGATAAATGGGAGAAACTGTTAGAGATGAGGGCAGTGAAAAGACAGAATGGCAAGAGGTGATTAAGGGTGAAGTGAGAAGTTGAATGGGGAGAGTTCAGAAGTTGTAAAAAGGGGTGAAGTAAAATGCCGGCAATATGAGAGAGGGATACGGGGTTGGGAGAGGCGAGAGGGATGGAAGGGAG
Organism: Lissotriton vulgaris; assembly: GCF_964263255.1. Lineage (NCBI taxonomy): Eukaryota > Metazoa > Chordata > Amphibia > Caudata > Salamandridae > Lissotriton > Lissotriton vulgaris. The sequence goes on from NW_028252132.1 coordinate 870,840, forward strand.
GGGGTGAGAGGAAAGCGGCATGGGTAAATTGCCTAACTCTGCACAACACCGCCAGGGTTTTAGGGACCCCTGCTGCTCCCGGCCAGGGCCAGGTGAGCTTCTAATGTCATAGTCATAGATTCTTATATAGCGCGCAAACCAATAAAAAGGTCTCGAGGCGCTTAATGTGGCAGCACGTATTCCTGCGGAGTGGAAGGCCCATCACAAAGGTTGACTAGACATCTTTCTGATGTTAATTGCTGTATTTTGGTTATAAACTGGTACTGTGTTATTGTGAGCAAAAGATGTCAAAATAATGAAGCAATTCTATCTCAAAATAACATGGCATAGCATAACATTATTTGCATTTTCCTCTCACACAATTTAGTCAAGCCTTTCGTGTAATTTGGTCCTCACCTGCTTCGTAATTCCAGAAGCCTTGCCTACAGGTTTAGAAATGTTTGTCACTAGGGGGTCCTTACGACTGAAAATGTTGACAGGGGGGTCTCGGCACCCAAAACTTTGAAGACCTCTGCTCTAGAGTGAGAGAGCTAGACGAAATATTACATTTGTTGATGGAGCAGAAGCAGGGTACAACGGTACCCGTGCTTTTAATAGCTGGGGACTTCAATTGTCATTTGTGCCCAAATTTGTCACCCGTTAGAGAGGACTGGACTGCTTGCAGTTTGGAGGAGGGACCAAATTTTGAGCAATCGTGGGAGGGCAAGGAATTGGGTAGGGTGATGAAAGACCACATGCTTGAACATACAATGGATCTAATGGCCTTGGAGCCTAACAAACTGGTTAACCCTACTTTTAAAGGAAGGGGTTGTAGTTCCTTTATTGATTTTATACAAGTGTCCCAATTGCTTAAGAAGTGGCTATTGGGATTTTCAATAGAGCTTAGTGGTTTAAGTGACCACAATCCCCTAATATTCTCGGTAGCAGGGATAAACGCAAGTTTGGTCACTAAGAGGGGGTGGGACAAACTTAGAGAAGGTTACGGATCAGGGTAGGCGTTTGAAATGGTCAAGGATTAATGGTGGAAGTTTTTATAGGTCTTTTGTAAAAGAAGGGAAACAGTTTTTAGAGGAATGTTTAGATTTATTAGTGGTAGGACCATCCTTAGTGGAGGTATTTGAGGAAATAGGCCGCTTAATAGATGGTCTTTTGCAGACGAGAGGGCAGAGCAAGCCTAAAAATGATCCTAGATGGTTCGATAGAGGGTGCTCCCTTGCACAGAGGAATTTAAGAGCTGCCCTAAGAACCAACCCAAGAGATAAAAACAGGGTCACGCAATGTAGGATAATTTATAAGCAGGCAGTAAAGCCTAGGAAGAGCACACTCCAAACACAAACCTGGGAGGACCTGAAAGGAGCTGCCGAATGGAAAGACATGACCACCTTTTGCAAGATAGTGAATAACCCCCGTTTTCAAGATGCAAATAGCCCGCATATTGGATCCAATGTTGTACCCGAACAAGGGATGGAGCACTTCAGAGGGCTCTATAATCGGGGGAATAGTGAGACACAGGTTTATGAGGAGCGGGAGGGGAGGTGGAATGTCACACTAGAATTCACCCTGAAAGAGATTACTAATGGTATCCTGGGTCTCACTAGAAATAAGGCACCAAGACCGGACGGGATCCCCCCAGACCTTTTTCTGAGTAAGGTGGATCTATGGGCACCAATTTTAACAAGAGTAATAAATGCTGCTATAGCAACGGGGCTCCCCCACTCGTGGTCATCTGCCATAATAGTTCCCATCTTTAACAAGCATTTGCAATGCAATAGGTCTTGCAACATTAAAGTTTGAGTTACTGGCACTGTAAATGACAATGCTTTGCATTAATTTTTTTTCTTTAATTTGCAATTGGTATATAAACATTGTTTGTGAATGGTTAGCTGTTGCTTATGCTAAGCAAAGTTGGCAGTAATATAGAGTGCTAGTCTTGCTTGTTATAAGCATGCTGATTTAAAGCGCTCTGATACCTGCGGGTAAAGTTTGCGCTATATAAAAGTGAAAACAAATAAATAAATAAAAGCCTACCTGTACTACGTCCGTTCTTATTCTTTGATGCCACATATCTTTGGGTCCCTGTATTTATTAACTGCACCCGGGTGTGGGAAACCTCCATGGCAGGAACAACGTGTTGGGGGGCAGACACGGGCAATGTAGCCACTGTCCTGTGGCTGCACCGCGTGGTAATAGTGTAGGTGCAGGAAGGCAGGCAGTTGGTAGTGCTGTGCCACAACACTGCTGCGGCCTTCAATGTGAAATTCATACAGTGCTGATCCAAGGTACTGATAATTCTCTGCTAGCAGCAATTTCAGGCAGCGTATTTTAAATGAGAACACAAAAAACAAACGAGCACTGGCAAAGCCTTGCCTTTGGTACCTCTGGGCTTTGCTGACGGTTCTTAGCCAATGCTGTAAAGAATTGCTGGTGCTGTGCAGCATGGCTACAGCAAATACACTGTAAACAACTGCTGAGGAAGTCACAAGTGCATTGTCTGATCCAGGAGCGGGACAGACACAAGATGGGCAAGACGAATACAACGCTAAAAATTGAAAGTGGCAAGAAAACTAACCTATGGTAAGCAACAGGCAGGCTCCAAGTCCACAATAAGGCTCACAACAGACAGCGAGTGAACCAACAATCAGGTGTGACCTAACAGACATAGCAGGCGCTCTCTAGTAGGCTCGACTTAAGAAAATGCTTCAAGACAAGTCTGTGATGTAATTGTATGAAGTTCTAATTGTAGCTGGCCCAGGCTCCACATGATCATGTGCCACCATTGACAGATGGTTACGGTTTGTTGTACAGTGGTAAAATGAGTTTGTATCACAGCTGATTACATTTTTGCCACGAGAGTTCTGTTCCAAAGCAAATGCTTAGTGGTGGGACATTAATACAGTCTATTGCCTCTGTTTTGATGACAGGGTGTTTCTGGCCTGGCATTGCCTGAGGCCCTCAGTTTGAATGATAGTACTTTATTTATTTAATGCGATTTTATATAGAGCGAACATTACCCGAAGGTGTCAGAACGCTTTACAAAATGAACCAGTTTCGATACATAAAGACTTAGGATTACATGAGTTAAATAAAAGATGCAAACAGAACACCCGGTGTCTGACACACGCGGACCAGCCTTTGTAGTTAGACACATTTATGTTTGTAACACACAGATTCCGGGGACTGCACACTTCAGGGTGGATATCCATATTTCACATTAATGTCAATGTGTGCTGCTGACGGATTTAGTTTCCCCGACCCTAAGAGAAGCTTAAAGTTATTTTATGCCGACATATTTTGTTCACTCCTGCTTTTTTAAGCCGCATGCATAGGAAAGTAATTTAAAATTTGCTACCGAATGCCCTGTTTTCCGTCTAGCTTCGGCATCCTCCACTTTGTTAAGTTCTGTTTTTTTTCTTGTTAGTTTTATATATTGCGCAAACTCGGCCCAAGGTCGACACCAGTTGCTTTACAGACGGACACATTTATTTTGTTAGGCAGAGGATGATTAAGTGATTTGCCGAGAGTCACCGGATGTGGAGCGTCCTTGCCGAGACTGGAACCCGTGCTTTGAGGTATGTTGTGAATTCTGCTGTGCGTGAGTCTGTGAGGGTGCCTGAAGTCTGTGTATAGTGTAAGAGTGTCTCTGCTGCGTAGACTGCCTGCATGCACTCGAGGGGCTGGGATGATGCCATGTGGGGCACCTCTGCTCCTGCGGGTGCGTGTCGCAAGTGACTTGCGTGTAACTTACAGTCATAAAGCAAGCATGTACATGGATGTGCCTGTACCAGCAGACGTCTCATTGCAGCACTGGGCACGAGCACTGCGCATCGGAGCACGGACCACGGACTACAGATGCAGGTACACTTGGGCGTCCAGCACACCGTGGCTGGCATGTTCAGACACACATACAGCGCTGCGAGCACCCACACAATGCTGTAACTAGATGTTGTTATCACTCAATTAAAAGTGGCGTCTTTTTATCAGCTGCTGAATGATGAGAGGTTGACTCGACAGTGGATGCATTCAAATCTGTAACCTCAGATTACACACAGGTCCCTGCAACCGGTGCATTACTGCCAGGTCTATCTTAGATGCGCATGCTGAATAGGAAGTGCGAGGTGTGCTGCACTGGGCCGCTTGCAGCTCAGAGGATGGTACCAGGCTTGCCACGGTTTCAGAAGCGCTGTCGAGGGAGATTCATTGCCCTTCCCCAGTTTCACCCACCCTCCCCTGCCTCCCCTCCAAACTTCACCGTTAGAAACATCCTGCCTCCTCCGGGGGCGAGCCTTGATCTCGAGCGGGGCCTGGCTGAGCTTCAGCCTTGAAGGGCGCACTGTGCTTCTCGGCGGTGCGTGGCCCAGACCTCCCCTGCCTCCCATTAGGAGCAGGCCGCAGGGCGGACCCGTTCCCCAGCACCCGTATCCACACCAACAGCCTACAGCCTGTTCTCGTTCTCACCCGATAGGTTTTACCTCCAGAGAGATACGGAGCTGGCAAAGTCGCCCCGAAAAGGGCTGTAATTAGGCCCCGAGAGACAGGGGAGGGCGCTGTCCGAGCCGGCCTGCCTGTGTTTAACACATTAATTTCCCAGCAACGGTGAACAGATCGCGAAGAATGCGCAGGGACTCCGTGGAAGATGCCAGACCTCTACAGTGGCAGCCATGGGGGTGATGGGGGCGCAGCCCCGGGCTCGGGTTGGAAAGAGTCTGCAGGGCTGGTGTTGGCGTGTGGCCATGGCTCCTGAAATCCCCCTCACACCTCCCAGCTCCGGCGATGAGACACACTCGCTGAACAGGAATCCAGCGAGCGCTAAAGAAAATGAAACTTACGGCGCATGGCAGAGTCGCATTCCGACGTGCGCGACCCAGTCCCAAGGCGCGCGTCAGAATCCGACTCTTCCATAGACAAGGCTGCGCGCGTGGCCAGCTCTTGTCTCCCCTCGTTGTCGGCTGAGCCGACAGCTATAGTTCTCACAGCGAGAGCGCGCTTTTCGCAGCGAGACCTAAAAAGGGAAACAGAGATGGTCCTCAGTGCTATCGCCCTATCTCCCTTATAGATGTAACTGCCAAAGTGCTGGGCCGTGTCGTTTTAACTTGCCTGATGAACTGGGCTGAGGAACTACACATTATTACTGACATCCAGTACCGATTCAGGGCTAGAAGATCAACTACAGATCAATGCTTACATTTATATTTATTGGTGGCTAAATACACCATTGCCAACAATGAAGCGGTTTATTTAGCCTTTATGGACCTCACCGCAGCATTCAACTGTGTTAATAGGGAGAAGTTGTGGGTTCTAGTGAGTAACTTAGTAACAGATCAAGATCTTACATTGCAACTGCTCGGCTAAAGTTAGGTATTTAGAGGGCGGAACCACTGAGTCTTTCCTTTGCACTAGCGGCGTGCGACAGAGGTGCATTTTGGCTCAGTTTTTATTTTCCCTGTATATAAAGGGCCTAGATCAAGCCCTAAGAAGCTTAAATGTGGATTCACCCAGGGTAGGCAGAAGAGCAATCCCTGTCCTGCTTTACGCAGATGATGCGGTCTGGCTGGGACGCACTCCACTGACTGGGACTACAACGACTGATAGATGGTTTAGTGGATTTTATGAATAATTTAGATAGATTTGTCTGCCAACTTGACTAAGTCGTTTGTTATAGAGGCAGGGACTAAATCACGGAAAAAATGTAATTATAGAATAGGCCAACACAGTTTAGAGAAGGTGCAGTCCTTCTCGTATCAGGGTATTTTATTTGACGGGCGTTCAAATTTCAAAGAACTAATTGAGGAGCAATGCAATAAGTTAGTGTCCAGCACAGGGGCAATGATGAACTTCGGCCGCAGACTAGGAAGGTGGTCCCCAGAGCAAATTATGAATCTGTATAATTCAATCTGCTGCTCCAAAGTTGTATATGGTGCGGAACTTTGGGGGTTCGTCGATTCTGATAAACTGCAGGTTTATCAGGAGAATAAATATTTGAGAAAGCTGCTTAAAGTCCCACAGTGCGTTCCCTCTTACATCGCTCACGAAGAACTGGGTGGAGCATTTATGGGGGACAAGGTCCAGGTCAGGCCCTTGCTAGCATGGCTAAAGATCTGGGTTAATCCTGAGGCCACGCTGACTAGGCATATAATCATGGATTGCCTGGGTAGGAGGGGAATGAACATTCCATGGTTGAAGCACTTAAAGGTAGTTTTTGAAAGCATTGGCTGTAAGGATCTCTTCCTAAACCCGACTGGAATTATAGGTTGGGATCAGGATAGAGTGAAGGAGATGTTTTTTAACTACAAAACCTCATGTAGAGAAGAGATGGAATGGGGTAAACAAAAAATTAAAGCTTACGGCTTAGCGAGGACCTGTGAAGGAATGGAACCTTATCTTGCCCTTGTACACAACACCCAGGACAGATTTTTAATCACACGTTTTAGGCTCAACCTGCTACATTATCTACTGGCTGATCCTGTAGGTTTTATCAGTTCTGTTGAGCTTAAGGGTCCTTGCGGTTGCGATAAACGACCTCCGCAGGATACCCTTCATTTTGTTTCATTATGCCCTTTTTATTCATTGCCCAGGCGCCGCTTTTTAGTAAGTCTGCAGAAAAAAAAATTTAAGCATGCTATATCTACAAATGGCCCAAAACCCCTTGACCCTGCTATGTATAACACATTTTTTAAGGTTAGCAGTTAAATTGAGAGAGACAAGAGGGACCTGTTGGAGGAAGTCCCCCAAAATTATGTGTCACGTGTGGGGGCTGGATGGGGGCTCATTGCATTGTAACTGGAATCGTTTTTGTATTCTTTTCCAAAAAATTTTTTTATTATTGTTATTTTAAAATGTACTTTCATGGTGTTTCTGAAAAATGTCGAATAAAGTAAATCGGATTAGATTTGAAAACGTTAATGTGTGGAGAGAAACTGCAGTTCACCAAGTCAGAAATCTAAAGTCAGTGCAATGAAAGGGTCGTCTTTACAGACAGCCTCTCTAAGTCAATAGAAACCATAAGCTAGAAAAACCTGTTAGCCACCACAGGTAAAACTACACTAAAAGTCCAAACTAGATGGGGCACATGTTTTAAGAAAAAAAACATATAAAAAACATGAAAAGAAGTTTCCTTGTAGCATTCTGTAGGAAAACAAGACTGAAATAAAGGTTGAAAGACAGGGAGGAACAGTTGAGTGTTGGCACGATCCTCCAAGAAAAAAAAAAGGAGGTAAAACCTGAGCCACTTTATTTTTTATAATCTTCACTCAGAAGGCGTACTTTCTCCACTAAGATTTAATAAAATTCTGTGAAAGTATATTGTGGGTGAAGATCCACATTTGTTTGGTTTTTAATATGGATCTCTTTCAGGTCTAGTTTATATTGCTGGTATCTTTCCTCTCACTATAGATCTTATGCTTTGGAGGAGTACAGAAGCAAGACTCCTGAAATTGTACTATCTTGAGGGCCTCTAAGCAGAGGAGTAACTTAGGCCACCATGAAAGGGGAAAGCTAGCAACAGGAATCTATCAGTGTAGCAAATAACTTTATGTGCTGGAAAATCTGAAAAGAAGCACCAGGGCAAGAGTTAATAGAAGTAGCAGCTGAATTTGAAGAATTTTTGGGAACTATAGGAAGATTAATGAGGAGTCTCATTAAGAAGATCTCAAATGGTGACACATGTATGCATCTGGTTCATCAATCATGTCTTCATGGATATTGAACAGGCATAGAGTAGGGCGCCGACATATGGATCCGGAAGTGGCTCTAGTACGTCTCCGTTATAGAATTTCACTTTTGGGATTGCAAATTCAAAGTGGGGAGAAGCTTTGGGAGACTGCTCTGTTGGTAGTTGTAAAGTCCCTAACAACAGATATGACTCAGTAAAGAGACCAGTGGAGGGACAACACTGATCATCAGGATATTTGAATTCTATGATCTCACTAAATTAGATTTCAGACTTCTATGAACTCACCTGAGAGCTGATAAACTGTTTAAACAAGAGATTCAGTCCATTCTCGTGATGGACAGGAACTCTCGACTGATAATCCTTCAGCAAGTGTGTGCAACATCTGTAACAGGTCTTTTCTCCATTGTGCCACATGTACTGACTTACACATGTTGTACCAACGGTTAGAGTGCAGGTAAACACAATAACTACCTCAAGTTGCAGCTTTGTGAAAGGAAAAAATGAGAAAGCAATTTCCTTTGTTTGATTCATCTGAATATATTACAAAAATAAGACCAATTTATTTTGTAACTCCAGGCAGTTTTCACTGTAAGAATTTCTAAGCACATTATAATATGTCCTCCTGTTAGACTTTGGCAACACCTCCGGGTTGTCCACAATGGAGTTAGCAGCACACCAGAGTACATGAGAAATCAACTGAAAAGTCCTTCTCTGCTGCTGGAACCTAGACAAAAAGGATTCAGTCACTGTGCAAGAAGGCATCGGGAAATAATTTACTGCACTGCTTATCCTCGCTTTAAGGTCTGAGACAGAGCTACTGACAACCAGTTAGTTGTTGTGCTTCACCATTCAACCTAGCAGAGAAACAGCATTCCGAGATCCACAGAGCCTCCTGTTGGGCAATAGAACTGTTGGAGCAGTGACAGGGTTGTCTTACAGCTTTCAATGAGGCCCCTGGAGAGAGACTGTGTGTGAGACTCCTTAGGCAAGAGTGCACTAAACTTATAGGAGATAGCGATGGTGGGTCAATCACCTTTGTACACATTCTCTGCTTGGGTGACACCAGGTAGTGCTGACAGCAGCAAGAGCGCCAGAGATGCAAAAGAGGTGGCTGCTGGAACAAAGATCCACAGTCTAACTAGCATTGCAGACAGAAGCAAGCAATGTTAAGCTAGATTGGGAGAGGCAATTTCAGGATCCCCTCATTATGTGCAAATCCTAGCACTGGCCAGATAAGGTTACAGTACTAATTTAATGAAGGTGCTTCCGCAGTCTAACTTTCACATTGTGCAGAGGAACCTCCAGGGCTCTAGATTTATTAGGGGCTTAGAAAGTGCTGTACTTGTCTAGAGAAGGTGGTAGAAGAGCAAGGGGTTTTCAGATCATGGACTGCCACACAAGGAAAGTGTATAAGGAGAAAGAAAGGGGTCCTCAGGAAGACAATTATCCTACTAAGGGAGACCTATTTTGCTCTGATCAATTAATGCACTGCATAAGGATTTTATTAAACTTAGTCCAGACTGAAGCACCTGCCAAAGTGATGGAGAAGAAAACTGAGGGACTTTGGGTCGACTTCTAAAGGTGAAACAGCCCACGAAGTGTGTAAATCTTAACTACATCAACAAAAGAGCTAGAGGAGAGAGATATTAGATCTCCCCAGAACGACTATATGGATTTCAAAAACACCACCATAAGCAATATTTTTAAACTGCAGACTGTCCAGCATCATTAGTCTTCCAACAAGAGGGTGTACCCGGTTGAGAGTGCTAGTGGGACCCCCTTTGAAAGTTAAGAAGCCATCTCTGCCAAAGGATATGTTGTCAGTGGTGGATGCGGCAACTGAACTGGTCTACAAAGTGTGCAGATTGCCAATGTGGCAACAGGAGTGCACTGGTGATGGTGGAAGTGTAACGGTGATGATAAATTGTGCTGAAATCCAGGACTGCGTGTTGAAAACTGTGTTATACAGAAAGTGGAGACCTATGAGGATAGTAACATTCTACAGTTTGCAGGTCTTCCCCCAGATACTCTAGCAAGGAAGCAAGAGCTAATAGCGTTAAAAAAGATGTAGGCACCAGAAGCATGTAGGCATCAATGGAATAAGGCATCCCACTGGGATGGCAAGGATTAAAACCCAGACCCAAAGAAACAAGGGAATGGCTCAACCAGAAAAGCAGCGACTGAGGTAAAACCATTTTGTTCACTAGGTTGGTAGAAATTTTCTGTTGTGTTTTGTCCATCCAATACTATCCTCTATTCTCTGGGCTCCCTCGGAGCCACAGTGGTCTGAATACTGATGTAGATCTTTGAGGATGTTAACACTTCGATGTTATAACATTCACTTTCTGTTTTGACTCCTTCATCTAAGTTTATTGCTTAATTCCTGTAAATTGGAGCCCACGATTTCTGACTTCATGGCGTTTAAAAAAAACGCTGATTAAACAAAGTCTTAGAACGCCACCAGAGGACCAATGTGGATGATACCAATCATACATCTCTAGAAAATGTTTGGTGGTTCACTGTTTACAGATGCCACGTGTTCTGCTCAAACGGAAAATATGTACCCAAACGTGGTGTAATGAACAACACTGTGCAATATCAAAGTGATCGAGTAATTCTAAAACAAAAACTAAATGCAAGAATTAAACATTGATTTTTAATATGGGATTTAATATTGCCCTTTAGTAACACTGGCTTGAGCTAATTTTAATAAAGATTATGCAGTTAGGTTCGTAAAGAACAAACTTTGTTTAATGGTCACCTAACCATGAAAACATCTCGAGGCACATCTGTAAAAGGTTATGGTTCTTAACAAGGTAGTTTATTCCAAGAGCACAGTATCCAATGTACTGTTACAGTGAATTACAACTGCATACATATATACACACACACACACACACATATCCACACACATATATATATATATACATATATATAGGCACACATACAAAAACACATATATACACACACACATTATATATATATATATATATATATATACACACACATACACACACACACACACACTATATATATATATATATATATATATATATATATATATACACACACACACACATACACATACAGATACATCAAAAAGTATCTACTGTAACCTAGAGAAGAAAAGATCTTCCAATGTCCAAAACCTTCTTTCTTCCCTTATGTGAATATTTTCAGAGCTAAGGAAAGAGATGCCTTCTTGGTGTTGGGCATAACAGAGTACGCTTTTTGTGTTGTGATTACAAACACAAGACATAATTCCACAAACAGGGTCGGATTGGGATCACAATTTGGCCCGGGCACTGACGAAAAAGTGGCCCACATTAAGGGGGCGTGGCCTACATTTAAGGGGCGTGGCCTACATTCGAGGGGCATGCCCTTTCATGAAACACCATTTGGTTACTCTTTGAGGTCTAATTTGTAGACAAATATTTAGTAAATTAAGCCTTTTAAAGCTTACAGAGCAAGTAACATTGGTAAAGACTAGGAGCACTGCAGTTCAGATAACTGAATACTTACTTGCAGTCTTAACGCCCTGCACAATGTCGTTGGATACTCTTTCCTAACCAGCTATGTCCTAGACTCTAATCATCACATAAACCAGAAATCTAGTATAAAGTCAAGGAGAAAGGGTAAGACTGGAATCTCTGGTAATAGAACATGTAATAACAAAAGTAAGAATTCACAAACGAGGAAAAGGCAGTCTGGGGTGTAAAGAATGCTGAAAAAATGTATCTGTACAATCTAGTCATACATTTATTTCACAGTCAGCAGGTGATGTCTATATACAAAAAACACAGTTTTATTCATATCTGTTGCTGCCTTAAAGTCTGGGCCATGGGGAGTGAAATAAAACAATTGCCTAGGATCACATGATCTGATTAAGATACGAAACCAGGAGCTGGGGAGGGAAAGGAAGGCCATAAACATCAGCCAACAAGATCCCCCATTGAGGAGGGAGTCACTGGAAATTATGAATACTATGAAATGTTATCTTAGGGCAAGCTTAGACTCTCCCAGAATAACAAAAAGAACATAGAAGTAGAATGGTGCACTCAGCAAGAGGTGCCGAATGACTTAGGGGTCAGAGCGCAGCCTCCACAGCATAAGACAACCAGACAGTGAAGCACTAAGGGGAATGAAATGGAAATTTTGTATCGGAAAAGCTGTGTTAAAAATATGGACATGTTTTTATAAAGTGTCCTCTTTAATTATCATGGTCCCTTTGCAGAATCATAAAGCATGAACAAATGGTTATTTTTTATAATTTTCTTACCATTTGACAGTTTTATGTAGTGTAAATTCAGCCCAAGACAAAGGCTATTTGAGTTCTATTCATGAGTACCAATTACAGTACACATGATCTGATTTTTTATTTAAGGGCCTGGGCGAGGAAGTGATCTGCCCAGAATCACAGGCTGTTGAGCAGACCCTGGGATTCAAACTTGAATCCCCATCTCTGCAACTCTGGCGTTAGGCCACCTATGCCTATGCAAAGATAAGGAATGAAAGTGGGAGGATACTGTTCTTGTGCAGGACACAGGCCCAAGGTGACAATGGCCTACATGCTGAGCAACTAAAAAAACAGCAAGGCCCCTTTCTGTCACAAAATTATTCAAGAACTTCAGTGCAGGAGCACCTGAAAAGAAGGGAAGCCCCTGCTATTACTAACCTACTTAGCTCAAGAGCACATGAACAGCAGTATGGCCCCTGCAATTAGTAAATTAATCAACCCTCCCCAGCCCTCCAGGCCCCAGGGCAATGTCTTGGCAGGGGAGCACAATGGTAGACAGGGGAAGGCTGAGGTGAAGATGGTGGGATTTCAAAACATCACCTAGCCCCCACAGCCAGACCCATTCTTCCTCGCCCACTGTGCCCTGAATCTGAGGGGCTGTGGGCGAGGTGTTAAGATTAACACCGTTTCTCAGCTGCGTGGGCCCCAGGGGGGCCGAGGTGGAAATGGCTCAAGGCCTGAGCAACACCTGGCCCCCAGGGAGGCCGATTTTCGCAGACAATCACCGCTCCCCAGCCCACCCTTGGCGTGATTGCTTTTCAGGGGCAGGGGGTGAAGTGAGGCCACAGCTAATAATCACTGCATGGCACACAGTGAAGCACTTTCATTTCTGTCTCTGTTTCCGTGCGCTCTGTGGGCCGTTTTTTTTTCTCCCCTTCCCAAGTTCACAGAGAGCAGATAGCAGAGAGCACTCTCTGTGAACTGAAAAAGGGGAGAAAAAAAACGGCCCACAGAGGGCACTGAGACAACGGCCCTTCGGCCGTTTCCCGAATGCCCGCCTTGCCAATCCGACCCTGTCCACAAATGAAGACTAAGTCCACAACTCTGCTCCGTCCTCGTTCCTTTTTCTGGTGTCATTAAATGAACCTTCCCCCTCCATCCCTTACATTGCTTGCAAATGTACCAGTCAAAAAACTAGGTTAGGTTTTCTTTTGTGACCATTTTTTTAAGTATAGGTTTGAAAACTATCCATACAGCATGCAAACAGAAATGTTTTAAAATAAAAGTACAGAGAACGGCAGACCCAGGGTGGCTGTACGACTTGATGGCGGGTACTGTGGTTGGTAGGATGGGAGATGTGTTTCGAACCTCATTCTTGGCATTAAATGCCTTCTGTTCTCCCGATCACAAATCCATACCCTACCAACCGCCCACCGCTTTATGATAGCCAGTTGTCCATTCGACTTAAGAAAAGTATACCTGAATGACATTTTTTCTCTTATTTCTGATTCTCTGCATGCAAAGGGGCAGCCAGATATGCGCTTGCTTTAGCAACATAACCCCCTCCTGGCCATCCGTGTCAGTCAAACTTTTTCCCACAAAGGGCACTCCAAGGGATGTTTATTTTGTCCCACATCTGTCGGAGGGATAACACTGAGATTCCATCCCTACCAAGTCCTCCCTTCCCAAATTCCCTTTCCTTCCACTAATATTACTCTAATGTTTCATGCACATGCATATTCAAGACAAGTTCTCTAAAACAAACAATGCAAAAACATGAAATAGCACCAAACAAACGGTTACAAATCCCATGCAATGACAGCATACAACGCTTTTCTACATATATGATGGAGTGCACATCAATTTAGTGGAAGGCTCTTTACCTGGGGTGTCCAATGTGTGTTCACAAAGGGCTAGGACTACCCAGATTTCAAAGGCTTAGAAATGTCCAATTATGAACAGCATCTACTCAGTAATTACACTTCGAAAAACAACTAAGTGACTTGTTTCTTCACAAGGCAATTTTCCCTCTTTTAACCAGGGAGCCAATACCAAATCCAGCTCAAATAACAGTATACCCCAACATTCCAGTAGCGGGGTAAGAATGTGCAAAATAGGAGGTAGGAAAGCACTATTCAATATTCAAAGTTAATTGTTTGATTACTAAAAACCATAACAAAATGTTAAAAAACATGTAATTCATATATACAAAGAACAAAGTTTTTTTTAAAAATAGGTTAATACAGACGCAATGCAATAATGGGTTATAGTTAAGAGTTTACGAGTATTGAGTTTATTGCCTATAGAGTTCGAGGGCTTGGGTAACTAAACCGTTGTAGCGTCACTTTAAAAATCTAAAAAGTGACACCAAGACATACAAAGGTATGGACTATTAATTGACAGTTGAAAGCAATGTTCAGGTTGGCCATACTGGATGAGCCAGAGTTTTTTAAGTGGTTTTATGGCGACAAATCGTCACAGCCAGCCAGCGGGAGATTTGCTGCCCTGTCTTTCCCCAGCGATTTAGCTGCTCGGCTGACAAATGTAGTGAACCGGATGTTCAACTTTGTATTTTCTGAGTTCCTGGCAGCTATTATGGCCTGACGACATGTGCGAGGTCCAAATGTATTCCACTCCTCCTGCAATAGAATCCTTCTGTCGTTGAGCAAAGAGGGCATGTGCAGGCTACATCCTCCATGCTTTCAGAGTGGTAGCTGCACTCCCTGCATTTGGTACTGACACAGGGGTGCCGCCATTATGGCAGATGCTTAAAAAAGGCCATTCGCCCAATCATAGGGCCATAAACGTTAGCTTCCAGAAAAGTGAAAATGTGCTTGATAAATAAGATGACTCAACCCCCGGTTTGAGGTCAGTAATAACGGCTCAGGCAGGTTTCCTTCTAGATAGTTTAGCCCTGTCGGAATGAAAAGACCAAATCCAGACACTGTGCTTGATTACGGTCTTTAATGCCTGTTGAGATGGGTTTGTTCCCCAATATTCCGTGACGCCGAGTAACTGTAGGGCGTGGGCCAGATGGCGCCGATGTTTTTGACTAGATTTGCTGGTCCATATTTCGTTCCAAAGTTTGGCCTCCAAACTATGTTCCCGGGACCTAGGACGTAGGAAAGCAGGGGCCAGAGAGAGGCAATTTCTGGAGACACATAAAGAATACAAATAATGAAATATAGTACACGACCATCTCAGGTGAACACATCAGGATAGGTGCAGTGCAGACTGGTTGGACAAGGGAGTGAATAACAAACTTCAGGACTGCGGTTTTTAACTTGTGGTCTAAGGACGCCTGGGTGGTAGCCAGGTCTACTCAGAGGGTCTGCGACTGTTTTACAAATTCAGTAATATTAAAATTAGTAAAAACCACTATGATCCGAAGACCCTTGAGGGTCTGCAAGGGTTACTCAGAGGGTCCGCAACTGTTTAAAAAAATTAAATATTAAAACTGGTATATTAAAATGAAGTACAAATAAAGAAGCGAAATAGAAAATTCGAAAAATGTATATGTATCAGATTGAGAATTAAACAAAATATTTCAATATTTGAGCATTTGTTTAGAGTATACTTGTTTGTGCAGTTTTGGTTATTGTTTGAGGTACATACAATTCATTGAAATTACTTAAACCGGTGATTCCCAGCTTCCAATAATGACTCGGTGAGGGTCCCCGAATTCCAACAATGATTCAGTGGGGTCCACAGGAGTCAAAAGGTTAAGAATCCCTGCTTTAGGGCAAAAGCAAAGACACAAAGGGAGTCGAGGTACCGCCCACAACACAAAATGAAAAGAGGAAGAGGAACAGCAGAAACGGAATGAGGAAGGGGGTGGGGTTGTCAACAATTGCAACAGATTGAAAATGCGGTGAACAATAAGAGGCAGAGATAGATCTGGCCACGGGGGTGGCGGAGGAAATAAAAACGGAAGGTGGTGGAGGGACACTGCGGTCCTAATAGTGGACATTAAAAAGCAAGCTAACGTGTTCAAAGACAAAAGCTTCAAGGAATGGAGTTTGTAGTTCAACTTCACAAAAGAAAAAGACGAAAATCAAGCATTTGCTCTGTCGTTTCAGGACAGTCATCGTCTGTGAAAAATTATTCCCATTTACAAGCATTGTATGTATTTTTATCTCGTCGATATCCGGAATCCTCACAGCAGATTAATTTATACAAATGTTGAATACCCCTGCTCTAGGCACTGCAAACTACTGCTGCATAAACAACTAACCACCAAAACAGAGCAGGTGATGTCAAAGTAGAAAACGCTAAATCTCACACGCATCAAATATTTTGAAATTTAAGTCTGTGCAAAAATATAGAATACCCAACAAGCTTTTCATTTTTATTCCTTGATTTACCTGCTAACACTCAAGAGCAAATGAACATATGTAGCACTACACGGAGTTCATGTAAAAGAAAGATTTGTAACCAGCCAAGTTGGATTGGTGGCAAAGTACATAAACATGAATGGCACAGTGAGTAGGAAGTACTACTTTTGTATAAATCTTGTGATGAGGTGAGCCCAGCCGAAAAATAATCCAGGTGGATAGCTGAAGCTATGTGAATAAAATTGTTAATCGCACTTACTAGGCACTGCATGCACTAGCTCCTTACAACTTCCCTCGTTCAAGTCACAGCTGTGGTTTCATAGAATGAGAGAATGTGGTGTAGATGGCAAGTCTCCTACACAATCATAAGCAATATATAGACTCTGTAGGAGCTGGACAAAAGATGCGCGTCAAGTGAGTCTTAAAAAAGTCTTAGGAATATAAAGTGCAGCTATAAATATACGACTGAGGGTGAAAGACTCACAAGTGTTGCCATACCAACTTCCAAGACACTGCTATAAACTGCAATACATGCTGTACGCCATGGATACTCAAAGCACGGCCCTTCCTGGTCAACAGGAACACTGGGCTGCTGTTTCTTCGACTCCTCGGCACTAGCAATCGAAAAATGTTAAATAGACAGGCAATCATTTATGTCAAGGTTATTTGGTGTTAAAGAAAGGACACTAGGGAGTCCTGGGCTTAACTTTTACTAACGCCTTCATTTGTAAAGACATCTTGCAGCAAAAAGTGTAAAATGATGGCATTCTCAAAACATGTATTTAATTTAACATGTAGAACCTTTTCACCATAGTTCAATTGATTATATTAGTGCATTGAGAATTCATATTTTAAAGTGATAGTTTTCAAACATGAATTTAGAAGCATTACTTCTTCCACCTACCATGACAAAAACGCCAATCGTGAGCTAAAGAGGCAACTCAGTTCTTATGTGCACTTTCTGGGTAGCCCGAGTTACTATTATATTTGAAAAACATTATAGTTTAATGAATCAAACACAGGAGCAGGTTTTGTACAGCGCATACTCTGAAATAATGTATTTCACGGTCCTTATATAGGTGATAATGAAGAAAAAAGAGGGGATGTGAAATGAAACAACTGCATAGGATCACACAATTTGGAAAAGCCAGAATAATTCTCAGGTTTTCCGCTTTCATATTGCTCAATTCAGCCATTAGATATATATCCTTTGCTTCGCCTACACCCACCTTACTACCAATTCCCTCCAACCTCCTCACCTGGCAGCCATCCAGCTGACATCTATGTGGCCCTCGAGCACATCATAGATCTAACTTTTGGGCCCTTAGGAAAATGTTTGTGAGCACCCATGCTCAACACAAATCTAGCCTCACCTGCTCTAGTCTTCAGGCACTCAAGTAAACTGCACTACATCCACTGAGAGGGAGCACCTTCAGTAGAGAAAAAAATCTGAATCTAAAAGCAATACGTAAGAGACAAGATTGGTACAGAAAAATGTGAGTCTTTCCTACAATTTACATATACGACTAGGTGCTCCCACCAAAAAAATAATGTTGTTGGCCAATGCAACTTATTACAATATCTTACTGTATTTTGGGGAGAATATGTGGTCTGTGGAAAGGATGGATTGTTTTTGTATTTTGTACCAAACTGAAAGATGTGCAAACATGTAGAGCCAATGACATGATAAATATTTATTTATACTAGTCAGTATCATCATTTCAAAACAAATTGTCTCAAGCCAGTTGCCTATTCCCCTCTGCCCACCATGCACTAAGAGCCTCGCGTTCCTCCCACTGCTTGCTTCTGCCAGCCTGTTCCAACTCTTTTAAGAGCCTGTTCCAAGCCTCAGCCTCTTTTAACCCTTCGGTTTAACTATTATAAAACAGGCTCAACCGTGGTATACCTATCATAAGAAGTGATTCATGCAGAGTGTTCCTCTCTGATTGGATCACCCAATGGGAGGTAAACAATAGCCCTTCTGCCTCACCTAGGTTCATCAACCTATCAGTCTAAGAGCCTCATCCAAAAAAAGAGCACAGGCGCACAAAGGACTGCAGCATCAGATCAGACATTCATGTGAGTTACACCTACCCAACACGAAAACACAGAGAGCTGTCAACACACCAGTGTGTAAGCACTAAGGAAAACATGGAGCCTGCAGAAGACCCAGTTGCTAGTGAAGTTTCATACACAAATATATAGGAAATATTGCATTTGGATGCTTTTCATTTCACGAGCATTCATTAAATTGTTCTGAACTCGACTTGATGTTTTACTGGACTGATAGACAAAAACAGAAATACTAGTGTTTGAATAACATTACAGAGCCATCGGCTACTTCCCTCCAATACTTTTGCATAAAACAAATCCATAGCATACCACTGTTTTCGAAATAAAGACTAAATTGAAAGGATTTTTTGGTTTCATCAATTGTGTAACCATATATAATTTCTAAACTATATGTTTTGGTGGAAGTGGTCGTATTCTTGCACACAATATGAATAAAAAAATTGTTAATTAAACAATATTTCTCACTTTTAAAACCAAAAGAAAGCAGCCACTGCATGCTAGACCTTTTTTTCGCTTACACACACACACACACACAGGTCTAACAAACGGTAAACATTGAATTAAAAATAATATCTTCAATATGCCCAAATCTCACAACCAAAAATAATTTTTAAAATGTATACTTAAAAATGACAAAAAAATGCACGTTTTGAATTAAATATCAGCATTCACGATTCTTCGCCAAGATAACACCTCTTCCCCAGCCTCCACATTTGTTTTTTTAATCGTACTTTTAACTGTAACAATGAAAAAGATATCAAATACAAATGGCTATGAACAATCAAAGATCGAACCATTCACAACTGTTCAAAAGAAAATCAGGTGCACACAATGTCCAATTAAGGTACCCATTTCCCTTTGCTGAAAACCAACACACTACTATACCAGCTGAAAACCTGCGCACAAGACCAACTGTTAACACAAAAATGACAAATGAACTGAAAGCAATGACAAACCCCTACAATTTGGAAACATTCTTTAAAAATAAGTACTTAATTAGCAAGCGCTAATCTTATAAACACATTTAAAGGGTCCACACGGTTACAGCTCGTTTCAGAAATAACATTCACTGTCCGAAAAGGAGTGGGGGCGGGGGCAGTTTTTAATTATCTAGCAATATACATGTCTATACTCGGTATATAGACTATACATATTTTAAGTCCATTCCCTTAGAATCTACTGTGTCTGTTCAGGACTGGTGCAACGTCCTTTTGTGTAGCTGCACAGCACAAACACCACCACCACAGTACAAACACTGGGTTAAGAAGAACAACACGGCAATGTCGCTGAGACCTATGCAAATGCTGCAGGCGACAGTAGTGAAATCCCCGCTTTCACTTACATGTACGCTGGAGACAGTGGCGAGGACCTGGACGCCTTAAGCACGGGCACCGGGAATTTCCACATAGCTGGAGCGCTGGCTTTCCATCTCAATGGCATGTTGTCACCAGGGCACTAGAGTGACAGTAAACAGCGTTTCCATAGCAGGCTGGCGGCGCGAGCTCCCATCCCACACGCGAGTGGCCCCCGAACCCAGCTGGCAGTGTGTGCCAGGGGGGCTGTCGGGCTTCTCCTTTTAAATCCGCCTGTCCCGCCTGGCTAGGGAGCCCGAGCCCGGCAGCGCACTGCAGCAGCAGCGAGCCTGGCGGAGGTGCAGCGGGAGGCGCGCGGCGCTGCTGCTCCACCTGAGCGGGGACACTGCAGCACTGCTCCGCAATCTGCACCTTCAGCACTAACCAGCCAACCCTCCCGCCCCGCCGACCCACGCCGGCGCCGAACAAAGACAGAGCGGAAAACAACGTACCTACTCAGAATGCACTTGTCATCCTCCGCGCAGTCTTCCTGTGAGCTGCAACAATGCCAACGTGAGATGAATCTCAGCATAGCCCTGGGCCCGGGCGAACAAATTCAGCAGCCCCGCTCCTCCCAGGGCACAGCTGCGGCCACACGGCGCACGGGGGCCATCGCGGAAAGAGCCCATTTAAGACAGGACGGTCCGTCCACTCCAGGTCTGAAGAGGCAGGGCACACCGGCGCGGCGCCCAGCCGCCAGGGTAGGCATGCTCTCCCCCAGAGCAGGCAGGCAGCCCTCACTCCCCGGGTCTCGAGCCCCCGCACTGAAGCGGGAAGATCCGCGTCTGTCGTCTGCGGTGCAGCAGCATCGTCCTCCTGGCAGGGACGCTATCTTCGGCAGCCTAATTCGATGCCCCCTCCCCCCTGACAGAGCGCAAATTGCTGGAAGTACTGACAAAGCAGACGGCCGCGCAGGTGTCCAGCTGGGACCGGGCTCTGGAGCGCTGGGGTCTGATGGGTGACCCCCAGGGGCTCCGGAGATTGACAGGGGGGCTCGAAAACAGCGCTGCCGGTAAACAGCAGTCCAGGCACTTCATCAAAGGAGCAGTCAGTGCACGGAGAGTTCAAGGTAACGGCCAAGGGAGCCTCGCAGCACATGCCCGTTCGATAATTCAATCCGTGCTAGGGGGCTGCTGCTAGCTAAAAATACAGAGGGTACACATTCCCAGCCAGTGCGTGCCCTGCTGCTGCAGGCAGCAAGGGGGGGAAACATTAAAGTAATCAACGGAATACTTCGAATTATAGATTCACAGAATTGCATTTGAAAGGACTGGTTTTGGAGACGAACACATATGTCCCCTCCCCTCGGTCTCATTTATTCGACCTCTTTAAAACGCACAAATGTGCCAAGAGCCACAAGCAAAAAAAAAAAAAGCATGTCCTCCAGTCTGCAGAAAACTCGATCAGTTGAATGGATATATATATATATATATATATATATATATATATATATATATATATATAAATAAATGTATACACACACACACACACACATTAAAAAAACACTTCTACAAGGGAGATAGCTGGAGCTATAGCATAGCGCTAAGTACCACCCAACAAGTACGTCAATGCAAGAGCCTGCACTCGAGTGGAGAAGTTTGTTCCTCACAGCGAGGGATTCTTAGCCAACTGGGCATCCTGGTGAGGGTGCGTTGCTTGGACGAACTTTCTAATGTCAACGGTGCCTCAAACAGACCTACTTAACTACATTTCCAAGCTGGGCCACTGCCACCATCACCAACATGTGCTTGTGTCCTCTCGCATTTGAGTGCATCCTGCAAGTCCACATAAAGTTCCAAAAACCATTAATGTATTTGTATATAAATTCACTTAAGGGAACTTGCAAGACCCTTTGGTGCTGTTATCTTTTTACACTACACCGTACGTTATTTATTTGTCCCCAACCATCAAATAAGGCAGTAATCTGGCTAACTAGGACATGTAGAAAAAGGTCTTACTGATTTGATTTTTCAGGGTGAGTTCTTTATTGATTATGACTCCCAAGGTTTTGGCGGATGTAGAGGGGGCGGGTGGCTGACTAAGTTCTTTAGGCCAGAAGTTGGAGCTCCATGGGTTCCGTGCGACTCCTCTGAGGATCACTTCTGTTTTATCTGGGTTTAATTTAAGGTGGTTGCTGTTCATCCAATCACGGATGAACAGCATGGTTTCCTGGAATTCAAG
This sequence comes from Lissotriton vulgaris, assembly GCF_964263255.1. Classification (NCBI taxonomy): domain Eukaryota; kingdom Metazoa; phylum Chordata; class Amphibia; order Caudata; family Salamandridae; genus Lissotriton; species Lissotriton vulgaris. The sequence continues at coordinate 892,686 of NW_028252132.1, forward strand.
GATGGTGTTAGGGGAGTCGTTAATCGGTAGTATCAGTTGGAAGTCGTCAGCATAGTTAAAGGTTTGGACTTCCCTTTCTTTTAGTAAATGGATCAGGGGGAGGAGGTATAGATTAAACAGATGAGGGGAGAGAGACGAGCCCTGGGGAACGCCACAGTGTTCTTAATCTTAGGGGCTGTGAAGTTTCCCAGGCGGACCGCTTGATAACGGTTGGTAAGAAAGTAGTTTATCCATTCCAGGGCAGAGCCTTGGATTCCTGCATCCCTGACACGGTCGATCAGGATGTTGTGGTCAACCGTGTCAAAAGCGGCAGAGAGATTCAACAGTACCAGGGCTTGGGGAGCGCCTCCATCTGCTTTCTCTCGCAGCGAGTCCAGACCTGCCAATACCACTGATTCGGTAGAATGAGCTGGGCGGAACCCTGCTTGGTGAGGGTCCAAGTAATCTGATAGCCAAAAGCATTTCCACCTTTCTTGAGCAATGTGAGCTTCAAGTAGTTTGGCCATATAGGGGAGCAGTGAAATAGGACGGTAGTTGGAGAGAGTTCCAGGATCTGCTCCTGGTTTCTTCAGGAGGGGGATGACCGATGCCTCTTTGAAGGCCTAAGGTACGTATACCTGGAGTAACGATTTGTTTAGGTGGGTCATGGCAGGTTCTGGGCAGGCTGTAAAGGCTTCTTTTAGAACCCACAGGGGGCAGCCATCCCTGGGGAAGCCAGATTTTACCTTGATTAGTAGGTCTGAGAAGACTTCTTGATTTATTATTGGGATTTGTTCTAGCTTTTGTTTGTTTTTAGGTTTGTTTTGACAATTAGGCTTTGTACAAATGGGGATACTTGCTTTGATGGTTTTAATTTTAACAATAAATAAGTTATTCAGTGAGTCACATAAGGATTGCGAAGGTGTGATTTTTAAAGTAACTCGGTCAGGGTTAGGTAAATTATTAATTATTGAGAAGATATCCTTTGATTGGTTTTTGGAAGTGATGATTTTACGTGAGAAATATTCAGACTTTGTGGTCAAAATCATTTTTTGTAAGTTCTAAGGGCTATTAGATAGGTAGTTTTGTAGTCAGGTGAGTATTTGCTTCTCCATTTACTTTACGCGCTTTGCTTTTTTCAAATCGTCAGAGAGGACTGTAGCTGGGCTGCTAGGCTCGAAACTCTGAAGTTTTATGAGATGCAGTAGCATAGTAAGGATGTCACGAGCCTCGCGCAAGCAGGAAAATTGCAGTTTTACTGCTTTTGGGGAAGTACAATTCAGCAATTATAAGGGCTCAATGCCCCCCCTCCCTCCAAGGCTCTGGGCCTGAGTGCCACTGCACCAATTGTAGCTACACCTCAGATTATGAGACATTTTCATAGAAGATAACTTGTCAAATGTATTCACGCCATGGCTGAAACTATCAGCAACATGCAGAAAGCCTTTCTATGATTGGTAGTTAATTGTGAAGAATCAAGGATGTGGGACCCTTCAGTTACAGCTGCATGTTGCAGGAGCTTCAATAAAGAGCAGAAGGGACTACTACCATTTTAAACCATAACACACATCTAACCTTGGTTTAACAGGCCTCAGAGCCAAACAGTCAAAACAATCAGAAAAAAAACAAGAATCTAAGTGTCAAAAGAAAAAAGGAGGGGAGCAAAGCGTAGGGGAATTCTACTATCCACTCACCCACCATGTAGAATTAACCAACAGCAAGCCCATGGCCGGATATGTTTACTCAAGTAGCCTTGGCTCTGGTAGAGTGTACGGGCACTTTTTATGGGGATGAGCCTAATTCAAAAAGCAACAATGCTGGTTGACTTATGGGACAATTTGTCTCTGAAGACTGCTTTCTATGGTTTAAGATCACCATATGTGACAAAGATCTCGATAGCAGAACAAGTATTTGACTAATGCCCATGACATGACCACTTAGCTACAGATGGCAAAGAAAAAGACAGCATGCCAAATCTCCAAAATAATAGTGACATTTTTGGGATGAATGAGGGGTGTTCTGAGAAACATTATTGCATTATTCTGAGGCAAAAAGGGCTTTCATGCCACTTATGTGGGCTTTAATTCAAATTGTGTGCACCCTATTGGCATAGAACGCCCTTGCTTTAAACAGTTCTGTTCTTATAAGTCAAGTATTTACATGGATACACAGGCCTGTACATTAATTAATATCAATGTACCTAGCTGAAGTTAAAGGAACCAGAAATGCTATCTTTTAGGAAATCAATTTCAGTTCATGTGAGGGCTTGTATTTGTATGGTTTATGCAGAAGACCAGAAAGCACAAGATTACAGGACTTCTAATCTGGTCAACGATAAATAAATAACAAAGACGAAGGACTATCTGTTGACGCTCGATGGACTCAATGGAAGAGTCCATCGAGAGCCAGTTGATTCTTGTCGGCAGACAAACGTTTTGCAGGTATAAAACTGATGCCCTATTTTGCCACATATTTGGAGAGAGATGAAATGCCGTCTAAAGGAGGCATGAACGGGTTTACCAATTTGGGTAAAGCCAATGGAATAACTTTAGAAACTTGAACTTGGTTGCTTGGGTTGTGGATTTTGTTTAGCCTAGATGGTGGATGGAGGCTTGTAGGCCGGGTTCAAAGACTCACAACATCGACATCCAAGAGGTCTGTAAGCGAGGAAAGACAGATTGCCTCCTTCTTAATTAGAAGCAGAAACCAAGAGAACAGTACTTGGTCAGGCTAGGCTAGAGCAATGGTTTTCAAATGTTTTAAAGACCGTACCAACTCCCAAGTGTGACCCCAAAAAATAAAATCGCCCCACCACCCCAGAATGAAAACCTCATACTATCAAATTGGCAATGTTTAAATTAAGTTATGTTGTGTTCCCCTGAAAAAATGCAATAAAAAATACACAATTGGCAACATACTATTCTGGTCATCCAGGTCTTACTAAAGTTTAGAAGTAACCACGAAGTAGGTTTTTTAGTATTGTTTTGGGTGGGGGAAGAGGGGGGACTGGGGGTAGGGGGGTTGAGGATTATTTGGAGTCCATTCCCCTTTGACACACCTACTTCCGATCAATATAGGAATCAAAGATGATGTTAGTGATGGCCCATCACAGAGTGGATTTTAGTCAGTCATTTTGTCACTAAAACCAAAGAACTTATCAGCATGATGCTGTTCTTGGCCAGAGCATGTCCCCCCCCCCCCCCCACCTCTGGGGTTAAATAAGGCCTCCCAAGGGAGCCTGCCCCTAGTTTCAAGATCTCTGGGCTAGAGCGACAGGGAACAACATACAACCTTGACATTCAGGACTCATGGAATCAGAAAAAAAATCGGTGAGGAAAGCAACGTGAGGTGGAAGCATAGAGGAGCTTACCTAACCAGCTGATTAGGAAAAGATCCCCAAAGACTGAGTTCCCTTGGCCATTCAGAAGGTACGACTGGCACATTTCAACATTAGATAACCACACCTGTATTTTGAAACTATGCCCTGCGGTGATTCCGCGCCCTGTTGGACTATGGGAGACAGATTGTCTCAACCCCCCCCCCCCCTCGAGTGTCATTAATGTGATGATGAGACTTGACTATGTTCATGCATGTGAGTCTTTTGTATCGTATGGTTTTCTTTAATCGAAGTTATTAAAAAGATTAATAAAACAAGCATTGGAAATGCAATAGGTCTCGCACCATTAGAGTTAGTGCTTTTAGAATTGTTTATGGGGTTTTTTTGTAAATGTTTAGCATTTTTGTTTCCTGTAGCCAATGCTAAAGAATTACAAATAAAAAAAGCCATAAACATTTCTTAAAGCTGTAACTGAAATGGTCTGAGACCTATTGCACTGTGTGAGGGTGAGGGGTTGAGGGTGAGTGAGGGTGAGGGGTTGAGGGTGAGTGAGGGTGAGGGGTTGAGGGTGAGTGAGGGTGAGGGGTTGAGGGTGAGTGAGGGTGAGGGGTTGAGGGTGAGTGAGGGTGAGGGGTTGAGGGTAAGTGAGAGTGAGGGTGAGTGAGGGTGAGTGAGGGTGAGTGAGGGTGAGGGGTTGAGGGTGGGTGAGGGTGAGTGAGGGTGGGTGAGGGTGAGTGAGGGTGAGGGGTTGAGGGTGAGTGAGGGTGAGTGAGGGATTGAGGGTGAGTGAGGGTGAGGGTGAGGGGTTGAGGGTGAGTGAGGGTGAGGGAGTGAGGGTGAGGGGTTGAGGGTGAGTGAGGGTGAGGGGTTGAGGGTGAGTGAGGGTGAGGGGTTGAGGGTGAGGGGTTGAGGGTGAGTGAGTGAGGGTGAGGGGTTGAGGGTGAGTGAGGGTGAGTGAGGGTGAGTGAGGGTGAGTGAGTGAGGGTGAGTGAGGGTGAGGGGTTGAGGGTGAGTGAGTGAGGGTGAGTGAGGGTGAGGGTGAGTGAGGGTGAGGGTGAGTGAGGGTGAGGGTGAGTGAGGGTGAGGGTGAGTGAGGGTGAGGGTGAGTGAGGGTGAGGGTGAGGGTGAGTGAGGGTGAGTGAGGGTGAGTGAGGGTGAGGGTGAGTGAGGGTGAGTGAGGGTGAGGGTGAGTGAGGGTGAGTGAGGGTGAGTGAGGGTGAGTGAGGGTGAGGGTGAGGGTGAGGGTGAGGGTGAGGGTGAGGGAGGGTGAGGGTGAGTGAGGGTGAGGGTGAGGGAGGGTGAGTGAGGGTGAGTGAGGGTGAGTGGTTGAGGGTGAGTGGTTGAGGGTGAGTGGTTGAGGGTGAGTGAGTGAGGGTGAGTGAGTGAGGGTGAGGGTGAGTGAGGGTGAGGGTGAGTGAGGGTGAGGGTGAGTGAGGGTGAGGGTGAGTGAGAGTGAGGGTGAGTGAGGGTGAGGGCGAGTGAGGGTGAGGGTGAGTGAGGGTGAGGGTGAGTGAGGGTGAGGGTGAGTGAGGGTGATGGTGAGGGGTTGAGGTTGAGGGCGAGGTGTTGAGGGTGAGTGAGGGTGAGGGTGAGTTAGGGTGAGGGGTTGAGGGTGAGTGAGAGTAGTTGAGGCTGAGTGAGGGTGAGTGAGAGCGAGGGTGAGTGAGGGGTTGAGGGTGAAGGTTTGAGGGTGAGGGGTTGAGGGTGAGTGAGGGTGAGGGGTTGAGGGAGGGTGAGTGAGGGTGAGGGTGAGTGAGTGAGGGTGAGTGAGGGTGAGGGTGAGTGAGGGTGAGTGAGGGTGAGTGAGGGTGAGGGTGAGTGAGGGTGAGGGTGAGGGTGAGTGAGGGTGAGTGAGGGTGAGTGAGGGTGAGGGTGAGGAGGGTGAGGGTGAGTGAGGGTGAGTGAGGGTGAGGGTGAGGGAGGGTGAGGGTGAGTGAGGGTGAGGGTGAGTGAGGGTGAGGGTGAGGGTGAGTGAGGGTGAGGGTGAGTGAGGGTGAGTGAGGGTGAGGGTGAGTGAGGGTGAGGGTGAGGGTGAGTGAGGGTGAGGGTGAGTGAGGGTGAGGGTGAGTGAGGGTGAGGATGAGTGAGGGTGAGTGAGGGTGAGGGTGAGTGAGGGTGAGGGTGAGTGAGGGTGAGGGTGAGTGAGGGTGATGGTGAGGGGTTGAGGTTGAGGGTGAGGTGTTGAGGGTGAGTGAGGGTGAGGGTGAGTTAGGGTGAGGGGTTGAGGGTGAGTGAGAGTAGTTGAGGCTGAGTGAGGGTGAGTGAGAGCGAGGGTGAGTGAGGGGTTGAGGGTGAAGGTTTGAGGGTGAGGGTGAGGGGTTGAGGGTGAGTGAGGGTGAGGGGTTGAGGGAGGGTGAGTGAGGGTGAGGGTGAGGGTGAGTGAGGGTGAGTGAGGGTGAGGAGTTGAGGGTGAGTGAGGGTGAGGGGTTGAGGGTGAGTGAGGGTGAGTGAGGGTGAGGCTGAGGTGTTGAGGGTGAGTGAGGGTGAGTGAGAGGTTGAGGGCGAAGGGTTGAGGGTGAGTTAGGGTGGAGGGTGAGGGTTTGAGGGTGAGTGAGGGTGGAGGGTGATGCAGGGACCTCAAAAAGTAAAGGAATAAGAGGCGTTTATGTAAAGTAGAAAACGACAGTATTGTGCATACGTTTTAGTGGGAGCGCTTGGAAACTAGACGCCTCAGAAGGCAGGTCTTTGTGTGTGAATAGATTTTGAGTGGAGGGCCACCTGCTTTTCTTTTTCCCACTGTGCTCCTTGTTGAATTTATAGATATGCTACCTCTGAAAGGCCAGCTCTGCTGGGGCAGAGTCAGTCGCTTGCCTGATGACAGGACACTTTGTTACGTGTTGTGTATACTTTTCAGCAAGCGGGGGGGGGGGCCGCCCTGACCAGTTTGTAAAAACGCTTTATAATGTAAACATATTTACTGCTCCTGCGGCGCCAGCGCACTTGACAAACAGAAGCTCAGGGCGGCTTTAATGTGAATCTGGCCCCGGTCCACCGGGGTGGGGAGGCGGGGGGAGGCTGCTAGGAGCAGCTGAACTTTCAAAAATGCAGAACGTGTCTTTCTGCGTATGGCATGCGCCGGGAAACGGGCGTCGCGGCGTGCATGTCGGCTCAGGAGTCGTATCAGTGTCGCGAGATGGGCTGAAATGAACTGGGTATGTCAGCATTGGGAGACCACGGAGCAGGATGGTCCCTAATCCGGCCTTCAGCGCCTAGAGGCTGTCCAAAAATGACAACCAGCGCTTAACAAACCACCTAAATGATGATAAAAAAAATAAAAAGATAAACCCGGGTTTAGTATTTTCAAGCTGAAAAGCATGCCTACTACTCTGGTGGCAGGATGACGCAATGTCCCCAGGACAGGCAGGGGTTGCACAAGTGCGCCGGAAGCGGAAGCTGTGTTCTTTTTGTGGTTGTGCGGGGATGCTTTGCCCGCGAGGTTACCAGGAAGGACGAATTTATTCATTCACATTTTTGGAGAGGAAGTGCTGCGCCCCAGGGGGTGTGATTGGAGGTCACAAACGCCACGGGTTGTTCGCCCTCAGGTTGCAAAAGTTTTTTTTCTTTCTCTAAATAGCGTTTGTTCCAAAGTGTATTTTTGCTTTATTGAAATGTAAAAACCACGTTAATATTATCTGCCTGCACGCCTCGCATCCATCTCAGAAGGATGGATGAAAGGCGGAGCAGGCCCTACTGATGGTACGTACACATGTGTGACCAGCAAGTTTAACGCGAGCCTTTATAAATGTTGCATTAGTCGATCCTATTTATGAAAGCTTATGTGCTGTATGATGACGTCACCGCGAGTCTTTTCAGACTTGCCTGTGGATGACGCCCACATTTTAAGTTTTACTGAAATAATGGACAACAAATGAAGCCACAACAGTCAAATCAGCAAAACTACTTGAACGAGTAAATAACGTGTTTGCAACTTTCAATGCATTACTTTGCTTTTACAGTATGATAGGAAATATGTTTTCCTGTTTTTTAAAATATTTTCACATGCAACGAACCAGCGTGCCTTTCGATGGATGTTTGTTGTGTTTTAAAGTTAAACATAATTGTAAACGCCCTTTCTCTGTTTACTAAACCTTACGTATTTAAGGGAGGGGGGGGGGGGGAGGGCGACGACGACGACGAAGTGAACTTCGGCTTTACACTCTTTTTTTCCAGTGTTAGATTTTGGGTTGTTTACCAGGGTTGTCCTAGGGCTAAAGGCAGTTGGGCACGGTTTCAGCCGGGGGTAAGTAAAAAGAGACCCTTCGTAAATATTTTTTAAAAAAACATGAAATTAAAATAGAAATAAAAAGAGGGATTGGCCCCAATCTGTTACTGAATGGACTTCAATTTAGTCGGCCATGCACGTGTGCGAGATGCTGTCACTCACAATGAAGAGAGCCGGTGACTGAAATGGGCAGCTCTTTGCTCCACATTGTAGGCTGGGGGTGAGTGGAAGTAAATTGTGTTTCATCGACCACCAGCCTTTAAACTGTTCAGTAACTCCATCTCTAGGATTTTAATAGCTTTGTGTTAAATTGTGCTAAATTGTGTTTGTATTTTTGAAAAAGATATTGTGCGTTTAGAAATAATTGGAAAATACATGTTTAAGGTACAGGGAGATAGCTATTTTGTAAAGAGCAAAACCAGGCACCACAATTAGCAATTTTGTTGATGAATGAAAATGCGGCTTCTGAAATATTTTAACGGCATTACCCGATAAACAATACACGTTAGAAGTATACAAAAGTAAACTATTAACCAAATGTAAGGGACGTGACATGGGTACTTTAACAAAAAAACAACAACAAAAACCCCACATAATCTGATGTAACAGCATTTACGAGTTGAGCTGGGGGATGGGGCGGAGCTGGTAAAAAAAAAAAAAAAGACGGAGGGAAAGCAGATAAGGGGAGGGGGGAGGAGAAATGCGACACGGCGGGAAGGGGAGGGGGCGGAGCGGGTAAAATAAACAAACGAGACGGAGGGAAGAGAGGGGAGGGGGGAGGAGAAATGCGACACGGCAGGAAGGGGAGGGGCGGAGCGGGTAAACAAAGACGGACGTGCACGCGCTTTTAAGCTCAATGCGCATGCGCATTGAGCTTAAAAGTCACGGGCACTGCAAGGAATCGCCACGATTCCTTGCAGTGTGGATAAAGAGTGGATAAGTCCCAATACTCTCGCTTGCTCGATGCGCATGCGCATCGACAGGCGAGACCTAAACAAATGTGTATGTCTGATTATTGAATATGGAGTAAGGACCAGTCCGGTTGTGTTATCACTAGAGAGAACTATAAAAGTCTACTAAGGCTGTCCTGTCTCAGGGTAAAACATTGTGACGAAGTGCGACACCTGGAAGAAGATTGATCTGAGAGATGGCCCACTACGAGAACTTTTCTGTCAACAGGAATAATGGAGAGAAACGTGTGCAATTGTAAATAAGTCTGTTGTCTTGTTAGCCTGCACCGTCAACACTCGTCATAATTCCACTTGCAGAATGACTTAACAGCTCCAGCATATTTACAGAGTTATTTATGCAAGGTTCCCGAAATAGAATCCCCAAGCAAACTTGGAAGAGTCCAGCACCAAGCTTTATGATACTGAATAGCATATGCTCGAGACCACAGAAGTTTCTGGGAGCATGCAACTACCTACTTCAGGTCAGAATGCAGGTTGGGTTTACCAGCAGAGACTCGGAATGCAAGTCCAATAATTGACCCTGTGTTATGATAGGGGAAGCTGCTAAGGAATCACTGCTGACGCGTATACAAGAGATAATTCGCCCCCCCCCCCCCCCCCCCCAAAAAAAAAGAAGCCCAAAAGTCCCCAATAGCACCAACTCTCTCCAAGGTGCCTGCAGTCTCTTCTTCGGGCAAACATTATATTGGAGTGAAGGAAGGTTTTTGCGAGTCCAATGTCTGAAATAACCTCAATAACACTCACAACGTAATTTGTTTGTTTGTTTGGCTAGACTGACGCTTTAGACTGCTTTATACTTCAAAGTAGACGTAATTTTTCCAGCTACTTGTCATCACATTTCTGGCAGGGGACATGCACGTTATTCTGACTTTAATTCTCTGCAATACCTTTCTCCGCACTTGGTTTTAAATCCATTCTATACCTCTAACCTTTCATGTGATGCTTATTCACTTTTCTCTTTCAACTACATCCATGGAGTTTGCTACGAAATTTAAATGTGCTGCTCTACTTTCCCAAGTTTTTCTTGTTCCCTATACAGGATGCAATAACTGCAAAATACACGCCACATCACATTTCTCTCAGTCAAATCTTTATTGACACATTATACCTTAGCACGTTAAACTATTACAGCAGCCAGCAACTTTGCTATATTTTCTAACCCTACGGAGCAAAAGAAACGCCCACATTTCTTTCATTGTCTGTGGCGCCGTTTCGAGTGTGCACGCAACATCTGCCTTAAAATGCAGCTGGGACATCCCAAGATTGGATCTGTTGACGCATCTGATGAGCACCCATTTCTGGAGCTGTCCCATGAACTTGCCATTGCTTCGGGACGCTTTCTATGAGCCATCATCTTCCCATATGGCTTCCGGCTCTTCTAATGCAGATGCACTGCAGGATAACACACCTTCAGTGGTGACTGGTGGTGCACATCACATGTGCTTTTTGTATCTAATTAAACGCGGCCATAGTGGAAACCTAGTCTGCGGATGATAAATCAGTCTTGGATTCTCTTGACACTGGAACATTGGATGATATGTTGGGAGCTTCCGGAGATTTTTTTAAATGTGGCCATTGTCGTTTTAAAATTGATTTTAATGGTTTTCTTTACATTAAATTTTAAATTGGCATATTTGTAGACGTTTTGAGTTTGCTTGGGTTGTGAAAGTATCTATTATTCATTATATGCTTTATGTTTTGGACTAGTTTTATGTAGAAGCTGAGCCTTTCACGGGCAAGGGGAGGGTTTGCCAAAGCCTTGGTGGACCCACTTGGATTCTCCTCTTAGTTTTACAATCTCCACATTTTAGAAAACTTACACTTCGTTCTGTTGCCTTTTACATATTTCATTTCTACAATATGATTCTAAGTAATGCTGCACAAGCTGCTCGTTTTTAGACAGCCTTTCCTGCAACACAATCCGTACACTTCGTTAAAGGCTAGGGACATAAAACGAGATATCCTAGTACATATGTTGCCCACTCAAAGACCGTTTCTACCACATAGGTAGATCACTGCATCAGAGCTGTACCTCTAAGACAGTGGTTTTATTATATAAACAGTGCACAGTCCACTAGTGGGTCAGAAGGGACACTCCAGCCATAATGGTCCTGGGACGACTGTCGCGTTCGACATGCAGCTCTGACAATGCTGATCCTGCGCAAGGGATTGTCAATCCAATTCCAGATAGAGTCACCCAGTGTCTTAGGCTATCCTAAGAGTTCAGGCAGAGGGTACACCCACTGTGCTCTCAGAATAGGGATAGAGCTAGGCAGGGATATTTAGAAATCTTATCCTAGTATGTAAAAGGAAAACAACATTTATAACCAGAAAATTAGCTAATGTTATTGTATTTTACTATACAGAGTCAGGAACTAAGCAGCAAGAGGTTGTTCTACTCTTGAACAAGCAGCAAGTGATTGTACTACTTTAGAACGCTGTCCATCAAAATCCTAGAGGCACAAGGGAACATCTTGAAATATACGGATAATCATAAATAGAAGGTAATAGTTTTAGAATGAAAGCTCTAGGCCAATTATAATTTAAGCAACAGCCAATATTGATATAAGAATATCTCTTTTTAGACCCCAGGTGAATGACTAATTATAAAGAATACAAACCAAAGGAATATGTTAACTAGGAAAAGTGGAAGAAACACGAGTAACATGAGATAAGGTAATGACATTTTAAAAGTTACCCCCTGTTGTGATTCAACATGCACCATGGTGGGAAGAAGAATAAGGTGGCTATAGCACGCAATCTCTGGTTTGATTTCACAAAGGTTTAAGATTAACAACACCAAGAGCCCATATATAAGAAATGATGATAATCTGAGATAAAGTCTTGATGAGATTCAATTATCATAAGAAATATGTAATAAATAGTAGATATACGAGTTGCCTTGATAATGTTGGTGACGAGAAAATTAATGATTGACATATTATATACAACCAGGATAAAACCAGGTTAAAATAAAGGGATGATTATGAAGGGTGCTAAACACAAGCCTAATAGGTTGGTTTATGATGCAAAGAAAACGCACAATAAAGTATGGAGAGACTGTGCAACATTAACTGTAAAATGGATTAAAATTATGAGGGAGCATAATAATGTGACTGTATTAGAAAGGTTTGATTTACTTTACATACAATACTTATTTAAGTATGTCTATTCACAGAATTTCTACGCAATTGGCAACCATCCAGTGCCTGATATAGGAGAGAGGTATCCATGTCGTTTTGAAAAAGATGGTCAACTATAATTAAACCATCGAAACGCGTCGACGCCCAGATTTACATAATCAAGGGCTAGAACTTACTCCATAGATATACAAATTCAAGCGTGTCCTGGAGTTGTGTCTTGACATTCAGGTTCCCTGATATGTACATAAATGACAAATAGGATTGTCTGTTGTGTTCTTTCCGTTTTTCCCCTTCTTTTATGATTCTTTATGTATTAATCAATTCCTCTAGTAAAGGATTGTTTTTTAATATTAAGAATTTTTTATGTAATGTGATGTTTATGTATATTTTCTTGAATGCATTTGTAATGTACTGTTTTTAACCTTGTGGAAATATTCACAAAACTTTTTTAACAAAAAAATAAAGAGGAATTATAGAATTCGTTGTTTGGTTTCCAAACATCCATTTCTCATATATGGGCTATGTTGATGTAAAGTATACACAATTGTGTATTGTTAGATTGTGTCCCCAAGGGATTTCCCTTTTCTCACTATGATTAGTACTTCAATCCCTTGGGTGTAACAGGGTCTCTCTCTAATTATTACCTATATTTAGAAATCTAACTGCAATGGTTGGACTGTTAATTCTTTTCTTCATGTTCACAATGCTGGTTAACTTGCTTTGTTTAATCTGCTTAATAATCGCAGCTCATTCTTTCTATGCAAGATTACGATTTTTCCAATAAATGCATTGAAAACATACCTCGTATCTTCCCTCAGTTAACCAAGGGCATACTAGGAGTAAACAACAAAATCCACGATTCCCATGGGGAATCAGAGGGTCCTGTTCAAGGTTGCCGAAATCATCTGTTACCCTGGTTGGTTTAGGGGTTCAGGTGAGGCACTGCGAGCAAGCTAGGATTTGGCCAACAGATTCTGATGATGTACATCAGGGTTCTCCAAAATCTGTCAATGCCACATTTTTAGCATATCCCCATTGCTGCACCCTTACTAAAGCCCGATTGGTGGGCATCAATTAATTCGTTGCTATCCAGGTGTTGTCATTTGCAGGGGCACACATCTTTCTAGGGTTTTGGATAGAAGAGGTAAGTTCGAGACTGGTCTGTAATTATTCAGAACTTTTTTGTCTAGGCCTGTTTTTTTTTTTTAGCAGCGGCGTGACTTACCCTACTTTGAGGCAGTCAGGAACGACTCCGGATCTCAGGAAACTGTTAATGATCTTGCACCAGAGCGGGGCAAGGCAGAGTTTAAGCTTTTTGGTCAAGTTGTGGCGGAAGAGGATCTAGAGCGTGTGAGGCGGGCTTAGATGTGGAGATCAGGTTGACTATCTCATCTTCCTGTATAGGGATGAAAGATTTCCAGGATTTTGAAGGAGGCTTGTATGAGGCGTCCTTGGTTCCAGGCGGGAAGATCTTGCTGAAGGGATTGATGTTGATGTCCTGAGAGAAATCGATCTTGTTGATCTTTTCCTCAAAGAAGTTTGCGACATTGTCACATAGCTCTTTGGAGGCTTGCACTGAGGAGGTAGCAGGCTTGGAGGTTTGTTGTCTAATGATGTTAAAGAGCTACCTGGGCCTGTTTTTGAGTTGTCCAGTGCAGTGCAGAATTTTTTTTTGTTCTGTATATGTTTTTTGGACTTACAGCGAGCTTCTTTGAGTTGCTCATTGCGAATGTCGGAAGGGTGGCTTCTCCATAGTCTATCTTTGGCTCTTAGTTGTCTCCTTTCGGAGTTTTGTGTCCGAGTTAAACCATGATCTTGATGAAGTGCTCCTGCTTCTTTTTAATTTCAGGGAGGCTATTTGATCAAGGTTGGGCGTCATATTTGAGGTGTAGTTTGAGGTAAGTTCTGTTGCGGATAGGTGATCCGAGAAGCTGGGGAGGAGCGAGCGTATCCTTTCGTCTAGGTCAGTTAAAGGAATCTGTGTTACATTTCTGGACCATTTGGGAGGGTCTTGCGGGGGGCTGGAGAAGAGCTTTTTGGTTGATATGGAATAGGATGTTGTGGTGGTCGGACCAGTCTACGGGGAGGACGTGTGTAATGTTGAGTCCACTCAATTAAGGGTGAAAAAGTAGATTTATTGGAAGAGAAGCACAGGAGCAAGGTAGGGTACAACCTACACAGGACTTCTTCCCAGCAACTGTAACACACAGAAGCCAGGAAGAGAATCCAGTGACATAAAGGAACATCAAGGCAAAACAATTCTAAGCATAACTTAAAGGGGCAACACGACACATCTTCTTCCTTATGAAAAACAAAAAAACCCAAAATGAATCAACAAACAAAATCACGTAACCATATGGGTTTGGAACATACACGTTTCTTACCGATAACAAAATTATCTATACAATTGGGATTCGTGATACTGGTGTGATTGGTGTGGCAATTGGAAGAACTATAATCAACAGCATTGTGAGCATCATTAACATTTCCAGTGGAAACCAAAACATCCTTACTAGAAACATCAGGAACAGACGTAGATTCAGGTGGAGCAGAAATACTTTCAGAAAAGAGAAAACCACCATGATCCTCTTTTTGAACAACAGGAGGATTAGAAGATATGTTAGGTAAACTTGCAGGATTAACAGAACAGGATTCATCTTTTCCTTTGTAAATAGCAATTCTCTTCAAATTCCAAACTTTACCATCACTCAAAAGGACAGCATTGCGTAAAACTTTTTTAATCATTAAGGGTTTTGAAAACTGAGATTCACCTTTGCGAACCTTCCATGGTTTTTTAACTTTGACCATTATTCCAGTTTTAACACTAGTGGAGCCAGAAGCAAATTTACTATCAAAATCCTTCTTGTATTGGAGATGTTTCTCAACAATATTGTCCTTAATTTCATTCATGCATATATTTAAACAGTCTTTTTTATGCAACCAATTTGGGTTATATTTGGTTCTAGCAACACGGCCTCTCATAATCTCAAAAGGAGACATCTTTAATGCATCATGAATATTGGTTCTATAGGACCAGACAGCTTTGTGAACACCAAGTTCCCAATCATCTCCTTTCATTGTGGCAAGTTGAATGGCACTTTTCAAAACTTTATTGAATCTCTCGCATAATCCGTTACCACTCGGATTATATAATGAAGTGGTTTTATGAATTATGCCAGTCTTGTCAAAATAAGATTTAGCCAGTTTAGATAAAAACTGGACACCATTGTCACTAATAATTTGTGTAGGAAGGCCTTCTTCCATAAAGACTCTATCAATAAACTCTAAAACTGTGGCTGAGTCGACTTTATCCACAATGGTAATGCAGGGCCATCTTGAAAAAATATCAATGATAGAAATCACGAATTTGTGACAAACTCCGATAGGTCCCATAATATCCATAGCAACAGTATGCCAAGGACCATCAGGAATTATAGGTACACACATGTCAGGTTTCAAAGTATTGAGAACTTTGTCAGAGTTGGAACAAACCACACATTCTCGTACCATTCTTTCAGACATCACATCAATACCTGGCCACCAGTACCATTGCTTGATATTTTGCTTGGTCTTAACAATACCACAATGATCCTTGTGGCATAACACTAAAATAGAGTGCCTCAACGTTGCAGGAGGAACGGCTTTATCACCACGAAAAATCGTATTATCTAAAACTGTGAGTTCATTCCTGACCTCCCAGAATGGTTTAAGATCAGATGGTAACTTACTTTTTTCCAGCCACCCCTTACGAATAAAAGAAACAACAGAGGTCAGAACATTGTCTTTAACATACTCTTCAGTCCAAGTTTTCTTCTCAATGCAAAAAGGATTCTCATCATGAATAAGAGCAACTTGAAGGGAATCCCATTCACTAACTGTACACTCTTGCAAGTCTGAGGGCATGCGTGAAAGAAAATCAGCAATAACATTGTTTTTGCCAGGGAAATATACAATTTTGATTATAAAATCTTGTAAGCGCATAGTCATCCTAGCAATTCTAGCAGTGGCATTGTAAAGGCCATCAGTAGAGAGGAGTTTGGTAAGGGGTTTATGATCAGTTCTGACTACACAACGTTTGCCCCATACAAAACTTCGAAAATGTTCTAGGGACCAGACAACAGCAAGAGTTTCTTTTTCAATGACGGAAAATTTGCTTTCAGGAACAGAGAGAGCCCTGGATGCAAAAGCGACAATGTGTTCTTTCCCAGAATCATCAATTTGTGAAAGAACGCTGCCTAAACCCTTGTTACTGGCATCGACCGTAATGACAGACTCAAGGTCTAAGTCAAAAGGGGATAACACTGGGGCATTAATGATATCTGACTTAATACTATTGAATTCATTTTCACAAAGGGCGGACCACTCAAATTTGACCTTACTTTTCAAAAGTTGTCTGATATTAAAAACTTTACTAGAAAACCCTTTAACAAATTTAGAGTAGAATTCTACCATACCGAGGAATGATCGGACATCATCCTTGCTGGTAGGAGAAGGAGCTTCTTTAATGGCGTCAACAAGTTTGGGTTTAGTCGAAACACCATCAGAACATAGAACATGGCCTAAGTAAGTTACGGATTTCACTCCAAAATGACACTTGGAAAACTCAATGGTTAACCCTTTACCGTCCAGGATTTTAAGAACCTCTTCAAGAATAGAGTTGTGCTCTGATTCATCCTTACCATAAACTAAAATATCGTCCTGGAAAAATTTAATTTTGGGATGTTTGCCAAATAATTGGTGCATAATGCGTTGGAAAATGGCAGCAGCAGAGGCTAAGCCGAATGGCATCCTCTTAAATTGAAAACAACCCATCGGGGTGATGAATGCAGTGAGGTGCCTGCTGTCGTTATCCAAGGAAATCTGATGGTATGCGGCAGAAAGATCCAATGTAGAAAAAATGGTGGCACCTTTAACGGAAGACAGCATTTCAGAAATTTTAGGTAACGGAAATTTGTCAATAACAATGTTCTCATTCAAATGGCGAAGGTCAACACATAGCCTAATTTTGCCATTCGCACGTCTGGCGATAACAACTGGAGAAATCCATTCAGAGGATTCTATAGCCTCAATGATGTCCTCCTTAACCAACTTGTCTAACTCTTTTTCAACATCATTGCGAACTAAGATAGGTATGTTTCTAGCTTTAAAAATTTTAGGTTTAGCGTCACTTCTTAAAATAATGCGATGGGAAAAGCCTTGTAGATTACCAATTTTCCCACTAAAAACTTTAGGAAACTTTTTAAACATGGAATCTCCAATTTTCTCACCGTCATCAATTATTAAAACAGGTTCGGGACTATTGGGATTAAGAATAATATCTAAATTGTATTGATCTCTCCATCCAAGGACAGAAGGACCACGTTTAGAAACATAGAGTTTCCCTAGGGAATTCCTATCTTTAAATCTGAATTTTAAGGGTTTGAAACCAACAATTTCAATCTTTTCTCCCAAATACCCCTCAGGAGAAATATCAGAAGCATAAAAATCATTACCTAAGTACTGTGCAAAATCAGAATTCCACACTTTTTCATTAACAATAGTGTACGGGGAACCAGAATCTGCATAAATGTTGATGGGAACCCCACCAATCCTCATGTCACACATAGGTTTTTTAAGAACATTTCCTTTGAAGGAGTCATTGATGTTGAAGATAAAAACTTTCTCAAGTGGTTTCTGAACACATTCATCTTCCATAGAGCAATGTGAAATTTTTTTAATACATTCGTCTTCTACAGAACAATGTAAAACCTTTCTAACTAGATTTTCTTCATCACTAGAATCAGAGGAATCATAAATCACCTTTACTTTTTTACTCTTAGACCTGTGGCAAGCTCTGGAATAATGACCAATTAATCCACAATTGGAACATTTTTCCTTAATGGCAGGACACATTTTAAAATTAGCCAGATGTGAACTACTTCCACACCTGAAACACTTGAGGTTGTCTGGATTTTTATCCGTCTTCTTAACCTCAACAGGCTTAAGTTTATTTTGGAACTTCTGTTTATAACTAGACTTACTTTGAACTCTAGAAACAGTATGCTCCGAAACAACGTTAGGGTCTTGAGAAACTTTCTCATTAATCTTAATAGCTTTGGCGCTGCGACCTGAAAGTTCAGCTTTCCTAACAATAGCTAAAATATCTTTAAGGTCAGAATCACCATTAATCCAAAGTCTATCTTGGATTGATGGATCTGACGCATGCATCACAACTTGATCCCTTATAAATTGTTCTTGAAGGTGATCAAACTTACAGTCATCAGCAATTTTTTTCAATTCAGAAATATAAACATCTATAGTTTCTCCAGGTTGCTGTTTCCTGCGAAAAAATTTATACCTGGTAATACCAATGCATACCTTTGGAGAAAAGTGGTTATCAAAATCAATTAGAATATCATCAAATACATTAGAATCTCCACCACCAGTACATTTTGACATTTCTTCATATACTTTTAAACCTCCAGCACCAAGAGAATGTAAAAACAATTTCTTTTTCCTTTCAGGTTTCATCTTTGCCTCTTCATCGATGGTGTCAATAAAGTTTAGGAAATATGCCTTCCATTGAAGCCACTTCATGCAGGGTTCTGATCCAGATGGCCAAAAGGCTTGAGGCGATTGAATTGTGAAGTTTTGAGTAGCCATGAGAAAGTCAACAATGAAGGAAAAATAAAATGAAATAAAATAGTCTTACTTGTCTTGTAAATAAGTGCTGAAAATGCTGATGGAAACTGCCTTGAACTGCTTAGGATTGAATGGAGGAGCGCTGTAAAATATCGCTTGACGAAAACAGATGCAGCGCTGAAGCGTTTGACGAGGAACAGATGCAGCGTTGAAACGTGGATACGTTGTTATGGAAACGCTGATAACAAAATATGGCCGCCGGCGTCTTTCGTCAACGCGTAACGTGCGTCAAACGTAGTGAAATGACGAGCAGATGACGCGCCGTCAAACGTAGTGAGCTGACGAGCAGGAGACTTGAAGAATGGCAGCACTCGAGAATGGAAGTTGCTGCGAGAATGGAGACGCTCGAGAATGCCAGCGCTCGAGGTAGGAAACGCTCGAGATTGAGACGCTCACTGCCCTGAATATAGTTATTTAAAAAATGCACCTACAACCATGGGCTTTTGGAGATAAATTCGACCCAGCGCTGCGCTTCAATTAAGGTAGAAGTGAAATCAGGAATGATAGCGCACACGGAAACGGGGTCAAAATAACGAAGAAAGTTACTCACATGGCATAGGTGGAGCAGGAGCAGTTGGAGGCAGTGAAGAATCAGTCAATAGTAGCAGTAAAGGCAGTATTCCAGAAAAGGAAGTTACCAAAATGTAAAGGTGTAGTCCAAGGAGATAAAAATTCAGTAATAATAAAAATTAGTCAATAAAAAATTTTTTTCCTTGTAAATATGAAAAAAAGAAAAAATATTAAAGATCAAAATCATCAGGGTTCATGGGTTCCTAGTGCTTCCAGGATCTCGTCGCCAAAATTGTAATGTTGAGTCCACTCAATTAAGGGTGAAAAAGTAGATTTATTGGAAGAGAAGCACAGGAGCAAGGTAGGGTACAACCTACACAGGACTTCTTCCCAGCAACTGTAACACACAGAAGCCAGGAAGAGAATCCAGTGACAAAGGAACATCAAGGCAAACAATTCTAAGCATAACTTAAAGGGGCAACACGACAACGTGGTCGATTGTCACGGTGTCATTTTAAGCAATAATAGCATCTACGGTTGCTCCATTATTTTGCGTTTCTTCGGAGCAGAATTGGGTCATATTGTTGTCCTGAAGAAGGTTGTTAAGGGTCAGAATTAGTGGATTGTTTGCCTCATTCCAATGTTGGTTGAGGTCACCGAGCGTTAGGTTGAGTCACCGTGTGAGCAGTGGGCAATCAGATCAGACAGGTGTTCCCCGAATGTGAACGTGTTGCCTAAAGGATGGTATAGGAAATGGCAGAGAATTGCTCTGTTGTCGTTTGTCTTGATGTTGGCAGTGAGACATTCAATGGTGCTGTAATTGAAGGGGTCTCTTTTTATAATGGCAATGTTGTTCTTGTGAATGATTGCTATACCTCCTCCGATTTGGTCTTTTCTGTCCTTGATGATAGTGACGCCAGGGGGCACCAACATGTCTAGGTTTGGTGTGGAGAACTCGTTTAGCCAAGTCTCGGTTATAAATCCAATGTCTATGTCATGGGAGAGGATGGTTTCCGCTAGTTCTGTTGCATGTTTAGAGGCTGTTCTACAGATTATGAGCATGCAGTCGGTAGTGGACTCCTCTTTGGTGTGTTTCTTTACGGGGAGGCTCTGGGAATGGGAGTGAGGAGGGCCTTGGTGAATTCAAGGTGCGGTGGTCTCTTCCGAAACCGATGATCACTTGTATCTTGGCCATATGGGAGGCAGTGAGGAAAAAGTTGTAGGTTAGAGATATCTCTGTTGCCTCCTTAGAGGACATGACTGCTTTGGTTCTTCTAGGTCATACATATACAAGTGGCCAGGCTGTTTTTAATCTAGTTGTCATGTTTGCACAACGTTTTCATGCATTTGTAAGGATACTTTTTTTTTGTTTTATATTGGAACAGTTACTATACGATGTATACTCAGAGCAACCCATTGGAGGCATTGTTAAATAACCAGGAAGTATTAGAAAGAGTCTATCCATTAGTGACAGAGAATCAATCCATTAAAGGCCATGATATACCACAAGGGAGCATTATATGACATTCACCCATGAGTGTTAGAGGAGAAATCCACCAAGGAGTATTATCTGCAGTGTCCCCATGTGCAACAGAGCAACATCCAAAGCATAGTCTGAATGCCTGCAGAACAGGTTCTGTGCAAACCAATGCACTAACAGCAGCCTCTTTGTAAATAAAAAAATAAAAAACTATGATGAGCCCAGCACTGGCTGCGTCATATCACTTTTTTAAATGCTGCTTGAGGGAGGATGGGCCAAGAGAGAACACACAAGGAGGGTGAGGCGACATGGACGGATGGTGGGGGAAACAAGAGCGGCATGAAGCAGCCAGTGGTGTCCACATCGTGCAGCTTTTTTTTGGGGTATGGCGGATTTGGGGGGGGGGGGGGGGGGGAGGCAGGGCAATATGGAAACGGAAGGGAGAGGGCAAGCTGGAGTAAAGTTGGGGGCAGGCCAACACAGACAACCGGAGGGGGGGATAGGGGGGAGCAGAAAGACAGGGGAGAAACAAGGAGAGGGGAGAAGTGCACAAGGGGCTGAGCTGAAGACCCACTCTGGAAGAGTGCTTAAATCCAAAGGAAGAGTGCCTAAATCCAAACAAAAAGTAGCACCTAAAGAAAATGAGCAGTGAGGGGACACATTTACATATGTCCATACTCCAGGCGAGGGTCAAACATATGAAAAGGAAGGGAGCCTACGACAGCTGACCAATAAGAAGCAACGAAATGTGTGCCAGTGTTCCAAATGTGACTGGTCATCTTACTAGTGAAAACCTGTGCTGCTCTCCATTCATAAACAGCTCAATAACCAGACACCATCACTAAGCCTTTGTTTTTGGCGGACAGAATACTCCACCATATTACAAGTGCATTATACCTTAGGGTACTTTTAATATGGCAAATAGGATATCCACAATTTTCATGATGGATTATCCGGGCTAAAAAACTCTAAATAAGGCTCCCTGTCAGGATCGTGACAACAGTTAATGACCTCAGATTTAACAACTCTCATCCAGGAAGAGGACCACCTCTGAATGTACACATCAATGGGCCGGACAGATGTAACTGGCAAATACACAATCTATTCTATATTCTGCCATGCATTTATAAAAGGATGTTCAAGCCCGCTAAACGCCCCTATACTTTCTACAGCCAGACCCAGATGGCCAAACTCGAAATATTTTGAGTGTAAGTAAGTAGTACCATTCTAGGTCTTGCAGGAGAAACTTGTCCTCTTGCGAGTGAAAGACCCTTAGTACCCATTAACATCTGATGTGGTACTAGTTGCGGAAGAAAAGACTTGCATAGACCTGGTTAGAACAACTAAATACTATCTACAAAGGTAAAACCGAAAAAAACGGACATAGAATGCCCTAAGCACCCCTAGAACTCGTGTTTAAAGCCTTCAAATTTCCTAGAACTCCCCTACGACATCGGCAGAGGTGTGCATCACAATTTACCCCCCCCCAAAAAAGAACACAACCCACACTACAACTAATACCCCCCACATACCCCATAAGGTTATGTGTCCACATCCATAAGCTTTACACCTCCAGAGTATATGTTCTTCTGCTGTTATGCCCCTTCTTTTAGCTTAGTCACAATCCATAAGCCATTTTACATTCTTTCACTTATGATCGGGAGGCGATGCTGCCATGGAAAGGCTGGTGGGTATTTGCTTTGGGGGCCCGTAGCGGGCCCCCAAGGGTGTGGGGGCTTGGGGGGCTGCACTTGGGGGTACCTATGGTACCCCCCTGCATTGCCATTCACAAGGTGGCAGGCACCGCGCGGTGTTAAAATGCCTGATGCGACATCCGTGGTGGCGGTTTCATCATTATTGGCTGGTGGGCACTCCCGTTACCTCTAGGGTGGCGGGCGAACTTAAGTCAGACTGCCATCCTAATCACCCCCTAAGTGTTTGTAGTGTGTGTGTTACATTCATTACAAGATTTGCATGTAGCTGGTGAGTTCAGAAGTTATCATAGACAAAACTTGATGAGGTGTAAGAAGTTTATTATAGATGAAAAACAACGATAGATAGTGTTTGCTGCTCGAAGATTTTTTCATCTTGAGCCAAATTTTAATCCACAAATTAACAAACTAATTAATACTGAGACCTTCGTCCTACAAGTGAAGGATTCTAAAGATGTTTTTCCAGCATCGGAAAAGGCTCCCTCTCACAGTGCAGGTACATTCTGTGAGCTAGATGGACATTCTAGTTCTTTATTAGAACTATTTGCTCTTCACAGGCAGCGGTTATGGAAAGATAGTGTAGTGAGGTGCAGGTTGATGAAGTAGCATGGCGTGTCTCAGGTTCAAGCAATAAATCTACAGGTAGATATTGACTGGCTAAGAACCAAGCAACATGCAGCATCTTGATACTGCACATCTGTCTAATTTGCAAATACTAATATTAGGTAATTGTCTGTGGCCTGATTTCCACAACACACTAGCTGCAAAAGATGACAAAACACAACAATCTGAATTGCAAATTGTAGTCAAGAGAAATAAGAATGTGATGACACTGGGGGAAGTAAACATTAAATAATCGGCCATCTTTTCTGACTTTTGATGTGAGGCACAATGCTTAGGATCCCAATCTTTGGTCTGATTAAACCTGCTCTGTTTTTCATATCTCACTGGCTTTAGCCAATTAACACAGTTTGTCTGCCTGTGCTTCACACAGCTACTTACCTCAAAATAAACCCTGGTAAATGTTAGAGGATTTGTTTGTACAAGCTTTGGATTAGTCAAGCATTTACTTACTAATTATATGGTCCTACCCGTCTCAAATCTACTCTACAGACTAGCATTTGGATCTAAAAATGTTCTCACATGTCTCATAAATGACCATCAACCATCATCTCAGAGGGGTTTTACTGAAGCAGTATATTCTTCTAACAGTTAAACACTAGCCTGCTCACTGGCCATATTCTAATGTGTCAATGGCTAAAGAAGAGGACAAAAAATTCATTTAGTGGTGATGCAAGAAGAATGATATTTCCTTTAACTTCAAATAAGTCCAGATGTAAAAAGAAAATTATCCGCTTTGTTTGAATAGTAGTATAGTTCAAGGTGAATCACCACTTTGGAGTGATATTCAGTGATTCTTATAGAAGCAGGCTCACTCCATACTCATTCCTGAAATGTGTGCTGCAAGAACCTGAAAACTCTTAAAAGCAGATGCCTACTGTTGGATTCTGGCCCGCCCGACTCCGCCAAAGGCCCTGGAGTGGCTTAATTCTTCAAAATAACCAACATGCACCTTATACTCATGGTCAGCTTGTTTTCATGTACTGGCCAGTTTAACTTCCTCTTCTTCCAAGGAAAATCATAGCACTATGGCTTCCTCCAAAATTTGACATTTATTCCCAGCCTTGGATAAAATAGCAATTCAGGAACATGTGCCTGGTCAGAAATCTCCGCAATGTGTTCTGATGGTATGGAGGGTGTTCTACCCATGGATGAAGTTTAAACTTGCCCGGCCAAAATGTTGATGTTCAAGTGCACATATAAGGATGAGTTAACTGCAGCTGCCCTACTCACTCAGAGTACTGGTATGTCAGAGGATTGTTAGAGTTTGTGAGTGTTGATGGCATGATACAGAAGTTGGAAAGTTATTCAAACTTGGCATGCCTTAGCAGGCACATTGTTCTTACAGTGGAATGTCCAATCTGTTGCTGATAGAACAGTAAAAGGAATGCTGACAGTATGTGTGCATGAAGATATTAATCACACAGAAGAGATGAGAAAAGCTGTAGAGGTGCTTAGAGCTCCGGCCGGACTTTTACCAGAAATGTTTTTTGGCATAGATTACCCCTGAGCAAATTCAACAATTAGGAAAGGCACCACGATTATCTGCTGGTTACTCAAGCAGACAATGACAAGGCGATACTCCCTACTGGAGGGGTTGGGGTGATGTTATGGGAGTAGACACCCCTGCATGAAACTTGATGATAGATGGGCAGTAGAATTTAAAATAACAGATACCCCAGGTGAGATCCAGTATGCAATGGGTGCATGGATGGGACTGATATAGGACAATAAGGTAGGGCAGAAGTGAGATACCTCAGGCGTGATGAAAAGCATTGGTTTCACACACTCTCACTAGGCACCAACTGCAAGAGAGTAATGCGGCACAGTGCCAGATTAAAGGCGGATTAGCTTGGCATGGACTCAAATTTACACGAAATGTAATTCTAGAAAAAGTCTTCAAATAGAGTAGAGGTGACACCTAAATGGAACTGCCTTGTAACATTATTTACTTCTCCATGATAAGTCAAGAAATTGACTTATTTTATAAGGAATAGTCGGGGTCAAGACTGATTTGCACAAAGCGGAGTCTGAACTGGGTTGGTGTGGGGAGCAAAAGAATAATAGATTTAACCCAGATCTCTTGACTAGGGGGTGAATGTTTGATTTGCTCTGCATTGCATTGCATCCATCATCCCGAGTCCCCTGCCCTCGCGTCACCACACTAAGCAACGGTAATAAATAGTATATTACACTCTGCATTTATATAGGTTCTCCACGACTCTTTTTGTCTTAGAGAAATGCTGCCTTCCAATCCTGCACAACAAAATGATGTCTCAGTCAAGAAAACTGACATTTCACACCCAGCTCTGAGATGTTGGAAAGGCTAACAATGTTGAAGGAATTAAATAAGACATCATGAAACAACAATTCCGAATTCTTATTTGACAGATATGATCGCTCTTTATTCCAATAGTAGTGGAGACTCATACACACTACAATCGTTCTGTGGGAGTGAGGTTGTCACTGGAAGTCCTGTCGATTTTCTCTGGTGCAAACTGCTCTGTTATGGGTCTTCAGGCACTGCTGTGCAAAGGCTTTCCACTTTGTGATTCATAAACCTCCAATACCTGTTCCAAAAGAGGCATTTGAACATATAGCTAACTGGAAGGAAAAAACACGAGAGCTTTTGTAGAAAATCCAATGGTTTTATGTCCGAGCAATCACATGGCACTAAAAATAACAATTCAAATTTTAGGAATTAGTGCCACATCTGTACTTTTACTAATGGCAGGGAATCAAACGGCCAAGACTTAAAACAATACACCGAACTTACCATGCCTGCTAACATACCGCAGTGACTGCAGTATATTTGTCTACATTCAATTTCCTTTACATGAATTTATTAGCACCTAGCTAAGAAAGGAGGAACCCAGAAAGACAGGGGAATTACCTACAGTAATCAAAAAAGATAGACTGGTGTATTTTTATAGATTGTAAAGACAAATGCAATTGGAATGATGCCAAATTGGGATGCCACTTTCTGTATCAAACGCAAACATTTTGCAGCTCTGGATGACCTATCGTATCTGGGAAAGTGAATTTCTATGTCTGGAGGGTACACATTGGCCCCAACAAACAACTTTTTTTTATTAACCACCCACGTGCCAGCACTACACTACTGGTTTGTATAAGCTGCTTAAACATTATGGAAACAAGCACTGTAATGCCTAAAGGTCAGGCTTTAAAATGAATGTTGTGTGGTAATATGAACATCAAAATTAAATGGCATGGGAAGGAATATGTATTTGTGTGAAAGCAACAAGCTTGTAAAATAATATCGATGTCGGTTAAAGGTCAGGCGAAAATTGCATTGTCAAGCCAGACCTAGAAATCTATGTAGGTTAATGACTGCCCTCCTCCCATCGGTTCTGCTGCCAGGGAAAAGCGAGGAATATTATGTAGTTATCTAAGACACTTTAATAGCATTGTAATGTCATGTCTGTGCCCCTGTAAGTTCAATTCAGGAAGCTAGAAAAAAATAATAATCACAGCTTTGGGGAGAGAGAGCACTTTTTTGTGAAAGCACACCACTCCTGCCAAAGCAAAACAGGTACTCCTGATTCCCAAAAAGTCAAAGCTCTCTCTAGAAAATGCTCACATAATTGTCTGGCAACTGCTGCGCTGTCAGGCCAGACCATAAAAAGTAAAGGTGTGCAGATTTACTGGATTGAAGGGACTAGGTTAAATTAAGTTTATCTTTATCAGTACCCGGCATGCGGACAGCAATTTTTGAATACTGACTAAACGAAATGTGCTAGTATCTCAGATATCTTTGACACAGTGTCACTAGTGCCTAAATTCCCAATGTCTTAAAGAACAGAAATGAGTTAACGCTTTAGAAAGAAGTCAGGTCAACCCTACTAACTACATGATCCGACTGACTCAAAAAAATAGACATGTGCTCTGTAGCAAGGATGTGTGCAAAACAAAAAGAACATGCTAGACACTTTGGGTCTCTTATTTGGACGTTCCTTTGTGATGGAACCCAGAATTTAGGATTCCACATTTGCGTCATATGAGAAGGTATAGTTGTGTCTGGAATAAATGTTCAGCAATATCAGGAGAAACATTGATACAGTAGGTGCAAATATTCACATATTTGGCATTTATTCAGAAAATAGTCTGTCAGACTGAGGAGCCCAATGATTGTTTTGTAGGAAAGGCAATAAGTGATTGCTAAATGAAATGAAAATTCACGGAATAATCAGAAACATCTAGCAGACTCATTCACGAATTAAAACCCGGGCCTTGTGAAAAGAGGAATGTTAGTGAGGGTGGACATATGTCGCCGGTTCCATATAGAAACAGGCTTGGTGGTGGGTGACTGCAGCAATTACCAGAGAGCGTGAAGGATAATAGTTATCACAGGAGTTCCCAGCCCCTTGAGTGTGTTAATGCAGTAGTCGCCTAGAAAGATACGAAACTAGAGATTCCAAACACCTTCTGGCAATATGGATCTTTCAGCTTGGTGCCTTAGTATGTAAGAAAATAATTAACAAACATTGTGATAGTGATAGATAACTAGCTAAGCCTATCATGGTAAGCCACAATGTTGGGGCGAGGTGGTTCGGATTCACCTGCTGAACTCAGTAGTGAAAACCCAAAGTCAAAAACTTTCAGAACAGATAAGGCGGACAGGCTGAATGCTTTAAAGGAAGCATGAATCACATAGTCTATCAGAGGAACCTGTGCTACCGGAGAGTAGAACATGATACAGGTCACTCTTGAGTTGAATGACTACGCTGGTGCTTCAGATAGGGTGTGAATCAGACTACATCCCATTAATTGAAGTGTCAAATGTTCCATCATACAGATTCAATTCAGAGATGTCCTACTGAACAATCACAGATTTAGCATCCAATCCAGTCACCCTTTGATAAAGAGAGTTCCACTCAAAAATACATATTGGTTTGTCGCCAACTGAAGAACACCAAATTTAAGAGCTTACCAATAACAAAGTTCTTGCACTTGTGGGATTTTAACAAGGTGTTTGCAGATTTAGAGAACAGCAATTATAATCCCATCAATCCCCATTCAGGATAACTGAAACCATAAGTAGGATCTTTAAGAGTTTCTCATGTTAGAATGCTGCATGGTTTAAGCAGAAGAGTCACTCGAGGAGTAGGTTTTAAAATCCTAAGAAGGACTAAAGCATTTTGTCTTCAATTCCTTGCAAACACTTTATACATCACACTAATCTTTGCAAAGCAAGCTACTCAAAAGATTAAGTGAGCAAAACAGAGGCTGAAGTAGCAGAAGGAGCTCAATTACTCTCGCAGTCACAAAAAAACCCTTAAATCTGTGTTTTTCGTTTACCTGATTCTTTTGTTTCTCTATCAACTGCCCAAATCCTGCTGCCAGCCCCAAGGTTGTAAGCGAAAGCTGTGTTCTAGACCATTCTGTTTTCTTTATTCTGAACACAGCCGGCCCTTTGGGGTTGTACGTGACATGCTGTATAATCACTTGAGATGGCAGTAATATACGAATAATCAGAATAGTGATATAAAAATGTCTCAAGTGCAGAAAGCCAAACAATTGAAGACCTTATGCTTTCTTCACATGGGTGTCCACTGTAGGTAAACTTTTTACCAGAAAGATACGTTGAAGGTTTCTCATTCCTCACTATTAAAGGCCTTTAAATTGGAGACAAGTAATCTTTCCTGTGGGTTAAGCTCTTTGTTTCCAACTGATGGCACTGTGGGATGCCCTTCCTCTTCAGCCCATGGCTCTCAATTCACACCTTTGTTTCTAGAAAATCCCAATAAATGCTATTTTTAGCATGCACATTGAACCAGTTTCACACAAGGTATTTGCAGAAATGCAAAGTAAGATAGTCTGCACTAAGGTAAGCTTTCTAAAAGAGGAAGGGTGACTAGAGGCAAGGGTTATGAAACTTGTATATGGAGTTAGGCATTGTGGTAATATCCGGAAAGACTACTGCTAAACAATCCAACAAATGATAAACGCAGACATAAGGTCATCTTCTAGAAGAAATGTCTTTTTCCATCTAAGGAAGAAAAAAAGAGAGCTCTTATTAAGTGTATTTAATTCAGTCAGACAACATTTCTTTATTTTGCTATGTTTCCAAAGCATATAAAGTACACAGAAGAAACAGTAACACAGTTTGTATAAAAATCTAGTACATAAATAAAACCAGCTAAAAACCATTAAAATGCCAATCAGGCCAACAACATAATCAAGAACATTATGAAGTGCCTAGTACCATCGACATTTTGGATAAGTAATGTTATATCCGACCGCAAGACTCCCAAAGAGGACCTCCTCATAAATATTGATAAAATCACATTTCATCCCCCCTTAAGGCTCTCATTGTCAACGAGCTCTCCCGCATTTCCAATAAGACAAATTAAATGAGCCTGTTACAAAGCACACTAATGGGCACTGAGTTTTTAAAATAAAAATAAAATTGCGGGCTGGGCGGCATGGTTTAAAATTATATTTATTTTCTTAAAAGAGGGAGAATATACTTCAACCTTTGCATTTTATAAAAAACACAAAAAAAACAGTATATGAAGATCAGCTTACTCGGACCTTCCATAACATGGACAGGCAGGCTGATAACCTATCATCAAGGGAATTAAATTAAATCTAAACCTCTTCGGAATGAAGCAGTGCAGGGGGTTCGTCACAGACTCTAAATACGAGAGGTCGCTGTGCAAAATGGGGGAGGTGGGAGAACATAAATTATACCTGAACAGAGGATTTTGATCTTCTGCCCTACTCTCTCTTGTAAACCTTCTTCATTAAAAAGATTTTCTTAATCTCATTTTTTAGATGGTCGCACAGCTAGTAGGGTTTTCATATAGTTCAGCCAGCCCGAATGATCTCAGTGCTCAGTGTGCACAGCACATACGGCAACCGGGCAATCTTATGTGCATTATCCAGGGACATACAGTCCCTGATGATGCTCTGGGTTAGATTAACTGTGTCGCTCTTCCAGATCGAATGCCATTATAAAATAAGGGCGAGCCTGACAACATTAGAGAGGTATGGGGAACCAAGTTCTGTGTGACAACTATAATTAAAGCAGCTGCAAGGATAGCCAGTAGCATAGCGTTACAATGCCACCCCTCGCTCTATCAGTTAGGGAAAGAATAGCTGCTGTTTGGAATGAGCAGTACCAATCTAGGAATATTGGGCCTACTACCCAGGTCTCCTGGAAGCACAAACCATCCTGCTCCCTCACAATGCTTAACCAGTCTGCTTTACCGTTGGGTAAGCTGTCGCAATGCTTGTAGTACAAGTGACAAAGTGGTTAAACCTTTGAACATACCTCTAACTATGGTAGAATACTCGGAAGATCCATAGCAGAAAGTAGGTATTGATTTTATGGGTCTCTTTTCCACATTGCCATCTAACGAACGTCATGCGATAGTTATTGTTGCCTATTACTCGAAATGACTGAGGTTGACCATGGTGAATAGCGCGACTACGGATGTGGTGACTGAGTTTCTAGAATATGTATGTACACAGGAAGGTGTTCCGGAAGTGGATAACGGGTGCAACTGACATTTATTGTAATGCAAAGGTTTTTGGCGGATTCTGGTACTAAGAATGTGAAAACATCATTATTGTTGAGAAGGGTGCTGCTAATTGGTCTGAATCATTGAGGGTGAGAAAAGTGTTGGGTAGTGCAGTGGAATTAGAGGATTGTAAACAGTGGAATTTATGACGGGTGAGTTTATGTAGCAAAAAGGGTAGTAGTGCCATGACATGTGATGTTGCTAAGGGTGAGATGAGTGGTGGTAGTGATTATCTTTTGGGGAAGGATATGGGTGTGGATGTATGAAGAAGTGAAGGTGAAGGAGGTGGTCATGGTTTAAGTGGAAAAAGCAAATGAGCCTGGAAGGAACGCAGAGGTACAGCGGGGGGTAAGAGTGAGGGAAACTCCTGTTTGTTTGATTGATTACCAGTTAGAATAATTAGCATTTATTGTGTATGTATTCAGAGTACTTTTACCATATTGTGATCGTATACTGATTGGGTCGGTTTTATCTAAATCAGAACTAATACGGATTATTATTTAGTTATGTTTAGTGTTGTTTTTGTTTGTTGTTTCTGGGGGCGAAGATGTGTGGGATACAGATAGGTAAGAGGATATAGAATGCAGAGATGTGTAGAATAGAGAAGATGGAATATTGTGTGGGGGTTCTAAGCGTGACTGTTGAGGAAGATCAGTTGCTGGTGGCTAGTGCTGTAATGCCATATGCAGGTTCTGCTCCTTACGAGGATCTTGGTTATAAATAATCTACAATTATCCTTACTGGGTGGGAAGATCTCTTGTTTTCCAACACTTTGTCAATGCCCGTTTTGCCTGTCATATGTCATGTCAAGCCCATCGTCACAGAGAGCACTTACTTTCAACTAAGTACACTAATAAAATGGCTACTTACTGAAAAGTTGGATTGGATTGGATTTATATTTGTATAGCGCGATAGCTACCCGCAGGCGTCCTAGCGCTAGAATTGTTTGCTTCACGGGTGTATGTGGCAGGGTCTGGGTGATCTGCTAAAAAGAAGGGTTTTTAATTTTTTCCGGAAGAGCAAAAGGTTGGGTTCTGATCGGAGGGGGATTGGGAGGGAGTTTCAGAGTTTTGCCGCATTTACTGAAAACATCCTGCCTCCGCTCCTCTCCCTTCAGGCCATTGTGCTTTTATACCTGACAATTTGACATCAGACACATAAAAACTTCATTAGCTCTTTAAGTCGATGCAGTTCTGGACTACTCTTGTAAAATTATCTGCTTAAGGCAATGTACGTTTAAAGGATAAGATTATGGTTTCTTGCAGGCATCACCATGTGGTGTCAGTCAAGAGACAGAGAATGATCTTTTCAGATCAGACAACAAGGATTTGCAATGCAAAAGGTCTCGCATTTACAAGAGTTTAAGCTATTGGCATTGTAACTGACAATGCCTTTAATGTTTCTGTTTTGATAATAAAGACATACATTAAAAGGCAGTGCCATTTTCAATGCAAATAGCTCTTGTAAATGTGAGACCTACCACATTTCAAGGAAGCGGCCGCCATTCTCCTTGGCTGCTTGGAAAGTGAAAGTGCGCATGGCGCGCTGAATGTCGCAGGAAAGCATGTTGTGCCTGCAGTAGGAGAAACTCATTAAATAAAGTAGTGCTTACAGACTAAATAAGACATACCGTGTAACAACAGAAGTAAAACGGCCAGTCCTCATTGGAGGTTACAAATGAAGGTAAGGTGGTACTAAGGAGGGACTAACAAGCCTATAAACGAATCAGAAGCCAGCATTTACGAAGGGCAATGCCTCAAGCCACTGACAAATATGGGAGGAGAATGGGCGAAGCTTCTATTTCATACTCCAATACAGCATGCCGAAGAGCAGGCTCGACCTAAAAAGGACCAGCTTTTGTCCTAGAGTAACAATTTCGCTCCAAAGATGAGTTATCAACATGGTCAAAACATTGGGGCACGTGAACAGCTGCCCCCCCGTTGGATAAAACCGGTTACTCTTCTCAATAAGACCAATGATGATATGAACCGCTCATCTCATGTGCTGGCAGTGCAAGCAAGCCTCCCCCGGCCCCCACAATTCCTGTGCACCTCACTCAACATACTAAGTGTATTAAGGCTGGACCCCTGCTTACTGCCACCGGGTCTAATTTACATAGTTTTGCCACCACAGCACATAAGACATTTGTGATTAGGTTAATTTGACTTGCATTAGACACCGTATCCTACATGCTTGCAAACTGTTTCCCAACACGGTGTTTTCCTTCACAAGAAAATCCAATAAATGTTTTACAAATGCATTTAGAATCGGAGGCGTTATTCGCGGGACGCAATCAATTGTGTTCAATTGAAAGGCAAAGCTAATAACTGAAGCAGGTGGAGGATCCATACTGCCCTCTAGCGTCCCAGCATAACCAAATCTTACACTGAACGACAAACTGAGCAACAATAATTATGCGCGTTTTGGTATTCTGCCTTCAGTGCTCGTTTATATAAAAACTGAAATCCCTCGGCGAAAATCGACAAAATTCTGTTCCATATTTTACAAACAGTGAAGCAGAAATTGGGGAATCTGCCGATTAATACCATTTAATAAAATCACCCCTTAATAATTCAGCTAAGGGAAAGAAGCAGCAGTTAGCATGTACATTAATCTCAGAATTCGGAACTTTCTATTTGACGGAACCATACCCAATGAACTCATGCTTTCATGAAATGCATAAAGCAGGCACGCATTTCCATGTAAAATGTTCTTACATGCTGGTAATCAGTTATGTATCGGGGGTTAGCGCGAACCACTGCCACATCAGTGGCCTCTGGCTTTAACAAATACTATAGTTATTGGTTGCTTGGGGGAGCTTTATTAGGCTTAAGGAAATCACTAAAAATATATAAAACAGGATTACAATTATATATAATTACTTTTGTGTGTAATGATTCCGGGTACTTTTGAGATGTAAAATAGTCTCTCATGCACTGCAATGCAACCACGTCGTAAGAGGTGGAAATTTTCACCTAACAGCCAAATGCATGAGGTGAGCGAGAAACACTCATAGCATTAAGTCAAAGACCACTCCATATATATTGTAAAGGCTTGGTAAAAATAAACAGACTGCTGCACTGAAAAGCCAGCCCTAAAAACATACCACTATGAACACAATAACTTGGATTCAGCCACTAAGCAGCAGCCCAAAGCCGCTGCCTTAATAGACCTTATAAACTCTCCAACTCTGATCAGGAAATAGTTCTGAAGAGTGATCACCAGCTAAAGGCTGTACATATCTTAAACAATACCAACTGGTAGGACAGTATTATGGTAACCGTATGGAAACATGCATAAACAGTTGTTAAACAGCAGATTATTACCAGGTGTAAAAACATGATCAAGGACATGGACCACAAAACAATTCACTTACAACTTCTGCTCTGATGCGCCCCTTCTCCATTGGGACTGGGAAAGAAGACATCTCTACCAATGTATGACAGATTCTTGCTGCACGAGACCAGAAACAATGAGCAAAACATCCAGGGTAAATAGTTTTTTACAACCATTTGTAAAACTTGATTGACAATTTAATGTTCACGTATATACGAAGTGAATCAATTAGTGGTTCTAGTAAATATACTAAAATGACCTGCCAAAATCTCTTTAACTTCGAGTCTGCCAGAATGTCTTCCTACCCCACTGTTAAAGTTATCTGCAAGGATCACAGATTTATACCAGCCATCTTATAATTCAATCTGAAATATCTGTATAGGACACCTCTAGTGCTGCGGGTAATATCTCAGCACCTAGTCACTTTTTTGATGTTCATTCTAATCACACAAGCTTTGAGTGAGGGCTGCTAATCTTGCTCCAGCGATTACAAGGGCTGTACGAAGGCTGCTGTAAACCGGATATGCTCTGGGATCTTCTAATTTGCCCATTTCCCTTAAACGTGAATTGGATATAAACTAGCAACGGTGCATACCTCGATTTGAAGCCAGATTTCCAGCAGGAAGGAGGCTTTGGGTGCTAAAACCTGAGCAAAGAGCTTTCTGGAAAGTAGGCTAAAATGACTGAAAGCGCACCCATCTAATCCTAAACGTATTGCAATAGTAATATAAACATGATTTCAGGGATGTGGAATTTAATAAAATATCTACTTGTCAATGGGACAGGTTGCTTCATAAATCTACTTGTCCTGTAACAAAATCCACTTGCCCCTTTCGTGCCATGTAGTGCAGAGACAATTTATGGCAGCAATCTCATGATATAAGAGCTCCGATATAGCCTCTCTGATTATGTCAGGGGTCAAAACATAGTAGTGTTTGAATACTTGCAATCCCCTTATGTTGCCACTATTCCGCAGATCTACATACTGGGGCTGAAGGTGGTGGCAAGGAATAGTTCAGGGGTTACAATGCCCTTTTGAGTCTGTGCAAACCTATTAACGTGCATGTTTTAAGGGTTTTCAACAACTCTTCTCTAATCTTTTCCCATACTGAGAAATTTTGAAAAGTTACTCCCGACAATGGCAGATGTAAACCTTCTTCCCGAGTTGGGGAAAAAGTGGTTGGAGGGAAAAAGGACTTGCAAACACTCAGATTTTCGCATGAGCAAATCTACACATGCAGACTTGCACCTGCTAAAATGCAGTTCCTAAATATTTTCTTTTCCAACTTCTGTTCATTCTTGGGAATTCACCAAAGCCGTATAGCTGCACCTAATGCAACGACGTATACCATAGGTGCCTTTTTGAGAATTTCTTTAATAATTCTGCACCTAATTTGGTTTGTCGTTGACCGTCACCTTTTGGGTTTATTAAAATTCTGTCTCTCTCACTCTCTGTATCGGCTGGCTTCACTGTGAGCGACAACATTCTGCTCTTTCACAAAGAGCATATTTGAACACAAAGTAGTTTTGTTCAGCACCAGTAACTACTGTGGCAGGGTGTGCTTTTTGAGAACAAAAAACAATTTTTGCTTTTGCCAATGTGTGTTATAATGGTGAGGACCCAGCAGCACCCACACCAATAAAGCTTCACAAAAACCATGCCAAATCAAGTCACACATTGACAAAACTAAAAGGTTGACCACCAATTACAGACCTACTGGCTTTGCCAGTGCTGTCTGGTTCCCATTATCTTATTGAAACTGGTTACACTGATTTTCCATTATGAATAATTTTGGGAAAAACTAGTGTGCATCAACACATGTTACTCAATGATGCTGCAAAGAAACGGTACCTGAAATTTTACAGTGGTTTAGCTAAATATTTTTTCCCTGCTTTCACTTTTTTAGGAACATTTTATTTTGAAAGCAAAGAATCATCAATCTTGCTTTCAAGCTTCTACAAATATTTGCATCAAATCAGAGAGCATTCTGGGAGCATCATGCATACCTTATATTGCTAAGCTTTGAAAACGTATGTACACTTTTTCATACGGGAACCACTGTCTGTAGTCTAGTTGGAGCTTACAAGATTTACTTAGAGCGCTCACCCTAATAAAGCCTTTCACTTAATGAACCATAAATACAAGTTTGCACAGCATTAACATATGGTCAAAAAGATTACCTTAACTGCAGACAGTGCCCTTCCCTCATCCATAATGTGGTACTGCAAACTGGCGGCCAAAGGGTTTGTGCTGCAGGGGGTTGGGCCTACTTGTCCCAAGGACAAAATACACATGAAAACTTGTTGCCCTTGACTCCAAACAATATGCCCTGGGCGTCGGGCTATAGGAAATCAACATCCCTAGTTGAACATAAGTGAATGATTTATATCCTTTACTTACAGTGAAGGATTTACTTGATGAATTGAGAGAAACAGTGAGGACTGATGTGTGGGATTTTTCAGGGAAAGATATTGTATTAATAAAAGAAGTTGATCCTATTCAGATTTCAGTCAAACAGGGGAGTGGAATTTCCCAAAACACCACAGTACAAAATGAGTCCTGGGACCATTGCAGGAGTGACACCGGAAATAAAGAAATGATTAAACAAGGAATTTTGAGAGAGATACTAGGGAGTCCTTGTAATTCACCGATCATGGGGATTAAGAAACCTAGTGGGAAGTACAGGATAGTTCAAGATGTGAGAAAAGTTCATAAGATGGTGTTCTTTTATTTTAAAGCGATACTACTAAGCTCAGACGGGATGATTGGTCCTTTATACCGGTGGTGCCTACACCTAATTATAAGAGGGATGAGACAACCCTTTGCACCTTCTTTTATATGTTTTTTTATTATATTCACCACAAAGGGCACTGTATTTTGTGTGTTTACATGTGTAACTTTCTCATTGCTTCCAGGAATTTCTCTGGGAGTAAGTTACGCAACCTATTTGACCTAAGCATTCACTCAGACTGTGACTCAACACTACTTCACAAGGTAGGAGGTATGGAGAGTGCTCTAGGGATCTATTCTCATAGATAATATGAAAGCCGGGGACAACCCATAAGCCGGCTGAGACATGTCTAAAGTATGCAGATTGGAGGGGTAGTGGGTTCATTTTAGCCCAGCATACCATCATCCACTAGTTGTTCAAAACCTTTTTAATCTAACCAGGGAGTCCACCAATAAAGGGTAGTTTGGAGATCCATGTGTTAGTTTTAACATTATCTTCTCTGCAGTTTTCCTCTTCTTGATCCTGCATAGCATTTGTTTTGTCTCCCCCTCCCTATTGCTCCACCTCTGTGTAGGCTTGTGCAGAGGTGTGTTAGCAGCCCTTTGATGAAGCATGCCACAGATTTCTGTGGGTGAAGGAAGTTTTAACAACATGTGTGTGTTGCCGACTTATCTCTGTATAACAGCGGCATACTTTGCGTAGCCCCATTTCTATGTGTGTGTAGAGTTGTATATTAGGAGGTCGGATTGGGGCTTTTCCTCCTACCTCTTATCTACTGTATGTGTGATAAGGTTATGACACCTTGTTGTCCAATAGTGCCAAACCCAGCAGTGATTCTTTAGCAAATTCCTTGTGATACAGAATGGTTCACAGTGATTGATTTGTGTCAAGCGTTTTTATTGATATCTTTGCATCTGGATAGTCAATATCTTTTTGCATTCCGGTTCGGAGACCATGTTTTGGCATGGTGCGGAGTTCATCAAGGGTATACAGAGTCCCTCAATTATCAATCAGATTTTGAAAAAATGTATAGATCATTGGTGATGCCAGAAGACTCCATGTTGGTGCAGTATATACATGATTTGCTGTTGCATGAAAGATAAAAGAAGCAAGTGTGACAGATACAATTCCTCTACTGAACCAATTTGGCAGTAGAAGGCATAAAGTGTCACCGTCTAAATTGCAATTTTATCAAATATTTGCGACACAAAATCGAAAAAGGAGTCCAGAAAGTATTGCAAGATCGAATTGCTGTGATCTTGCAAATGGGTCCTTCCAGAACACAGAAAGAAGTTCGGATATTCTTGGGTATGGTGAGATACTGCAGACAGTGGATCAGTAATTTTTCACGACAGCCAAGCCATTTCAGATATTGACACATAAGGATATGGTTGATCCAATCAAATTGGATGAGTAATGCAGGAAGGCATTTGTAGAGTAGCGAGACAGCCTTTGTTGAGCACCTGCATTAGGAATGTCAGACCACACTAAGGACTTTGCACTATTCTGTTGCGAAAAAAGATGGATGTGCATTTTCAGTCCTAACACAAACACATGGAATGGCACGCCGTCCCTTGGCATACTTTTCTGCTACTTTTTATTCAGTGTCTGAAGCATTACCAGGTTGTCTGAAAGCAGTGGCTGCTACTTGTGTGAGTTTGGAGCAGAGTGAGTCGATTGTGATGGGAAATCCAGTGAGTGTATGTACCTCATTCTGTTGAGATTTTGTTAACACAGACCAGAACTCAACATCTTACGAGTAGTCGATTGACAAGGTATGAAAGAGTGATGTTGGAAGCAGAGAATGCGACTGTGACAAGATGTACTAATTTAAATCCAGCTACATTGTTGCAAAGTTCAAACTGTGAAGAAGTGGTGGATGAAGCAGATCAGGATTGTCTGGATGTGACTGAGTTGCGTACAAAGCCAAGACCAGATACAAAAGATACACCGTTGTCTGAATAAGATTTTGTGAGGTTTGAGGATGGATCTTCTTTAAGAGATGAAAAAGGCATTCCTCGTGTTTCTTATGCAGTTGGTACAGTGGCCATGGTTCTCGAAGCTTCATGCTTAAAGGGAATAAATTCAGCCCAAATTTCTGAGCTGGTTGCTCTAACCAGAGCTTGTATAATTGGCAACATTCTAAGAGTAAACATATTTACAAAAAGTCATTATTGTTTTGGGGTGGTGCATGATTTTGGACCATTTTGAATGCAATGTGTTTTTTGACTTCTTCAGGTTCCCCAATACGGAACAGTAACAAGCAATGCAATAGGTCTCGCAACAGTGAAACTTTGAGCTATTGGCATTGCAAATGCTAATGTTTCTTATTTTATTGTTTTGGTTAAAAAACATAGCAGAGGTAGCATAAGTACTAAAAGATATTCCACTGGGCAAGGAAAGGGTGCATTACCACAGGCCATTACTAGGTGTCCCTGTGGAGTTGGAAAGGTACCTCTTTTAGCCACATAAGATACTGCAAACTTAATGCAATTATAAAGAGAAAGATTGCACCTCAGCATATGTTTCGATTTGTTTTTATTGGAAGCAAGATTTTTGTTAGCTTGCATTTTAAAAATGCACCATTGTTGTTTATTTAAATCTTTCTCTTTATAATTGCATTAAGAGTGCACTTCCTTATGTGGCTATAACGGTCCCTTTGCAACACCACAGGAAAACATAGTAAGAGCCTGTGGTACTGCACCCTTTTTTTGCTTAGTGGAGTATTGTTTTCTTACTTATGATACTGCTGGGATATTTTTTAAACAAAAACATTTTTTTTTTCAACACCAATAGCTCAAAGTTTCTCTAGTGGGAGACCTATTGCATTGAATTGCAAATGCATTTTCCCTGCCCAGGGTGCGATACCACTCTCCACACCCAAAACACTCGGCTCCATTGCCTAACTGCATTTCTTGACATTAAATCCTTTAGGGACTGGAAGAATTTACATAGCTTCTTCCATGTAGCTCACTGAATCGGCTATGTAAGCGCTGGATCACAGAAACATCTTTTGGAAAAGCTGGCAACAGACAAATATGCCCCACCCCAGTGAAAGGCAGTAACCAGAGTGCCGAAACAAAATCGAACCAGGGCCAAATGACACCTTAAAATTAAGCCTCAGGACCCAAGGGTACCATCAACAGGGCACATGGAAAGAATTGCAAGTTTGTGTATAGTTGTCTTTTCTTTCCCATTTAATGCACAGTTCACTGTATGTCCATGTGCAACATCTAACCAGTCCCCCACAACACTGGTAAAGTGGGAAATCCACGATTAGGCCTTGGGCTTCTTGATTCGAAATGACAAGCCGGCCACTAGAGTACATCTCCACCCTCAGGCCTCCCACCCTCCACCCTCCACACCCACTTACTTTCTACTTATCAATCCGGGGAGCAGTGCACTCTCATGTATTCCAGTCACAGTGTTATACTGTGTAGGTGTTTAACCCACAGCAAAATGTTAATTTCCATCAGCCATAAACAGTGTAAGTGTGATGTCATCAGTCTCGGATATAGCACCACGGGGCGCTAGGAGCAGTCTCACTGCACACTATGCTGCGGAATGCCGAAAAACACAACCTGAACTAACGCCGCTGCATGTCTGCAGCGTGCTAAAATCATAGTGAGCAAACATAACAGCGGGCACGTGAAAATGGGCTTAGGGTCACCAGTCGCTCCCTCCTTGCGCAATCCCCAAGCTTTGCACCATCCCCAGTGCAGTCCGTGCCTACAGTGTGCACCAAACACTTATTATGGCACCACAAGTGTGATCCACTGGGGAGCCACCACACGTGATCCCTTCCCTCCCTGCTTGCTTTACTAAAATGCACGATTACTGAATATTTGTGTAACACTTGCAACGAAGGCGGAGTTAGAAACAAAAACCCAGAGCACACAGTTGTGTTCTTCCTGCAATCTTCACAACTTAATCCAAGGCGTTAAGTAATGAAAATACAGCCAAAGTTTAATTCCTTGTACTAACAGCCCCAAGCCTGAGTGCATTCCATTTCTTCGCTTTAATTTGCACTGTGGTATTAACGCAACACAAAAATGATGTGATGTTAAATGCAACCAAAAGTATAAGTTGGTGGCTACCACAGGTGAAAAATAAATTTGGTGACACACCAAAATATAAACAGTGGTTAGCATGGCAAACCCAAATACAAAGTGGAGAGTGTGGGGTCGGGCCTTAAGCCCTCATGCTAGAAGAAACTGCAGACACAGGACCCACTGGATACTGGGTGCAACTGGCCCAGAGCACGTGCGCTCGGCCACTTTTATTCAAGCTGTGTCACCTGACCAGTGACATCAGTGGTGGGTGGGTGTTTAGTATAATTACATAGTTAGCACTAGAATGCTAACTGATTCTGGGTCCTTACATCCCTCCCAAAATTGGTGAAAATCAAACCAAACGGAAAATGTCCAAAACCCTGTGGGGAAAAGAAAACACCAAAGTATAATATTGGACTAATGGTTTCAAACGAGTCTCTTTGGCTGCTTGCAGGCCGCAGGCAGTGTAGTTCCTGCATCCAGGACAAACAGTTCTCTGTGACATGGTTCCCAGTTGTTCAGCGGGTTCATACTTTGTCCGTGCCGTCTGGATGTTGTTCTCAGCCCTGCCTTTTGCTTTGCTCTCTTGGTGACGCTGAATAGTTAAAGAGAGAAAGATGGATGACATGGGTGTTGTTTGTGATCTGGCTTCTTTTCTCCATGCTGGTACTGTGATGTTTCCGGGCAGGCTTCAGTGTGTCTCTTGGCAGGTGAAGAGAGTAGGTGCAAACATCCCTCTCACTAGGATGCCACTCTCTCCGGCTTTCTTCTCTCACCAGATGTCCGGGAGGACCTCTTGCCAGGTTTCCACTTGACTGGTGTTTTCGGTCGTGTTGCTCTACCATAGCCTTCGGGCCGTGAGCAGGGCGCTCCACGAGCCTCACCGATGTGTCCTAGTTCCACCTGAAGGTTGAGTTATCAACTCTTTTCTTTGCTCGCAAGGCTTTCATCCCGAGGGTCCTGCAGACGCGCATCTGTAGATCTATCTGCCGTGCTGGACTTGCTGCCACCAGAGTACCTTGCGGCCTCTGCTTCCTGGGTTGCCACGGGCTGCTGTGAGGTGGTCAGTTCCTCAGCGTCCGGAGGCCTGAGCAGTCTCGCCATCCAATCTTCCGCTCAACCCCAGAGATAGATGTTGCCAACAGTCTAGCTTGCTCTCTTTTGCTTCGCCATGTGGATGGATGGCTCGTAGGTAGATGTCTTTGGTCTGTGCTGCCGGTGCTCTTGTCCTCCCATGCACTCAGGTGTTCCAGTGCTTGTCACCTTCCTTCTTTCCGCAGGGGTGGCTTCTTCTTTCAGTGGCGGTGTGCCACTCTGATTTCTCCTTCCTTCTTTCTCAGTGGTGGTGGCCACTCTGATCTTTCTTCCTTCTTCTTGAGATGGCAGTGTGCCACTCTGATTTCTCCTTCCTTCTTCTCGCGACGTACCCTGGCCCAATCTTCTTCATCTTCTCTGGCCAGGCTTCCCCATGCAGCGTGCGCACTCTGCAAGTGTCTCCCTGGTCTTGTCCTAGTCCTAGGACAATGTCTTCTTGTCACTTAACTCTCAGGGTTAGCGTCGCGACCTTCACTTCCTCTTTGTCACTTCCATTACTTGTGACGTTGAAGTTTATTGGTCCATGTCCGCGGACCGCGCCTTGGCTGAACTTCTTGGACCTCGTGCTGGTCCCTTCTGCCAATGTCCAGCAGGTAGGCTTCGTGGTGCTGAGCTTCTTGGACCTCGTGCTGGTCCATTCTGCCAATGTCCGGCAGGTAGGCTTCGTGGTGCTGAGCTTCTTGGACCTTGTGCTGGTCCTTTCTGCCGATGTCCAGCAGGTAGGCTTCGTGGTGAGACCATCTGGCTGGTCGACTTCTTGGTGCGACCATCTGGCTGGTCGACTTCGTGCTTTGTGACCAGGCTGAGTGGTCCGGTTGCTCGTGTGTTGAGTTTTTGATGCTGCGGGTTGTCTGCGCAACCATTATCTTTACGTCGCAGTTTGGCTTGCATCGCTGCGCATCTGGGTGCGCTCTTCGGGTGTTCCTAGTGTCTTGCTG
Source organism: Lissotriton vulgaris (assembly GCF_964263255.1). Taxonomy (NCBI): domain Eukaryota; kingdom Metazoa; phylum Chordata; class Amphibia; order Caudata; family Salamandridae; genus Lissotriton; species Lissotriton vulgaris. The sequence continues at coordinate 935,042 of NW_028252132.1, forward strand.
CTTTGGGCTAGTGCTGTCCGCACTGCTGCGCATTTGCGTCATGCGCTTTCGCACCTCCTGTTGCTGGGTTCCATAGTTACCGTTGGTTCGTGTGGTGGTGCTTCTGTCTTCCGCCATACTGCTGCAGTGATGACCTGTGGCCACTAGGCATCGCTGTGTTCTCTTCTGGCGTGGCGTAGGTGCTTCTTGGTGTTGCTTTTGGAGGGTTGCGTCACCACTCCGTTGACCTTCTTCTGGTCTTCCGTCTTCTGTGCGTTGCTAGTTGCGATCCTTGTGAATTTCTCTGGGCGCACTTGCTGCGTGCTTTGCGTGTCTGCCGAGGAGTTCTTGCACTCCTGTTCCTGGGGTGTTCTTTGCGATTCTTGAGTGTTCTTGCGCGGTCGCCTTTTACCTTCTCAGGCTGTTTGATGGCGTGGTGGCGTTCCGGTGTTGCAGTGTTCTTGCGCTTGGTTAGATTCTCCTTGTGTGTCTGCTAAGTATGTCCTTCCTTCCTATTGGCAGGTGCACTTGGCTCTCTAGCTGTACGCAGCTGCCATTCAGCCCTGTGCTTCTGCTATGTTCCTTTAGCTTGTCCAGGCTTGTTTATTTCTTTGTTCCCTGCTCCTGGGGAGTAGCCACCTGCCAGCAGGTGTTTCTCCGTCAGTCTCTAGGCATCCCTTATGTGGGCCATGCACTGTTGGCGGTGTGTTTATTTTCCTTGTTGTAGGCTTGCTTTCTTGATCTGCTGCAAAGCTTGAGAGTGTACGTTTGGGCAAACCTCACTGTGTAGGGATTACGTGTGGTTGTACCTGGTTCTCTTCGCTTTTCTGCTTGGGGAAGGTTATCCTGCTTAGGTCCTTTGATTGCGTGCTGCCAACACCTTGTCCTGTGCTGCTGCGGTGCGTGTTATATTGTGTCCCAATGTCCTGAGCTGCATTGCTCCCTTCTGGCACAGTGTTGCCTGCCACTCTCTAGCTCAAGTCCTTTAGTGCACTCCCTGATGTGCACCGTTTCCTTACTTGTGTGTGCACACTCCTCACCTCCACTTTTGCTAGAGAGGAATTTATTGACTTCTCTTGCCCAGTCCTTGCAGTGTTCTCGGGCAGGCTACAACGCTCAGGTGTCTGCTCTTTGTGCTTCTGTACTCGGCACTGTCTGTTCTCCCAGAATGCGTTGCCGCGAACCAGCCACTAGAGGGTAGTACTGCTTTAATTTCAGTGGTCCTGGGCGCTCTGTTCCTGCCACGGCTTTCGTACTGGCTGTCCCAGAGTTTTTGACTCCGGGCTCTTTCGCAGTCCCTGTGGGGCCTTCCACTACGTCCCATGAGGCTTGGGTCTACGTAGCGCCTCCCCGGGTAAGTCCTTTCTCCTGTTATTCAGTCTGTGCACTTTGCTCCTCGCTGGCTGTGCGGGGACACATGTTGCTACTGGCAGTCTGTTTGCCTTGCTGGGGGCGCTAGCTTCAGTGTATGCTGGTCATAGTCTCCTTTCTAGCTGAAGGCGGGTAGGGAGTCACACGCAGGCCGTAGGTCCTGCTCTGTGTTCAGGCCGTCTTTCTGGCCTACTTCCCATCTTGCCTCACTGTACTTTATCGGCCACCAGCATTCCGCCTTCTCAGTTCTGTGAGGGCTGCTGGGGCTGGCACAGCGTATTTGGTCTGCTTTTCTCCTTGCCCTCCCCGGTCAGGCGGGAGGGCAGCCGGCGATTCACTTTGCAGGCTTCCCACCTTTCGCCGCAGACCTTTACAGTCTTCCCTCTGTTCCCCTTTCAACCCCGGCAGCTTCACTCGGTCGCACACTGCGTGGGTCAGAGCTGCAGCCTGGGCATCCGGCAGCCTTATCGTTGCCGCTAATGCGGGGTGACCTCCCTCTGGCGTCACAACGTTCCCATTTTCGCCAGCGGGCTCCGCTTGTGTAGGGGCTCTGCACACGCTGCGCGGTGGTCTTCTTGAAATTCATTCACCCCGCCGCCGCCTCACTTCACATACTCTGCGCGGCAGGGGACAGGGGACGATGCAGGCAGGTCGCGGATGGGCTCCGCTGGCCTTGCTTTATCTTATGTTTGTCGGCCTCATTGCGCTCCGCCGGGCGCCATGGTCATGCGGGTGGGCTTCGCTTAATATAACGTCATAAGGGGGGGTCGCTTCTGGCTTGCGCGGCCCCCCAGGTATCTCCCAGTGCCTGGGCTCACCTCCGGCCTACGGGCCTGTTAAACCACGCGGGTGGGCTCCGCGTTGGTTTCACTTCGTGACGGGTGTCAGTGGCGGCCGACGCGGGTAGGCTCAGGTCGGTCCGCTTATCTTCCGCTGGGCACCGCCTCGGCAGGGCGAACCACGGCAGGCCGGAGAGGTGCGGGGTGAGCTCCCGGTCACCTTCTCATTTCCATCCAGGCCCGGGGCTCGACGCACGCCCCGTGGGATACTTTCAGCGGCCGGCTCCATTCTCAGGGAGTGTGTCTTTGCTGCAGACAGCTCTCTCTTCCCCTTTTCATGAAGTTTTCTTTTAAGCTGTGGCACGCTGGGCACATCACCGCCCTCGTCGCCATTGTGGGGTCGGGCCTTAAGCCCTCATGCTAGAAGTAACTGCAGACACAGGACACACTGGATACTGGATGCAACTGGCCCAAAGCACGTGCGCTCGGCCACTTTTATTGAAGCTGAGGAGTTACCGAACTGCCAACTGGAACTGCCTGCAGAGCTGTCCGCTTATGAAAATGCATCTGCTATCCCATACAGTGGAGATTTGGAACTGACCTCTTCCTAGTAATTATTAGCGACATATTCCACAGTTCTTGCCTAGCCCAGGGTACTTATTTTAATACCACCTAAACAACAGCCACACATAGATTTAATAGGAACAAATGTGATTATCAACGGGGTACAATAAATCTGACACCCACGGGTATGCCCCATATGCTGCATTCTTTAGGTCAAAGACACAGAGTTAGTGTGAAATCATTCATAAAACCTATAAGCAGTCTGGTCACGCACTCCAACGCCTTAGGGTTAAGCTGAAGGCACTCCACCGAATCCTGCAGCCTAACGCTTTATTCTGGAACTTGTCATACATAACCTCAGGAAGTGCCTTTTGAAAATGCAAAGTCAGTGGTTTCAAACTCACACTTTAAAAATGGTATATCCCCTGTACAGTTACATTAATGCAGTACCCCCGTTCAGCCCCTCCCTCCCCCCTACATGGCCCCCACCCAAACAGCTGTGCCCTTTCACTGACATTGCGGGCAAACTTATCGGCAATGTACGCAAACCTGAACTCTGACCCTGCCTAGCAACAGCTCTTCTCTCTGAACAGTGCATGCAGCAAACACTGGCAGTCCCGTCTGGAAACAGCCCTCCCCACTCCCTGAGGTGCGGCCCCCTTTGCAGGCCCTGCCCAAAACACGACCTGCAGCTTTGGGAGCCTGGCTGACAAGCAGATCACACAGCGTGGAAAACTCACAGGGCCGCGCGTTGACCTAGTGTAAGTGGGATACAGGGGCGGGGGACACAATGTTGTCAATGAGTCCTCAACACTCCGCCCCAATCGGTTTCTAGTCGCACAACAAGTGCCTATTATAGTATTTACACAAGCACTACAAAATTATTTGCGCGTGGGCCTCCCTCCGCCTGAAAAGTCATTATTTGTATATATATTAAACAACACAAGAGCCAACACTGGGGTGTCAAATTTTAGTTGACTGATTACTATGTGGCGGCAGCTGCTTAGATTGAAAACAAAAACAGCCTATTTTCCTTTAACCACAGACAAATTTATTCTCTTTATAAATCAAACTTTTTGTCTTTTTCTGTTTTTTAAGCACACTATTCGTCGTGCATGGAAAATACGAAATATACAAAACAATGAATTATATATACAAAAGGTACAAACAGATAATTATACAATTTCAGACACACTTGGCCATACATTCATACAACATGCATTCACCACAACAGACAATATATAGAGAAACACTGCGTCCGAGCATCGGTCAATCAGTTCAATGGAGAGAATTGCATTCTGTGTTTGAATGATCTGTTCTAGTTATTATTGTCACAGTCTGTCTTATAGAACCAAATGAATCGAACAACTGTTCCAACAAAAATTGGTGACCAGATGCGGGACAAGAAGCTGGTCGACGCGTTTCGAACCCCTTTTAGTTAAAAGGGGGTTCTCCTCAGGACCGGAATGGTTCTGAAACAAAATAGAGAGGGAAGTGGCTTAGGAAAACAATTCAGAAAGGAAATGAATAGAAGGGGATCAACTCCCTGTGTTCAACAAGGGCTCCCTACCTTAATCCACACGTATTAAGAACTCAAACAATGGCAGGCAGGTGAAAATCCAAAGTGGAATGGTATTTCCCAATAAGCGTGATCAAAAGTCGCTGTGGGGGAAGACAATACAAACAGACAACATTTAGTGTCTACTCTTTCGCAATGGTTCATTCAGCTCTGGAACGTTAAGGGGAACCGGTCGGGTTTGATGGAAACTTACCCTTTCGTAGCTTGCTTGGTGCTCGCTGTTCTGACAGCCGGTGTCTGTACGCCCGCTCCTCTGCTGCAAGAGGGCGATAAGGGTTGTTAGGACGCTAGCGTGGGAAACGCGTGTGCATTGAATTAAAGGGATGCATGAAGACATACCGATGCGGGAGCAAGGCGTGAGACCTACTCCTTCGGCGGTGTCCGTGGTTCACACTGCTCGAGTCGTCGAGTGGGTGTGGTGCCTCAGTGCTTCCTGGTTTAGATACGGACGACTGGGGTTGCTGGGACTTGTAGTCCAGATCCACGATTTTGGCTGGAGAGTCATCCAAAGACTGGCGTGGATTAGCTCATGGGCCGGGCTTGTAAATTTCTGAGATTTCGTTTAGTCCTCGTGCGGCAGTGTTGAATTTCATTATGAGCATAGCTTCACGTTGGGACAGTCTAGCTTCAGTGTCACCACCCCTAGGGTCTTTTTCTATTTTGGACAAAACTGTCCATCGCAAATCCATGTTCTCGTGCTTACATTTGATCCAATGATTGACCAATGGGGCATTTTCCACCCCCCTGCGGACGCGAGATTTATGTTGCGTGATCCTGTTTCTGATTTCCTGTGTAGTTTTCCCGATATAGACTAGGGGGCAAGGGCAAATGATGGCATAAACTACGTTTTTGGATTTACAATTAGTAAAGGTATCGTGTTTCCAGTGTATATTATCAAATGAAAAAACTGATTCCTCGATAGTCTCATCGCAACAAGTGCATGTCCCGCACTTGTGATGGCCTTTAGGTGGAGGTAATCCAAAAAGGCTTTGTAATGTGGGTGCCCTGGTGATGGGTAATGCTGCCCTAACGACATAGTTGGCCACACTTTTATCCTTTTTGTACGCAAAAAGTGGTGGTGCCGTGAAATCCTCATGCAGGTTTTTTAGTAGGTGCCAATTTGACATGATCAATTTTTTATGTAAGTTTGCAGCTGGACCGAAGGTGGTTACACAGACCATCCTTTTCACATCAGGTTTGACTCTTTTCTCCAACAACGCCTCTCGAGGAGTCCACCACGCTCGTTTGAGAGAATTTTTTATTAGTTTTTTAGGGTATCCTCTCTGAATGAGTCGATTTTTCAGTTGTTCAGCATGGGTGAAATATTCTTTTTTGCTCGAACAATTTCTGTGAATTCTAAGAAATTGCCCATAGGGTAAGTTCTGTCTTAGGCTGCGCGGGTGATTGCTAGTAAAATGCAGCGCTTTGTTCCTGTCGGAAGGTTTGCGGAATAGTGTCGTACTCAAACCTCCATCTGAAGGTTCCACTTTTACGTCCAAGAAGTTGATCGATTCATTTGAAGCTGAAACCGAAAACTGGATGTCAGTCGTTCTCGAGTTTAACCAACATACGAATTGGTCCAGGTCATCATGTCCCCCTGTCCAGACCATAAAAATGTCATCGATGTATCGCATGTAGTGTGTTATGCTGCCGCCAAAAGGATTAGATTGGTAAATGAATTTCTCCTCAGATAACCCCATGAACATTACAGCTAGTTCCGGGGCAAAGGGGCAACCCATCGCCACCCCTTTAATTTGATAAAAAAATTCATTGTCAAACGTAAAAAAGTTTTCGGTTTCAACTATTCCGCAAACCTTCCGACAGGAACAAAGCGCTGCATTTTACTAGCAATCACCCGCGCAGCCTAAGACAGAACTTACCCTATGGGCAATTTCTTAGAATTCACAGAAATTGTTCGAGCAAAAAAGAATATTTCACCCATGCTGAACAACTGAAAAATCGACTCATTCAGAGAGGATACCCTAAAAAACTAATAAAAAATTCTCTCAAACGAGCGTGGTGGACTCCTCGAGAGGCGTTGTTGGAGAAAAGAGTCAAACCTGATGTGAAAAGGATGGTCTGTGTAACCACCTTCGGTCCAGCTGCAAACTTACATAAAAAATTGATCATGTCAAATTGGCACCTACTAAAAAACCTGCATGAGGATTTCACGGCACCACCACTTTTTGTGTACAAAAAGGATAAAAGTGTGGCCAACTATGTCGTTAGGGCAGCATTACCCATCACCAGGGCACCCACATTACAAAGCCTTTTTGGATTACCTCCACCTAAAGGCCATCACAAGTGCGGGACATGCACTTGTTGCGATGAGACTATCGAGGAATCAGTTTTTTCATTTGATAATATACACTGGAAACACGATACCTTTACTAATTGTAAATCCAAAAACGTAGTTTATGCCATCATTTGCCCTTGCCCCCTAGTCTATATCGGGAAAACTACACAGGAAATCAGAAACAGGATCACGCAACATAAATCTCGCGTCCGCAGGGGGGTGGAAAATGCCCCATTGGTCAATCATTGGATCAAATGTAAGCACGAGAACATGGATTTGCGATGGACAGTTTTGTCCAAAATAGAAAAAGACCCTAGGGGTGGTGACACTGAAGCTAGACTGTCCCAACGTGAAGCTATGCTCATAATGAAATTCAACACTGCCGCACGAGGACTAAACGAAATCTCAGAAATTTACAAGCCCGGCCCATGAGCTAATCCACGCCAGTCTTTGGATGACTCTCCAGCCAAAATCGTGGATCTGGACTACAAGTCCCAGCAACCCCAGTCGTCCGTATCTAAACCAGGAAGCACTGAGGCACCACACCCACTCGACGACTCGAGCAGTGTGAACCACGGACACCGCCGAAGGAGTAGGTCTCACGCCTTGCTCCCGCATCGGTATGTCTTCATGCATCCCTTTCATTCAATGCACACGCGTTTCCCACGCTAGCGTCCTAACAACCCTTATCGCCCTCTTGCAGCAGAGGAGCGGGCGTACAGACACCGGCTGTCAGAACAGCGAGCACGAAGCAAGCTACAAAAGGGTAAGTTTCCATCAAACCCGACCGGTTCCCCTTAACGTTCCAGAGCTGAATGAACCATTGCGAAAGAGTAGACACTAAATGTTGTCTGTTTGTATTGTCTTCCCCCACAGCGACTTTTGATCACGCTTATTGGGAAATACCATTCCACTTTGGATTTTCACCTGCCTGCCATTGTTTGAGTTCTTAATACGTGTGGATTAAGGTAGGGAGCCCTTGTTGAACACAGGGAGTTGATCCCCTTCTATTCATTTCCTTTTTGAATTGTTTTCCTAAGCCACTTCCCTCTCTATTTTGTTTCAGAACCATTCCGGTCCTGAGGAGAACCCCCTTTTAACTAAAAGGGGTTCGAAACGCGTCGACCAGCTTCTTGTCCCGCATCTGGTCACCAATTTTTGTTGGAACAGTTGTTCGATTCATTTGGTTCTATAAGACAGACTGTGACAATAATAACTAGAACAGATCATTCAAACACAGAATGCAATTCTCTCCATTGAACTGATTGACCGATGCTCGGACGCAGTGTTTCTCTATATATTGTCTGTTGTGGTGAATGCATGTTGTATGAATGTATGGCCAAGTGTGTCTGAAATTGTATAATTATCTGTTTGTACCTTTTGTATATATAATTCATTGTTTTGTATATTTCGTATTTTCCATGCACGACGAATAGTGTGCTTAAAAAACAGAAAAAGACAAAAAGTTTGATTTATAAAGAGAATAAATTTGTCTGTGGTTAAAGGAAAATAGGCTGTTTTTGGTTTCAATCTAAGCAGCTGCCGCCACATAGTAATCAGTCATCTAAAATTTGACACCCCAGTGTTGGCTCTTGTGTTGTTTAATATATTAGTTGGACTCAGCCATCCTGAGTAATGAGTCAAGACCCTTCTTGATTCTCCCATTATTTGTATATAGGCACTGGGAGATTAAGTGATTGGCCCCGATTAACAGGATGTTGCACGTGCCTGCCGAGACTCGAACCAGGTTCCCCAGCTCCAAAGTGGGCAACTCGGCCGTCACCCCATATCTGCAATTTAAGTATCTTACATGCCTGTCCCATTATTTGTTCTGTAAAGTGCTGTATACATAACTTCAGTGCGCTATATAATTTCCCCTCGTTTCTTGGTAAAAGAAGATGGGGCTGCTCGCCATCAGTAGCCTGTAAGCATGTTGGCTCTTCATAAATAGTTTCATTCCAATGATGAACGTTGGTATCCGCGCCTAAGTCTTTTCTTTGTAAAAGCACTGAAAGAGACGGGGTGACATAAGAAACCAATTGGACTAATCCGCTTAGCGCTGCCTGGAAGTGTTTTGTAATGTATTTTCTCTGTTTGTTGGACACAAAGTAAGCTCACGGAAACGGGCCAGCCCGCAAACCGCCCAGTTGCAGGAAACTGGTAGCAATGAAGCATTACCTGCGACCCGGTCACTAGTGCACGGTTCCTCAGGCCCCAGGGCACAGGATCCTTGCTGACAAGTCCCACAAGAAGATTCACAAGTCCACTTGAAAGACCAAAAGGGAAAGAACAAGAACAGGCTGAAGGTAAAGGAGAGCCTGAGTCTGAGCACCAGCTACTGGGTATTCCTGAGACTGTTGTCAATAAAGGAGAAGATTTAAATGAAGAGCAAGTGCAACAAAGAAAAGAAACAAAGGAAGTTGTGAAATTGATCCTGAATCTGGTGAAACTAAGCAAGTAAAGAAAACCAGAAAAGGAGATGTATGGCCAAAGGGAGTGAAAAGACTGAAATACACTCTGAAAGAAAAAGTTCAAAACACCATAATAGAAGTATCGAGACAAACTGAACAAAGTGATTTTGAAGAAGATACAGTTCGGAAATCAAAGAAAAATAGTTCCGAACTAGAAGTATACAGACCCTGAATGGACATATGTGGCGAGTGAAGCAGCTGAAAACAGATCAGTTTGGAGAAAAGACTGTTGCAGGAATCGAGTCATGGAAAGAGTTATGAGCCACCCTAAATGAACTGTGTTAACATTTGGGTGCAAAAAATTGAAAAATCACTCTGAAGAGTGCAGAAAATAAAGCTGAAATTAAATTGAAGGCTCTGAATTAGAAAAGAAGAGGGCTGAAATACGAAGGCTTAAAGAATTGCTTGGATACACTATTTGCAAAAAATATGTAGTTCGTTTTTTTAGTTTTAGTTTAGTTTTTTACCTCTTTTTGAAATTTTTGATTTAGAAAAGAAAAATGGCAAAAGCAGATTTATTAGAGACTAGATATCAAAATGGAAGCTTTAAACCTAGATGAATTAATGCTTGCTTTTTAAGTGCTTTACTGCTAATGTTGGTTTGGATAACAAAAATTGTTGTTGTGCCTACTAAAAGTAATAATACTAAGAGTATGTTAAGTGAGAAAGTAGATGTGGATAATCTTGAAGAACCACCAACGAATATGGAAAAGATAACAAGCGATAATATACATCATCGAGATAATTCTATTAAAGATTTTTCGTTAAATGTCTTTACTAAATTCTTATACAGATATGTGGATACTATGGATGCGAGAGATTGTTCTGTGTGCAGTATGCATGCAACTACCATAGTCTGTGTCTGAGGGAGTGACCAACCATCATTTGCCTTTAACATATGTTTCATGAGTTCATTTCTTATGCTTGAGAAAGACTGTTCAATAAAGCCTTTCATTGAAAACGCCCGTCTATCTATTTCTCTGCACCTCTGGTGAAACGAAGCACACTCTATTGACTCAGTAAAATATCTATCTATTGTTTCCACGACTCTGAAGATCAGTTTTATCTTGGGAAACAAAGTTGTCATGTTTATGCGGTTATCAGAAACTAAAACCCTTCTTGTCAACTCGAGAAAGTCTCTAGTGACCTCTGAGCTAGCTGGCACTCACATTTAAGTCTAATATATTTTGATAGAGACCTAGTAGACATAGGTCCTACATCAAATCTATAGGATATATTATTCTAATGTGCAGAGCCTATTGGGAATATAGGAACTACACTACAACACCAGCTCAGCTGTCAAAATGTGTATCTTGGACTGCTCAACCTGTCCTGGAGAGTGTGGTGAACCTGGCACCTATCTACACCAGTGGTGGGGCTGCCTGGTTCTTCAGAAATACTGGGGAAAGGTCACAGCAGCAATGTCATCTGTTTGCATAAAGCTTTGGAGGTTTCACCCAGCTTATGTCTTCTTAACATTTGGGAGGCCACCGACTTGCCGAGAGAATGTGGGTCTCCCTGTGCTATATGGTGGTGAAGCGAAACATAGCCAGCACATGGAAGGGTGGCTAAGCCACGGTTTAGGGTCTGGGAGTCCGATATGGATTGGTGCATGCAAGCGGTGAGGGTCATATATGAAGGCAGAGGCTGCCCACAAAAATGGACCAGAATCTGGGGTCAATGGAATGTGAGCAGGGGAATGATCTGTACACCATTCAGCGACTATCCCCCACTTTCAGCTGACCAGGACGCAGATATATATGTTGCTTACGATGTAATGTACAGAACACGTGGCTGCATTGTTAACCCCATGGACAGTTGTGACAATCGCTGTATTTCTGTAATGAGATTGATAAAAATGATAGAGAATGCACTGCACTGCACTTTATTATTCTTTGAATTGCTTTTATTTTTGTTTCTGTAATAAAATTATTCATTTTAAAATAATACTGAATTCATGGGAGAATTTTTCCATTCGACTAAGATAATTCATACATCGAAACAATTTAACATGCAAGTTGCGTCAGAAGACTTCATTTATTAATTTAGTAGCGGACAGAAGACAGAGTTTTAAAGAAAAAGCTGCTGAGCAAAAGTCTTGTGTACCTCCATGGGCTTTCAGAAAAGGCAATTATAAAAAGGGAAGACAAATGCTGCAATGACTCTGGATTGGCATCATAGGGTAAAGCTTTGCTTACTTAGATTAAAAACTGACTACAATAATTATTTCATTGGTTCTAGTAAATTTGATCATGTTTTCCTAATTACGGAAGTTTGGGGAATAAGAGGAGGAACGGATCCCGTTTTCCCTAGTATATATATTATGTGTGTGGTACGAATGCCTACTATAGGTTGCCTGCACATTGGTATGTGTGTTATATGGGAATTGTCTTTCCCAAGGTGTACAATTTGGATAAGAGTGCTTGAATCAATGAAAAGAAGGGTTAATTAACTTGCATCAAAAGGGGAATTAGTGCTGCAAAAATTGTGGGTTTAGTTGGTGTAATTTTAAATGCCCATAAAATTAGAAACTTGTCCACAGTGGTTGATCATTTATCAACTGACACTGCTGGTGGGTTCTCGATGATTGATACTGAAATGGTTGCGATAAGATATATGGTCTTACAGAATAGACTTGCCCTTGATGTATTATTGGCTAAAGAAGGTGGAGTCTGTAGCATGTTGAAAATTCAACAGTGCTGTACTTGTATCCCTGACAAAGGCAGGGCTCGAAAAATACACTCGACCGCTCGCATATGCGAGCTAAATTTAACGAGGTTGAGCTGCTTTTAGGTTCTACTCGCCCTTTCTGGCGAGTAGGAAGACAAACTAACTTTTGTCCTCGGTCTGTGAAAACGGAGCAAATGTGACAAAAGATTTAAAGACATTTTTATTGCTCACAAAGGTAATGAGCAATAAAGATGCCTTTAAATCTTATCTTGTCACATTTGCTCCGTTTTCAGAGGCGGAGGTCAAGTAGGTCGGAATGTGGTCGAGGAGATTTTAAGGTACTAGTCCTGCAGGAATAGTACAATTTTGGGGATTTTTAGAGCCCTGAAAGGTAAGAGCCTGGTGTGATATATTAAGAATGTTACACATTTGCGAGAAGTTTTAACTGAACTGAAGGTTGACGGTTTTTGGAAGAGACTTGGTAAGGGTTTCTCCTCAGTGGGAAATGGGTTTTCTGCCTTTGGTAATAGCTTATTAGGGAAAATACTAACACCAATAGTTGCTGTGGTTACAGGGATACTAAACTTGGTAATAATATATAAATGTTGCAGATGTAAGAAACAAACATATACAAAACATAGAGCAAGAAAGAGAAGAAATAGAGTTAGATGACTGAAGAAGAAATTATCATGAAATTGTAAAGGATATAGATGGAGTTATGCTGAAACAAAAGAGAACAACTGCTTTCTAAGTAGTATAAATGAATGACAATTTGTATTTTGGGTTGGTTTTTTATGATGGCTCAAGTCGCCACCAAAAGGCGGGATTAATGGAGAAGGGTTATCGTGAAATACAACCTATACGGATTGAACCCCCTTTGTGTGAAAACACTAATCAAGTAATGTGCAAACTAAATGTAAAAAGGCTAATTGGGAAAATGAAAACTGCGCAAGTATTTGTTAAAGTTCTGTAGTAGGCAGCAAATACATGTGAAAATAACAGACTAAAAGCTGCTAGTTTTATTTTACACTAAACTGAATCAAAAGAATAATCCTTTAAAATGTGCGTAGATAAAGTGAGAAAGTATGCATCAGATAGGGTGTTTTAATAGTGTGACTTTAAAAACGATAAACACTTGTATAGGTTTTTCGTAGAAGTGTGATTTTTCTGCTCGGCAGAAAAAGGCCTGAGAGTCACTTTTGAAATTAAAAAGACGCATTAGAAATGCAGAAGGGGAGGATAGATCGGAGCTGTCCTTCGCGAGCCCTGCGTGTCCGCCAAGGAAACAAATTGAAATAAAGAATGGAACACTTCCTCGGTGAGTGGCGCATTGAACCAATCTAGGCACAAAAGTTGATACATGACTAAGATAGAGGAAGCATACAAACCATGGTAGCTTGAAATTGTTATTTCCTTGGCTGGAAGTTGATAAAATGAATAAATGAAAAATGGATCTTTTTGAGAAATTGTCATGTGAAAAGTGGTGTGATAGAACACCCCCCGTTTTGACCAATAGAATTAATTGAAAATTGTGTGTTATGACACAATCTGGGATGGACTTTAGAGAATTTAGGGGCATATGTATCAAGCCCTTTTCCCATGCTCAAACTGCCCGATTCACAGAATCGGCCATTTGCGAATGGGAAAAGACCTTTTGGGATGCATTATCCCATAAGGGCATCGCAAATTAGAGAATCGCAAATTTTGAGATCCTCTATTTTGCAATTGCATTTAAGGAATCTCAAATTGCGATTCCTTAAATGCAATGTATGCAGCAAAGAAGAAGTGCAAATTGGCCTTAAGGAATTGCAAATTACCACCAACTTCAAGTTGGTGGTAATTTGCGATTTCATTGAAAAAAGCACTTTTTTGCATTTTTCAAAATGCCATAAGGGCATGTATGTGCGCCACATATGCACACAAACATATTTCAGAGATGCAACAGGGTGTCCTTTTGACACCATGGCACCCTTGAAATTGCATTCTCAATTTGCAATTCTCTAATTGCAAACTGAGAATGTCTTCCCATTCATTCCTATGGGCCTCCTAGGAGTATAACTACAGGTACTAGGGGCGGGGTTAAAAGGCGTGATTTTTCTACTTTGCAAGAGGAGAGAGCTGCGTTACTGTTTTCATTATTTCTATGGGCTGGCTAATGTTCTGCTGAAACCGACTCTAAACTTTGCTCCTTAACTCTTCTTGAAGGGCCATGCTTACTCTCATGGCCAGAGGGTAGCTTTCCAAATTTCCTAAACTTGGGTTAATATGAATTTCTAAATTTACATAACTAGTTTGCAAATTACTTATTTCTCTACTCTTCAGTGGCGTAACAAAACTTGTGGGGGCCCCCCTGGAAAGTGCACAAAGGGGGCCCCCTCCGACCACACTCAGGAGCTCTGCTGACAGGGTACAGGGCTGAAGAAGCCCCCTAGAGCTCGCCCCCCCGCGGGGACTATGGGGGCCTTTGTTACGCCCCTGCCACCACCTGATGGTCGAGGACATGCTTCAATCATCAAAGGAGAATGCCTGTTGGAGAGCCTGCTCTGCACCCTTGACCATCTTACCAAGTTGAACTATTGGTTACCCTTCTCCCTGGTTTTTTACTTTTCCTGTTAGGTCCATGGAGTGGGTCTTGTTGGCTGAAGTTGATCTCCCTGATTCCAGAACCACTGGAGCAAGCCGTCTAAAATGTAGCGGGACGGAGATGTTACAGTAAAAAGGTGCAATCGAAACTGAAACTGTGTTCTTTCAGTTTCAGGGGATTCCATGGGGTGTCCGTCTTTTTAAGAAAAATACTGACCAGCCACTTAAGGGGTGCAATCCTTAAAATGTGGTACTTTGATGAGCTACTTTTGATTCCAATCTATTCCCAGCACCAGTGGTACACTGACTTTTTGGATTGGATAGAATTGTAACTGATCTATCTGAAAAGTGTCAAGTCACCCTGTAAGCACCACTGGAAGTCTGACTTTGGGACCCCTTTCTTTTTCTGTACTGAAACCTCACTTGTGGGCTGGGCATGCCAGCTTACATTTGGGTGGCGGCCTCTTGAGTGAGTTTTTTTTACACGCTCTGACTTGTGACACTTGAACAGCAAGAAAACTGGGAAACTCCAACAAAGGGATGACATACCATGGTGCACTTGATGGCCTGGCTGAGGAGGGTTATGAACCCGAAACCGGTTCCAAGTTGCTTGTTTCCGGTCCAGGGAAGACATGGCTTGGCAGTTCGGGCTGGAATGTTCCCATGAGGCACAGGGTCAGACTGATTTGCATATGGCCATGTCTGAACTGGGGTGGCGGAGTGAGCTAAAGAACGATGATGGATTAAACCCAGATCAGTTGACTGGGGGTGAGTGTTTGCATTGCTCAAACGCTCCGTCATTCATCCCCTTTGGTTTTTCTTTGTTCGCCCTAAGTTGGCAGGGTATGCCTAGACGTGGGTCCCTTGCTCACTTTGCCACTGGATTCAAGATAGCCTGGCTGAAGAGGGTTATGAACCCGAAACCGGTCCTAGGTTGCTTGTTTCCGGTCCAGGGAAGACATGGCTTGGCAGTTCGGGCTGGACTGTTCCCATGAGGCACAGGGTCAGACTGATTTGCATATGGCCATGTCTGAACTGGGGTGGCGGAGTGAGCTAAAGAACGATGATGGAATAAACCCAGATCAGTTGACTGGGGGTGAGTGTTTGCATTGCTCAAACTCTCTGTCCATCATCCCCTTTGGTTTTACCTTTTCTTTGCACTTGATAGATATGTAACATGTCTGGCAACTTTGTGTAAGACAAACATTATTCATTGTGAAGCACTGAAACCAAAGCTCTCCTTAAGTTACCACGGATGCGCCACAACTAGCCCCTAGAATAATGCTGCACATAGACCCCTTACTCTATTTCAGTCACAGTGCCTTACCAGACACCATGTTCAGTAAAACTATTTGAGTAATGGGGGCACTCTTCTGCTAGTACAACCGTTCTTTGCTTCTGGCATACATTTTCTTCCAAACAAGACCATGGGCTGTGATGCCTTTGTATGGCGGTGAAGAAGATAAACCCATGGAGGACCTGGGAGCAGGACTTGGGTGGGTTCAATGAGAGGCAGGTCTCCCCAGCAGGTTGTTCCTCTCTCTTGCACACAACAGTTTGCACTGGCCTTTATTCCCCCACCCCGTCTCTCCCGGTCTACAAGTAAAAGGCTTTTAGAAAGAGAAGGTGTAGGGAGAAGAACTAAAAGGGGTGTCAGTGCATATATCCTACAAGATGCTACATGGAAAAATGTTGATCCAAAAAACTCAAACCCAGCTTTCATATAATGTCAGGATTTGAACTTATGTTTGCAAGGATGAGAAGAAAATGGCCGGATGGGAACTTAAATGAATTTCTATTTGTGTGATTGAAAACTATAAAATATTGGAATATAAAAAGGAATGCCGATGTATCCGGATACAACAATACTGTGTTATATAACATAATGCATACCATATATCATATTAGACAGACAATCAAATATGAAGTGTCTGAAAGTACTATTATGAGACAGTGAGCTTTATATGTAAAGCTAAAATGGAAATAAAATTACGAAATGTCAGGCACTAAAAATTAGCTAAGTCATTCCACGATTTATAAGCTGACGCATGCAAAATTAGATATGAAATCTACAGTTTACTCTTTAGATTCAGGTAGGAGGGACTTTATTCTGTACAATAGCCACCTGTTACTGATTTCTCTGCAAGGGTTCTTTATATATCGCCCTGTACGAGTCATATTCCTGCAAAATGTCACTTGTCTCACCAGCTCAATCACTTGCCATTAAAATGCATTCTATTTCATCCATACCTCACACGTATCCCCTTCTTCAGGAGATATTCTCCCCACAATGTCTCATTTTGTCTGCAATCACTTCTTGCTATAGTAGGTGGCAGCCACCCCACGGTGAGGTCCCTTAACTCTCCTGCAGGGTGCCTTAGTCCTCCAGCAGGATCTAAGTTTCCTCTATCAGGCCTGGTCACATCTACATAGGACCCACACACCCCCTGTAGAACCCACTCACTTTCACATAAGGCCTTCAGGAGAGTCTCTTCTTGCTCAGGCAGTCTGTTCTCCCACCACTACCTACTCTTTGGAACAGCATTTACACTACTGCAGATATCCTGAAGCCCGACAATTCCTGGGAGTCTGACACAACTAAGCAGGAGGCCGACAACTTTTTAGAAAATTAAGTATTAGACAAATTAATGAATCATTTATGCTCTAACAAGCAAAATTAAAAATGTAAGAGTCTGTAAATATGAGGGAATTTAAAACAGGAGGCTAAATTTGAAGTTTATATCCTCAACTTGATTAATGGGAGCACAGTGAGTACAGGAAGGAGAATCTAGTATGGGTGATTGGTGGCCTGATGGAAGCACTGGTATGCGACGACAAAAAAGAGACTATGCACAAGGAGCAAAAACAACAAGGTGATATTCTACAGTCTAGCATACCACTTCTCCTTTTGCAAATAAAATCCGTTTTGAAAAGCTCAAACTTGCCTATAAAATTGACTTTTGTAATTTGTTTTTTATATATTTTGTGAATAAAACAAAATATTTCACATTTTGTGTTTCTTGCACTTGTCTCTGTATTTCTGTATACTAGTTTCTTTATTTTTGTGTGTGGCCTTCACATTTAAATCAGACATTAGCCTAATAAAGGCTTAAGCAATTGTTAAAAATAGAAACGCAGTACTATTCATCTGTGGTGACACTTTGTGTACATTGTTTAATTTTTGATAATATGAGTAAATTTAATTCTCGAAGTGCCATCAGACACTGAGTGAAGAGTCACGCACATTGTTCATTCTTGACATCAAAGACAGCTCATCATAAGCACGGGATATCTCACAAAATAGCGCCCGCCCAGCCAATCAGAAAAGAGGCCGCCTTTTCGAAGAGCTATGAAATCCAAGGGGCTCTTTTCAAAGTTTTTCCTTGCCACCTGTCTTAAATCAACGTTTGCAGGTGCATTACTTGCCTTACTCCACGCTCCCCTTACACTCAGTAAGCAAAAAAATATGAGATGTATGCATGGTTTAATGCTGCTAGACACACAAATGTGACTTACAATAGAAGGCCTTAAACAAGGCACACAAACACAGCCTCGTTACTAAAAAATCAACCTGGAAAGGAGCACGTATGTGTCTCAAAATGTGCGTATGTATTCTTTGGACGGTTTTTGCTCCTGTTCCCTAAGCTTGGTCACAAGTTGGCGAACAACGCTTAAAACACTCACCCACGCCACTGCTGCATTCCCAAGGATAGGCGTTTGCAAGGGTGTCAAAGTTACAAGGCACGAACATGTGCACAGATAAGACAGATCTTAATACATAATAAAAAGGACTCCAAAATATACAAAGCTTTCCCTATAAACAAATGCGGGGAACTGGGAGCGTGCAAACAAAATATGAAATACCAATAAATATACTCTAAACAAGTGCATGCGTGTGAGGGTGAGGGGGTAACAGTGTAAACTTGGGTTCAAGAAGCGAAAAATCATAGAAAGGTGGAAAATAAACCAGCACATAGCACTCGACAATAAAAACGATTCCTGGTAACATGCATGGAACGTCCTCACTACACCAGCCTCAAGAATCCAGAAATATTTCTAACACGTACACTGCCACAAATGACGTTCCTATCTGATGGCACAAATGGCTGAAACCGAGGGACACAGCATCAACTTTGCTGTATTTATTTACATCAGCCTCTTTTAAAAGGGGTTTCCCTCTGTGGGTGGGCTTACGCACAGCAAGAAACGTGCCTCCTTTCTCTCCTACCTTAGCACACTGGCAGGGCAACTGGGCATGGCTAGTCAGGCAGGGCCCAGGGCTGGTAATAATGTAAATTATGGCAGGCGACGGACCTCGGATGGTTCTTCTAAGCGTAGCGTGGCAGCTGGGTCGACTCTGACCTGGGATCGGATCTCGGCAAATGCGCACTTTTAATTGAAGCGGTTAGCCCGGGGTCCGCGCGTGCGCACTTCACAGCAGTTCAGTAGTTGCACACCATTGAACCTCTGAGGCCCGGCCGGGGCCCAGAAGGAGGGGGCCCCCTAGAGCGCGACCCCCCCCCCCCCCCCCCCCACCCCCCCACCCCACTACAACCCTGTGTTATGCGCGGCCTTCGCCGAGGCGTGTGCACCCTTTAATTTGAGGCCGGGTGTGCTGTGCCGTCTGAACTGCGCACCATTAAAATCGTATCATGATATTAAATAAAGGGAGGGGGCCCCTGGAGCGTGGGGGCCCCCCCGCAACGCATGGGCTGCGGGGGCCTGCGTTACGCCCCTGCTACTCTTGTCTCTATGCCCTTCTACTCACTGAGAGCACTGCATTTGAGATGTTCGTGTCGTTTCCATTGATGTTTTTTCTTGCTTGGCGATTTATGATTTGAGCTGTATTGTACTTGATAAGTAATCACATTATTATAGATAAACATTATTAACTCATAAATGAATTTTTTCTTTATTAGTGTTATTGACTGGTTATATGAAGAGTGTACAATAGTTTATTTCTTGATCCAATTAAAATTTTGTCAAACCCCGATTACATAATAAAGATTGCATCGCCACAAAAGGATAATACGAGGATGATATAGTAATATGAATTTTGGTAAGTTTGGTTTACACTCACCCAGCGTGAAAGGGACTTGTAGGGTATTGAATTGGGTCAAGGTGATGAAATGTATTTAGTTCTTGATCGCTGGATCATAAGTAAATAGTTGTTTAATTTAATGTAAACACTGTGTTGCCAGTCTCAGCAGATAGAAGGACCAAATTGGTTTGTGGCTGGACTAACCTTTTACCCAAAAGATCAAGCTTGACACACACCAGTGGTACAGTGATCACGTGTGAATTGCTCTCAGATCCTTCATTTTACTGCCCCTTTTACCTGGGCCTTTTAAAAAGTGTCAAAGTCAAACTCCTACCGGCGAAACACTTTCCAGTTTGCACTATGCAAAAACTCTGTTTACAACCAATAGGTGTAAATAGTGGTTATTGCTAAGTCAATAGCGTGATATTGCTGTCCAGTTGTTTTAGTGCTGATGATGAGTAAGGTTTCTCCTCAATGTTGAACAGGCCTGTGGCATGTACTACGAGAACCACAGAAACCAATGTAATGCAACATGAATGAACTGTAAATTGACAGTCAGTTAACAAGATTAACACTACTGGAATCAACAGTCTCCAGTTTCACATAATGTGGCCAGATGCAATGCACAGAGAGCCAAGGCTTCGGACTTATCAAAAGGACATCATTTATTCTGAGTATTCCCAAGCTAAAATAGTACTCCCATGAAGGTGCTCAAAGCCCCATTTATCTAGAGACTGCATAGAACGTGACTCCAGACAAGGTGTAGGGCCATAGCTTGACTGGTACCGATAAGTGAATGACTTCTGCTGATTAGTCTCCGATATACAATATGATTTTCTATTCTGATGATCCTCTAGACTCCGACACAAAAGAAAGTCTATCTAGTGGTACTGAAATGCCAGAATTCTGGCACTTCCTAAAGATTAAACTTTAAGAGGCACTACTGTCTAGTCACTGTCCTCCTCCATACATTGTACGTAATGTGCCACCACACACCAGCTTCACAACGGATTGTTTTACTGCATCAAGTACAAGGGGAGAATGTATGGCCTCATGTTGGCTACAAGTTGCCATTTACAATCTAGAACCAAAGAAAGACAGTGATCCATCATGTAAGAAGACAGCCAAAAATAAAAACAAAATACAAATGAATGCATAATTCCACACTAGCGGCTATGCTGGCAAAAGAGAACAAACCAGAGTGCACACTAATCCTTTCCTTTATTTCACTGTGCAACCCAGCGTCTAATAAAGTCAACTACAGTCTGCTGTTTCTGTAAACAGATGAGAAGTTTTGTCAGTGTCAACACACAAGCCAGTCATTAGCCACCACACGAAATATCAGATAACGTGAAGGTAACCACATTTACACATACTCTTGGAGTGTGCAATCGTGTTTCTTGGTCTGAGACAGTTAGAGCACGCCGTACATCCTCTGGGAAAAATGCCTCAACTTTGAGGATATGGCTTTCTGGGCAGAATATAAAAAGGCCAACTGCCAACTCCAGCTAGTCATGCGACCCAGGAACCGGTTACCAGCGCTAAATAGTTAGGACAAAAAAGTGACAACTTTCTTAAAAAGTGGCATTTTCAGAATTGGGACTTAAAATCCGATTTCACTATTAAAGAGGATTTTAAATTACATTTCCTTAGACACCAAACATGACATTTCTACCTGCTCCCAAACAAAAAGTTATCACACATTAACGTACTTTCAGGAACACAGCTCGAAAGAGTACTGGCTGTTTAACAGCCTTCCAAACTTTGCCATTTGTCAGAGTACAGTTTACAAACTTCTGCATTAGATATTGTCCCCAAGTGATCACCATGGTTTGCATTGTGAACAAAGGTCCACAAACCCAACAAGTCACTATAGAGAGTGCCTACATACACATTGTTGGCTCGAACAAGCAGTATCATATAATGACCTCTAACATCATAAATCAATGTGTGTAAAAGCCAAGTATAAATACAAGTATTTATTATATTTATTAGCAGTGTCAGACAGCATAAATGTGGCAGACTACTTGATCAACTACATGATCTAAATGAGATAAGGAAAACCTAAGTGTTGTCAATGACTATAGCAAAATAATGTGCCACGTACAAGAATGTTATGCAAGACAGGGTACCACAAAAAAATCATACAAAATGTTTACTGGCATACCCCTTATGGCGAGGATTTTATGTGGTAGTTTTCAAAACATCAAACACACAAAAGGTGATGGGAGGATTGTTTGCAAATGGTCTAAACCACTAGCAATCGCTCAGGGTAGCATTCCATCCCATTGTTTTAACAGTTTTCAGAAAACATTGGTCGAGCATCAATCAAATGGGTAAAGTGCCTCTTGAACAGCGAACTTTTCAATACATTTTAGAAGGGAGGTTTTTAAGGCGGTGCAATCTTGATAGCTGGCCGAACCAAGTTTCAGACTTTTGGTGTACTCTTATCATGGGGATTAGTCAAGCACAAAAAAATTAGAGCTCCAAGGGAATCCCCGTCAACTGCAGATTGATGGCAATATTTCTGAATTAGAATTGTGTGGTTTATAGGCAGCACATGCTAGTTTGAAAATAGAGCTTGCCTTAATAGGGTGCCACTAGAAATGACCATCACTAAATGAGCTTTGGAATGTAATTTCAAAATGAGTTTTTACTCACACAATCATCTGTAAGAATCATGGAAATACACTGTAGTGACAGAAACTTTGACATCAGCCTATGGCAGACAAATACTCAACAGGAAACAAAACAACCCTTTGGGATCCAGCTGTACTAAACACATACATATATTATCAACTTGCATTCACTAAACACATTATTTTTTACCCACTGTGTAAGCAGAGACTGAACCATTTTCTCCACCCAAAAAATCAGATCTGGACAGTGGCTTGAACGTGCAACCAAATGAGGTACCTTCTTAAAATGATGGCTAGTCATAAAGTTAAAAGTAATAATTTGTGCTATTGCATAGGAATGAGTACATCATTTGGTTGTGATTTCAATCCACTGTGTATATCAGATTTCAATATTTATTTTTATGGTACTTAATTTTTACCTCATAGATGTACAAAATAATGTGCTTGAATTGAAAATATCACAAGCACCTCAACACTAATGGCTAAGTCACTAAGCTAGCTTAAAAGGCCTTCTATAAGTGGATACAATCTGCGCACCATGAGTAAGAGCTCGGTTGTGTGACACTTGACCCTTTAAAAAGACTGAATCTAGCATGGGTAACTCTTTGGTCTAGTACTCCTCCATGTGAGTACACAAGACACCCCTACCGAAACAATCAGGAGATACTGAAAAAGGCGATATTTAGGAATAGAAAATGTGTTTGCTTTTTAATGCTGGGGGCGGTTCTCTTGGAGCTTACTTCTCGTGGAGGTTGAGAAAGGACACAGCTCTAATGCAGAAAGGAATTAGACGAGCTGCGCACCATGGAGACACTTCCGGCACCCCACATTGAACAAAAGTTCTGGCTGGCACCCTTCCACGCGCATGCAAATGAGACACAGGAATACAAAAAGGGGACTCAGGGAGAGGAAGGAAAGTTATGGAACAGGTCTAAAGAGATCATGAATGCAGGAATAGACTCACACTTTGGGAGACAGTAAGTGACGATATGCCAGAGATGGCCCGATAACAGGAGGCTATGATGCTTTAATTACACCAATACCAGCACTTCCTACTCACTAACCTCTCCAACAGAGTAACATTCCAGAGACTAACAAGTTGAAAACTGACAGCTGCTTCAACTAACAGCACATCAGAAGATATGAGCTGATGCTCAGGTTTAAGTGCACAACTTAAAATTAGGGAGCATTATTTTTCAGAGTGCCATTATAACTGCACTTTTGGTAAGTTACCGGTTTTTCCAAAGTCTCTGGGGTCTCAGACTTACCTCAGTCCGCGGGTTCCATGGCATGTCACAAAACATATAACATACCTCCATCCAAAGACACACAAAGATCACTTAATCGTTTGGGACCTCTTTATTACCGCTGTAAAGCAACATAAATGCATTTAAAATTACCTATCACCATTTTTCATTCTATAGCAGAGCTCTCAGGTTTCCCATACACAAGTAGCTTATTCAGTCCACGGTTTTTCCCTTCCATTTGATTCTACGATTCGTAGTCCATTTGATGTCATTCACGACTACCAGTCCCAGTATTGAAACATAAAAACAGACTGGATAAGGAACTGGAAAGCTTTAGGGGTCTTGTGAGGAATACAGCAGGGATTCCAATATGGCTGCCAGCAAGTCCCAAGTCAAGCAGAAGGACAACGCTCTAGTCGAGACTAGGGTGGATTAAGGAGAAGCGCCGCACAGCTAGGGGAAGAAAAAGATCACGTCAAGACGGAAGAGGAGCGTGAGGAAAACTACTTTGAGCCCAGAGAGGCAGAGGACGGAAGATAAACCAGCAGAACATGGCCAGCATTGGTGCAAGTGCAGGAGGAAGACTTAAGTAATCATTCAGTCGGATTACTTAAATTATTTTATTTAGTAATATAAATATAGAAGAACAGGTAGTGCCAGGAAGCACAACCACACAGATGTTTTACTAGCATTTTGACTCATTTGACTCCCATTTCTGTTCTCTCCATTACCTTGATCTGACAAAGATCTACCGACCTCCTTATCCACCGCAGAATCGATCACCATCCCTTCTCCTACTCTTAATTGAGAAGATAAACCACTATCACAACTTTGAGGCTGTGAACTCTGTCTTCCCCCCAAAGCTAACTGGGACTGTAACTCACGGTTTTCGAAATAATCCTCCACCCAATCGAAATCTCTTGATTTTTCATTCCCAATGACTTCTTCACCATGATCTTGACATGTATCAAAAGCAACATCCTTAAGATTCCAAATTTTTCCATCACTTAACTTAACAGAATTCCTAAAAACTTCAATCACTTGCTTTGCCAAATCAAACTTATGCTCACCTTTCTGGACTCTAAAAGGCTTCCTGATTCGGACCCAATCTCAGATTTTAACTTGAGTATCTTTTGTATTATGACGTTTATCATAGTATTCCTTGCTTTTTAAATAGACCAATTCCAAATTCCTTTTCACTTCCTCAGGTGACCATTCTTGTACACTCCTCCTGAATAACCAACCTGGATTAAACTTACACCTGGGTAGTCTACCTCTCATCATTACGAAAGGTGACAAACCGTACAATTATCCAAAGTGACTTTATAAGACCACACCGCTTTCTGAATTTCTACTTTCCAATCCAATTTTTTGTTAATGGCTGCCTGCAAAATGCCCTTAATCACCCTATTAAACCATTCTACTGTTCCGTTCCCACTTGGATTATATAAAGCTGTTGTCTTATGCTTAATTCCACACTTCTCAAAGTATTCTTTAGCTGACTTCGATAAAAACTGCACTCCATTATCCGTCAAAATATTCACAGGTAACCCTTCCATCATAAAAGATCTTATCCAAAAATTTCAGAAAAATCTGAGTATCAACCTTCTCTACAAACTTAACCACAGGCCATTTAGTGAAAAGATCGATAGCAACTAAACCATATTCCTTCACATACCCAACTGGACTAAAAATATCTACAGCAATTGTCTCCCAAGGAAGACTTGGAATTCGACCTTCACTCATTCTCGGTCTCAACGTCCTCAGAGATTTATCGGCCGAACTACAAACCAAACAAGTTCTTACAAAAACTTCTATCTCTTTGTCAACTGTCGGCCACCAAAATAGACCCTTGACTGCCAACTTAGTTCTCACTATCCCAAAATGTCCCTCATGGCACATTTGTAAAATCTTTTTCCGTAACACTACAGGAGGAACAATCCTGTCCCCTTTCATTAAGACTTCTTTTTCAAATGATAATTCAGAACGCACTTCCCAAAATGTTTTTATATTGTTGGTCATAAATTTTTCTTTAGGCCATCCTTTACAAATATATTTAGAAACATCCTGTAATTCTCTATCCTTGTCATGCTCACTAGACCATTCTTCTTTGCTAATGGCAGGAACCCCAGAATCCTGTATCAAAGCCACACTGAAGCTCCCCCATGGGTCATCAACACACTCCTCTCAAGGAAGAAACCATCTCATTAATCTTTGGTAACGGGAACCTTTGAATGACAATATTTTTATTGAGATGGGGTAAATCTATGCACAAACAAATTTTTCCGTTGGATTTCCTCGCGACTACTACTGGACTAATCCACTCTGATGAATCTACCTCTTCAATAACACCTTTAGCTAACAAGCCTTGTATTTCTTTCTTTACCTCATCCCTTATCAACATTGGGATAGGTCTGACCTTATGTACTTTCGGCTGCGCGTCACTTTTGAGCATGATCCCATGCTCAAAACCTCTCAACCTCCCCAACTTTTCTCCCACTACGTTGGTAAACTTGTCTTTCAAAATATCTTCTATCCTGCTACATTCATCTAGAACCAGCACCTTCTCTTTGCTGTTTGGGTCTAAGATGATATGTAGATTTTTCTGGTCATACCATCCTAATTTAGATGATTCGGTTTTGGCTATGTAAAACTTTCCTCTTGTCAATCTCCTTTTAAAAAGAAATACTTTAACAAACCTATTTTCTCGCCTATGTAACTCACCGGGTTAACATCAGAGACATTCAATTGATCTCCAATTTTGTGCGTAAACTTCTTTTTCCATATTTCCTCATTAATGATAGTGTATGGAGATCCAGAATCTGCATACACCTTCACTTTTATACCACCTAAAGACAAATCACATATTGGTTTACCTTCCATTGCCTCGTCGGTGATATTAAGCATATAATTCACCCTTACATTTTTCACACAAATTTCATTATCCTCTCCACTCTCATTTGCACTTAACTCCTCATTCCAAATACATTTTACATTACTACGTCTACGGCACATTTTGCTAAAATGTCCCATTAATCCACACACGCAACATTTTTTTCTTAGAGCTGGACACATCTTGCTGTAAGCCATATGTTCTTGGCTGTCGCAGCGATAACACCTTCTTTCCTTTATACTCATCTCCTTCCCCTGACTCTTGAATGGTTGACTTGGCCCTTTACTTTGAAATTGTCTATTTGAGTTTGTTGCTGCCCCTTGTATCTTGAAAACTACTGATGATGCTTTCTCAGATTCCTTTTTTGCATTTTTGACTAGATTGGCACATCTTCCTGATATTTCAGACTCTCATTATAGCAAGTACATCATCCAAGGGTGTGTCACCATTTACTCAAAGTCTGTCCTGTATAGGTGAGTTATTGTGCATGACCAGCTGGTCTCGAATGAGGTCATCATGCAAATCACCGAATTTACAATCGATTGCCAACTTTTTAAAATCATCCAACCATTCATCAACCAACTCTTCTTTTCTTTGTTTTCTCTGAAAGAATGTATGTCTCAGTACACCAATACAAACTTTTGGTGCGAAATACCTGTCCATGTCTCCTATGGCATCGATAGCACAAATGTAATTAATGAAATATTCCTTCCATTCTACCCACTTTATATCTGGCTGTGAGCCTGTGGCCCAAAAAGGTTGTGGAGGGCTGATCGTGAAACTTTGTTGAGCCGTTTCCTCCTCTGATCTGGCTTCCAACTGATCACCTCTTTCCATACAATACAATCAAATTTGTGAATGTAATGTAATGTTGTAATGTTTGTGTTGTGTGTGTTTTTTTAAAAACGTTTTAGTGTGTGTTGTAGTGTTGTCGTGTTTGTTTAGTGTAGTGTATTGGGGAGGGTAGTGTAGTGTTTATGTAGTGTAGTGATTTAGGTTTTAGGGTAGTGTAGTTAGTTTATTGTAGTGTATTAGCGTTTAGGGTAGTGTAGGGGTGGGAGTAGTGTGGGTAGCGTAGTAGTGTTTTAGGGTTTAGGGTAGTGTTGGGGTGGGAGTAGTGTGGGTAGCGTAGTAGTGTTTTGGATTTAGGGTAGTGTAGGGGTGGGATTAGTGTGGTTAGCATAGTAGTGTTTTTGGGTTGGGGTAGTGTAGGGGTGGGAGTAGTGTGGGTAGCGTAGTAGTGTTTTAGGGTTTAGGGTAATGTAGGGGTGGGCGTAGTGTGGGTAGCGTAGTAGTGTTTTAGGTTTAGGCTAGTGTAGAGGTGGGAGTAGTGTGGGTAGCGTAGTAGTGTTTTAGGGTTCAGGGTAGTGTAGGGGTGGGAGTAGTGTGGGTAGCGTAGTAGTGTTTTAGGGTTTAGGGTAGTGTAGTGGTGGGGGTAGTGTAGTAGTGTGGTAGCGTTTTTGGGTTGGGGTAGTGTTGGGGTGGGAGTAGTGTGGGTAGCGTAGTAGTGTTTTAGGGTAATGTAGGGGTGGGAGTAGAGTGGGTAGTGTAGTAGTGTGGTACTGTTTTTGGTTTGGGGTAGTGTAGGGGTGGGAGTAGTGTGGGTAGCGTAGTAGTGTTTTAGGGTTTAGGGTAGAGTGGGGGTGGGAGTAGTGTGGGTAGCGTAGTAGTGTTTTAGGGTTTAGGGTAGTGTAGTGGTGGGGGTAGTGTAGTAGTGTGGTAGCGTTTTTGGGTTGGGGTAGTGTTGGGGTGGGAGTAGTGTGGGTAGCGTAGTAGTGTTTTAGGGTAATGTAGGGGTGGGAGTAGAGTGGGTAGTGTAGTAGTGTGGTACTGTTTTTGGGTTGGGGTAGTGTTGGGGTGGGAGTAGTGTGGGTAGCGTAGTAGTGTTTTAGGGTTTAGGGTAGAGTGGGGGTAGTTTGGTAGTGTTTTTGGGTTGGGGTAGTGTTGGGGTGGGAGTAGTCTGTTGTGTAGGCGTAGGGATAGGGATGCAACTTGCCTTGCATACATTTACCACAAGTATAGCTTTACCACGCATGCCTTTGCGTTGTAATGGCATGCGTGGTAAAAGCATACTCGTGGTAAAAGTATGCGATGTAATGGCATGTCATTGACATTGACATTGCAAAGTAATACCCGCGTTGTAATGGCATGCGTGGTATTAGTATGCGATGTACATTCGTTTTAGGACATGGTCTAGGAGCAATACTGTCCTAACCTGATGATCAAGGTGTCCTAAAGCCCCCATCATACCAAGTCGCAAGTTATACCAGAGGGAGATATATTGCTCTACCATTGAAAAAGAATGTCCGCTTATCAAATGGACCATGGAAGCCCTTCAATATTACCTCCTGGGTCGTTCCTTCTCTACAATCATGCTCCCTTAACCAGGCTAGTTCACAACAAAGACATTAACCCCCATATCATGAGATGGTTCCTAGCGCTACAACTCTTCTAGTTTCAGACCTAGCATATTCCAGGAAAATTACAAACTAATGTGGACTACCTCTCGCGTAATCCTGTTTTCGAATGGCAGTTATGGCCATTCCTAGGGGAGAGCTGTGTGAGGAATCACCAGAATGGAGTGGGGATTACAATATGGTCACCAGCGGGGCCCCAATCAAGCAGAAGGGTAACGTTCTAGTCGTGAGAATGGCGGATTAAGGAGAAGCACCGCACAGCTGGGGAAAGAAGACTGAGGATAAAGACGGAAGAGGAGCGTGTGGAAAAGGACCCTGTGCCCCAAGAGGCACACAACAGAGGGGATGCCGGCAGAACACGGCCAGCATTGGAGCAGGCAAAGGGGAAAAACCAGGCCATCTGGGAGGCGGAGGCATCGGCAGGAGATGTTGGGGATGATCACAACGGCAGCACTGGCAGGTCCAGAGGACCGCAACCAACTGCATGTAAGCCTGGCGGTCAGGAGAGACAAAATGATGCCCTGGGTATCACAACTACGGCCCTGGAGACAGGTCGTGGTCACAGCCAATTGCCAACATTTGGGTTCCCGCACTTGTGGAGGTGATGGTATCAAGCAGAGGGAGGGAAGGGTGGGAGAAGGCACCCTAGAGGGAAACATGTAACAAACATGGATGAAGGAAAAACAAACACTGGGATAAGAAATACAAATCACTCACGGGATAGCACAGTAGTACATAATAGGCATGGAACAGCTTATTGATTCTATTCATGTGGTTTTACCGAGGGTCTACACTCCTATTACCAGACAGACACTTCCTCTGCTGAATGGAGCAGAATCGACGCATCACAGCTGTTGAGGGACAGAGCGCATCACATACGGAAGCAGCTCATCCCGTCAAAAACTGACACATCGAAACACTGCAGTGTGAGAAGATAGATGCACCCCCTGAACTGCGTGGAGTAACCCGGAGTATCAACTTTGGAGCCAACGCATCTCTGCTTCAGTACTGTCTTCGGAACCAGTCCATCGCCATAGTTGTGGGAAGAAAAACGACGCATCACTTCAACTGCAGGGATCAACACGGACACATCACTCGTTTGCACCCCACATCTGGCTGTTGCGAGAAGGATCAAGGTACTTTGTTCATTGGGCATTGCATGGTGCCTGTATCCGGCCCATGCTCCATTGCAGAAGGCTAAACTCTTGACTTTGCCCCGGTCCAGCACAACCCGATAACCCCCATAGGTGTTTACTACTTCTAAGGGCATTTTTATTTTTAATCTTTAAAAATTCATATCTCAACTACTACTAATTAGATTTTTGTCATATTTGTCTTGTTTTATTTATTAAATCATAATGTATTTTTCCACCCTGGTGTGGAGGCTTTGTGGTGTTTTCACTGAACTACTGTTTGAAGTGTTGCACAAATACTTTACACATTACCTCTTAAGTCAAGCCTGCCCACTCTGTGGCAAGCAACCAGAGGGTGAGCACAGGTCTATTTACGGTGAGTATCTGACTTACCTGGAGTAGGACTGTGGTTCCTGCTTGGACAGGGTGCATACCTCCGTTAACCATAAACCCAATTTCTAACATCTCAAATGTCTTTGCCCAAGATATATAGTACTGGTCCATCAAATGCAGATACAGCTTCTACCTTTGGAAATAACTTTTCTTTCACCAAACCTGAAACTACATGAGATTATTAACTATTGATTTTCTTCAAGTAATTTAGGCATCTACAGCTATGAGCATAGACATGGAGTAGGCTTTTTTTTCTTTTTCATGAACAATGGGTCTGTACAGCTTGCTTGAACACCTCTTTGACAAGTATAGTATTCAGACAACTCCAAATATCCATTGAGTATCAACGATTTCTCTTTCTATTTTAAGGGCTTTATCTTTTTGGTGATTTCCGCTAAGTTATGAACTTGCTTTAGAAACCAAGGATTAGAAAGTGACAGAAGCAGTCCATTTTGGTGCTCCTCAATTAAAAAGATATAGTAAGTACCAGAAAATGGTAAGGCAGCCAACATTTGTTTTAGGTAGAGCCTAGCAGCGCGCATGCGCTACTCCAGTGTATGGGCATTCAACATGCCCTTCGCTTTGATTGGCTCCTTCAAGAACTTCTTAAAAATCCTTTGTTTTCATTGGTTTATAGCTCCCATTTGTCCCTCGTTTTCGTGGTCGGGTCACACCCTGGAGACGGCCCCTGTTAAGTGCATTATTTCAAGATGGGCCATATAGGTTAGTGTTGCGCACTACTTGTTTTATTGATTTCCTCTCGGCAGAGCTCGCATCCTGCAGCCTTGCCCTGAAGCACGTCCGTACCTCAGACAAGCTATTTATTACCAAAAAACTGTGCTAATGCGTTGAAGGTGGAGGGGAGTTTTATATCACCCCTTGCAGCTGATGTTCCTTTCTGTTCGCAAAGCTCCCCTATCATTAATCTGGTCTAGGGCACCCAGTACGTCAGCTGCTGGGACAGGGGAAGCATCTATCGTCTCTACCCACATAACTTGGATGATGCTAGCAGCCAGCTGCTAGACCCCCCCCCCACTTCTGGCTACTACAGGTTTCTTTTTGGTTTGGGTACTGGTCCTGTAACATTTTGGCCTCTGTTGCTGGCCGTCCCAGGTCCTAGCTTTTTCAGTTCCTCTATGTCTTCTTGCTGGACCTGGATTGCATCGCCTTCCACAGCTGGCTGTTCCAAGTCCTGGCTTCAATGTCTGCTCCCTCCGTTATGGTACATTTATCTGCAATGCTGCCACCTGCTTCTCTGGTCCAGTCTGTAATTCCTAATCCTAAATGCTCTAAGCAGTGCTGCTAGCTGCTTCTTTGGTCCCAGTGGTAATTCATCATTTTAAGTCCTCTAGACAGTAGTGCTACTCTAGTCCAGTAGGTAATTCCTCATTCTTGGTCCTCTAGACAGTGCTGCAGCAGCTTGTCTGGTCCCAGTGGTAAATCCTCATTCTAAGCCCTTTAAGACAGTGCTGCTAGCTGCTTCTCTGGTCTTAGTGGTAAAACCTCATTCTCAGTCCTCTAGATAGTGCTGCAGCGGCTTCTCTTGTCACAGTGGTAATTCCTTATTCTTAGTCCTCTATGCACTGCTGCTAGCTGCTTCTCTGGCCCCATTGGTAAATATTCATTCTAAGTCTTCCAGAAAATGCTGCTAGCTGCTACTCTGAGCCCATCTGCTAATCCTCATTCTAAGTCCTCTAGGCAGTTCTTCAGCTCTGTCTCTGGTCACAGTGGTAATACCCCATTCTTAGTTCTCTAGGCAGTGTTGCAATTGAGTCACTGTTCCCAGTGGTAATACCTCATTCTAAATCCTCTAGACAGTGCTCCCAGCTGCTTCTCTGGTCCCGTTGGTAATCCTTCATTCCGAGTCCTCTAGATAGTGCTGCAGCTACGTCTCTGTTCTTACATCGCCATTAGCTCCAACTTTCAAAATTACGGGACCTATTGCATTGCAAATTCTTGTTTTGAGTAACCTGTTACTATAGTTGTATAGTATGAGAAAGGAATAAGACACAGGAGAGCCCGCTGTTGAATGGTAACTTAGGCGAAAATGGCTTGCAGCTTAAAAACAAGCATTGGCAAAGCACATTGGTCTAGTCTTTGAGACCTATTGGGTTAGTCAATGTTTTCTAGCCGTGCTGTACTGCATTACCAAAGCTGGATAAGCAAATAAAGTAAAGAAATGATCAAAAGAAATTGTACTGAAGTGTGGGTGGTTAGGAGAGCAACACAGACTGCGCGGTGGGGGGAGAAAATGAGCACAAAATCAGTAAGCAACGCTGGGGGAGCAATAGCAACGGGTGTCAGAAGAAGGGCATGGATGGGGGATGTAACACGTCGGGCAGGAGGAACGGAAGCAACAAGGAGGGTGGAGTCCCTTAGGAGAAGCAGCAGCAAACAAAGAGGTTGAAGGAACGGGAAAAGCAACATGGATAGACTGGATCTGGAAGATATTTGGAGGGAAACAGTTGGGTGGAGAAGCAGTGTGTGAAAGCGACGAGAACACTGCAGTGAGAAGCACGCAAGTGTGAAAGCAATGGGGAGAATACAAGAGCGAGCACAACGTAGAGGATGGGGAGAAGCACACAGTTGAGAAAGCAATGGGGAGAACGCGAGTGAGCGCAACGTGAAGAGGGTTGAGAGAAGCCCGCAGGCAATAGAAAGAAACAGAGTGCACGGATGGAGGAAAATACATGAGACAGCTGGAAAACACACGCACTCTTCTGGACTTCTAAACCAAAAATAAAAAATAAAAAAAAGAAGTGCTTGAACACTGCCTAGGATGTGTTCGTGACGAGCCATCAAGCAAATCTTGCCATGCAGATGGACCAGAATCTAAGGCATACGGGAGCGGAAAAGTAGATTTGAAAGCGCGAGCGTAGAATGGTATTGATACGCCCACTTTCCTGTCATACTAAAGTGCAGGGAAATTATTAACGCAAACCCAATTTAAATATTTGAAGAGAACCGTTTGACAGTGCTGTATCATTGCGGTTCCTAATCTTTTGGTTTCTGTGAATCCCCACCGAATCACTTTTGTAAGTAAGGTGCCCCTAACCTTGCATACAAAAAAAAAAAACATAATACAGCCTAGCCGTTCTGTGGTAAGGGCAGGCAAATAAAGCAACTTCACGATCTGTTCGGTACACAGCAAGCGCCTTACCCAGTTAGTTCCAAGCAACCTGAAAATACCTCCAGTGGCATGCCTGGGAGACCTTAACTCGCATAAAAGGATCAGGTGATTTACAGTCGCCGCTTAATCTTTGTGGCCTAACCAGACAATAATCTCCAGAAATTCAGTACATTTTATTTTGTCAGCCCCAGGGCAAAATATTTGGCCTGAGAAATGTAGTTACTCCTGTAGGTAATATGGGTGGATCAGAATGGGGTTGGAGGATTCAAACCTGCCGCTGTATTCAATACTTGTGTGATCGGCAGTTAGCGGCTAAATCCAAGGAGCAAAGAAAAATAAGGCTGAGCTCAGTCGAGGCGCTACATTTCCCCATACAAAGCACGATGCGCCCGTCACCCAAAAACATTCATTAACTAAGAAAATATCAGTCACCGAAAAAGCAGTATTGTAGGAGGAGTATCTTGTAAATACTCAAGCCATTTCATATCTTTGCCTAGAAAAGGGTCTAACTGATCGCTACGATGGCTTGGTAAATGTTTCA
Source organism: Lissotriton vulgaris (assembly GCF_964263255.1). Taxonomy (NCBI): domain Eukaryota; kingdom Metazoa; phylum Chordata; class Amphibia; order Caudata; family Salamandridae; genus Lissotriton; species Lissotriton vulgaris. The sequence goes on from NW_028252132.1 coordinate 968,768, forward strand.
GGGAAGTGAATCCAATTTGGTAAATAACCCAAGTTAGTGGTATTTTTCCTGCTGTACATGTACCGAAATAATTAACCTTAATAGATAAACAGTCCAGCAACTAACACCGCAAGACACAGCAAAGTGAGAAATTTGGCAAGTTCACACAGGAGCAATCGATTTTTTACTGATGCAGTGGTACAAACTGATTGAATCCATCGGGAATGGAGGGTTTACAGAGCACTTTGAGACCAGTAGTCCAAATCAGAGGTGGGTGAATGCAGAAAGCACATGCCTGCCTCGGCAAAGATTACATCTGGGGGTGTGGACGAAAGCCTTTTTAAAACAGTAAGGCCGATATTTAACCAGTGAAAATCTAAATGGGCACCGTATTGAAATACCCAACATAGGCTGAAGTGCGGTCGCGAAATGCAAAAAAAACAAGTCTTCGCGGCACAATGCTGTTTGGGAGGTGGGAGGGGAAGTAGGAGAGGGGGGAGTGATAGGGATGAAAGCGCTAGCGGGCGCATGCTGGCAAATGGTGACCTGCAGAGCGCGTGAATAGGAAGAGCGGCCGTTGGAGGTGGGAGGGAAGTAGGAGAGTGCTGGTGTGCGAAGTGCACGCGGGGGAGCGGCAGCCTTTGAAGTGTGATTGGGAGGAGCAGCAGCCTTTGAAGTCTGATGCGAGGCACAGACAAGTGGTGGTGTGACGTGGCTGGCCTCGTGCATGCGCCTGTCTCACATGAACTGTGTATAATCCGCCGTTTTGGTAGACTGTTCTTTTGCCCTTACTATAATCTCGCCTGCCATGCGCAAGCGCATGGCAGGCGAGACCTAAAAAAGGAGTGCTTGAAAATCAAGCAGTGGAAACATAGAAAGAAGCCAGTCAATCAAAAGAGATTTTAAATAGGCGATGCTCCATGGAGGGGACAAATACACATTGACAAGCTTGGCCATGAATAAGAAGCAGGCCAATGAGAGTGAAAGATAAGCCAACCAATTGTAAGCAACGAGAGTGGAATCCACAGCCCTCTATATTCTTGGCAAATCCGCAATAGATCTTGCAACACATCTAATGCTCTATCCAGTAGACAAGACCTAAACCGCTGGGTACATAATGGTTTATAGAGTATACCATCTGCATATAAGTTGTTTAAATTAAAACCCACAGGCGATAAGAAGAGAGCAAACCGGTATAAGTAATTTAAGCTATATAAACAGTGAAGAATGCTCTGAATGCAATGAAATCACATGCTGTTGATTAAATACATAAGGTCAAAATAACAGCATGGGAAAAAACATTTCTTTAACAACAACAAAACTATTTCAATGGGTTTAAAAGGAAAACCAAATTATCGTGTACATGATATCTTTTCACTAGACAAAAGGCCTTAGACACAAAAGTGAAAGCCAAAGTGGCAGCTGTAAGGAGCCTCTATAGCCATGAGGGGGAATGTGTGAACTGTTAAGGACAAGGAAAGAGGCAACATCATAGTTAGCCACGGACTGAAACAGCACCAGGAGAATGAGTTGAAGTATGGAGAAAGAATGTGGAGTTTTGAGGCTCGTTTTGAAGAAGTGATTACTGTTTCTTTATAGCAATTAGTATGGAGTGCTAGGCAGAGCTCACAGCCCCTGAGGAATGTTTTTGGGCAGGCATAGTCCTGCGTATTGGGACCTCAAAAACAGTGTGTGTCATTTCTACTGAGATGTATCTTGCCACCTTTCAGGTAGGCAGGGGTTTGCAGATCAGCTAGTGAAGTTTACACTGGATTAAAGGGGGATGTGGCGGAATCTCCTAGTAGTGGTAATACGCTTCTGCCAGTGCGGCATTGCCAAAGTCCAGTCGAGAAATAATAGGGCGTATCCCGCAGTTTGCCTGCTAATGGAGCAAGGATGACTCGCCATTTATTCATTTCGACATGCATTCCGCCTTCACAGATGCAATCAAAGAGTCATGTCTGGCATGCACCGCATAATGAAGGGGTTTCACAACCCTCTGAATTCTTGGTTTTGAGATCCTTTATTTAACAAATAAAAGACCGGCATTTATTTACAACAAAACCATTCTTCCCAAAAGTGCTACATATTAATGCATTGTATAAAACAATTAAACCGATTTACAACCGCACACACTGAGCATGTGATCTCGAACATTCCCGAACCCTTACATTTCCTTACAATGTACACTGACCGGCCACGACCAGGATAATTCAACCCCGTGTTTGACCACTGCAGTTCACTGGACTGTGACCATGGATTAGCAGAAAGAGGAGGCCTTTTCTTTCTGCCATAAAGGAAGGCGATGCGCTCTGTTTTTACTGGATCACATTTTTTATGCATATGCTAATACCATCAAATGGTTATTATAGTGCTGTGAGGAGGGAAACCTTATTAGATACAGTAACTAAAATCTGCTTTTGTGCAACTTACTTAACAACAAAAACAGACATAGCACAATGATGAACCTCTCATTCGCTGTTATAGAGGCCTTTCATTGATGCAGAAAACTCGCATGATCTACTTGGCTAATTATGCGTCAGTACTGTTTCAATCTAGGACATTAAAGAGGCAGCTATTGCCCGAAAGAAGAAATACTTTCTCAAGGTTTTTAGACTACCCAATCTCTACACTTGAAAAGGTTTCCGATAACCTTCTGCTGTCGACATTTAGAGATTTCCCTGCACAGTAAACCTGCGCAAAAAGAGTAATTACAAGATAAAGCAGACAGCAAAAACTGCAAGTCACCGGAGAGCATATTCAGGCTTCATTAGCAGATTTTTCCAATTACACTCAGAAACAAAAAAAGACACTTCACCAACGTTGTCAAATAGCATAAAAATTAAACAATATAAAAGGGCTTCCAAATATAAAATGCTTAATACGGTCCAATTATATTCGTGCAGTCAAAAATCAAGCTTTGTACTTGTTTATTTGATCTCAATGCTGGCAATCGAGATCTAATGGTCATCTACTATATTAATCTAGCTGCAATAAACTTGAGGGTGTTTTACTAATTATATAGGACTTCAATGACACAAGCAGGAACCATTTGTTTTCTGGTCACTAAAGATCAACCCCTGGGATGACCAATGATCAACTTTAAGGGCGAGCCAAGGTAAGTCAATACCAAAGTTGAGCTATGTTCTTTACTTGCATAGAGATAAGTTAATAAACCACAGGCACAAGCCGGGCCTTGTTGCACGTTTATCGATGCGTATAGCAAACCTCCAGTGTTTAATTTTTTTTTACAAGTGCAGGGCACTTTTATTTTGGTCTCAATTTTTGCTCCTCTCATGGATATGGTATAATGATCATCAGGACCTACTACCTCTACCACTGAATTATTACTGATTTTGAAGTTTCTGCACTATTGTAGCCATTTTATAACTGCATTAGTGGGCACTGTGATAAAAAGGTTCCACTCCGTTTTTTTGTTGCTTCTAAACCATCTGGTTTATGGGCTCCTGCTAGGAGTCTCACTACCAGAGTACCACTCACTGTAAGCTCCATTATAATTGATTGGGAGTGCCAACTGCCACTGTCTGCCTTTAAAATGTAAAAGTCTGTTGCTGTGCAGCTAGGATAAGAGGCTCTGGCTGGTTGTATGGTAACATGCATACACACGCTCAGACCAATATCTGCGCACAGGTAGCCTATTGCAGAAAGGAAAGTTCAGGGATTGGTGATCTGGGTAGGGCTTATGATATGAGTGGGCATTGATAGTGTGAGTACATATATCTGTAGTGATTACTGAGAAGTCTGTCTACTTCACTGTACTATAGATTATGGGCAAAGTTTACACCATAGTTGGACCTAAAGACTCAGTTGATCAATCAATTTCACGGTAAATCATGATTCTGAATGCATATTTGACATGGAGTTCCTGTATCAGCACTCCTTGTGGCACTTCAAGATTGATAATTGTTCTATGACTTCGCTATTAATGAGATTCGGGCCTCAATCATCCAGACGGACCAAATTAATTACTCTACTAGCCAACTAGAGGATCAAAGGCCACCACTCACAATAAGGCCATTAGCCAGTAATTGGGCCTAATCCTAGGCAACAAGACAGTTGGGATGGATGCTACAAGTGGGAACTAATTGTCACACTGTACATGGCCTGGGAAGGCTCAACCCCACAAGAACAAAGGAGGGCAACCAGACCTCTGGAGCCAGTCATAGGAGGGGTTGTCCCTTGAAGCTGTCCAGGGAAAGGATCAGGCAACTGTGGCAGTTAGGGGCGTAGCTTAGACTTTCAGAAAAGGTCTTTCAATAGACCACTTGAAGACCCAACTTGGAAATCTCCAAAATTTAAGCTGGAGGGTTGGGGCATGGAGTGGAGTGATGATGTGTTGCTCTGGATTGGGAAGAAATGCTTAGCTTCTGGAACTGTCCACTTCTGCCTACATAACCCAACACAAGTGAGCAACTTCTGAAAACAGTGCAGACCTGGGGGAAATGACGCTAAAAGAATGCCCAGCTGGAGGAGAGTAGACATCGGACTCCACTACAAGGATGGATTCAAGGACTTCTGATTTCAGTTGACACCCAAAGACTAGGATTGGTTTCTTCAAGGCCAGTGGATCTTCCCCCTACATAATATGAGGGACAGTAGAGGGATGGACCTACTGGAAGGAACCCTGGACAGGTCCCCTAGATCTCCTGTGGCTGGTCCAGCTGGAGTGTGACCGGTAGAAGAGGGAGGCTACAGACTTGCTCTGACTGGGGGCAAAGAATACTGTGGGACCAGGAGGTCACAGGAAGTGAATGTACTCTGCCTTTGGGATACTGCGGAGGAAGACTATGGTCTAGGAGAGGTGCCAGATAGGAGGCGGGTCCTGTGCAAGGAGAAAGCACAGTATAAATCAAGCACCTTGAGGAATGCAAAGTTTTAGATATCAGGAGGCTGAAAATCAACAGTCCTGGTGACCTGGGCTGGCCACTAGAAGTAAAAGCACACCAGAGTGATCTAAATTGTGCACACAGGGATGCAGACAATGAGAGAACAAGGAGAGTTTCCCCAGGGGACAGAGTTTGGGGTGGACGAGATGAGTGCACTAGCTTGGCACCTAAAAAGCTACTTAGGGAGCCCAAAGCAATGAGGAAAGAAGAAAATGCTGCTGTGTGGGCATCTGTGCCCCCCTTCAATACCTCTATGAGGTCCCCAGGACCCCTCCTCCACCAGCCAAGGGATCAAATCTTGAAAAAGAAGAAAAATACATTCCTACTGCACTCTCATTCCATCTGCCTCCAGGGACACCCATCTTTCTGGGAGCCAAAGATGAAGCGCCACTTTGCTCCCATTGGCATTTCCCCCCCAAGAGCAAGGCAATGTGCCTTCTCCACCTACACTGCTTATGGTGCAGGGAGCTCCCTGCAGCCAGCACTCTGCCTAAATTAACATGGGAGGAAGAATAAGGAAGCCAGCTGCCAATCTGGCACTGTTAAGTAATGGCCAAGTGGGGAGCCAGCAGGGTCATGCCTGCTTTACCTCCCTGCGCAGCTCAGTGAAGCCAGGGAAGCGAGTGCTCCACAAAGGAGCAGGGGAGCCCGGGTCAACTTTCAAAGTTGCAGTTGCATAAAAAAAGGGCACACAGGAAAAGAGAAAAGAACATGGCGGCAAGGGACTGTCCCTTTAGTCCTTCAGCCGATCACCTGGGGAAAATGTGTACCCCAGAAGCATCTGGGTAAGTGCCCAGAGGTAAGTGAAGTCTGTGTGGTCCCTGAGACTTCATGAACAGGAGTAAAGCCCTATTTAAAGCCCTTGGAGATACTCAGCGATAAGTAAAGTAAGTTCAGTAGTCTTTTCGCTGCCAAAGGCAGGAGCAGCAACTGCAGGCCAGCACAGCAAAGGTCAGTACTCCTCCTGGCAGTTCTTCCAGCTCTTCTTCTTGGCAGGTTGCTTGGTCCAAGCGAGTTATAAAGTTCTAGGGTCTGGGACCTAATATTTATACTCCGTTTCTCTTTGTTCTCTTGGGCAGAGAGAGTGTCTGTGCTCAGGTCAAACCAGTTAGATCCTCTCTGGCCCAGCTTCCTGGCAGGAGGTGGAGACAGCATTGTCCAAGGCAGAGCAGGCTCCTTCAGGTGCAAGAAAGTCTCCTCCCACTACTCTAAATGCAACCCAGGTCTCTTTAGCCCAGCCCTCACAAATCCAGTAAAGGCAGGACACACCTTGACCCCGCCCCAATGGCTGTCTGAAGAGAATGCACATCCCCAGCCCCTGTCACTCCAGCGCCAGACAGTCAATCCATATCACAGCAGAGGCACACAAAATGGTTACGCAAGAAAACACCTACTTTCTAAAAGTAGTATTTTCAAACACAGAACATAAATATCATCTTTACTAAAAGATGCATTGCTACATTCGGAGTTCAGCCACACTAAACTCCATTTATCAATCTTGTCCCAGTGTGAGGATATACTCTTAAAATGTTACCAAGTATTCCAAATACTATCTTATGGGACAGATAGCCTTTCAATAGTGAAAAACGAGAAATAGTGTATTTTACTATCAAGATATGTCACATACACACCTGTACACGTCATACCTTTCAAATACACTTTTCCCTGCTCATAGGGGTACCTTGGGCCTAGCTTAGGAGTGCATTACATGCAATAAAAGGAAAGTTCAGAGCTTGGGAAATGGATGAACTCGCCAAGTTAACATGGTAGTAAAAACTGCATGCAGACACTGCAGTGGCAGGTCTGAGATACATTTACAAGGCTACTTCTGTGAGTGGCACAATCAGTGCTACAAGCCCACCAGTAGTATTTGATTTACAAGCCCTGGCACTCCCTGTGCACTCTACTAGGTACTTACCAGTAAATCAAATATGCCAATCTTGGAAACACCAATACATAATTCAATTAGCAATAGGAGCACCTGCACTTGAACACTAAACAGCAGTAAGAAAGTACGCAGAGACACTAAATACCAAAAACAGTCAAAACAGGGAAACATGCCATAAGATGCCCGGTTTAACAGTGGAATTTGCAGCGCGCCTGCGGCCTGGGGATTTGATCCACTCCACACCGGCTCTATCAATACCCTGAGTGAGTAAAGGGCTACAGCAGGGTACTTGTTTACAGTAGACGGAAGGTTACTTGTGAAGACCCACATCTTTCGCAACTAACAACTCACTTTCCTACAGACATATTTTCAGGACGCAAGTGTCTTAACCTTGCTGAGAATTGCTAAACATAAGTTAGGAGTCCCACCATTAAAAGTGCCTGAATTCATTGGGTCGCTGTGCCCATTTCTCTTATGTACACCTTACTCAGAAGCATTTCCATCACATTGGGAGTGGAGCGCAACAAAAGCGTGCATAAGGAAACAGACATGTGGAAGAAAACAAAATGAGGCAGAGTTAGCGTTCAGCATCTGACCTTTAGAGGATCAGTGATAGGAGTTATATATACCCATGTCGGCAAAGGTATAGCAAAAGTTAATGATACTTCGTCACCAAAGACACTTGAGAAGAGTAACTTGGTATACCAGTGCTGGAACAGTAGCCCGGAAAGGAGATAACTGCTTGGACCTTTTATTTTTATGACTTTGGTTGTTCTGAATTGATCTCTTGCTACATGCGAGGCAACAGTGTATATTCTACATTTGGGTTTAGGAGAGCTTCAGAATTGAGACTGGTACAAAAACATGGTTTTTGTGCTTCAAACATATGCTTGCCACTGTTGTACGCTAAGGGTGTGATCTTTGTGACCTCAGGAACAGCTGGCAAGTAGGAGGTGCATTAAGAAGAGCCCACCTCAATGCCAAGTGGGTTGTGCAGTCCTAGCAAGGTTATCTGAATTGAGAGAAGCTTAAAAGAAAGAAGTAGTAGGTAGTAAATGAATTTCACAGATAAAAGGAGAGCACAAACCATGAAAGGTTTGTACCACAAAGGCTTTGAATGCTTCTAGAAGCAACATTCATCTTAACAACTAAGCAGTAATGAACTCAAATCCTTTCCAAATAACAACACATCACAATATGGCTTAAGAGACAATAAATGGCACCAGTTGGCAGTTGTTACAGGTCACCAATCAATTCACAAAGCGGCATGTGTGACTCCTTCTGTGACCCTATTCACAGAGGCAATCACAGTGGCAGACATGTTATGGCTGGGCTCCTTGTATATGATGGTTGCCCTCTCAGCATCCGGTAACACTGCATGGGCGTCATGATGGAATTTGTTGGAGAACCAAGAGATGTTCAATAGAGAACAGTCCAGCCCGAACTGCCAAGGTATCGCTTTGTTCGCCCTAAGTTGGCAGGGTTTGTCCAGATGTGGGTCCCTTGCTCACTTTGCCACTGGATTCAAGTTAGCCTGGCTGATGACGGCTGAATAGCCAGAAACCGGTTCCAGGATGCTTGTTTCCAGTCCAGGGAAGACATGGCTTGGCAGTTCGGGCTGGACTGTTTCCATGAGGCACAGGGTCAGACTGATTTGCATATGGCCATGTCTGAACTGGGGTGGTGGAGTGAGCTAAAGAATGATGATGGATTAAACCCAGTTCAGTAGACTGGGGGGGAGGGGGAGTGATTGATTTGCTCAAGCTCTACGGCCATCATCCCCTTTGGTATAGCTGTTGCTAAAGCAGCAGAACAGGCTATGACAGCCTAATGAAAGCTTTTTGGTGTCGTTTCTGTGTGCTCTCTAGCACTTGTTACTCTTTAGGAAAAGCAATTTTTTTTTTATTATTGTATTCCAAGTAAGCTTACGAGGGTCACAGACATAATTAATTCGATCATCTCCCATTAATAAAATATTGACCGTTGAATATGTTCAATAATGTGGTGGCAGTTTTTACTCCTTGTACTTTAAAAGTATACATTATTTGACTTAAGAGATCAACTAACCACTTAGCCCTTTGAGCTCCGAGGCTGTTATGCTTCCAGTCCGGGTTGGCTGAAAATATTTGATGGTGCTGCCATAATCTCGAAATTTAGGCTTTAAAGCTCCATATCTGCCTTCCCATTCTCATAATGTCTGATAGAAACCAGTCCTATCGCCTACCCTCACATAGAAGATCTCTGTAATTGTGTCATGGTTGCGGTATAGTCCTTTTTAGGTCGAGGACCGTCGCACTGCGTAGCAGTGGGCTGAGTCCGAAGATTTTATGTTTTTTAGTTAGAGGGCTTCAACCCGCCCATCTTCTCCATTGGCTGGCTTCCTAAATAGAGGCCAGCCATTGGAGGAGAGGGGCGTCATTCGGTTCAAGCCCCGTCTTGTTCGGATTCGTGGCGTTGTTTTTAGGTTCTTTCTATCTGTGACGTCATCCGTCACTCAAACCTAAAAACACGCCCCCGAATGCGAAAATGATCGTGCTTTCTCCGAGGCATTTCTGCTTTGCCTCGGAGAAACATGGTGGTGGTTTACGGAGCTGCTCGGCTCCTCTGGCGTCCCCCCCCTTCCCTTTGCCCGCAGCCCTCCTCCGTCCCGCTCTCGCCCCCCCTTCCCTCCGCCCGCAGCTCTCCTTCGTCCCGCTCTCGCCCTCCCTTCCCTCTGCCCGCAGCTCTCCTTCGTCCTGCTCTCGCCCCCCTTTCCCCCTGCCTGCAGCCCTCCTCCGTCCCGCTCTCGTTTAGGACTTGTTCCTCATATGTTCCACTTAATCTCCCCCAACAAAGGCACATCTGTAAACGCTGCCTTTCCTCTAATGCACTACGTGAAACTAGGCAACAATGACCACTCTCCACCAGCTTGCGGGGCAGAGTCTACTTGGTTTTATTGTCCCTTAAAAATGTTCATCTGACCTGTACTTTCCTCTCAGCTTCTTTTCTACTTGAATTCACACCCATCCTCGGGTCTCACTCTGGGTTCACACGTACTGAACTTTTTCACAGCTACCCCTTGGCACCTTACTCGCCCCCATCCTCACCGGTTCCTCCCACCCCTCAGCTCTCGCTCCCCATGGCTTCGCTACCTCTCCATGGCTCACTCGACGGATGCACATTTCTCCATGCGCGGATCCGGCAAAACAAGAGCAGGAAAGCACGGCCGAGCTCGCCAGGAACTGGGCCTCACAAAGTGTGGGACCCCGGGCCTCATGCCAACCAACACCAGTCACATGGGTAGGACGAGAGGGGAGCAGGGCGGGAAACACAAGGGAACCACGGAGCCTGTGCCAGGCACCGTCACACCTCAGGACAGGTCAGCTGCATAGCTGCTAAATTTCCCAGGTCCATGGATAAATAACTGATCCAGGCCAGGTCTCTTTGTTCGCACTGTGGAACTTGTGGTCTTGTTTATTGTAATATCAAAGCAGAATTGAAAGACACATCCTGGACTGGAGCAGCTAGTCACACATGGGCCCGGGAGCCTTGGCTGTGGTCTATAGGCAGGCGATAAGCAGAGGGGGCAGGAGGGGAAGCTTCCAAACGTCATCACCTCCACAGTCCTATAGACCAGTACAGTGGCACTCACAGGACTTCAGGACCCCTGCCAGCCACATGCCTCTCTCGGGAGGGACTAGGGGGTCATAGCTGCCAAGTGGCCACATGTCATACAAGTTCATTGGAGTCCTTCCTTTTTAGACATCACTTAGCAAGTTGGGATTTTGAGCTCATACGTTCACTGTTAAAAGCAAAACTACAAGTCCCAGAATGCTACGTTCTGTAGTTTAAAATGTGGGACTGGCTGAAGGTGCGACACATGACAAGGACTTTGCGAATGTGAGTTTCCAAATACCATAATTATGGCCAACTTTAGGGCGGCGAGACCAGTGCAGCCGCACAGGGCGCTGGCCTGAAGGGGGACACTGACCTCAGATGAAATGTATGTTAGCGAGGGGATATGGAGAGATGAGGGGCACCTTTGTCAGGTGGTAGTGAGGGAATCCGCGGGGGAGGTCATGGGGTTTGCCCAAAACGATTGCCACACCAAGCGCCACCACCACTAAAGCTGGCCCTGACCATCATCACCCCACCCACAAAAGTACAGGGCAGTAGAAGGGCACACATTATGGGGACAACTTGAAGACTGTCAACAATACTTACCCTCAAAGGAGGCTGAAGAGAGGTGGACAGTGGAGGGGAGCAGGGTGCCACCCACCGTCACTACCCCCACAGCATAGGAGGAAGCACTCCTAATTTAATTTTAATGACCCCAGGTTGAACCATCAGCACCCCCAGGGGGGAGGGGGGCAGCGCTAGTATTTACAGAGGGACACCCCCCGCAACTGTTCAGCAACAGCCTTTACCACCCACAGGAGGTGGGGGCAGGAACCTGCAGGCCAAACACCAACAGTTGTTATCACTTATAACGCGGGAGGAAGGGTTGCGGTCGGTAGGAGGACGGGTACTCGCATCAACCACCCTCGCCATGCTCCAGGTGGGGGCTGGGGGTGAGGGCGCCGGATACTGTGGTTAGAAAGCTGCCGCTGCACCATGCCTACGTGTCACAAACACGGATCTGCAGACCGTATCACTATTGTCAAGACAACATGCCCCAAAGCTAATCTGGGCACCTGTTACAACAACTGAGGTCAGCATAGAACATGGGCACGTTTACCTCCCTTAACCGTGCCCTGGGCAGGATGGCGAAGGAGGCTCTGTCCAGCGGTGCCCTGAAGAGCGACCGGAGCAGGAACAGTGTCTCCCATGGTGCCCTCATTACAGAAGTTATAATTCAAATTTTTGTGTAGTCAGTCGAGGGCTGATTTTTTTTTTACAAACCGGAAGTGGGTCCCGATGTTTTTTCTGGAGAACCCTCCGACACAGCCACTGAATGCCAGCATTGTGGATACGAAAGCTCCCTACTTTTGATTCTACCTCATGCCTCTTTCTTCTCCCACCCTACATTTCTGTGCCACTTTATCTCAGTCTTGTATGGTTTTTTTACTACTGATCTGCACGTTCCAACTGTTGCAAGATGTTTTGTTAGGTTATTTTGACCTTAGAGCCTGCCCGCTGCTTACCATTGGTTGGCTTTATTGTTACGCTCATTTGCTTGCTTCTTATTTATTGTGGCCATTCCTTCTCGTGCAACAGATCATAATTTGTGTACTCCTTCCACTGCTCCCTTTTCAGGGGCTTTTTGTTTTTCTTTGTTTAAGTACTCTACAAGAGTGAATGAATTTTCCACCTGTTTCCTTAGTGTGCTTCAGCAAAACACACAAGTATGCTTCCCTTCCCTTCTGGCCAGCTCTGTCTCACTTGTGTACTTCTCTCCTTGTGTGATGTGCTTGCCCTCGTGTGCTGCCCCAATATAGTTGGGATACCCGTCACCCCCTCCCAACACACTCCCCAAGAATGGGAAGACGGAAACGGTTCTTGAACTTTTGGAAGGCGGGAGGGAGTTACCCTCCCGGCCGTATTTATTAAAATATGAAACAAAATTAAAACATTAAAATAACAGTTTCATATTATGTACAATTTCATTTACACATTACGATGTTTCTTGGCTAACCTTAACACATCTCTAATACAACGGTTCTCCTAGCCGATTCTAAAACATCCTGTAAATGCATTTCTCAAAATTCAAATTGTACATCCTAACATTACGGGCCAACGGCAAGGTCGTAACCGGTGTCAGATCCCTAAACCAGAACTCCCCCCTCACTTGTGAGGGGCGGGCGCACAGAGGACTGTCCCTCTGTGCCAACTTCCAATTTCCCTTGTCTTAACGGGGGTCCCATATTTACTCGACGCCATCTTTAGTGGTCGTCCGAGGACTCGTGTGAGGTGTCTAGAAGGTAGCGTAGACCCCCCTCCCACCCCACACTGCTTACCACATCTGCCGTCGCAGATGTCCTGGCCCCGGGAAATTCCCAGGAGGGGCCCGTAGCCCCTCCTCCCCAGGGAGGGGCCTATGACCGCCTTCCCTTTCGGCGGCCCCATCCTGAGAGGGGACCGCCTCCCCGTTTGAGGGGCCAATGGCCGCCTCCCCCCGGGCGCTCCCATCCATAATGGGTGACGCCCCCACCTCTAGGGATCTTCCAATTACTGCTCACCGATCATGACCTTACCGCCCGACCAAAATAAATACGACATTTTTTAAACTAAAGAGGATGGAAAAAGACAGTCATACTGAGCGATTCAAAGAATACACTCCTACTAGGCACTACATTTAACTCTGCTGTCACTGCTTTGACGACATACATGCTGAAAGAGCAACCACTTTATTACATACCAAAAATTACCAACTTTATTCGAAAACAACCTGAAAAAGAAACAGTATCGTGTCACTCGACTTTATTCAAAAACAAATCGCTGTCATCAGGGGCTGGTGGGTGGGTCAAAATTGGCTCCTTGTTCTGTCTCGAGCTCACGTGCAACGGGGAGGTGCAGCTTCCGAGCACAGGAACAAGAGGATGCTTCCTTGGATCGTCGCTCCTCTTATCCTCCTTCGGGCGGGCGTGGACCCTCCTCCAATCCGCCTACAGGGCGTGGCCAACGGTGTAGGTGTCTAGGACAACCCCTCTTGGGCGGGAAAAGGCGCGCCCCGGCTACGCCGCTTCGGGCATACCAGCCGAGACTCGCCTCCCGCCCAAAATGGCTTCCCGGGGGGATCGGGGTACTCCACCATACGTTCGGGGGGACCGAGCGGTCGCCCCTTTCCATATGGTTGGGATACCCGTCACCCCCTCCCAACACACTCCCCAAGAATGGGAAGACGGAAACGGTTCTTGAACTTTTGGAAGGCGGGAGGGAGTTACCCTCCCGGCCGTATTTATTAAAATATGAAACAAAATTAAAACATTAAAATAACAGTTTCATATCATGTACAATTTCATTTACACATTACGATGTTTCTTGGCTAACCTTAACACATCTCTAATACAAAGGTTCTCCCAGTCGATTCTAAAACATCCTGTAAATGCATTTCTCAAAATTCAAATTGTACATCCTAACATTACGGGCCAACGGCAAGGTTGTAACCGGTGTCAGATCCCTAAACCAGAACTCCCCCCTCACTTGTGAGGGGCAGGCGCACAGAGGACTGTCCCTCTGTGCCAACTTCCAATTTCCCTTGTCTTAACGGGGGCCCCATATTTACTCAACGCCATCTTTAGTGGTCGTCCGAGGCCTCGTGTGAGGTGTCTAGAAGGTAGCGTAGACCCCCCTCCCACCCCACTCTGCTTACCACATCTGCCGTCGCAGATGTCCTGGCCCCGGGAAATTCCCAGGAGGGGCCCGTAGCCCCTCCTCCCCAGGGAGGGGCCTATGACCGCCTTCCCTTTCGGCGGCCCCATCCTTAGAGGGGACCGCCTCCCCGTTTGAGGGGCCAATGGCCGCCTCCCCCCGGGCGCTCCCATCCATAATGGGTGACGCCCCCACCTCTAGGGATCTTCCAATTACTGCTCACCGATCATGACCTTACCGCCACAGGCCGGATAGTTGACCGGCTATCCGGACTCCCCCACAAAAAACTCCTACCTAAAGGTCATGGCTGCACAAACTCTTTAACCAAGCTACAAAATCACCTATGAGTAAAACATTCCCCTCCCGGGACAAATGGACCCCATCCTCCAGATACATATGGTCCCCCCCGGATACACCCATGAGGAATACAATGCAATGTACCTGTACGAAACAACCTACCAAGTTTGTTATTTACTTTCTTCACCGACTGATTTAAAGCTGACACAGAGATAGCCCCCCGCCACACCTTCCGCGGAATCATGTGTGACCATGCAATCGTGCACCCCGGAACCCTTCTCGCCAACCAACTTACTGTGGATAAGATTAATTCGAGAAGTACTCGTCGACCAGTGGTCACCAAATCATTGCCCCCAAGATCCACTATGATTACAGATGGCGGTGACCTTGTCCGCCCTAACAAACCCTCCATAAAATTTTGAAACTGGTCAATACAGAGCCCGCCCCTTCCGTAGAAGGTCACCCTGTACCCGTATTCCCCAGCCATGTGAATCATGTCACCTGCTTTGAATACGTCCACGGCACGCCTCACGTATGAGTGGCCGACGACCCACACCACTCTTCCCTCAGCCGGTGATCTTTGACCGCTGGTTCCCAGGTGTCGGGTCAACTGCACAGTCCGCCCCGCAAAGCCTGCTCGCGAAACTGAAAACCAAAGAAAAAACAAGAAGCGTGAGTGCATGACATTAGCTTCACAACATGTGCAACCGCACATACCTCTTATAACAATTCGAGGACCAACGCCCCAACTGTTTCACTTTATCCACACTCAACCCCCTGGCTGTAGCCTCTGTAGCAGCACCTATCCGGAATGAGTGGGTCCCAAAATCGCCCGGGTTCAAGCCCGCTGCCGCGATTGCCATTGTTAACACCCGCTGAAACTGAAACCTCGTCAGTGGGGTGGCGTCGGTATGTCTCAGCAAGCTCCCCCCCCCCATGATGCCGCCCTTTGCGCTAAGTACTCTTCCACGCATTTCGCTGGGCACATGTGGGATCCCCGCATGCGCTGAACAACCACACTATCTCCGATCGCTCCCTGATCGGTTTTGGACTTGGCTATAGTGACTACCATCGTGTCACCTCTAATATGGATGTGTTCTCGACACAGACCTCCCCCCGTATCCTGCTTGTTCCTTGCTACCAGTTC
Organism: Lissotriton vulgaris; assembly: GCF_964263255.1. Taxonomy (NCBI): domain Eukaryota; kingdom Metazoa; phylum Chordata; class Amphibia; order Caudata; family Salamandridae; genus Lissotriton; species Lissotriton vulgaris. Next base: position 984,276 of record NW_028252132.1, read on the forward strand.
GCTTATCCGCATAGCCCCATGGAACGCTAATGCAAAGGCGGCCCGGAACAGCACTGTCTCTGACTTAGATGAACAAGTCGCAGGGAGTACGGACATTAACTGGGACAACATTACTAGCCCTATCGGGCGCCTCTCGTCCTCCCTACGACCCTCAAGGCGTTGCCACCCGCGCAACGCCTTCTTTACCAGAAAGGACGCTGTGAGGTCCTGAATGCCATGAGCCTGCGCCATGAATGCAATGGCGGCTCGGTGTCTATTGGCTGTTGCCACTGATCGGCCTGCCTGATGCAATGAGGCTAGAAATTTCAGGACATACTCCTCCTGCCCCCAATGCTCCCCCCTAGCTGGACCCAAAAATGCCCAATAGGAACTGAACGCCCCTTCATATGCCTTCCTCGTCCTGGGGGCTAGACTATCTCCCACGAGGTTTTGTAATCCGGGGCACCGAGAGACCAGAGAACTTCGGGAAGCGGTGCCGCCACCAAGTCCGCAGAGGGCAGATGGCCCCGGAAGGCCTGCATGTGGGAACGAGAGAGTGCATCAGCCGCCTGGTTCAGTACCCCAGGCACATGTTTTGCTCTAAAGTGGACGTTTAATTTCATACATAGCAGGACAATTTCTTTCATCAATCTCAAGATCAATTTGCAGCGTGCTGCCTGAGTATATTGACACAGTCTACCACAGTCATATTATCCGACCAGAACACCACAGTGCGATCACGAAATCCTTCCGGCCATGTCTTCAAGGCCACTAGAATAGGGAACAGTTCAAGAAACCCAATGTTACCTGTGAGTCCACTCTCGTGCCACCATGCCGGCCATGTTTGTGCCGACCATTGATTACCAAAGATGGCGCCAAAACCCACACTCCCTGCCGAGTCGGTCCACAAACCCAGCTCCTCGGAGGAAACCGCTGGTTTGTTCCACAGGACACGACCGTTAAACTCCGCCAGGAATGCCAACCATATGCGCATGTCCTGGCGAACCTCTGCCGAGAGTCTTGTGCGGTGATGCCCTTCCCTAAGACCAACCATGGCTTGAGCAATAGAGCGAGAAAAGGGGCGAGCCATTGGTATCACTCTAAGGGCAAAGTTAAGCTGACCCACAACCTGCTGCAACTGATGCAACGTTACTTTCGTCTCGTCAACACATGCCTCGAGTGAGGCCATAAATTACAATACCTTTTCCTTAGGCAAACGGAAGCACCCCTCTTCGGAATCGAGCTCAATTCCTAGAAACTCGAGCGAAGTAGACGGCCCCACTGTTTTGCCCGGTGCCAGTGGCACGCCAAATAAACTCATGAGATCACAAAAATTACTCAAAACCTGCGCACAGTCCGTGTCCCCAGCTGCCCCCAGAAAAAGAAAATCATCAAGGTAATGCATAACTTGCGTAAAGCCTGTGGCCCTGGTGAACGCCCATTGTAAAAAACTACTGAATTTTTCAAAATACGCACAAGAGATGGAGCAACCCATTGGCATACATTTATCCATGTAATAGCGTCCCTGGAACACAAAACCTAGCAGACGCTGATCCTGTGGGTGTACCGGGAGCAACCGGAACGCTGACTCGATATCCGACTTTGCCATCAGCGCTCCGGGCCCCAGGCGATTCAACATGGCGACAGCCTCATCAAAGGAAGCATACCGCACCGAACAAACTCCCGGGTCAATCGCATCATTCACGGAAAGACCCTTAGGAGCGGACAAATTATGTATTAACCGAAACTCACCTGGGTCCTTCTTGGGGACTACACCCAACGGTGAACAAACAAAATTCTCGACAGGCGGGTTCGCATATGGACCCGCAACCCGGCCTCGGGCCACCTCCTTTGCAATCTTTGCCTGTACTACAACCGCATTCTGACGAACCGACAGTTGGTTTTCACACAGCGATTCCCCCCGAAAATCCCCCGCCGGGATGCGGAAACCACATGAGAAACCGTCCCTCAACACCCCAGCGGAGACATGATCAGGGTATTCGTTCAGCCAAGGGATCATTGCCATGATGTCGATGGGAGTAGGTAGCAGCGCCCCTCGGCCGTCATTAGACCTGTTTGGCGCCGCCTCTGCCCCCCGAATCGCCATTCTTGGCACTGCATGAACTCTCGGGGTGTGAAGATTGTCTGCACCCTGCACACTCATGCCTAAATTTGCACGTCCCCTGTGGCCTAGTGCACTTGCCCCTGTTGAAGCTCCAACAGACCCCTTTTTTGCCCGAGTTCCCATTACTTCTTGTGTGCTGATCACCACCGGCGCCCGCTCGAAAGGGCACCGCCGGGGAATGGCGGGAAGGCTCTGCCCCATTCCCGCCAAACGAAGACGGCTTTGTCGGGTTTGACCTGACCTGTTTCTGCCAGGAAATGAGTCGAAACAATCCCACGTCAGGGATGAGTCGTGCTCCTTGGCCTTACGAAATTTGTTATCATAACCCAACCATTGTTCACCATCGTAAGACTCATAAAACTCCATTATTCGTGTCTGGTAACAAGCCAACTCAGTCAATACCTCAGGCCTACGTTCCCCCATGATTGCAGTGAACATCCCAAAAGCCCTGGCCCAATTAGCGATTGTTTCATCAACTCTGAAACCCGCCATCTTTGCTCGCCATACACTTGGATGCAACAATTCCTTCTGATTTTTAACGTGCTCTATTTCATAATGATCAGTTATTGGCGAAAATATATTCACATATTTATCCGCCCATATCATTTCCTTTGTGGCCAACGGGATATGTTGTACCACCTTTTCCCTTCTTGAGGGTACCGACCCCTCCCCAGCCATTGGCAACGGCTTCTTACCCGAATCAGTAGCTGAACTCGCTGCTGCCGCTGTTCCAACGCCCGAAGACGGCTGTTCCGCGGGAACCTGAGGAGGAACAAAAGGACAAGGTGCCTTCGCAACATCTCGAGACTGCCGCAACTGCTTCATTAATAGTTTGGCCTCTTCGGCCGTATCCCCTTGAGCTATGGCACCCTCATTATTCTTGCCCAACCATGCCGCCAACTGTGCGGCCAACTCGGGTGGCATATCCCCCTCGTTCACAGGTGTAACTACGACAGGGATCGGCTGTCCTGCATCCGGAATCGGAACTGTTTAACTATTAATGCACAAGTTAAAATAAAGTAATGGGGGTAGAGATAAGTGGTATACAGTGTATTGTTTTTTTTTTTGTATTCATAGGTTTCTTTCTAACTCTGCTAACTCTGCTACTAGCTCGTACTTTGGGCCTGAATAATGTCACATCCTCCATCTAGGACAATGCGGCGCACGCGCACTTTGACTCTGAAATTGCTGAAGCATTGGCATGGAACCTCGGCCAAGAAGCATCTTGCCCACGATGTGGCTGAGAACCTCACCCCATGACCTGGGAAAAGGAAGAAGACTTACCAAATGTGTTAACATTGTATGCGAAAATGAAATAATGTTGACGGGCGGAATACAGTCATGGGAAAGTAAATTGTGGGTGGGGATTCAATCAATATGAATCAAATTGAAATTACATCATTTTAGTATGGTGTGATGACCTCTCCTAGTCTTTCCAGCCAATCACTGAAGGGGAACACATAGATTTGCAACATTTAGGGGTGGTACATTGTCCTCGAAAATGGTATAACTAAGGTAGGTTTAGATAGAGAAATTGTCCGACTTGTCCGAGTGCTGACCTGTCACTGACTCAACGCACTCAATAGGCTATCTAGAGCAGAGGTGCTGATGGAGCACCCGGTCAGAAAAATCGATTACGCAATTGGGGTACTAATTGGCTTTCCTAGAGAGAGGGGTGTGACGCTGGCGTTGCACTTAGCTGAGGTCACCTGTCCTGATCTGCACCGGTCTCGTTCCATGGGCACCTGATTAGTCGGGCTTGGTCTTGGTCTTTTTGCCCCAGCCCCTTGCCAGGATTGGTCCTTGCACCATTCTAGGTAAATATAATCCATGTGGTATGTCCTTGTATTATTTCCCTTTCTCACCCTCACCCTTCCCAGGTACCAATGTCTAAAGGTGTTGCTGTGATTTCTTATGAACTTTATGTCCTACTGGTCATATTCTTGCTTGGAAAATTTATGGTCACGAGATTGTGGCCCTGTTCATTTTGACTCAGAAAATCTCTCATAGATATAGGTTTTATAACTTTCCCCGAGCCTGTGGTTATTATACGAAAGTAAATGTGTTTAAATATTGCATGTTTATTCTAACTCCCTTTGATTCACAGGACTTATAATAAGGTAACAAGGATTGGTAAATCATGGTTTACAGGTATAAGTCCTAAACGGACCTCTGGGCAACTGATAGGGTGACTAAATTAGTAATTAGTTAGGCAAGACTGCTAGTTCAAAGTGTGAATGTTAGATGGGCCCAAGGGGAGTATGGTAAAACTGAGCTAGTAGGTCCCTGCACGCTCTATCGCTGCTGCCAGAGAAAAAGAACAAACTATCTAGTTATCTAAGACACTGAAATAGAATTACAATGTCATGTGTGCATTACTGAAAGTCAAACTCAGGCAGCTGGATAAATAAAGTGATCACAGCTTTGTGGAGGGCAAGCACTCGCAGTGAGACTTCATGTCTCAGAGTAGCGAGGGTAAACCCCGCCCCTCTTCTCCATTGGCTGGCCTCCTAAACAGCGGCCAGCCATTGGAGAAGAGGTCTCTGTAACATCATTGTCTCGCTGTAAGCCCCGTCCTTTTCAGATTGAGGGGCGTGTTTTTTTAATTTCTTTCTCTCCTCTCCTCCAGCCAATAGAAAAGAGGGGAGAAAAAAAAACACGCCCCCCAATCGCAAAAGGACGGGGCTTAGTTCCTTCGCGTTTACCCTCCTTCGTAATCCACCTCATCCTCGTCACGAGCAGTTTCCCATGCAGACAAAATGATAATAACTTATCTTTAATAGTGCAGTAAATCAGGAAAAGCGTGAAATCAGTTGACACTATTTCTCCAATCTAAGGTTCTCCAATCCAAGGTATGCAGTGTATCTACTTCATAAGAATGAAAGACGAGTTGACTCTGCCAGCATTCAAGCCTACCCTACAGATTTCACACGTATCCCATCAAGAAACGCATCAACCATTTCAATCTGTTACATTTCAAAGGTTCTAAAGCTATAGCGCCTACAGGCGATTCCATAGACGGAACTCCGCTACAGAGCAAGCACACTCTGTTTCTTTTTCTATTATGTACACTATTGTGCTGGAAACTGCTGCGGCGTTGTTGCTCGTTTGTCGAAGCACACAACTTCTGCTCAAGCGAAACGTGTTCTCCTGGCTCCCAACATGTGGGTGGAGCCAAAGTCCCTCTCCAGTTATGGTTACATAATTGTCTGCCGACAACTGTGCTATCAAGCCAGGCCATAAAAAAGCACATTTTGTTTCCATCACTTAATTTGATACAGGAGTAAAGCATTTTCAAAGAATGCTACAAGTGTTTGGGGATATTAAATTTACATGGTGGGACTTGTAAGCAGAGGAGCAACATAGACTGGGTCTTATAACTGTTAAAGAGCAGGATTTGTACGTGGTTAAGTGAAAGAAGTGCTTGCCATTCTCGGTGTGTGTGGTTATTAAAGATATCATGCAGTGTTCAAATCAGACCTTGCTGATCAGCACTGCATTTCTGTTTTTACTACACATTCCACCATAAACAATCACACTGATTGCCAAAAGGAAATGAACAGAAGCAGCATCATCCATGACAATGTCTTCAAAATAATAGCTGCTGTGCCGGCTCATGTCCTCTGACACTCCCCTCAGGAAGTATCTTCACATGACCATTTACTCACTCGCCCCTTAACAACATCACAGAAGGATTGCACAATCTGACTGATGCTACAATAACTGTAAAATACAAAATAAATAGCACTAACTTGCACCGAATCGGAAAAAAATCTGATATAGTTACCAATAAACCTTATGACAGGAGACTGCTGAGTGTGCCTGGGTGCTGCCACTGTGTGCATTTGAAACTCGTCAGTAGAAAGTGAAGAGTCCAATAGCAACAGGGCAGAAAAGCAAAACCATAATATATGTCTGTACAAAAACATGCCATCTGCTAGCATGCGAAATTACTTACGGAATCTAGTAATGGTTGCGCCCAACCATTAAAAAGAAAATCTAAATCTGAATGGTGCACGCGTCAAAACTTGTTGAACGTGATTTACAGCACATCATAATGTGCTTTTCATGATACTGACGCCTCATTGGTTGATTATAGTAACTCTGGTTTTCTAAGAAAGGCTACAGGTTTGTGATGTGAGTTGTTGGACTTTAAAGAAGTACATTTTAAAAAAGTAACTCCTTTAGTAATCTATGGGATCATTGTTGGCTGCATGTACCATCTTCTAAGCGAAGTGAGTAAAGTGCTTTTAAGTAGTGCTTGTTCTTACACGTCCCATGCCATTTGCTAGTAGCAATCCCCAATAATGTCCGGTTCTGCTACTGATGACATAAACCAAAAGACGTGCCCCAACAGTATGCTCATTTCATGTTACAACATATTCATTTTGTTTATAATGGCAGGCGTAATGCAGACATTTTAAATCGATTACTATTAATCTTTAAAGATGATAGATGACAAATAATCCCAAGTGTCAAGTTAGAGGTTTTCGGAAAACCATAACTTCCTAGAAGTGAAAGATTAACCCTTTAAAATTACCACAACAACAGCAGAATAATGTTAAAGATCAAATCGACTAAGCCATTTAAAGCTCCTGGATGAGGCTGATTCAGCGAGAATTTTTTCAAGATGGTGGTGAAGGCTATTGCAATACAGGGACAGAGACAGGAAAAGCCATGACCTCTATCTATGCTGGAGGCAGATGTAGTAGTAACCCCCAAGTCAGGTAAGGAACGAAAACGTTGAAATAGCTATAGGCCTAAAGCACTTCTTAATACTGAAGTTGAACTTTGTGATTATTTTGGTCAACAGACACGCTAAAATATTGCCAGACATAATAAATGGGGACCATGGAGCATTCATCAAGGCACGCCAACTGTTCGACAATATCAGGAGGACTGCTAAATCGAACAGGAAGAAAACTAAGACGGCTTTGAAAGCTGTAGATACCAAAAAAGAAACAATGGAGTAAGGCCCAAATAAAGGGAATCAGGGGATAAGCTACTGTATTCATAAAGCAAGGGGGAAGAAAGCACTCTACCACTGAAGTTTCAATCAATTAATGCACAGTTCAAACGAAATCTCTGCTTATTCCTTGTATCCATTTTCTTTGTAGAGCCTAATGTCGACCCTTTTCGATCTCATACTATTTCAGGGTCTCCTCAGGACTTGGGCTTGTTTTTTATACCATGGCTGAATTTCAGCCATAAATTGCTCTGGATTTTGTTATGGACATTTAATATCCGGTATGTGCTTCAATTGTTAACCCAGTGTTGTGATTGGAGTTAGCTGGATAAACTTCACAGGATCAGGACATTTTATAACAATTTCCTGTCAAATCTTGTGTGGTTGTCTGTTTAGTGATCATGATGTAATCATCATACTCAATACCGCTATATTATTGCGAGTCCATCTTACTGCATGGAGACAGGGTGTATGAAACTTCCTATCCTCCTTACCGGCACGGAGGTGCAGGGCCCATAGTTTTCACTAAATAAGTCCTTAGATCGTAGATTCACAATAATTCAAATGGTTTTAATTTTATTTTATAGCTTTCCTCTTGGAGGCAAAAAATTAAGTTTTCAGGACAAGGGTGCTCATTGTACAGACAATATAGTAGCAGGTGTTTAGTAAAGCATATTCTACCTCTAACTATCAAAGAGCCTTCTGAGTGACTTCCTAAAAAAGGTTAGCTATAATCACAGAAGAACACTTTTGTTTAATGTATTTCACACATAGAACACTGCTCACCCCCTTCTACAACTTAGAAAGGAGCTGAAACCCCAAGTCTTCAGAGATCACTACATGATGTGATTCACCACGCATGAACATCCTGATTCATGGTAAGTGATACTGACTCATAACCCTGGGCATCAGTACTTGTTCAGTGGTTCACTGCATTCTATTTAAGTTTGTGACCTACAAATTCCTACACATACATATTTTGTGTTGGTGAGCTGCCAACTCAAAATACATTAATTGAAAGAAGGCTATGTCACCAACTGACAGATTAGAAGTGACACATTTACACTGCCATCTATTTTCACCCGCCATTGCTAAGCAATGGATTTGTGGCAACGACATGGCAGTGCACATTTTGAAATACATTTGGCAGACCCAATTGCTGCCCTTGGCCAGTCTAACCACTTCATTTTAAAAGTGGTAACTTCAGACGCAGGAATATGTCTCAAGGAAAACCAGAGTGGAACACAAAACAGCGAATCACAGCCCATCGAGTAAACAAATTCCACACTGGGCTAGAGTAATAGCAAAGTAAAAATGTTCTTGAAGATTTTTTCTCCACAACCACCCCGTATTGAACACCTGCTGCTACACAGAGAGCTCTAACTAAGACAGAAGTAACACCTATTCAACCAATCAGGTCTGAAAATGGTTTGTGTTCCAAACTAAACCATTAATTAGAGTAGCACACAAACTTCTCAACACTTCTTAGCAGAGATACAGGATCTGACAAAATGAAACCGTTCCAAATGACATCACATGTATGCTTTCTTTCAAGAGAATCAACCACGAGTGCCATTGCACAAAGAAGCATCTTGTACTTATTGTTCCCCTTTTCTTCTGCTTGAATAGCTTATCGCTATTTCTGCCTATTACTACTGTGAAGCTTGGCCGGACATTTAGTAAGGTGGCACCCTTCTGGAAGTAGGTTTGTATTTCTGAAAGGGAATCAGTTTTTAATCTAGAAAACTGCTCCCACAGTTGCTATGGTTTTGTTTTAAACATGTTTTTATTATAATTGGTGTAAAACCAAGGCACAGTAAAACAGTACAGGTTTTTAAACAGCAGATGATTACCCTTTTCCATTGTAAAACCAAGGCAATAACAGTGATGCCCAATCGCGATATTAACATTGTGTATTGTAAAAACTGAATAAAAGATTACACTAAAATGAAAAATGCACAGCGGGTATTTACATTAGTATTCTTCCAATGAAAGACCATAACCCTCAAACAATTGGAGGTGGGAGGGACAGGGTGCAGGAGGTGGCAGGGGATACCCTGGAAGGGGGGGATGACAACAAAAAGAGGGTGGTGGGGGCACAATCAATCGTAACAACCTCCAGCACGTCATCAGCGTCATGCAAAGGCACATCCAGAACGGATCACTCATCTAAATCCAGCTTTCAAGTCTGCACCCTAACCCTACACAAGGGATGACTCTGGGTTGTGGGAGGCAGCTGGGTCACAGTCTGTCAGCAATTCCACCTCATCTAAGCTATCTAACATTTCTTCCCAACATTTCAAATCCTGTTCTGCACGTTCATTACTTACCGCCCACAACCTCCTCTGCCACGCCCCACTCCTTCAAGTCTGCCATTCATTTCCGAGCCGCCAGCGCCATGTGCTGCTTCCAATGTATTACAACACTTTGTTTAGTGAGCATCAAGCCCAGAAGAGTGATTGCATGGCTCATCTTGGACTAACGACATGGTGTCGGGAGTACCTCTGGTAGACAGTGACTGACTGAGGTTTCCACAGGCAAATGTGTGACCCCACCCGCAGGACCTCCTACAACAGTCCCTCATCATATGGAGGAAGGCCGTCGGTGCATACCCACACCTTGGGCAAGCATCTGACAGAGCTCCGTTAATTCTATGTAACTGCTGCAGTGTCATAGAAGCATGGTGAAAGTAATAAAATCAGGGGCGGCTTCTCCACTAGGGCGGAGGCGTGTCGCCCCACTGCTTTCTCGCAGTGCGAGAAGCAGAAACATAAAATGGTAATAACTTGCCGCTATTACCATTTTAAGTTTAGTTGCGGGAGAGCACGGCAGCTCTGCGAGCAGGGAAGGAGTGTGTGACCACTCTTGAGGGTGCAATGACCGTTTAGTGAGCCCTTTGGGGCAGCCCAAACCAGCCATGCGCACTCTGCCCTGTCTTCATTATTATACAGCTTATAGAGCGCCTGGTTACTCCAACTGAGTGCCCCCGCGCTCCACTGGAGACCGAACTATTTTGTCTGATGCCCGATGGAGCTACCTGGTTTAGCTATAGGGGAGATGGGCCGTGGATTCCCTCCTTGGTCGTCACCTACCCAGTCGGTCTTTAGACAGACTTCCTTTCATTTCTCTTTGTTGTCTCGTCCCTTATCCTCCCTTTCTCACCTCCCCTGCCCCTCCACTACTTTTCTCTATCCTTGCTCTCCTCTCCCAATTGTGTTGCCTATTTTTTGATGTATTGTGTAATTGTTGAACTTTTTCTGTTACATTGTTGAATTGATTGATAGATTGGAATTTATGAACTCCTTAGCCAGCTTAACCCCAACAGTCACTCAAGACTTAAACATCCATGACGCTCAGATCACTTCATGGCTTCAAACTGCCAGCGACAAGTTTGTTCCACTCAAGAAAATTAGGTTTAATCGCAGTGCTGATGCTCATAAATGGTTCTCTAGTGAACTAAGGGAACAGAAATTGTCACTCCGTCAAAAGGAGAGACAATGGAGATTAAACTATGCCCGAGGATAAGCTCCTCTACAAAGAGGCGCAGAAAAGCTATAATAAAGCTATTAAGGCAGCAAAGGTAGATTATTTCTCCACTAGGATCTTGAACTCCATCAATAAATCGAGAGAGATTTTCTCGATCGTGAACGAACTATCAAACGCTGATAGAGTTTCGCTCATTCCACTCCCACCCAGGAGCTCTGTGACAATCTGAATAATTTTTTCTTTGACAAAATAGCCATAATTAAAGCTAGTATTTCGTGCTCTTCCTCAATTGTACCCCCATTGGACACACCTATGAACATCCCACTTCTGGAACAGTTCCCCACAATTAGTTCTCAGGCACTCCCCCTCCTACTGTCCAAAGTAAAATCGGGCTCTCCTAGGGACTACTGTCCACCTTACATTCTGAGAGAAATTTGTTCCACCTTTCCACAACCTGCCCTGTCTCTCTTGAATGCCTCACTGTCACAGGGCTGTGCCCCTAAATCATTTAAAGATGCAATAGTGGTTCCTTAGGTAAAAAAAACCTGGAGCAGATCAATCTAACCCCTCCAATTATCACCCAATATCTTTACCCCCCTACTTGGCCAAAATACTGGAGGCACATGTGGCTAAGTGTATGTCAGACTTCATGGAACAGTCTGGATATCTGGACCCCCACCAAGCGGGTTTTCGCCCTGGTCACTCCACCGAGTCAGTCATACTGGCCGTATTGGACGATCTACGCAGGAAGGCAGACTCCGGAACCCCTCAGGCTTTGGTACTCCTGGATTTGTAAGCTGCATTTGACACGGTGGACCATAAGATATTGGTGGACCGTGTCAGACGGGCTGGGATCCAGGGCCATGCCCTAGAGTGGATTATGTCTTTTCTGGAGGGCCGCACACAAGCAGTATGCCTGGCTAATTTCATGGCACCTAGGCTGAACATCACTTGTGGGGTCCCTCAGGGTTCCTCCTGTCCCCTCATCTATGCAATCTGTACCACCTCCATCTGATAAAGTCCTTAAAAAATAGGAATGTGACTACATTCAACTACGCGGATGACTTACAACTCTCATTTACCATAGACAATTCTCCTAATTCTATCACTAATTTTCAGGAAACCATGTTACACATCCGCTACTGGATGGATCACAATCATTTGACGCTTAATCCTGGGAAGACTGAGGTGCTACTGATTGGGGGCAGTCATGTCTTCTGGGGCCCTCACTACTGGCCAGCAGAGCTTGGGCCTTCCCCCAAGCCATCTACCTCTGTGAAAAGTCTGGGGGTAACCGTAGACAGAGATTTATCCCTGAAAACCCAAATAGGGACAGTGGTCTCAGCATGTTTCTTTCAATTACGAAAGATTTATAGGATCCATCACCTGCTTACTCACGCAGCACTGATACAGGTGGTGATAGGGCTGGTATTGTCTCATTTAGACTATGCTAACTCAATTTACCTAGGGCTCCCATCCTGTCTGACTAAGCGGCTTCAGCTGGTGCAGAACCAGGCTGCAAGGGTGATCCATCAGCAACCCAGGTGGCACTCTGCCAGACCTCTTATAAAAAAAAACTACACTGGCTTCCCCTGCCTCAACGATCTGCCTTTAAGACAGCTTGCTTAATTTGTAAAGCCCTAAACTGTCATAGTCCCATATTTATCAATAATTTACTATCTAGGTAAACCCCTACTCTGGATCTTCACTCCAAACATCTACACTTGCTAGCCACTCCGAAATTCAAGCGTAAACGACATGGTGGATGCCGGTTTGCATATCTGGCCCCACAGCTGTGGAACTCGCTTCCCTTGGAGATCCGATCCTGCACAGAACTACTGCGGTTCAGGAAACTTCTTAAAACTTGGCTATTTAAACAAGCACACGAGTAAGTCCTGCCTCAGTATGTGACCAGTTCAGAATAGCGCCATGAAACCTTGGTCTACGTGCGCTTTATCAATTTGTTATAACATAACATAACATTCTCAGGTAAAGCGCTCGGATACCTTCGGGTCTAGCCAGCGCTATAAAAAAACTCTTTAAATAAAATAAAATACACAGCTGGACCAGAACCACCCACCCTACAGCCAGTGACCCCAAGGAACAGCTACAGAAGACCTATTTCCGGCCACCAGAGGATCGAGGAATAGCCACGTATTACGTTTTTTCTGAAACCGTCTTCGACGGGCACGTCCTTAAGTCAGCAGGGAGGTCATTCCAGGTCTTTGCCACAAGGAAGCAGATGGAACTCTCACCAGCCTGTACCTTCCGAACCTTAGGCACAATCAACTTAGCCGTGCACAAGGACCTTAGGCAACGTGCAGGTCTACAGGCGGTAAGAAGAGGTGCAAGAAGGACCTTTCTTTTTGAAGATCCTGTGGCTGAAACACAAGGTCTTAAAGGTGACTCTGGCCTGTATGGGAATCCAATGTAATTTCCTCAAGGCCTCCCCGACCGAATCCCGTCTAGGAATGCTCAGAATTAGGCGAGCTGGAGCATTCTGAACCTTCTGCTGGATATTCAGATTTTTCTGGGTCACCCCTAGGTACAAGATGTTGCAGTAATCTAGACGGGACGTAACAAGGGCCCGTATAATGGTACGTCTAGCATCTAATGGGAGAAGATTCAGGATTTTTCGCAGCATCCTAAGAATGCCAAAACAGGCACCAGCCACCGCTGATATCTGTTCGGAGTATGAAAGGGAGTCGTTGAACCATACTCCCAGAGTCCTTGGCCATAGGGGTTCGGAGACAGTCCCAGCTCCTCCGGCCATCACAGGTGTGACCAAAGAGAAGGCTACTTACAGACTATCATCACCTCCGTCTTTCCCGCATTCAGCTGCCAACAACTGAGCTTCATCCAATTGGCAAGCTCCCCCAGGCATACCTTGAACTTGGCAGCCATTCCTGCCTCCTTTTGCTCCAGGGAGACAATCAACTGTGTGTCATCAGCATATGACACCAGTTTTATCCCATGTCTCAACACAATATCTGCCAAGGGGCTCATATAGATATTAAATAGGGTAGGGCTGAGAGCCGAACACAGCGGCACCCTTTGCAACAGAGGACAGCCTCTGGATTTAAAAGGATGTTGTAGAACCTGGAAGGATCTATTCTCCAGAAAATGTTTAATACATCTCCATATCACTCCGCGGCCTCCCCTAACTGTTCCAAAAGAAGGCCGTGGGAGACTGTGTCAAAAACGTCATTCAGGTCTAGAAGGATCAGAGCAGTGGTTCATCCCTCATCGGAAGCAGTTTTCAAGACCTCTGAAGATAGAAGGGGGCCCACTCAGTACTGTGTCGAGGTCTAAACCCTGACTGTGTTTCATAGAGTACTTGTCTCTCTTCCAGGAATAAGGACAGTTAAGATGCTTCTACGCGATGTTAGCCACATAGGTTAGTAAAGATATAGGTCTTAAGTTTTCTGGGAGAGCAGTGTCCAGGGAGGGTTTCTTTAACCCCTTCGATGCTCATGATGAGCTCAGCTCGCCATGCAGTACACTGGTCGTGTGCTTATGACGAGCTGAGCACGTCATGAACAATGGATTCCAAGGATTTTCAGCACAGAGGGGGAATTGCTGCAGCAGTGATAGTGTTAACAGTGGTACCACCATGGCATGCTTCCAATTACTAGGAACCTCACCTGAACTAAAAGACAGGTTCAGGAGCTTGGTGAGAACCAGAGCAATTACTTCTTTACCTAACCTCACATATTTTAGGGGGATAGAGTCCAAGGGCGACCCAGATTTAACTGCTTACTCGCTTACTCCAGGCGGATGAAAAACAAAACTGTTCTCACTTCCTAAATCATCTATTACAGGAGCCGGGATGTGATTCCTGCTACTTTCAGGGAAGGAAGCTTAAATGTTATCAATCTTGCTCATAAAAAAGTCTGCAACCTTATTGCAATCAGTAGAGGCTGGCATTGTAGCTGGCACACGATATAAAGAGGACAGTTGTTTCACTACATTGAATATATTCTTAGTGGAACTTTTAGCTGCTTCAATATGCTCAATATAAAACGCCCTCCGTACTCTCCTAATGTGTTGATGATACAGCTTGAGAGCAGACAAGTATAGCAACCTATTCTCATTAAGATAGTTCCCCCTCCATCGGCGTTCAAGGCGCTTACAATCAATTTTTAGGAGAGCAAGTTCCACCAAGAACCATTTCGCGGAAGGAGTTCTGCGGGTACTTTTACCTGGTTTCAGGGTATAATAGAATCAACTGCCTGAAATTTCATGTTTCCCACTTCTGAGCAGTAAAATTAGTGTAGACTTAAAAGTAGGTTAGAATGACCACATGGCTATCAACTGGCAGCTTGAGGAAGAAGATAGAAGAATATATTCAATGGTAGATATGATAAGATATGGAATATTATAAGGCCAGGTAAACAGCATGATGATCAGACCATTCTCCTCTGTACTTCCACCACCTAAGCAGGGCTCAATCTTTCTTTGGAAGGTGCCACCACTTGATCATCCAGGGTGAATAGGAGATGCACACCGCTGAAACTTCAATGGGCCCCAAGCAGAGCACTCGCAAGCCAGCTACGCTCTACCAACACAGAGCAACGCAGCCTTGACGGGGTGAAGACAACTACCTTGAACATTTAAGCCATCCTGCCATTGTAATTCATAATGAAGCGTAGGGGCTGCTAACATGGAAAGGGATACCCAATACATTTCAATGGTTTACAACTGATGACTACTTAACAGTTTGGCTGCTAAGTCCTTCGCACCGTGGCTCGGGTGCGAAGGATATGTCTAGCATATCCTAGCACCCACCTGCGGGGGGGAAGCGCTGGTGCACCCCCGGCCCACGCGCCATGGCATTTCATGGGGGGGCAGCAGAAGTGCTTCCTTTGCCAACCCCTCTCTGGCAATCTGTTGACATCCGCACACGCACTGCGAAAAACCACTAGACACCACCAATGTTTTAATTTCTGGATGTCAGTGAGCAGCCCTTGGGCAAGGTTCGTTTTCTAAAAACAGAAGAATGTTTTGGCTGTTTTCTGCATCCCCCAAGGGAAGATCAGCCATGTTAAGGCCAAATTTCACCTAAAAATAGAGGGTGGAGGGGCCCACTGGACACCAGGGACTTGTTATTTATGGATGTTAGGGGGTGGACAATTAGGTACGGGTCACACCCCAACAATCATATTTTGCACAAGATTTGGCCGTTTTCCCACTCGCCATTCCTATGTCAAGTCAAGTCAAGTCAGAGAATTTATATAGCGCACTACATACCCAGAGGGTCCCAAGGCGCTTAGAAAGGGGAGGAGGATTACTTGTCAAATATCCACGTTTTAAGTTGCTTTCTGAATGCTAGGTGGTTCTGGGTAAGGCGAAGGTAAGCGGGGAGTGAGTTCCATGTTTTAGCAGCCAGGTATGAGAAGGATCTGCCTCCCATGGTGGTCTTGTTGATGCGAGGTACAGTGGCGAGGGCTTGGCTGGAAGAACGTAGTTGGCGGGAGGGGGTGTAGAAGGATAGTCGTGAGTTGAGGCATTGTGGTCCGATGTCGTAGAGTGATTTGTGTGCGTGGGTTAGCAGTCGGAAAGTGATCCTCTTATTGACGGGTAGCCAGTGGAGGTCTTTAAGGTGACCAGAGATGTGTTCGTTGCGTGGGATGTCTAATATGATCCTGGCTGAGGCGTTTTGGATTCGTTGGAGTTTCTTCTGGAGTTTAGCGGTAGTGCCTGCGTAGAGGGTGTTTCCGTAGTCCAGTCGGCTCGTGACCAGGGCATGGGTGACTGTTTTCCTTGTTTCGGTGGGGATCCAGCGGAATGTTTTTCTAAGCATGCGAAGAATGTTGAAGCAGGAAGAGGATACGGCGCTGACTTGTCTATTCATGGAGAGTGAAGAATCCAGGATGACGCCTAAGTTCCGTGCGTGGTCTGTCGGGATGGGTGCTTTTCCGAGGGCTTCCGGCCACCAGGAGTCGTCCCAAGCAGAGGGGGATGTGCCTAAGATGAGGACTTCTGTTTTGTCTGAGTTCAGTTTCAGACGGCTTGGTTTCATCCATTCGGCAACTTCTTTCATTCCTTCGTGTAGGTTAGTTTTGGCGGTGCTGGGGTCATTGGTGAGAGAAAGGATAAGTTGAGTGTCATCCGCGTAAGAGATGATGTTGAGGTTGTGTTGGCGGGCGATGGCCGCGAGGGGGCTCATGTATACGTTGAAGAGGGTGGGGCTGAGTGAGGATCCTTGTGGTACGCCACATATGACTTCAGTGGCCTCGGACTTGAATGGTGGGAGGCGGACTTTCTGAGTTCTTCCGGTGAGGAACGAGGTGATCCATTCAAGTGCTTTTCCTTGGATTCCGATGTTATTGAGGCGTTGTAAAAGGGTGCTGTGGCAGACTGTGTCAAATGCTGCAGAGAGGTCGAGGAGGATGAGGGCGACTGTGTCTCCATTGTCCAGTAGAGTTCGAATGTCGTCTGTTGCTGCGATGAGGGCGGTCTCAGTGCTGTGTTTTGCTCGGAAGCCAGATTGTGAGGAGTCTAGGTATTTGTTGGCTTCGAGGAAGGCGGCTAGCTGGTTGTTGACAGCTTTCTCGATGACTTTGGCCGGGAATGGAAGGAGCGAGATGGGGCGGTAATTTTTGAGTTCGGTGGGGTCCGCTGTGGGTTTCTTCAGAAGGGCGGTGAGTTCAGCATGTTTCCAGTCTTCCGGGAAGGTGGCGGAGTTGAGGGAGCTGTTGATGACGTCTCGGAGGTGCGGTGCTATGACTGAGTCTGCTTTGTTGAAGATGTGGTGAGGACATGGGTCTGTGGGGGATCCTGAGTGGATGGAGTTCATCAGGCGGATGGTGTCCTCAGTGGAGATTGGGTTCCAGTCGTTAAGGGTGTTCACGGGGGGAGAATGTTCAGCAAAAGGTAGGGTGGGTTGGTTTACGGGTTGGTTGTCGAAGCTGTTGTGGATGTCTGCAATCTTGTTGTGGAAGAATGAGGCTAGGGAGTCGCAGAGGGCTTGAGAGGGGGTGATGTCGTTGGAGTTGGCCGAGGGATTGGAAAATTCCTTGACGATGTTGAAAAGTTCCTTGCTGTTGTGGGCGTTGTTGTCAAGTCGATCCTTGAATGCTGTTTTCTTGGCCTTTCGGATTAGTTGGTGGTGAGTGCGGGTGACGTTTTTGAAGGCGTCCTTGGTGCTAGTATTTGGGTCTTTTTTCCAGGCCTTTTCGAGGGAGCGGCAGAGTTTCTTGGACTTCTTAAGATCATCGTTGAACCATGAGGCCTTTTTGCTGGCAGGTTTGTTTTGACGTTTCTTCAGTGGTGCTAAGGTGTTGGCGGTGTTGGATAACCATAGGGTGAGTTGGCGGCGGCTTCGTTTGCGTTAGAAGAATGGGCTGGGGTGTTTAGAAGGAGCGATGCGGAGATCTGGTCCGTGGTGATTTTGTTCCAGTTTCTTTGCAGGGTTGGTTGGAGGAGGTTGGTGGGTTTTGGTTTGTTGTAGGTGAAGTGAACGCAGCTGTGGTCAGTCCAGAGGAGCTCCGTAGTGTGGCTGAAGGAGACATGATTGCTGGAGGTGAAGATGGGGTCGAGTGTGTGACCTGCGATGTGGGTGGGGGACGTGACCAGTTGTTTAAGTCCGAGGTTGGCGAGATTGTCCAAGAGGGTGGTGGTGTTGCGGTCGTTGATCTTTTCAAGGTGAAAATTGAGGTCTCCCAGAAGGATGTAGTCTTTGGAGGGGAGCGCGTGAGGGGTGATGAAGTCCGTGATGTCTTCACTGAATTTTGCGCGGGGTCCTGGTGGTCTGTAGAGGAGGGTGCCTCTGAGTGTGGTCTTGGGGTCGATGTGGATCTGGAAGTGAAGGTGTTCAGAGTTGGCGAGGTTGGCGTCAGAGCTGGTTGAGATGCGGATTGACTTCTTATGGACGATAGCGATTCCTCCTCCTGTGTGGCCGGTACGGTCCTTGCGTGTGATCTTATAATCTTCAGGGATGGCAATGGTGATGTCTGGGGCGGAGGAAGCGTTCATCCAAGTTTCTGTTAGGAAGGCGACGTCCGGAGAGATGGTGTCTAGTAGATTCCATAGGTCAATGGCGTGTCTGTGGACTGATCGGGTGTTGAGAAGGATGCATTGTAGGTGGTTGGGGTCAGGAGTCTGTGTTGTGGTCGTAGCGGAGATGTTGTCGGTGCCGATGAATTTGCAGGAGTGGCAGGAGAAAGGTCCATGGGTGTGTCCGGGAGCGGCTTGGACGCAGTTGGGGGCGCGACCGGGGTTAAGGGCTAGGAGGGTGGCGGCATCGTAGGTAATGCGGGAGGGCTGGGCAGCGCGAGGGGCAGGGGGTCTGGCGCTGGGTGCGGTCCAGGCGCGGACGGGCGTAGACGGGCTTACCTTTGGCGCACCTTCGGCGCGGGTTGGGCGCGGTCGCTGCGCGTGAACGCTGAGCGCGGGAACTACTGTCATATATGGAGAGTGGAGGGGGAGCGGCGAGGGCGGTTCAGCTGGGAGGCGGGGCGGGCTAAGGAGGAGGACAATAACAACAAGATGGAGGCGGAGGGGTCAGACCGGCAAGAGGGCTTGGGGTAAAATGCTATTTCTGCACAGAGTCGCGCTAGCAAGTCCAAATGCTAATGAGCAAAGCGGCGAAATGATCAAAACAGTCTGCAACAAAGTAACGTTGTCAATTTCACAATGCAGATCGGCAATTAAACTATGTGAATGGGCAGCGCGGTAAATTAAGCACGCAGGCGGCAATCAGAGCACACAGTAGGCAGTAATTAAGAGTCAGAATACAGAGTGTATGATATGCGCAGCACAACGATACCACAACAGCAGGGGAGCGACCACTCGGCTTGGGAGCGAAGAGTGAGTCACGGCGCTTCCAGGTCAGGACGCGCTGTTTGATGTTTGTGGGAGGGCGGTTCAGCTGGGAGGCGGGGCGGGCTAAGGAGGAGGACAATAACAACAAGATGGAGGCGGAGGGGTCAGACCGGCAAGAGGGCTTGGGGTAAAATGCTATTTCTGCACAGAGTCGCGCTAGCAAGTCCAAATGCTAATGAGCAAAGCGGCGAAATGATCAAAACAGTCTGCAACAAAGTAACGTTGTCAATTTCACAATGCAGATCGGCAATTAAACTGTGTGAATGGGCAGCGCGGTAAATTAAGCACGCAGGCCGCAATCAGAGCACACAGTAGGCAGTAATTAAGAGTCAGAATACAGAGTGTATGATATGCGCAGCACAACGATACCACAACAGCAGGGGAGCGACCACTCGGCTTGGGAGCGAAGAGTGAGTCACGGCGCTTCCAGGTCAGGACGCGCTGTTTGTTGTTTGTGGGAGGGCGGTTCAGCTGGGAGGCGGGGCGGGCTAAGGAGGAGGACAATAACAACAAGATGGAGGCGGAGGGGTCAGACCGGCAAGAGGGCTTGGGGTAAAATGCTATTTCTGCACAGAGTCGCGCTAGCAAGTCCAAATGCTAATGAGCAAAGCGGCGAAATGATCAAAACAGTCTGCAACAAAGTAACGTTGTCAATTTCACAATGCAGATTGGCAATTAAACTATGTGAATGGGCAGCGCGGTAAATTAAGCACGCAGGCGGCAATCAGAGCACACAGTAGGCAGTAATTAAGAGTCAGAATACAGAGTGTATGATATGCGCAGCACAACGATACCACAACAGCAGGGGAGCGACCACTCGGCTTGGGAGCGAAGAGTGAGTCACGGCGCTTCAATCAATCAATCAATCAGTGACACTTATAAAGCGCGCTACATACCCGTAGGGTCTCAAGGCGCTGGGGAGGGGTGGTGCCGCTACTGCTCGAACAGCCAGGTCTTCAGCTTCTTCCTGAAGGAGAGGTGGTCTTGGGTCAGGCGCAGGTCGGACGGGAGGGAGTTCCAGGTCTTGGCGGCCAGGTAGGAGAAGGATCTTCCTCCTGTAGTCGCTCTTCGGATGCGGGGAACGGCGGCGAGGGCGTGGTTGGCTGATCGGAGGTGGCGTTTGGGAGCGTAGAAGTTGACTCGGCTGTTGAGGTAGCTCGGGCCTTGGTCGTGTAGGGATTTGTGTGCGTGGGTGAGGAGGCGGAAGGTGATTCTCTTGTTGATGGGGAGCCAGTGAAGGTCTCTCAGATGTCCGGAGATGTGGCTGGATCGTGGGATGTCGAGGATGAGTCTGGCTGAGGCGTTCTGGATCCGCTGGAGTCTCTTCTGGAGCTTGGCGGTGGTCCCGGCGTAGAGGGCGTTGCCGTAGTCCAGTCGGCTGGTGACGAGGGCCTGGGTGACGGTCTTCCTGGTCTCTGTGGGGATCCACCAGAAGATCTTCCGTAGCATGCGTAGGATGTTGAAGCACGCCGAGGAGACGCTGTTGACTTGTCTGGTCATGGAGAGCTTCCAGGTCAGGACGCGCTGTTTGTTGTTTGTGGGAGGGTTCAGCTGGGAGGCGGGGCGGGCTAAGGAGGAGGACAATAACAACAAGATGGAGGCGGAGGGGTCAGACCGGCAAGAGGGCTTGGGGTAAAATGCTATTTCTGCACAGAGTCGCGCTAGCAAGTCCAAATGCTAATGAGCAAAGCGGCGAAATGATCAAAACAGTCTGCAACAAAGTAAGGTTGTCAATTTCACAATGCAGATCGGCAATTAAACTATGTGAATGGGCAGCGCGGTAAATTAAGCACGCAGGCGGCAATCAGAGCACACAGTAGGCAGTAATTAAGAGTCAGAATACAGAGTGTATGATATGCGCAGCACAACGATACCACAACAGCAGGGGAGCGACCACTCGGCTTGGGAGCGAAGAGTGAGTCACGGCGCTTCCAGGTCAGGACGCGCTGTTTGTTGTTTGTGGGAGGGCGGTTCAGCTGGGAGGCGGGGCGGGCTAAGGAGGAGGACAATAACAACAAGATGGAGGCGGAGGGGTCAGACCGGCAAGAGGGCTTGGGGTAAAATGCTATTTCTGCACAGAGTCGCGCAAGCAAGTCCAAATGCTAATGAGCAAAGCGGCGAAATGATCAAAACAGTTTGCAACAAAGTAACGTTGTCAATTTCACAATGCAGATCGGCAATTAAACTATGTGAATGGGCAGCGCGGTAAATTAAGCACGCAGGCGGCAATCAGAGCACACAGTAGGCAGTAATTAAGAGTCAGAATACAGAGTGTATGATATGCGCAGCACAACGATACCACAACAGCAGGGAAGCGACCACTCGGCTTGGGTAACTTCGATAATTTTTTTGGCCCATCTGGCCCCAAGGGTAGAGGGGCAGAAATCCACTAGACACCAGGGATTGTTTTTGTAGGTTGGGGAGAGGCCCCTTGGGCAAGGATCGCCCCCCATTTTGACATGGCATCTCCTTTGTTTTCCACCTTTCAAGAGGGAAGATTAGCCATTTCATTTTTTAGGCAGTGGCGCGTGTGAAACTACTAGACACCTTGGAATTTTCTTTTATTTATATTGGGGATTGATCCCTTGGGCAAGGGTCGCTCCCCTGTGTTGCCCACAGTCTAGTTTGCTGCTTCACCTGGGGGCAGATAACACTTTATTTTGGCAAATTTACCCATGAGGGTGGGCATGGGGCAGAAAACCACTATGGGCCAGGGAATAAGTTTCTGTATGGGGGGGGAACTTCATTGTGTTTGATATTGTTAACTGTTCGATTTGTTGTTGTCATTTCATAAGTGACCTTAATGTTTTATTTCTCCTTTTTATTGTAGTGCAAAGCTTTTGATTTCTTTCGTGGCTACCCCTGCTTGCCGTTTCAGTATTGCTAGACACAGTTTGTTTAATTGAAGGTGTTTGACATGGTAACGTTTTTGTAATTTTTTGTTCAAATAAATGTCATTGCTCTGCTTGAATTATTTTTTTTAACTGTTGTAATAATTGTAACATATTTAGCTTAGTTTTCATTGAGTTTGAAATGTACGTTTGGGTTTGTGCAAGATCTGTATAGTATTGCATGAAATTTGTGTTTTCATGTTTTTCCAATTTAGTTGGATATCTTTGGTGCTTACTGTGGCAGTGCAGACAAGGTGCAGTTAATCCTCAGTCTAGCTGTCTGTGGCAAGTGAGAGGTATCTCTTTGGAGCATAAAGTTAATTGTGTGCTTTATATTGATAGTTTTTTTTCCAGATCACTATAGGCCAATAGTTATATTTACTGTCTGATACAGCCACCGTTTGTTGAGTTCTAATTTGACAGTTTTGTTGAATTGTGGTCTTGTTGTGTCAATTACATTGGTAAGCATTATGACTGCCCTCGGGCTAACCATCCAGCAGGTTGTTGGCTTGCTTTTTGAGTCTGCCTCCAAACATGGTTTTGAGACTGACTCTGCATCTGAGGCAGAGGACCCAGTTCAAGATTCTGGCAGTGAATTTTCTGTCCGAGAGGACTCTTCTATTGATCGGCTGTTAGTGCTGATGAAATGCCACTTTTTTGAGCAGGACACAATATGCCGGCAGTGCATAAAGAACAAGATGGGACTGCAGCCAGGGACTGGAAGTCTTCCCTTTGGAAGTGCTGAACCCTGGGTTGCCTCTGACATGGTGCAGCCAGTTGTGCCTGCCTTTAGTTGTGTTGCAGGGTGTACAGTCAATACAGAGAGCATTTAGCCCATAAGTTTCTTCCAACTATTTATTAAAAAAAAAAAAAAAAAAGAAAAAAAAAAACGGACAATATTGTTGAGCAGACTGATTTACATGCATAACAGTTTTTATAGGTACACCAGTGCCACACTTGACACCCACACTAGAATTACCCATTGGACGCCCACAAATCTACATGAGATTAAGCATTTCTGGGATATAACCTTTTTGTTGGGGTTGCTAAGGAAGCCATTACTGTCTTTATATTGGCCAACTACAGGTCTTGTGTAATCTACTCACCCACTTGCTATGGCGAGTCAGATTTTAAGAGGGCAAGCTATTTTTAGGGCCTAATGGACCTTCTGGCGAGCTGATAAGAATTGGTGTTCTGTTCTCTCGGAAGGTGCATATGCATACAAGTTTGTGAAGAATGGACACATAAGTTGTATTACCATGCATATAATAAACAACAAACACATTCTGATCTAAATTGCCTGTAACCTGGACAGTGGGCAGAACTGTAAGCCGAAGTATTTAGGCGAGAGGCACAACCATGCAGCATATAAACATAACTTAGGATAGTTAAGAGGAAAATCAAAAACATGCAACATAGCATTTTTTGCTATACACAGGCAACTCCGGTCACAAGCGAGTTGAAATTCTTGGCCATACACGAGTAGTTTTTATAACGAAAAAAGTGTTTCTCAAACTACCCATAAGAAAGTTAAATAAAAACCCAGAACATAAGCAGAGCTATTTGCGAACACTACTTAGTGATAATCTGAGAACAGACAAGTGAACAACGGTTTGCTAATCACAGAATAATCTTTGAGTGGTGTGCGGAGTCTTCTTTACTGAAGTCTTGTTGGAAAATATAAATAGAGCCTTTATGTTTCACATGCGGCCGGCCTGCCGCAAAGCAAGCACCAACCCTTTGTAAAGGAGAAGGGGGCCATGGGGCTCCATCCTGGGACTCTGAAAATGGAACACACACCAGGGATGAAGCACGAACTCTCATCTTGGAGCTCATCCAGAGTTTTATCTTTGTAACTACAAGAGCACCCATCTATGGACTACTAAGTTATGAACCACATCTCCCAGAACTCATACGTGTGGTCTCATTTGAGCAGCTGCACCTCAGCGCACGAGGAGAGATAAAAGAAGGTGTGGCTCGTTGTGCTCTGTTACAGCCTCTGAGGAAGTGAAAAACGAAACGCGTCAGGCTGCTGTTATTTGCAATACAGACCCAGATGGAAGTCGTGCGTCTCAATAAAGGCTTTTTTGTAGTTGCAAATTGAGAGATACCAATAAAAATTATAATCTACTGTTACGCAGGGCGCCGGTAGAGGAGCAGATATGGGCAACAGGCGAGCTTGTGTTAAGGAGGGTTTTATTGCAGCTAACAAGTGATCAGTACAAGTCTTCCGAATGGGGTTAGACCGCCGAGGGGATCTACTTCTACTGCTTCTTCGGTGGCGGACCTTCTCCTTCTTTCGGAACCCTTCAGGACTTCGAGGGGGCGGTTCTTCCTCTTCCGAGTCCGTAGCTGCGAGTGGAGTGTTTTCTCACCAAGAAGGCAAAGAGAGAACAAGGGAATTGTGAGATTTCTATCCAATATCTCGTTTTCAGGGTAAGGGAGTGAGGGAAGTCACCGGTACTCTACTATACAATGGTGCACTATCGTGAGGGTGTGGGGAGGGTGCACAGGGTAAAGGGTACCGGGCTTTTAGGCTTCCCGTGGTTTTGTACCTAATGTACCTCTAAGATCTACCCAGCCCCGCAATCGGTCACGCACCTGTGAAAGCCACGCACCTTCCATTGGGTGAGTGGCTGGGCGGCTCACGGGAACGGTGGCCTCCTGGCTTCTCTCCGTCCGTAGCAGACGCCGACTCTGCTTCCTGTAGGTGACTCTCCGTCTCTTCTCCTCCGGCCTCTGATGTTCCACGCCGCTCTCTTCCGCCTCCCGTACTCTCCGCTCCTTCCTCCGATCTCCTGCTTCCCCCACCGTCTTCTCCTGCTGACTCCGTCTTCTCCTTGAACTCTGTACTCCCAACACTTTCCTCCTCCGACCTCCGGGTGATCAAGCACACCTGTGTCTCGGGGGCAACTCCTTTTGACGGGAACGCGTAGTAGGCTGGCTCCTCCCACTCCGCCTCTTTCCATGAGTTAAAGGACCAGTCCTCTTCCGCCCTATCAGCAATACACGACTCAACGTCCTGTGGGGAGGGAAGAGAGACAGGGGAGTAGGGTAAAAGTACATTGTGGTCCATGTCCCCGTACTCCCTCCTGTCCTGATGCATTCTGGTAGTTGGAGGCGGAGGTGACGATCCAAATTCTGGGGACCTCCTGTACACCCCGTTACATCTACCCAGTTGATCCAATTTTAACTTTATTCACTTTGTTCACTCACTCCTGACTAGTTTGTCAGACAGAGACAGTGCTTTTCTGTATGTTAGTTGGGGATGTTTGCCCAGTTCTTTCCCAATGTCTGGATCCTTGATAAGAATGTTTCAGTATTTGTCCTGCACCTTTCGTATTTTGTGACTCTCTTTGTTATATGTTAAAACCATTCTGATCGGTTCTTTTGTTGATTCTTCCTCATTTTGTTTTTTTCTATTTATCAAAGTCTCTGCGCGAGGAATTTTTCTTGCTTTTAATTCTCCACGTCTTACATCAATGTATTTATAATCCACTTAGGGAACCATTCGGTGGGGTCTTTGAATTTTTGGTTCATCTCAGTTTTGTTTGAACAGTTGCGTTTCATCCGAATGAATTCCCCATATGGAATGTTTTTCTTTAAATTATCCGGATGGAAACTTGTACCATGTAACACACTGTTCGTTGCTGTGCTTTTTCTGCATACGGTTGTTTCAAGTTGGTCTTCTTTAATGTATACCTTCGTATCCCAACAGGTAACCATGTAATATGGTCCTATGTAACTTATTCCACAGGATCTCCCCTACATATTACTCAACAATTCTTGAACGCAGACCTGTGAGGACTCCAGCACTGTGAGTTCTCTCAAAATGAAACAGAGTGCTGCCTATTACCTCCTAGCCTAGAACAAGTATAAATGTCCTGCTTAAGTTCTGTTGATCTGCCATGCCTTGGTCATATGATACCAAAGATTTTTTAAGGATTAGATACTCCATTGTAAATCCGAAACCAAGTTCCAAACACCATTTAAATAAAGGTACTATCTCTCTGGCCTTCAGAGTAACTTGGCATCTCTCAGACGTTTCCTACTGGCACAAACCCTACCTATAACAGGATGCTGAAAGCAAGTTGAGAGCCCAGCAAACACTACTTGCCATCAGCCTGTCACCTACTGGAGAGAGTTAAGGTCAGCCTCTCCAGCAGTGATGAACCCTTATCCGATATGGTCTTGAAATGCCAATTGCTTGACCACATGGATCAATAAATATTTGCAAGTTAGAAGTTAACTTTTGCACTGAAACGAACCTCCAACCCCAATCCAACAGTATGCACTTTAAGTGCTATTCTTTGTCAGTCCCACTAAAACACTCACAGTATTTTTTTGTAATCAGACTATCTTCCTTCCCCATAAGCATTGATTAATTTCCCTATGACAAAAGCATTAGAGGTTAAATTCAGAATTTTACTATTTTCTTTATTCTATTCACATTTAGTGAACAGTTGTTTGCACTTTAGGAACTTGCAGTACCAATCTTTTTTTTATAAACTTTTTTATTGGAATGTTCATACTCATACGGGATATACACCTTCTAGCATCAGTGACAGTTATTTAGCATTCAGTGTGTTACATTACCATTGCAGAATTTGACACCAAGGTGGTTATTTGTCCAGGAGTGCGTGTTATACATGATAATGTATTTATGCTTAGTGAAAGTGGACCTCGTACCGGACAGCTTGATTCTTGGGTTCGATTGGTGTACCCTTACAGTACTTATGTTTAGCAGGAAGAAATCCATTTGTACAACCTAACTAGGAAAGATTAACTCGGGGAAAATGGGGCTAAGAGTAAGAGCATTGGTCTTCGCTAGTCCAGTGATACCAAGTGTTTCTCCCTCACCGGGTTAAGTGAGGAGTTCCGGGGGTAGGGCCTGCTCAGGAGAGACTTGTGATGCACGAGGCGTTATGGGGCTAAGCATGCCCGAGTGGCAGTTGGGGTTTCTGCGGGGGGGGGAGGGGGGAGGGGGGATCAGGTACCTGCTTGAAACTATCCAGGAGCATCGGCCACTCCATGGATATGGGGCGCTGTCACATTCCGTGCACCTCCTCCAGTCTGATTACATCTTCTTCGGGAGCTCCCCATTTCTTGACCGCCCCCCTCCATGCTGCTATCGGGGGACCGTTTGAAGAGTGCCAATGTAGTGTGATGCTTCGCTCTGCTAGGAACAGAGCCAGTATTGAGTAACAGGTTTCCACCTTTTTCTGCTTATGTCGCTTAAATATCCCCATTGCGCTGGCCTCCCATGTGGCAAAGCCTGTCGGTATCGTGTACTACTGCCCAGTAGGACAGGAGTGCTGGGCACGCCCATAACATATGGGAAAATGTGGCGTCTGGTATGTGGCCGTGCGGGTATTCAAACTGCACTGCAGGGAAAAAGCGCTTGAGCCGGTCCAGTGTGGGATACTCACGGTGTAGTATGTTGAATAGGATATTTATGAAGCAATGGTTACGCAATACTTATTTGTGGTGCTCCAGTGCAGTGAGCCATTTGATATTGTGCAATCCCCGACCGAATTCCTCCTCCCACTTTAGTTCGAGCTGCGTTAGAGGCACACATGTGAGATCCAGGATTGATTTATATATCCAAGTGATAAGGTGTCTCCCTGCTCCCATGTTTAATATTGTGTGTAGCGTGGGGTGTGTTTTAGGTTCTCCCTCCATTAAATCCCACGTTCTCCTACAGTCTGCTATGAGCTGTCTGTGAAAGAGGAACTGTCCGGCTGGGTGCCAACTCTCCTCTGTCAGGCCCTCAAAAGAGGACAATTGGCCGTCTGTGAAAAGGGTTTCCACCTCACTGTGTGCATATTCCGTCCAGGTTAGTAATTCTCTAGATGTGTAGTGTCTGTGTCCTTTGAGAGACCCGCTTGTGGTAATAGTGGGGAATATATATTATATTCCCCATATAATATAATATATTGGCACCGCTCTAAAGAGGCGATGGCTTCTTAACTTGCAGGATCTGGCCACCTTTACCAAAATGGGGTGGGTTGAATTAGGTTTGGTCACCGGGAGAAGCATTCAAGTTATCTATGGAACTGATAGAGTACCCACTTGTGTTGCTGTTTCCTCTAGGTGACGCCCAGCAGTCCATCGAGACTGCGCTGCAAGGAAGTAGTTCTAAAAGGAAGGGGAGCCCAGCCCACCAAAGTCCCGCGTCAGCTGTAGCGTCATCAAAGCCACTGCGCAACAGCCCTTTCCCCAAATCAGCGATATTCGTAAGGAGTTTAGCTCTCAAAAGAAGGCGGGGGGGGGGGGGAAAATCACTGGGACGTTTGCAAAATAGTAATTGCGGTACCAATCTTAATCATGTTTTTAGTAGATTTCATCATGTTACACAACCTTAGATCAAAATTACCACTGGGAAACATAGAAGAGAATTAAAGTGAAAAAGGAGAGCAAAAACTAACAAACAAGATACTGAACTAAAGTGAAAATTAGTAGTCATCTGACCACATTTTCATATCTGGCTTGACAGCTTGCCATCTGCCAAAGCAAATTTAAATGTCAGCACAACATACACCACCGGTTTGCAGGTCAGCCCTATTTAGGCGTCGGCTTGCTAGGCTTTTCCAAGTGTTCTGATACTAGCCCATGGCAACAGTCATTTTTTTGTGGTTCCATTTTGCATTGCAAGTTCGACACATTGAAGTCCCCCGTTCTGCAAAAACCATGGCAAAGCAACAGATTACATCTGCGGTCTTTTGCAATCTGGAGTACCATTTCCTCTTCACCAAATTTTATGCCTGCAGATGTTTCGATCAAGAAGGTATTATTATTCCCCAGGCTTCTCCCCACCACCTTTCAAGTACCGATGTGGTATTGTATAGTACGAACCTAGCAAAAAGGTAGCAGAGCACTGTACATGGCTGTTAGACATGTAATTCTTTTTTCTTCTGACCTGTTTTAGACTGTATGCTGCATTTTAGTTTGGGCACTTTACCACTGCTGATCAGTGCTAAAAAGGTCAAGTGCTCCCTGTGTAAATTATAATTATGATTGGTCTTTCATGATTGCACATTTGATATACTGGTAAATCCCTGGTAAAGTGCACAGGGTCTGCAAACCAAATGCTACTAGCGAGCCTGTAGCACAGATTGAGCTACTCACATGAGTAGCCCTGCAAACTTGTCTCCAGCTTGCCACAGCAGTGTCTGTGAGTGCAGTTTTAAACTGCCATGTCGACATGGCAAGTGCTCCAATTGCCAGGTCTAGACTTTTCCTACATGCAACGCACCCCTAAGGTAGGCCCATGGTAGCGTAACACAACACAGATGGGGAGGGTCCGAGGGGAAACTATATTTAAAGACCGAATAAACCAGCCTACACCCCCAATTAAACTAGTCACAAAAAATAAAGACTGGTGGCGGTCTATATTAAACCCTGAAGACTGAGCAAGAAAAATATATAGAGGCAAATGTGTGAGTGTTAGAACATACAAGTGCATGAATAAGGAGGAAAAGAATCCCATCAGCCCACCCATATGGCGGAACCTCATCATCTGGAATTAAGTAAGGTCATGGTCCAGATAAGGAGACACACCTGATAATCTTGTGTGTGTTTATCTCCAATTCTCCAAGACCGCCCAAGATGGATCCGACCCAAATTACTATGCGTGGGTGTAATGGTGTGGGAAAACAAATTTGCAGTGAAGAAAAGTGTGATCAAAAAGCAAAAAACAAGTGCTAGTTAAAATTGGCTACCATGACATAGGGAAATCTTTATTAAAGGTAAATCATGGTGTCAAGATTAAAAGAGAAAGTGTATAACAGTCTGAAATATGACTCATCTTTTGGGTATAAATATTACTCTGGTCGAGGCTCACATTAGGTTTAGTGTAGTTGAGAGTGTGTGTTCAATGACTAGCTACATTTGGGCTAATCAGATGCTTCTTTTGAGAGCTGCATTAAACTTTTATTGAAATATAAATGAGTAGCCTTGAGATCACGCATTAGATAGGCTATTTATACAAGGCTATCACACTGCGCGATAATACGTTAACTACGAAGTTCAGACATCGAACGCGAAACACATATTAAAAGTCTTAATGGTAAATAACACTGATGTAGTCCTGTCCAATCAGTAGCCCTGATTTGGGCTCACATCCAATCAAAAGGCCTGTGAAGTATACCTGTGTTTACTTGCTATAGTGTACAACAAATGTCTTAACATGAAAGCCCATTGACTCCTCATACGCCAATCAGAGGGCTCAATTCGGGCTCCCATCCAACAGCTAAGTCCCAGCGATGAAGAACACTTTCTTAAGTAAACCACCCCGTGTGCAATAAACGGAACGGGGATTTGGTGTTCGAGATACATTAAAATTGTTAGAAGACGAATAGGCAACAGGCAAGGTTTCGTTCTCACATTGTGAGTCAGTAGAGAAGGAACAATAGTCCGGCCTCATTAACATTCAAACTCTAGCCTGATTTTGGAACATTGAAACTGATACCTGATTGGCTTTCAAAGGGCCAACAGCAAGCATCGGTTTGTCCCACTCATAGCTAATTCCCTAATGACAGCAGTTTCCAACAGGGTCCCCTAATCACATGAGCTAGCATGGCCTGACGATTGGTCAATAGTGGATATATTAACTACGAAGCTTGGTCCAGTCGGTACCTCCCCCCCGAGCCTCAGGACAAGGCCAGAGGTACCGACGGACAGGTAAGGAGCAACAGCGCGATGCATTTCCTGGCTCTTTTCTTTGCTTCTGATATTTTATTTTAGGCCAGGATTATTTAAAACATAGAGGAACCATTCAAATAACCTGTAAGATTACAATTAGTAAATCAGGCTCTCAGTGAATGGGTTCTATTTTTTCAATTCAGTGAATGATAAAACACTGTTTCACTAATATTGAGTGTTTGGATATATACACTTGTTTTTGACAATTGCCCTGAAATTTTTCGGCCACATCTTAATTAGAAGTGACTCAATACCAATGTTATCTATGTGCTGTCCCGTGGAAGCACACTTGGTGGTTAATTTACATGAAGGGTTCTACTTCTTAGGATAACCTTTATATACATAAAATTTCTTTCCACTAATACAGAGCGGGGCCTCCATTTCCTGAGCTGTGGCCAGGAGAGGTGAGGTTTACTCCCAAGAATCTTTGGGTGAGTAAGTTATTTTTCTTTAAATTTAATGTTATCCACTATCACTGTTAAGGTAGACTGTGAAGCGCAACTAACTTGTTTTACATAGTAGGCATGGTGTGTTTGTGTTAGATACTGTTAGATATGTGTTTTGAATTTCTTTCAGGAAAGAATCCTTTGAAAAACTGGGAATACCGGCGCAGTGAGTAACTTGCGGCGGCACAATATCCAGTATTATAATTTGGTAACAATTAATTTGATTCAATTTTGGTCTCAAGCACGTTATTGCAGTAGTGTATCCTAATTGGTCCTGATGAAAGCCTGGTAGGGGAGATGCCCCTGCTTGGCAGAAACATGTTGACCATGATACCAACTATATAGGACAGTCATTATTTCAGGCTGTTATACACTTTCTCTTTTAATCTTGACACCATGATTTACCTTTAATAAAGATTTCCCAATATCATGGTAGCCAATTTTAACTAGCACTTGTTTTTTGCTTTTTATCACACTTTTCTTCACTGCAAATTTGTTTTCCCACACCATTACACCCACGCATAGTACTTTGGGTCGGATCCATCTTGGGCGGTCTTGGAGAATTGGAGATCAACACACACAAGATTTTCAGGTGTGTCTCCCTATCTGGACCATGACCTTACTTAATCCCAGATGATTCCGCCATATGGGTGGGCTGATGGGATTCTTTTCCTCCTTATTCATACACTTGTATGTTCTAACACTCACACATTTGCATCTCTATATTTTTCTTGCTCAGTCTTCAGGGTTTAATATAGACCGCCACCAGTCTTTATTTTTTGTGACTAGGCCCATGGTAGCCCCATGGGCAGGGTAAAGTGTATTTAAAATGGTAGGACATGTATTGGTGTGTTTTAAAGGACATGCACTGGTGTGTTTTACATGTCCAAATATAAAAAACGACTAATCTAGTTTTTCACTATAGCAGCAAGGACTCTCTCCCCCATAGATTATCATTGGAGCTGCCTAATAACATCTTACAAGTGTAACTTCAAATTGACAAAAGAGAGATTTGGAGTTTGGGTCCCTGAACTCACAATTTACAAATTCATGTTTTAGTCAAGGTGGTTTTTATATTGCGTGTTTGGAAATCCCCCTTTTTTTTTTTTTTTTTAAGTGGGCACTTTCTTGCTTTACCACTCTATGGGCCCAATGTAGGTAATCCTCATTTACCGACTCTAAAATACCGAATTTTAACGATTCGGTATTCTAAATTCGGTAAAAGAGATCTAGCAAAAAATTCTGTATTTTTTACTGAATCGGTAGGATTCGGTAATTACCGAATCGGTATTTACCGATTCGGTAATTGCCATGGATTCCTATGGGCCTCAAGGCCCATAGGGATCAATGTCAATTACCGAATCGGTAAATACCGATTCGGTAAAAATACAGAATTGTCCAGGGGAACAGGGTGTCACGTTGACACCCTGTTGCACCCCTGATTTTGGCTTGTGTGCCATGTGACACACATGCATGCCCTTAGGGCATGGATGTGTGTCACATGGCACAGGTGTACATGCACAGATGTCCATGTACACAGGTATTCGTTATTTACCACCAAATAGTATTTGGTGGTAAATAACGAATCGGTAATGGCCTGTGGCACTGTTTTAAGTGCCACCTACATCTGGATTTACCAATTCGGTAAATTTACCGATCCGGTAATTTACCGAAATCGGTAATATTAAGGCCACCTACATGTCAAACCCCAAATACCGGTCTGTAACGGCCGAAATCGGGCCCTATGTCTCTGTCTGCCTGGGGAATCCATGTCTGGTGTAGACTGACAGTTGGGCTGTTTGTGCATTCACTATAGAAAGTCACATAGAGGGAACGGAGCTGTGACCTGCATATCCTGATGGCCCATCACCAGACTGATGGGTCTTACTGAGCTAGACTGGTGGGAGGAGTGGTCACTGACATGTTTAGGGCTGTGCCTGTTCTCACACAAAGCAGTCTCCACCCCCTTGTAGTGTGTCTGGAGCCAGGTCAGGGAAAGTCAGGATCTTTTGCACTACAGAGACTTTCCTTTGAAGTATACCTATTTCAAAGGCAAAAAGGGGTTAAATACTAGACCTGTGACCCCATATTTTTAGAACACTTCTGGACTAAGAGGAGATTCTGCCAAGAAGCGCTGGAGAAGCTGTAGGGGGGCAAATGCCACTCTGCTTGTTGCTGTGTTGGGCTGGCCTGCTGCTTGCTGCTTCCGTCTTGGACAATGAAAGGACGATTTTGCTTTCTGTATCCTGCTTGCCGAGTTTCTCCGAGGGCTTGTGTGTGCTTGCCTCCTGTTAAGAAGTCAAAGGACCATCAAAGACTTCACCTACAGCCCTGAATTTATCTGCTGGGAGTCCTGACCTGCCAAGTAGTGCTAATTCCAGTACTGGCCAGTTGGAGGTGGTTCAGTTGCTAAGAAGTCTTGAAATCCACGCATCGCCCTTCAGCGCCTATTTTCTCCGCCACAGTCTTGCTGTGCGGTTGAAAAACCAATGCACCATCGCGGTATGGGTGAAGGATTGACGCAGCACCTGCAGCTGCGGTTGAAAAGATCGCTGTTGCCAGAGTCCTGAACACTGTGTCTCTGACGTTGAGACACACATTCAGAATCATACGCATACCCTGTAGGGTGGCTGGGGAAAAAAAACGGATGTATTACCTGCTCACGGCTGGAAAAAATCGAAGCTTTGCATTTTTCGCTGCATCGACTCCAACACATCTGGATTTTCAACACATCACACCTGTACGGCAAGTTATTTGTTGATGTAGATCAGCAGTGAGTAACCAAGGAAGTGTGTTTGGAAACCAACGCATCACATCGCCTGTCAGTAAGGAATCGACACATCACCTCCCATGCAAGTAAGGAATCAACTCATCACTTTGTTTTCCAATACTTCAGCTCCCATGTGCCTTTTTATGTCACCGATGACACATCCCAGGTACTTTGTCATAAAAATGACGCATCCAAAGTTGAACAATTAGAACATTTTAAACGTGATATTTTTGCTTGTGTGTGTTGGATTTATGTTGTTTTGGTCTTGTTTTACTTGAAAAATTTGTTATTTTTCTAAACTGGTGTGGTGTCCATTTGTAGTGGTATCCCAGTATTACTGTTTATATATACTAATGCTTTACACATTGCCTCTGAGATAAGCCAGACAGCTCGTGCCAAGCTACCAAGGGGGTGTGAAGGTTTATCTTGGGTGTGTAACTCCCTTACCCTGACTAGAATAAGGGTCGCTAATAGGGAAGGGGTGCAAGCCACTGCCAACTAAAGACCCCCATTTATAATAATGGCAAATGTAGAGCTATAATTGGAAAATAAATACAGATGAAGAGCTAGATTCTGAGAGGGGACATGGACAACTTACCAATTCAGAACAAAGCGCTCTTTAAAGAGGTGTGCATTCAGTGGTTTCCTAAACTTTAATAGGTTTAGGTAGGTCTTGGAGCACAAGGGGTGGCGATTCCAGAATCTAGAGGTCGCAGATTTTTCTTTCTTGCACATTTTGAGTACTGGTTGTTTGTGTACTAGCTGTAAAAGTGATTCAAGCCACTGGAGACTGTGAGCTGTGCCCCCCAAATTCAGAGGACTGTCCGTCATGATGGTTTTGTAGATGATGCAACTAGGATTGAACGTGATGCACACCAACAAGACCAGCCAGTGTCATTTAATTCGTTTCAAATTAGATCCTATTTCATAAGGCTCTTGATGGGGCATGCTGCGAAGATCCACCCCATGAAAATTATCTAGCACACTTGCGCCTACACATGGTTACAATACTGCAACCATAAAATCATCTGCTGCTGGGCCACTCATATCAAACTAAATGTGTCTTCCAGAGGCCCACCTGCAACTCCTGCCTGGTCATGTGAAATCAATAAAGCACTGGTTGCTCACAAACGGCAGGTGTCAAGTTTCCAGAACTTAGTAGTTCTTCTTGCACTAGTTACCCTCCACATCTGGATCAAGGAAGTCCGGGCAACAGCGCCAATTGAAATAGAAGATTTCATACTGTTTCTCTCTTTGTTCGGTATTACACATAAGGAGGCTTCTGCAGTGAAGTACACACTCAGTTCCTGTTTAAACGCCTCAGTGGTAGATGCGCACATGTGCAGACAACCTTTTCACCATTTCTGGCATGTGTTACAACAGAGCCGGTGCGCCGCTTTCTGTGACGAAACTGGAAAAGTGCAGGCCACAGTATTTTTAGACACTACTGTTTGAGAGCATTTTTACAATCGGAGAATACCTCTAACGTTGCAAAGCTTTTACGAGATATCCAAGCTCACGCAAAATAAGGATATAGGCAAGCAAGTTTTAGTTCACTCTGGTCTCTTCTTCCTCTTCTCCAATACAAATGAATGTAGTCATTGGTGAATTTGCAGTCTTCCCACCAACTACTAACACCAGTGCTTGAAACAGAAATATAGAATTGCAGGTATCCTATACTGGAGTATCTGCTTGTTTCGGAGAAGTGGCAATACTCTCCAATTAAATGTATTGCACATCGGCGGAGAAGTGCAGGTACTCTCCCTCTCAAAAAAAATAAGCATTGGATTAGCCAATAGGTCTCGCCTTGGGACCTTATAAGTGTTTATCCAGAGATATTGACTTTGCCTGTCTTTAAGCTATGCTGTACAGAAGTCTGCAGCATGCAGAAAAGTTATAATAAAGAAGCGTCAGAAGCATTTTTGTTACCTTATATATTTGATTTATTTATAAAGTTTTATATAGCGCGAACAAGATCCCAAAGGATATCAGAGCGCTTTATAATAGGATAGACACTACTTATATAGGACCAAGAAAGCATTATGTACAATTGAACGACCACATTAAAAAAGTATTAACAATAAATAATGTCTTGAGGTTTGTATGTCCTTTCAATGCTGGAAACGTCTATCTGCCTGTCCCAATGGTTGCTTGTTATGGTTCTTTTTGTTATGGGGGGGGGGGGCATAAATAGCAGGAAAGTGAAGGTTAGGACATAGTACCTGAAGAACAGTCAGAGAGAGAGAGAGAGAATTGCACTGAAGGTACAACCTGCAAGAGCAGACTACTGACGCTAAAACTGCAGAATGCAGGCATTGCAAATGGCCGTAGCTTCCACTTGTGCAAATGGTGCAGTGGCGCCAGGGTCTAGAGGCTTGAGGGCCCCACTGAACCCTGGTGATTGAAAACAGAGTCCAGGCGGGCAGTGTACTTTATTGCACTAGGGTTCATGACTCACTGGCTACTCCGTTGGCAGCCCAGGCAAAAAGAGAAAAGGCAAATAAAAATAAAAAAAAGTCAAAGCTGCAGTATTTCCTCAGCCAACCCAAGCTGAACAAGCTCTTCCTTACGCATGCAAGAGAAGAAATCCGTCCCTTCCCAAAACGTGAAAATAACATGAAAAATGGCTGCACTTAAATCTTTTTTAGGATACATCCCAGAAAAACATTATTTAAAAAATATCTCTGCCCGTCTGATGGCTTCAGAGACGCTTTGGCTATCCTTGCAGGGGACGTCACTGATGGCGCGTGAAGCAGGACCTTACAATAAACATACTCGGGAGGTGCGTGATCCATGCTTGGATGTACAGCCTTCGAGCAGATGATGATGAAGCGCTGAGGCCGGACCGAGAGACCCTGGTGTAAAGTCCCAGTACTGGGAAGGAAAAAGCCTCCCTTCCCCCCGATCTATACCGGCAGTGGGGTGACACTGAATGACTACAGACCCTGTTGCCAGGAGTCCTGTCTGCATTACAAAACATGTATCTAGGGTGGCTTATTCCAGACAGTAGCGATGTGCATGGTGTGGGCCTCCGGGAGGACAAATGGAGCCGCCATGTGGCCTGCAGGCTGGACACGCACCCCTGCGGCAGGTGCAATACCCAACAATCTGCTGCATCCTAACAACAAGCCTATTACAAACATTTCAAAAAGAGTTGCCACATGAATGTGAAGCTAATCTCAAACAATCTGTACATCACCTAGGACTGCAAATGAAGCACTGTGTTTGCAAAAATACAAAACAAACACAAACATGGGCACTTACAAAACATTGCAAAAACGGAGCGAAGTGAAACGAGAACCCTTCTGTCAGCCACATGCTTTTCCGTTTAACACGTGCCCCTCGCTGACATCCGATTCAGCGCTTTTATCTGGCTACAACTGAATGCCTCCGTGGAAACTACACCCAGTTGTATTTCCACTTCAGTTGAACTCCACACATAAGATGGCCTCTGCATATAACAAGAAGACCGCGAGAAAGACCAGATGAGCGCGAGTGGTGCACGCGCACTGCAAGGAATGCAGATAAAACCCTGCGCGCTGCTTCTCGCTCCCACAACCAAAACACTGTGGGAGTGACCAGTAAACAAAGAGCTGGGACATGCGCCCGCCTATGGCCATTTGCGTGCTTTCATTATTAAAAGCCACACGCAAAAGCCAATCAAATGTGAGGGAGTTGCCAGACCCACACTGGAAGTTTTAGAGTGCTCACAAGAATCCTCCCATAAAGCAGCGCATGCGTGTAGGGCTCGGCCTAAAATGTCCAGGTACTCAGCACCGGCTCATTTAAAGCACTGAATAACAGTGAACAGGTTATATCCAAACATAAATCATTCTATCTGCTAGGGAGGACATATTTGCCTAGAAGTTGTTTTCTTTAGGTTTCCCAAAAAATTGCCTAATCCTAAACTGCATATTTTTTTTGTGTATGTATGGTGCATTATAGAGCACTGAGATGCGACTTTCCAAACTGTTAACTTGACTACTCTTCAAGGTGCTAGGCCGAAATGGGCTTTTGTAATGGACTCGTGTCTAATGATTTCTTAAATGACAGAAGGCAAAATCTGGCTAGTAAGTTTAGATTTAGCGACAGAGCTGTGTGTGTGTGTGTGTAACCAGCAGGCCTGACTCACTTTCATCCTTCCAGGTCTTATAAATTGAGTACCATTTGGATGGATATTATTTGTGCTGCTTTGAGCTGGAAAGTCAGCAGAAGCAGCTGCTAAATCAAACAAGCATTAAGCACTGGGCAAGTCAATAAGTCTCTTCAATGGCATTTACCCAACATTTTAGATTGGCCAATACTGACCACATCAGCAAAAAGAAAACAAAAAGCTTGTTAGCAAAAACCAAAAAACATATCAGCAAAAAAGGACCGATTTATAAGCACACATCCATCATCATATGGGCACGTATGAATCACAAAGCTGTGGCAGCCCTTATCCCGATGACATATGCGCATGTGTGTCACCATGTTAGCCAATTTTTTTTGTTTTGTTATAATTCATCGTTCTAAGATAATGGACGCCCACCTTGACAAGGGTGAATTAAACAATGATGAAAATGTGCTAAAGCACATTTATTTTTTTATTCCGAAAAAAATGAATATATATATATATAAATCTGAATGCAAGAACAGAATTAGACAAAACCGACTAGGGTGCAATGAAGGAGGAACACAGAAAAATTGAAATCCGATGGGCCCATTGGATAGAACAGAAAGTAACATGACTAACACTCACTGAATAGTCTGTAAATAATGTCTGCAAACAAAGAAATGCACTCCCCCCTTCCCCTCTTCCCTGTTGTCGAAGACTATGAACTAAAGAAAAGTGTATACTGGTAACTACAATGTATTGTAACTACATTAACCAGCATGCACACAATATACAACAAGGGAAGTCACATGACCTGGTGTTTAAAAGGAGGACTTAGAAACTAGCTCAACATCCCGTGAGCAAGCTTTGTAAGAAGCGAAACGCGTTGGGTACTGGTTACTTATTAAAACCGCTATCACTGAAAATAGACGAGAGAGTGCGTTTTCATTGCCCTCTGAGGGTAGTTTTCAGCTATATATATATATGTCTTTTGAAGAGGGACACCTTTTGGGAGATATATATATATATATCTCAAGGCCGAAACGCGTCAGGGTAGTTGTGATGATTGAGCAACAATAAACAATTGAAGCACAGAAATTGGGTTGGGCTCAGTCTTTTCCCCGGGAGAAGGGAAGTTGTTTGTTTGAAATACAATAAGTGCTGCCACTCGCACGAAGGATACACCCCCTCGTAAGAGTTCAGCATGACTTTGAAGGCAATTTGGGACAACGTGATAACTACGGATTGCTTGAACCACTGCTACTGAGGATAGTGTTGCACCCTACGAGATGAAATTGATCATTACTGCAATGAGAGGTTATGGGTTACGAAAACATTACCAGAAGGGAGTGACAGCAATTTCAGCAGAACGAGGGTCAGGGTGTTTTGATTTCAATGTGTCAATTCAGAATTTGAAAAATGTCAAGAGGCAGGGGAGCAGTGGGAATGGGAGCAACATAGGAGCTGTGTGGACAGGCAATCAAACAACATTATTTAATAAAAATGAAAAAAGTAAAAAGAAAATTAATCCATCAAGCAGGATGGGGAGGAAATGCAAACGGTGAGCATCAGTGCAAGAACAGGGGTGGTAATATAAATGAGAAGCAGCACACAGAGGACAGAGCAAGACGACACATGCACATCAATGGAGTGCTGGAAGCAAAAGAAAAAAAAGTTCCCTGAAGTGGAGCTGCAGAAGGATACAAGTCATCCAATCGAAAGAATGGTAAAGAAGGTATGCTCCAGATGAGGGGGAAAACAAGAAGAGGAAGGAAAGTCGTTAAATAAGATACAAGCAAATGACATGGACAAGAAAACCAACCAATGGTCAGCAATAGGCAGACCCAAATCCCATTGTAACTACTGGCATTTTGCAGAATAGTTTTTCAATAACGGACAGTTAAAGTGGTTCAAGGGTGTGCCCCTTAAAAAATAGTTGCTTTAATATAGGTCTCAAT
Source organism: Lissotriton vulgaris (assembly GCF_964263255.1). Classification (NCBI taxonomy): domain Eukaryota; kingdom Metazoa; phylum Chordata; class Amphibia; order Caudata; family Salamandridae; genus Lissotriton; species Lissotriton vulgaris. The sequence goes on from NW_028252132.1 coordinate 1,024,522, forward strand.
AAATGAGCTCCTTATATGGTCATCTGTTCAAGTCAAAACGTGTTTATTAAACTGGAGAGAGCAACTTATACCTTGTTAATATTCTTGGATTCATGCTTCTTCTGGGACCCTCCTAAAATATGCATTGTATCAAATTGATTGCAGTGGAAAATTAAGGCGACTTTCATTTCGAAGAGACATCTACCTTATTGCAGATTTGAAATGTTAGCTTTGAGGCCACAAAGTTTCAACCATCCATTTATTTGTGGCTAATTACTGGTGATAGCTCCTTTACGACAAGTCACTAACCCTGGGTTTACAAGGCTGATGTCTCAAAAGCCTCCATCCTACCCGGAGATACCGTGACCATTGTAATGTCAAGTGGAGCGTGTAACCACAAAATCAGGCCAATTGAAACATGGTTTGCAAAAAATTCTTAAGCTGTTAGGATGTGGGAGCTGCTAAGCTCTGGATACTTCCATAAAAATAAGCATGGTTAAAGCCAATATGTCTTGCTTATAACAAAGTGCAAACCAGAGCTATTGGCTTTGCCAATGCTTTTTTTTCTTCCAGTATCAGAGCGCTTCAACTGAGCACCAGTTGCATTACAGACGGCCACCTTCATTTTTAGGCACAGGGAGATTAAGTGATTTGCCCAGAATCAGGATGTTTGAGCCTCCCTCCTGACTCGAACTTGGTTCCCCATCTTCAAAGTCTTAGCCCCATGTTGTTTATGCAAAAAAAAAACAGAACTCCAGCAACAAAGTAAGGAGAAAAGGTTTTATTATTTAAACCTTATTGCTTTAAGTCATTTACCCATAAATCTCTAACATCTCTATAAAAATGCATTCGGACCACAATCCACACTAAAAACATTGTAAAAGGGACAGTGAAGCAGTGATACAGTAATAAAACTGGAGTTGCACAAAAACTTTTCCACCCACACTCTCAGCTCACCTTAATATCCAACAGCCACTCTTTGCTCAGTCTACTTAACTTTGCAAAGCCAAAAGGTTTGGATTTAATGTGCCACTACATGTAAACACAGGCATTTAACAAGCATTTGCAATGCAACGGTCTCGCATTTGTGAGAGTTAGAGCTATTGGTCTTGTAAATGACAATGTCTTTTAGCCATACGTTTTTGTTTGGAGTGGATGAATCATGTGGTGTGAAGAGGAATTATGTGGGTTGAATTGGTATTGTTAGTTGTGTGGTGTGGAGTGGATTTGTGTAGTGGAATTCAGTGGCATAGTGTGCAGTTGGGATTGTGTGGATATTAATTATGTGTTATTGAGCATACTGGAATTATATGGAATGGGATTGTGAGTTATGAAGTGTGATTATGTGTAATGGTATTTTGTGTTGTGGTGTGGTATGTCGTGGAGTTTAACCCCTTGCCCGCGGCCGGAATTCCGCTCCTGTGCGGCACATTCTGATCGCGGGCGTGGTCATGACGGCTGGGAGCCGTCATCAGCACACGAGCACTGTGTGCCATGACGGCTCCCGGCCGTCATCAGCATGGAAGGGGTTAATTATTTGGTGTGTTGTATTTTGTGGCATGATGTGGAATTTGGTGCTATGGATTGGATATATGTGGTGTGTTGTGTAATTGTGTTGTTGAGTTGAATGAAGTGGTTTGGTGTCCAATTATGTGGTGTGAAATGGAAAGGTGTGGAGTTGAATTGTGTGGGGTGAAACTGTAGAGTTGAGTAGAATTATGCTGCTTGGAATTGTGTGGCATAGTCTGTAGTATCTATGTGGAGTGTTGCTATGTGACAGTGGTTTATGTGGGCTGTATTTATGTGGTATTGTGTAGAGTATAATTCTGTGCAGTTGAATGATGTTGCGTGTAGTGGTATGATGCTGTGTTATTTATTTCATGCTAAAACCTCATTTTAGGTTAGGTGATGTCACACTATGTTATTGAAGTCACCCTGTCATATATTACTACCTGGTCACAGTCTCTATGTTGAGGCCACAGCGGGAATGAACACCTGGGAACAAAACACTGGCAGCTCTGCAGATTAATGCGCTTTTCATGTAACATACCACTGAGCTTGTCAACGCTGTACACATAACTCTGCTACACAGAGACACAAACCAGAGCAGAAAAAAGTACCTCTTGTGCCAAATAAATACACTCTACCCCTACTTCGGTCTTCGGAGAGTACCATTTAAACATGAAGTGCTTGTTAGGTAAAGTAATTCCCATGTAACTTTTAAACAAAAAAAGAAACACCCAAATAAACAAGTACTGTCGCCAGTTAATGGATATGGCGCTTAACAGTGGCGTAGGAGTGCTTCGAACCGCATCTATTTTTCACAGGAAGTGGACACGAGGCACAAGGAAATGTAGTGATCTGTCCACTACCGCACATTTGAGTGAATTGAGTAAGTGTGGAGCAGAGTAAAACAATCACAGAAGACACAATGCACAAATCGTTTTTGAAAAATGTGTTTAATATTCCACGGATCTTGTGCAGATTTGTAAACATTGTCAAAATTGTCAACATTTATGTGACACCTTTGGCAGCAGTGATAAGACAGTATGGGTTTTCAATAGTGTATTACGCGGATGGCACACAGGTAGTTATTTCAGTCACCAACAAAGTGAAGGAAACTGCCGCCCGCTTCAATAACTGCATGCGCCACGTTAATTCGTGGATGCAATCCAACTGCCTTAAACTTAATGGCAGTAAGACCGAAGTATTGATGCTGGGCGCTAATCCCATTGCTTGGTCCCCAAACTGGTGGCCCTCAGAGCTTGGTGAGTGTCATACACCCGTTTCAAAGGTCAAAAACCTCGGGATGACCTTTGACTGTAGATTGACATTTGACAGCCAAATTAACTGCCTTTCTTCCAGCTTCTGGTTTATTCTTAGAATGATCACAACGAAGTGATCAGTTCGCAAGGACATTACAACGCAATTAGAACCTCGCAATAACGTTTACATCGCAAGGCACAGCAACGCTTAAACGTTTACATCGTAATACATAGCAACGTAAGCCTCAACAACGCTACTTTACGATGTAAACGTTAATGCGATGTTCTAATTGGCTGCATTGTATACATTCACGCTCCAAATACAGTCATTAAAAGACAGGAAAGTAAGCGCACGGTCACGTCACGCTCCGGCACAAAAGTAAAATTGACTGCATTCTACACACGCTCCAAATGAAGTCATAAAAAGACGGAAAAGTAAGCGTGATGTCACATAGTGGCACAAAAGACGGGAAAGTACGTTCGATGCCATGCTCCGGCACTAAAGTTAAAATAACTGCATTGTAAGCAGTGTTGGAAAGTCAATTAATACAGTCAAGCTAATACAGTCACGCTGTTCAAATTGACTGCATTGGAAGCTCGGTGTTCAAATTGACTGCAACATTCCTCTGTTCTAATTGACTGCATTGTAAGGAGTGTTATAATAAATAAATAGCAGTGTCTATTAATACAGTCACGCGATATTATTGTAAGGTGTTTCGTGATGGGTGGATAGATGGATGAAAGGGTGGGTAGGTGAAGGGTGGGTAGGTGAAGGGTGGGTAGGTGAAGGGTGGGTGGGTGAATGATGGGTGGATGGATGGATGAAAGGGTGAATGCATGAAGGGTGGATGCATGGTGGGTGGGTGAATGGATGGATGAAAGATCGTGGATGGATGAAAGGGTGGGTGGATGAATGAAGGGTGGATGAATGGATGGATGTGTGAAAAGGTGGGTGGATGAATAATGGTTGGATGGATAGATGTATGAAAAGGTGGGTGGATGAATGGTGGGTGAATGGATGGATGAAAGGGTGGATGGATGAAAGGGTGGATGGATGAAAGGGTGGATGGATGAAAGGGTGGATGGATGAAAGGGTGGATGGATGAATGAAAGGGTGAATGGATGAATGAAAGGGTGAATGGATGAATGAAAGGGTGAATGGATGAATGAAAGGGTGAATGGATGAATGAAAGGGTGAATGGATGAATGAAAGGGTGAATGGATAAATGAAAGGGTGAATGGATAAATGAAAGGGTGAATGGATAAATGAAAGGGTGGATGGATAAATGAAAGGGTGGATGGATGAAAGAAGGGTGGATGGATGAAAGAAGGGTGGATGGATGAAAGAAGGGTGGATGGATGAAAGAAGGGTGGATGGATGAAAGAAGGGTGGATGGATGAAAGAGTGAAAGAAGGGTGGATGGATGAAAGAAGGGTGGATGGATGGATGAGAGGGTGGGTGGATGAATGGATGGATGAAAGGGTGGATGGATCAACGGGTGGATGGATGAAAGAAGGGTGGATGGTTGAAAGGGTGGATGGATGAAGGATGGGTGGATGATAGATGAAAGGGTAGATGGATGAATGAAAGGGTAGATGGATGAATGAAAGGGTAGATGGATGAATGAAAGGGTAGATGGATGAATGAAGGATGGGTGGATGAAAGGATGGGTGGATGGATGGATGAAAGGATGGGTGGATGGATGGAAGGATGGATGGATCTTTGAAAAGGTGGATGGATGAATAATGGGTGGATGGATGGAGGATGTATGGATGGATGGACGGGTGAAAGGGTGGATGAATGGATGGATGAAAGGGTGGATGGATGGATGTGTGAAAAGATCGGTGGATGAATGATGGTTGGATGGATGAAAGGATGGGTGGATGAATGATGGGTGGATGAATGCCTGCACTCCAGCATTCTTTAGTGCTTGGAAACATTGCTGGGGGTTTCCTACAGGCAGTGCTTAATTTGTAAAATATTAAGTGCAGGTGCTCAAATGTTTGTCGGATGCCACACCTACTTTTCTCTGGCTCCACCCACATCTTCAACTGGCACTGCTAAAAGTCAGATGTAATATATACCTAACCTGATCCGAATATCAGCAAGGTAGCCTTCCTCATAGTAAGGTTTTGATGGGAGGTTCCCCTGCCCTGTGAACATTTTGAAAAAGATTAACTCAAAAGTGCATTTAAAGCCCAATTTTGGAATAATGAGCTAAAATCACTAATGCATTGAAAAGGGAGAATTTCAGTGCTGTGTGAGCTGATTTGGGGAAAGGATAATACTGGGGCAGGGTATGCCATTTTTAACAGAGTCTATGAGTTCTAAGGTACAACTTTTACATAGCTTATGTGACAAAATAAACCAAAACATTTTTTAGGGCGTTTGCATGCAGCTCTTTGATGACAGACTAGTTAATAGCTTGCTGTTCTATGATAGGATTTTAACTTACAAACTGCAAGTAACATAACGATCTCTCTGACAGAAGCAGTTACACACTGACCTATTTTACATTATATGCACTTTATGCACTTTTTGATGTGCATGGTAAACGTTCTTTCCAGCAGGTATACCACCCTGTACTACCTTTCAAGCAGTCACAACTTTGTCCACTGTCTTTTGGCAAAGCACACACTACAGAAATACCACAAACATACAAAGGGGGTTCTTTATTTACCTTGGTCTTGTCTGGTACCCTACTCCTTTGGCTATTGGGTCCCTGTCCTTTTTCTTTTGAGCCTTGTTCACCACTGCCAGCCTGAAGGGGCAGCATGCTTAGTCTTTGGTGATGGGGTTATGTTTGTGCCAAAGGAAGAGCTCCAAGAGAAGATATACCTCAACCACGAGCTTGAGCGAGTGGAGGGCAGCCTCTTCTTTCTGTATTCACATAGCTCTACCTTCCCACCATGAGTTGTGTGCCTGCACATGGACACAGAAGTCCGAAACAAAGAGATGGGACAGAGTGAGCACATCTTCTCCTAGTGGCCCATGCAGGACTGCATGCCACTGACAGTGCCACAGCCCATGCCCAGTCGGCAGAATCAGATTTTGACGAACAAAACTTATTGAAGGTGTAATGCACAAGCAGGAAATTGCACAGTGGATTAGGGAATTCTTGGGCTCTTTGATCTCTACGAGCACTCAACCAGCCTCCCCCCTCCCATGTACCCCAAGAAGCCAGTTGCCTTCTCCTGTATTGCGTGTACCTGTAGGCTAACTTACCTAAAGGGATCAGCCTAATCGTACAATAGCAGATTCCACTAAAGGTTCCATATATGCCTACATTTCAAGGTCAAATGATTTTCCCCTTAATCGGTCCTACCTTCCTATTTGCTAAGAAGTAATGTGTAACTCTCAACAAATAAAATTAAAATATGAAATAAAAAGTGAATACCATCTTGCTGAATTGGAAAATGAAGACCACATCTAAACGAATGAACTACGGTCACGTTAAGTGCCAAAAACAGTTTAATACTGCGATGCAAGTGACACTAACCAGCTTAGTCAACCCATGCAATAAATCAAAACACACTGTACAAGCCAATAGGGATTCCAAAGACACTGTCTCTTATTGCAATTCCACACAATATTTACACTTTAAATATTGATTTTAATGTATAGGTATACGTATACGGTTGGGTTGGACCGAAAATGCAATTCTCTATTCCCACCCCTATTCAACTATTCTCAACCAAGGAAATATCCCATGTCTCTTTAGAGAGACAGCAATAAATAGAAAACAGTGATAAGATGCACTTCTGCTACCATGCTAATCACTGTGGGTGATATCATGGAAAGAAGTGCGCTCAGAAAGCAGTGGAGAAACAAAACGGGTTAAGAAACAGAAGGAGAGTCGTCTCACATCGTTATCAGAAAAAAAGGTTCAATAATATTGCGGTTATAATAATGATGCTAATTTGTAGAACTGACCCATCCTGATATCCACAGGGGTGGCATCAATGAAGTTGTTCTATAGTCGGAATTGGATTTCATTGTTATGTTCTAAGCATAAACTTTTAGGTCACATAGTGCTGCCTTCATCTCCCTAGCTCTTATCTTAATTTCCTTCCTGAATGGCTTAATACTGTGACATGCGCCTTCAAAACAGCTGCACTATGAATGGGGGTTTGCTAAGGGGGGCTTCTCTATCTGTACGACACTGAATATGCAGCTTAAGATGTTCCTGTGACCCTGTCACCTCTATCTATCAATAGAACAATCCAGTGGTTCTGTTTCAAGACAGCGCTCTTCTTCAGTACTTTGATTGTAGATTATTTATTACATACCTCGCTGCTTATGTCATATCTAGAAATTCACTTTGTCATTTCTATGCACAGATTGGGGTTAGATGGGATTGGATTCCTGACATAGCATAGAAATTATTCTATGTCTCAAAATTAGCACAATATGCGAAAAAGAAGAATCGCTTCTCCTGAAACCAGCAGACAAACAGTCTGATTTACCTAATTTCTGTAGTGCTCACGTGGCTGGGTTTGGACAAGTGAACGGGTTCAGGCACCACTGGCGCACTTCAATCATTAGGATGTTAGTAGCACAAATGGTGAGTTGAGCTGGGTAGCAGGTAGCAAGTGAAATGACGGTTGTATAACCTTCAAGGCAAATAATGCAGCCCAGACGAACTGCCTACACGAGTAACTCACCAGTGAAGGTGGGTGTCCCTTGGCCTGCCTCATACCAGTAATACTGAACTCAACAAGCAAAAATTACAAATACATATTTATTTTTGCCCCACACATTGCATTTCTTAACCAGAATCATGTGCACATAACTACCTTCCTTTATGTTCAGGAAAGTCACGATAATCTGTTTTCAGAGTCCCTGGGGATGAATGCATTTACCACAACTCTTGTGAAGCCGCGCTCCGCCCCCCAGTGACTGCTCCCCCAGATTGTGCGCAGTTATGTGTCTGGAGTGCGTCATTACCGTAAAGGTAGGCCGCATTTTCCACAGGGCCCTGTTTGAGTGAGAATGGGGCACGGGTGCAGCTGGCACTGGATTAGAGGGCAGGTGGCAGGAAGGGTGGTGTTGGGGTGTGTGGAGGGGAGAAGAAGGCATGGGGGGACCCTTCCATTAACATACTGTGTGAACCGTGCACAACAAGTGACCAAATCAATCCAGGCATCGTGGCTACTTTGATCGGCGGCTGGCTGGCTACCATGACTTGGACGGTGGTGGTGACAGGTGAGCCTCAGAGCATGCCATTATCAATATAAACGAGAAAAGTAATTTTACTCAAGCGGTGAATATTATAGTGCACAGAAGGGGCCAGTCTTCGAGTCTAGCCTCAGGATGCCTGTATTGTAGTTCGACTTCGAACCCTGTGCAATGCGGTCCTAAGTCCGTCTGTAGATGTCGTTTCTACCGGTCTAATTGTTAACACTTCAAAACTGTTCTTTGTGCCCTGCAGGAAGCACAGTGCACGTCTTTGCGGGAGGGTGAAAGTGTAAAGCGCAACGGAAATTTACAGGCCCAGCTATGTGGAACCTCTGCCTGAAAGGGGCACTAACGTCTCATATATACGCATTGGGGGAATAAACGTGAACATTTTACCGCATCGAACATGAAGAGACGAGACCAGGGAATGACTGACATGTTTGGAGTGCGCGTCAAAGAGGAATGATAGTTATGAATGCGCCTACCCCAGGCCATGCCTCGCTGGCCCTCACCTGGTGAGCTATGTACAGTAGTAGTCTACATCTTCTCCACCAAGTCATTCCACTTCAACGTCGTCCAGGTCCCATTCCCGATACTTTCAAGGGCGGCGTTTAAGTTCAACCATCAGTTACTCGGGAGGTGAGCAGGACGACGCAGTGCTAGGGCATGGCATGGCAAAATGAAAGCAGTGAATGCGCCGCATTCAATTACAAAATCTGCGCACGCATCACTGCCTCTGCCACTGGGCGGACAACACTGATCTGCGGCCGCTGGGCCGGCCCGGAAGTCTTGTCAGTAAAAAAAACTAGAGTGTGAGGCGATAGAAATTGAGAATCAGAGTGTCGTCTTAAGACATTAAGTTTTATATTATCAGTCATCATGATCAAACACCACCAGTATGGCCCGGGTAACTGACAGCAACTCTTATGGTACAGCAGCAAGCAGCACACATGCACACACTAAATCAATTACTGTAACTGATGTGCACTTCTTAATGCATGACTCACTGTAGACCCGGCCCTGTTAATTCGGTGCCGGTGCTAAGCACCAGCACAAATTAAGCCCTGCCTACAGGTATAAAGGTGCCACCGTTACACCTGCAGGGAGTTTCCACCAACCATGAGTCTGTTAACATAGATCCTGCAGAGTTTCCTGTGTCACCGCCATTCCACCAGGATCTAATTAAAGGGGTTCGAGTTTTACTAGGCAAAGGCCAAGAAGTCTGTTGGGGGGAGGTGTTGAGGTCAGCTGAGTGGCGGCAACAGAGGTTGTTTTATTTTCTAAAATTCTCACTGTCGACCTTTCATATGTCTAAATTTCAGTACATTGTGAAAAGCCCTCTGCTGCAAACCCCACTTCAAAGGGCAGGCTCCTTGCCCTCCGGTCCCAGAGCTGTGGCTGCAGGGAGAACCTGTGAGATGGAAGTCCCGGGGTGGAACCCAGGGTGAGCTAGGACGGGATGTGGCTGGGCCGGCTAGAAGTGAAGTTCATAACGGCTGCATTCAGCACTCTGCCTACGGGCGACAAGTGGTTTCCGTGCTAAATCCCCATCAATGAAGCTAGAAAACTGCGGTTTTACTCTGGGCTCCCCCACTTGAGCAATGCTTGTGATCCTGGATGAATAACTGTAGTTCCTGCCTCCACCCTGTTGCCTGACGGTAAAAGGGAATTTCTTTAAGCAGAGCCGTCTACTGTGTTTGATGCTGTAAAAATAGCTGGCATCGAAGCGCTTTAGTGCACTGGGTTAAAATTATCCAATGTTCACGTCTCTTTCTCTCTGATAATTGTATCAGTTACACAAGATTACTGTTTTTAGATTTTTCCGGAATGTTGTCCCTCGTAATAAAATGTGCAAGTTGGGTCGATAAAGGTTTTTAAAAAGCGCTTGCTGCTATTCTTGCAGTTGTAGAAAGCAGTACACAAACAGGTGTTGGGACGCCCCTTCTCGATGGTTTTCATAGCGTTAAAGATAATTTGAGTTTGCCCCTCACAGTTTTCATCTTGAGCTAGGCGAACGCACGTGCGCTCCTGTAGCAGATACATTAACCAGCTGAACACCCTACTCAGTTAATTTATTTCACATTGCTACAACCGCTTCCACAATATTATGGTTTTCATTTTTTTCAGATTAGGTGTGCCCTCTACAAAGTAAAAGTGTACCTCATTAAATCATCCCTGGTCCGCTCCCCACTCGATGCCTGTCGCCGGTGCCTCTGAGGGTCTGTAGAAGTGTGATCAATTCAGAATCCCTGCCCTTGCGCCTACACTGGTTCTCCCCCATTGTTTTGTTATTGCATTATTATAGCGGTTGGCACCCCAGTCGAGGCGCTGGGGTGCAAAGCAGCCGTGGCCAGGAGTAGTCCAGCCCGAACTGCTAGACCAGGTCGGTCCCCTCTGAACCGGAACACACTTAACTCCCAAAACTGGAAGGAGGCGCCTGACTTCTCTCAGACTTGCAGCGCTTTTTGTTTCTGCCTCCTTTTGCTCTTCACCTGCTGCCGCGCCAGCCCCTCCCCCCTCCCCTCCCCTTCTTAACCTCTTGCATTCAGAATCCATTGCCTGCTCCTGTCTGCCTTGCTCAGCCCCATCACTCGAGCTGGTCACCTTTGCACATCATTATAGCGATCTGTGCAGGGTGGCGACCTTCTCATCACTGTGCCTCTGTCCGCGCCTCGACGCGTTGTCATGACCTGCGATTTCCTCGTCTGAGAAGTTATGTACTTGCCAATTGCAATCAACGCATTGGGGTTGCAACAACGTGCGATGTTAAAGGTGACGAAGTTGTGGACTTTGCGATGTATTAAACGCGTCACAAAAGGATTCAATTACACTATCAACCTGAGCGCATCATGAAAATCCAACAGATCAGTACCATCAGCAAAGCACAATAGACCCCAATTATATACATTTGCATATACACACAAGTACATACATATATGATGAGCATTCAGTGAGACCGCCCTCCGTCACAATAGGTAATTACAAGACAAAACACATGGGCAGCTCCAGGGATGCACTTTGCACGAACAAGACCACGGAATCAGCCGCACACACAACATTCCCAGCCCAGGGCACCCCACAAAGGAACATAAATCTCACCAACGGGCTCGCCTGCCCCTTTGTAGCTCCGAAAACCAGCTGCCCACGTGCTTCCTCCTTGTGCAACCTCGAGCGCAGGAGGGGGCGTGGCGGGCGGGAGCGAGCGCCGTCCGGCAAAATGAAAATATTTTTATTAATTTATATTTCAGTGACGCACTTGTGCCAATAAAGAGGATTCTGCAGTAAGAAACGGTGCCCCGCGACAAAAAAAAACGTTAAAACGAAGGCCATTTAAAAAAAAAAAAAACGATTAAACAAGTGAAGGATAACGTCGGGAGCATGCACCTCAGCTGTACGGGCCCACACTCAAAGTCACGCTGCGCGCGTTTCCGTGTGCCGTGAGCGTGCACATCACATCGGACATCGGGGCTCCAGTGCTCATGGAGAGCCCCGCCTGCTGCCGAGCCTGAGCCCCTGACCCTACACACCGTAGGAGGAAAGACCGGCCTGGAGAGCAGCGGGGGGGGGGGGTGGGAAGAGTCCTGAGTCAGCCCGGTGAGTAGGGGGGCTGTTTTTGGTGCATCAGGCTAGCGAGACAGAGATGGGCACTTCGAGTGTGTGTGACTGTGTGTGTGTGTGCGCCCGTGAGCAGGTTGGGAGGGGGAGGTGGGTGCACGTGTGTGTGTATGCAGTGTGTGTGTGCGCGTGAGTAGGTTGGGGGGGGTGTATGCAGTGTGTGTGAGCGCGAGACTGAGAAGCATGGCTGGCAATCTGGAGATGTGCACGGCTGGGGGGGTGGGCTGGGCGTGCGCATTCACGATGTGCAATCGGCGCTCGTGCACCAGTCGACCTCCCTTGAAAGCCGACTCCATAACAATAGGTCTAGCAAGACCTAAAAATGTAAGTTACATGTGTGTTGCATGCAAAAATGGAATTTATCACATTTAAAATCCACCCTGCTGGCTTTACCAATGTTGGAAAAAGAAGGAAAAGGGATTGCTTTCTGTAAAAAAAAAAAAAAAAAATGCAAATAGAAAAAAAACTGAATGGGAAAAACAGAGCGAGTGAGTAGTTTTCAGATGTAAATTAGGGCCTAATGTATTCCAACGGAAGCACTGATAGGCAGAATGATATATCAAATAGCCAACAGCATGAGGGAAGGCAGTAATACTCATGTACTGAGTCAAAGCACACTATGTATTACACAATCGGTAGCAAAACGTTCTGCAGACAGCAGAACTGCAATGTCAAGCAAGACCCTAAAAAATTAAGGAACTACTGGTAGGTCAGTAGTTCAACTGGATTTAAAGTGGCCTTTTTCGGCCATGGGGATCAGAAACCTTTTTAAAGTAATTATTTTAAGAACTTTGGAAAATGCCTTGGTTTTGAATAAATAAGCTACGTGCATCACTTTTTTTTCAACAAACCATGATTAAGTAACTACGAATTTCCAATTACAAATGCGGCTTTCTTCAAGTAAATGAACAATGTTTTAATAAGAAACTGGAGCAGATGAAACAATGGCTTCAGCATTGTCCAGAGCTATGTAGACAGCACATTACAGCTTTGTATTCTTTTAAATCTAGCGGATTTGAGAAGCCATTTTATTTTTGCTTACTTAGACAACACGAGCGCCGTGATTTACACTTCTTGTACCACTTCGCCTGGAGCCATTGCTATACATTTCACCTTGTATAATCCTTGGAAAACCAAGACAAAATAAACTTTCCAGGAAACAGAAAAGAAACTGTTTTACTGTCGCAATCTTGTTACAAGTTCGACCAGAAATCTCCCTGAGTCCTTGTCTGCTGAAAACAACACTTAGTATCCAAACCTTAATACAGATAGCATGCCCCACACAAAGCACTGCAACAGTGCAGATACTCCCATGAGGAGGAGGGCGTAGCTCACCCCGGCAAGAATAACAAAGCGCCCAAATTATGAGAAATACAATAAAAGAGCAACTAGAATACAAATAAAAATACTAAAAACACTTGTAAAAGGGTTTATTATACAGTAGTGGCTACAAGATATTATTCAAGGATCTCATATAGATGAGAAAACAATGTACCCCAAATAGCGTGTAGCAATGAATCGATTAGGACATGCATAACTAGGTCTTGATTTTGGGTTGATAGCAAAAAGTAAGACACCAGGGGCATAATTACATATTGGGTGCTGATTTCCAGTCTGCGTGGCGGTGCACAGGTTAGTGTGCCTTTGGGAGACCGGGCCTCTGCCCAATGATACAAATGTGCTCTTCCCAAAGCAAGCAAGAACAGGGCATTCGTGAAAGGTGGACCAGCTGTTTGAAACCGCCAGTTTGCCCTTCGATGCAGCCATGGGACCCGGCCTCACTTAAAAGGGGGGAAAGGATACTTCCAAATTGCAGGGTAGTGTCTGAGTGCAATGCATGGGGATGCCTGAAGTGTCTCACGGAAAAACCCTTGAGGGCCACGCTGACTGTGCGCCATCAAACACGCCGAGTGGACAATCAAGACACAACGACATACACTCATGTCCCTATTCAAAAGAGAAAACCCCCTACGAGGATCACGCCGGTGCACATTTTGCACCAACTCGCCTCCGTGTCTTTAATAAAATTAAGATTTTCCGTCATGAATACTAGAAAAATCTACATTTTACAGACTGTGCTGCACATGCATCCCTTCTGTAACACCAAGCTGCTCAAGTGGAACAAAAAGCGTACACAAGTGTCTATTGCACCTGCAGGCACTATATGCAATACAGCCAGAGGTATATTTCACAGAGGGAAGCGGAACACCTTGAATGTCTAAAATGCATCGAGATGTGTGACGTCCCTGAGGGGCTGCGAAATACTCTGCTTACATCTGGTTGTTCATACTTGATGCCATAGGTTAGCGACTGGGTAGGACAGAAAAACACATGCCATGCTTAAAGTCGTACTGTGAAAAGTAAAACAAAGTAGTCAATAACTTTTGAATTCCAGTTCATTTTTACAGACCCTCAGTAAATAATATAGCTGCTAACAACGTTAAATAAATAAGAAGCACTGCCTAAGCCAATAGTTTTCACCACGAACAATGCAAGTGCAAAGCTGTTGGAGTTGGTAATGTTTGTATGTGTAAAGCATTGTTTAAAAAAACTGTTTTGTTATGGAAAGTAATAAAAAATGTTTCAAAGAAAAAAGCAGAAACGTATTTCATGGTATTTGGAAGCTGTATTCTGAATGTAATGTTAAGCCATTTTCATAAATGGTATGGTTAATTTTGTACATACTCTTTAGAAAGGAAACTGAACTGAGGAACACAGAGGCATGTTGGGGATGAGGTGGAGGAAAGGGACAGGGGGGTAGTGGTGATGTTAGTAAAGGCCACAGCTTTTAAACAGCACAGTCTGTAATTGGGAACAGAGACAACTAAAATAAACAAGCATTTGCAATGCAATGGTCTCGGCATCATTAAAGGTAGAGCTATTGGCATTGCTCATGACATTTTTTTTCTTTAAATCAAAAATAAATGGGCATTGTCATTAACATTGCCAATACACAGCACTCTGCACTCAACAGCACACAATGCTCTGCACACTTACTCTGCGCACTCACCACTCTGCGCACTCACCACTCTGCGCACTCACCACTCTGCGCACTCACCACTCTGCGCACTCACCACTCTGCGCACTCACCACTCTGCGCACTCACCACTCTGCGCACTCACCACTCTGCGCACTCACCACTCTGCACTCACCACTCTGCGCACTCACCACTCTGCGCACTCACCACTCTGCACGAAATAAAACAATTAGATAACTGATGGTTTTAATATGAGGAATCTCGTGAAGCCAGGTTTTAGCTGTAGTCCCTCCACTCACAAGAGTCTGGTACCATGGTGACCTCGTAAAATCCACAATACTTGTTAATACAAGACCATTTAATCAACGAGAGTAGAGAAAGGCTTCACGGCCAAAGGAGCCCTCATTATTAGAAATGTGCATTTGCCCTCATTTGCTGAGGCTAGAAAAGCTTTTTCGGTCTGCTCAGTGTTGTGTCAAAAGGTAGACCTGCGCACACCTCCCTACAGCTCTGAATGGCTTGGGTTAATAAATGGATCTAAACTACGGCCTACTGTTTACTACTGGATTATGTGAGTTTAACTGCCCCTTCTACATTGTTTGGGATGTGCTAGATTCCGGGCCAATATGCTGGAGCGAAACTGGCACCAGATTCATGGGATGTGCAACTTTCCTTTTAAACACTTTGGTGTAAGATCTCGTCGCTCACAAAGCGCACGCTAATTATTTTCCCTCCAAATGGATGTTGATTTATATTGATTTAATGAGACTAGACACCATCAGATCAGTGCTCTCAGCATTTCTGTGCAAACAAATATGTAAATAGCCAAGTCATGCATTGTTTAGACTTTTCCCTTTTTTACATTTTTCCTCATATTGCCTAGATATGAAACAAGCCATACTTTTAGTCGCTATTAAATCGGTCCCGGAAAACTCCGGTGGCCTCACTGCCGCCCTTTGCTCACACAGCAGCTCGTGCTCGGCTTCTTATGACTCACCCGGGCTGTCTCTTTATTCCTTCTTTGCGGTCATATGACTGGGACAAACATGGCCACGCGACGTGAGGAGGAGCCGAAGAAAGAAAACAAACACTTGCATCGTCATCGTGCGCTCCGTTGACGGCCGCAGCCCCGGGTCTGCCGCGGCCGGTCCTGCAGTAATGGGCACGGCGCATGCGTAAGCCCGAAACCTTCCATTGGGCACGGCGCATGCGCAAGCAGCGGGAGGTATTGCTAGCATCTCAGCTTCCGAGGAGGACAGCGCGTTCGCGTGCGCGTGGCCGGCGCAAATCGCCTTGCGCGCGGCCAGTGCTGTCGTCCTGGGAAGCTGAGCCGCTAACAATAAGGTCTCTGGCGAGAGCGAGCTTCGCTCGCTTCTAGCCGAGACCTAAAAAATGGAATCCTGCAGTGGGGTGGCCAGTATGTGACAGGCCCAAGAGCAAGTAAGTAAATGGACTCCTGCCTGAATTGTGAAATAAAGAATTCATCTGGGTTCATGTTTTTTTTGTGGGGGTGGGAGGTTTACAGTGTCACTGCACCTGCTGCACATGAGGAAGCTAAAGCTCAGTAAGTGCAGTTGCGTAGGCTAGGGATTGGAGACAGGTATTTTTTGGGGGGATGGGGGAGTTAGAGCATTGAAGAGAACATATCTTAATAGATGGGTTTGCGAAAATGCATACTTTATATTTGTAATGGGTTAGAAGGGGATGCAGTGTAATTGGTATAGCACAATTAAACAATCAGGGTAAGTGAAGAAACAAGTAGCATGTGACTAAGTAAAATTTAATTTGAAGCGATGACTGCTGAATGGTCAAAATAACGGAGAGACTATGAAGTTTAGAAATGGAAAAGGCAAAGGAGACGTAGGGGTTAAGGTTGTTCACAAATAACATGAGTGAGAAAAACCACATGTGCAGGGTGAGATCATAAGCACAGGGTAGAGAGAAAAGTGGAGCACAGGAGGAGAGAAAAGCAGACGTGTTAATGGGGTGTACTGAGAGGAATAGGAAAAGCAACTCTGATGTTTTTAAAATAAAAGTATGGGCTGGAAAAGGGGTGAAAAAGAGAACAGGGGAAATGCATGCACTCTCGCGGAGTGCTTTTACAAAAAAGAAGTTCCTAAAAAAGCAGACACTTTTGGAAGGATAAAACGAGCCAACCAGAGACATAGTAAACATGTTATGCTCCACAGGAGGGCCAAACGGGAGAAGGAGGGCAAAACAAACAAAAACATCAAATAGAAAAGGTAGAAGTGACAAAACAAAAAGCCAATGAAAAAAAAAATGGACGTAGTTGCGCTCCAAGTTACCTCACAACAGGTCCTCAATAAGTCTTTCACAACCAGACAGTCTGGCAGGCTTCAACCTGATAATGTAACTTTTTTTGAGACTTCTAACAAGTTCCACATACCAAATGACATACAACAAGTTCCACATACCAAATGACATAAACCTGACTGCCTGTGACTGGATACTCAAAATCTGTGCATTAATGCATTGAACACGATTGGTGCTGCCATACCAATGGCAGAACTTATACCATATACATATTATAACATAAGCAACGGTTACAATTAATTGGATTAAATCAGCCCAACCGAGCTCCGGTAGTAAATTATAATGACATTTCTTTGTATAGTGATTTTTTGCTCTTCCAAAAAACTGAAAGTAATGTGTTGTTTGATATTGCGCAGCAGGACTGAACTATTTTCTGCAGGAGCTGCAATAGTGAACTGAACTATAGCAGCAGCTTACTAGGGATGTTACCATCTAGGAAGAAGGCCACATGCAGCAGACACAGGCTGCATGTTAAAGCAACAACATTAGGAGGATCAAACAGCTGCATGCTGAAATAAGACGAGGTGATCTAAAGCAGTCATCTACCTTAAACCTCTGTGGAAAGGAGCACTTTACCAAATGATTGAACTCCAAAAGAAATGCACATAAAACAAGTCCATCTTAAATCAGGGCAAGAAACATCCTGGACAAGGACACAATACTAGCGTTGCCAAGCATATAAGACTTCATATGTATTAGAGACTACTCAGATGAGTATCTAATAAAGCCATTGGCAATTGTATGCACAAACTGCAGTTATGACCAAAGGTGCCACACTTCACAATGCCCGAGACGATTTGTGCTTCCTGAAGGAGCTGGCAGAATCCTCTGCTAGAGTGAGCTCAGAAATAAACGAAATGTGATGTAACATTTTTGAGCAAAGGGAACGTTAAAGGAAGGTACTGGGGAGATTCCTTATGCCTCAATAGGCATATGGGTAACGACAGGGAAAGTTATCACAGCTTGCACTGACATTAAATATGGGGAGATCTACAGCAGGTAAAATCTCACTTGAAACAAACACCGAAAATGGCAGGTGGTTGGAAGCCTTATAGTTTGTGTGAAGGAGAGTTTCCACAAACAGGAATGTATGTTTTGCCACAGATAAAGAAAGTTACTGTTTGTTAATCCAAAGAGTGGGTGTAAATTCACAGGGTGAAAGAGAGCATGCAATTCCACGGATAGGGGCTAATCCTCTGAGCAAGTGTAACTCATAGCTAAGAAACAGAAGCGGAGTTACCATTCATAAAAATAAGCAGTTCAAGCAATTAACAAAGTCAAAGCTCATACTCAACACCGAGGATGAAAGAGTAATATCCTATTTCCCACGCAGGAAGCGCCTAAGGGAGACGAGGACGACTGTGTAACCTCCATGGTGAGGAAAATCACACAGTCACTCCACTATCCTGTTTAGAAAAGGGAAAGAAAAGCATACTTCTTGGTCATCAGTTTAAGTTCGAAAATGATAGAGGCAAACCAATGTACCTCCAGGAAGTGCTGGTACGACATGCTGCCAAAGACAAAAAATGCGACTTAATTAAATGGTAGCAGAACAACTAGAGCAAAGCAAGGGTGCACATGCGAACTTCCAACGGATAGGACTTTCCAGAGAGTAGATCTCTAAGCTCCAAAACCACAAATTCAGAAAGAAGCCAGCTGAACAATAAGACTAATTCCACAAAAGTCCATTTCTCATGCAGGTAGACCTAACTTTAAGAATGAGTTGTATGTGTTATGTTACGGAATTTTTTAAGCGCAACGGTTACCCAGTGTCTGGAACTAGTTACCTATCCTTTCAGCAAAAGCAGCAGATGCCAAAGTTACTTATCAAAAAGCCAAGTATTTAAACCCCTCCTAAAGGCTAGAAGATCAGTGGCATCTATCAGGTGAAAAGTGAGGTCATTCCAGGCCTTGGCTGCCCCGAAGACAAAGCTTGGGCCTACCCATGTCGCCTTTTTATAACTGGGACTGTAACCAACCTGGCTCCTAAAGAGCGAAGATTTCTTTTTGGTATGTACCATATAAACTGTTTTCATAGGTAGTCGGGTCCTATTCCTTGGAGTGCCCTAAATATGGTACACAAAGATTTAAAGCGCACCAGATTCCTCACGGGAGACATGTCATTTTTTGATTCCTTTGGAAATTGAGTAAAACTTGGCCGTGACCGCGAGTAGCCTGGCAGCCGCATTTTACAGCCTTTGGAGTTTTTTTTCATAAGACGTTCCTGAAGATTCAAATATAGACAGTTACAATAATCCAGCCTTGATAAGACTAGCGCAATGACCACTGTTTGCCTACTGTCAGATGGTAAAAACAGTCATATTTTTGGGGAGAACATACGCTGTTGAAGATGAGACTGCAATGACTTGATAGCCAAAGGTAAGTCTATCATCTACAATTACTCCCAGGTTTTTCACTTTTTTCCATCAGTGTACGGAGATAGCCCATGGAAGACAGCAGAAGTTCCAGAAATCGGCATCATTTCCAACTAGTATGACCTCCATCTTGCCTGAGTTAAGCTTTAGGCAATTTTCTGCCATCCAGCTGCCAACAGATAACATACACTCCTGGAACCGTTTATCTAGGCTCCTCTCATGACCTGAGAGTAGACACACCACAATTTGGGGGGTCATCCGCATAGGAGCTGAGACCAAAGCCAAACGAACAGATGACCGGAGCCAATGATGAAACAAACATTAAATAATGTAGGGCTCAACTATGACACTTGCGGAACTCTACAGGGCAACCCAAAAGGCTTTGAATGGTAGTTATCCAGAGATACAATATGTACCCTATTTGTTAGGAATGATTATAGGAGTTTCCATGCTTTCTACTGGATCCCACATGCCCTTAAACAGTCCATCAAGAGATCATGATGGACCGTATCAAAGGCAGCGGACAGATCCAGTTGGGTAAAGGCAGCCTTACCACCTCGATCCTTAGCTCTCCTAATGTCATCAGTAGCCTTGATGAGAGCAGACTCCGTACTATGGCCCTCCCTAAAGCCATACTGAGTAGTATCCAAGACTTGGGTCTCTCGAAGGAAGGCATTAAGTTGTCCGTTTATCGCTCTTTCTATCAGTTTAGCAGGTAGAGGGAGCCGTGAGATTGACGGAAGCTGTTTGCGTCTTTTGGGTCAAGGCTGGGCTTTTTAAAAAAGGGTAAAATCAAAGCCACCTACCAAAGTTTGGGGAAATGTCCAGTTTCAATCATGGCATTAAAGATAGGCGCTAGTGCGAGGGTCACTGGTTCTATGGCTTGTTTAGGCATGGGTCAAACGGTGAACCTGATCTTGCTGCCATGAGCAAACTACAAGTATTGTCCATGGATAGTGGCTCAAACTTATCGAGAATATGGGTGTGCACATTAAAGAGCTCATGTTCCTCCTCAGATGTGGCCCTCCTCGTTGCACTTGGACAATTGAACGACGAGAAAATGACTTCAACTTTAGTAAGGAAGAAATCAGCAATATTTTCGCAAAGTTCCTGACCCGACTAACTTTAGGTAATTGTGGTTGCGCCAGGCTGGAGACTGTTCTAAAAAGTTCCTTAGCCAAGTTTTTACCAGAGCAATTCGGCTGTATGAGAAAGTGCACTGAGCTAACAGTAAGGAGAAGCTTCCAAGATGGTCAGGACCTTGTCCTCAGAGTCATAAGGCCTAAATGCAAAACACACCAGACAGTCTATAAACCAGAAATCCCAGAAAGGCACACATCAAAGAAATGAATTCTTGTTTTTACCCAAGCTTTATAATGATTGTAAGGTAGTGATTCCTGGGGATAACCTAACAATGTACAGCTGAAATGGAGGATAAGGGAAAAAGAGGAAGAACGACATCTAAATGTAGCTATAGCAAGAGGGATATAAAAAAGAGAGAATAACTGCAAGAAAGTCGTATTGGAAGGAGACAGGAATAAAGAAGTAGAATGGATACAGAAATAAATGGGAGGGACAAGGAGAATACGGTATATAACAATGCATTAAAACATTTTTTCCTTAAGATTGTCAACAAAAAAATTAAGTTTCATGCGATGTTGTGTTGCTCTTTGCTCATTAGCATCAAATCCACTATCAACTTATATGCAAATTTTTCAGAGTTCCAATAAAAAAGGGCCTTGTCACTTTGTAAGTGTAAGTAGAAGTAGAATGGAGCAAGTCTATACTTCTACATTCGCAACCATGCTCAACAGGGAATTTGATGGGAAGGTGCAGACTTTAAACGTTTATTATACATAGCAATCATTACAGTCACTTCTGCTCCAGTCACTCATAAGTTAGACACTCAAAAGAAACTCTAGAAGAGGAACGAGATGGAACATATTGCAAAACACCATTATTGCATTACATTTGTGATTCCAACACCCAGAAAGCAACATTTGAATTGATTTCAAGCAGACTTGTTTACTGGCCCATGGTGTAATAAAAATGATTAAAAATATTCCTCTATTTTATAAAATTTTAATGCAAATTCGTTACACGGACATTGAAAGAATATATGTACTCAAGTATTTAAATGCCATTCTCAAAGCCCAACAAGTATCCACAAAGCTAATAGATTGGGTAGGGCATGCACGCAGTCCAACACACCCCAGCACACAGTTCTCTTATTGTTCTGGATAGCACCAAGAAACTTTGAATGAGTGAACGCAATCAGTATACATATAATAACCAACAAACAGACAGCACTGTAGAATGGAGACGGCATAGAAACAAAGATTCGTATCAGAGGACCATTGGGTGATAAGTACCAGAGGAGAGCCAAGTTGTGCATGAAGGGCAGGGGATGCTGTATATCAGTACTTTCAGGGTGCTCGGGGTCAGCCCATTGCTAATCGCTGGTTGGCTTTCTTGTCAATCATTTGCTCGCTTCTTATTCAATGGCTTTCCTTCCTCCTATTGCACTTAAAGCCTTTAATAGCGCATAGCTACGTTCTCAATCATCCTTTTAATTGGAGGTCTTGTATCCTTTCACTGCTCACATTCAACATTTGCTTTCAGCAATCCATGGAAGTGCATCTGCTTTCTTGTTCTCACCCTCATGTGGTACTTTCCACCCTCAAAACCCACCCCTGTGCCCTCAGTGTTGTTCACCTAACCTACTTTCTTCTAACATAGGTGAGCCTAGCTGAATACATCCACCAGCAATTATGGTAAAAGCATAAAGATAGCTGCTGCCCCAATAAGGCTGATCAGTAGACGGAGGCAGTTTTCTGCTCCAATCAGTGAAAGCAAATCGACTTTTGTGGTTCTCAACAAAAGCCGAGAAAACACCAGGAGACCCTCTGCAACACAGGGCTCTTCTGGCTTCACCTCAGAGCCGCTTTCTGTTGGTTTTCCTCAGATCAGGGGTATGCTGGGCTATCCTTCTCGGACAGTCTTTCCTCCTGTCATAATGGGTTTGCTCTGTTTTTCTCAGAATACTCACTAGATAAAACTTTTGTTTGAAGTGAGGTTTCTTACAGCAGGTAGCACTGGAGCTGTCTCCAAACTGGAGCATCCAGATATGAGCACAATCAAGTCTAAAGTTTATGTACCAGGCAGTCATTGGCCTCTCTGAAGCAGTACTCAGAATAGACAAAAGGCAAAGCGATGCCCAGAAGCTCCCTCACCTCCAACTACAGAAGACACAGTCCCACCCTTACCCCATACCATCTACCAAATGGTAGTGCTCATTAAGAGCTAATCAGCAGCCCCCTGTTAAAGTCTTAATGGAATTTCTACTGGTAGTCCTGTCGCTTTCCCCCTCACTTCAGCGTCAGATTGCCTACCCTCCTATCACTGTCAAGGGAAACTAGTCTCATCAACAAATTGTGTCATGTTAAACAGGGGCATCCAAAATGGATGCCACTGTCTTCATTACTCCGAGCCATACTCGCACTACTACTACACACACACCTACACATGCATTTGACAAACACAGAATGTCAGCACACTGTTCTGGGCATTCATGTAACAGCAGAACTGTACAGGAGAGGCCCAGTAAGCCATACTCTCACTAACTCCGATAAAAAGGTCTTGTCGCACTACCAATCACAAGACACAGCAGGCATACTGCTACCACCTCTTTATATGTGTAACACCAGAACAGAAACCACAATCTTCTTTCCAATATGAAAGTGTGCTTGTGGCATCTATCCAGGTCACAGAATAGGTTCTGGACCTCAAATCATCAATGAGAGGCCTAGGATTCTGCATACATGGTAGATTACCATTATGACGGGGCCAAAAGTTTAAGTCAGGATACCAGAAATACATGCTGTAGTTCACCAAGGGTAGGGAAACAGGTCTGTGTGCCATGCAGGGGATGTTATTGGCACAACCATAAGAAGAAATGCATTTTTTATGTGTGGAGAGGGGGGTGGGGCGGGATGGGGGGGGGGTTGGTGTGGAACAGTGTTGGCAAAGCCAATAGGCCTGTGCAGGTAAATCCAAAAGGCAAACCCTACTGGCTTTGCCAATGTGCTTTTTATGCTTCTGTTAGAAATTAGGCTTCTGGCTGGCTAGGTTATACACCTAAGCCAGGCAGAACCCACCACTCTAGTCGGGGTAAGGGAGTTACACACACAAGATAACCCCTGCTCACCTCCTTAGAAGAATGGCAGAACCGTCAGGCTTATTCCAAAGGCAATGTGTAAAGGGTTTGCCCACCCCACACACACACCAGTGACACACTAGGCACACCACAAAAAGACTCTACACAAGGTTATAGAAAAAATATCCTTTGTATTATACATAAAACACAGACAAAAAAATACATAAATCACTTCGCCAACCAGGCAACTGTCATAACATCAAAAGTTAGTGCAATTAAGTTAATACTTATATGTTGCACAAGTTATAAAACCACCATCACTGCACATATAAGGTAACTTCCTGCAATACTCATGGGTATACGGATACTGTAACGCATAAAGCAACATCATATCAGGCAGGAATATGAAGCAGTTTAAGGCATAATACATAAGAAGTACCAGCATAGCACCACTGGGGAGAGGATGTGGCCTACGGCTAAAGTGGTCGACTAAGACACTGGGGAACCGGATTCAAGTCTCGGCAGGGACGCTCAACATCCTGTGATTCTGGGCAAATCACTTGATTTCCCCGTGCCTAAAAAAAATGTGTCCTTCTGTAAGCCACTGGTACTCATGTAAAGCGCTCTCATACCTTTGAGTCAAGTTTGCCCTATATAAAATACGGGGTGGCGGTGAAGAGAGCTCATAGGATGCAGCAGACCTACACTCCTATTACATTTTAAATGGTGGTTGAAGCTCCCCACGCAGGGCACAGAAGCACCTATGTTTCCCTTATGGGTAATACGGTACACTTAGGCCAACTGTAGGGCATGCAAGCTTCTGAATGCCAACTACAGCTAGTCCGGTTACTCACGAGGTCACCACACAACTCAGCCAACACAGTGGGGGTCCTCCATCGAGGACCCCCCAAACTTCTAATCAACAAGCACCTCCAAAGCAAAGAGGGGGCCTCGCTGGGTCCATAGACCTCCAAACAGCACCAGGTGGCTGCCCAGGTCCATGCAGGGCAGCGGCTGTGTTTTTTTGGCGGGCCAGTGTATCAACTTCACAGGAATGCTCTTACCAGCGGCGTTCTCTGGTGCAACCAACGGCTGCTCCACACTGTCACGCAGGGTCCTTTCTGGTGACGAGCTGTCCTCGCACGTCCGTTTGCGTTCCTGCCTGTGGGCCATTTGGCCCTACCATAAGAGTTGATGGGCCGCTTTGTGTGGCTTTTAACAAGGAGATGGGTTTTGGGAGGGATGCTCTGGGGGTGGGAGGGCAAGCCACTGGGTTTAAGCTTGATCTATGAACTATTCTAGTCTGTCGAGCGATAGTAGATTCCTCCGGCCCAATCCCAGAGCATGCTTGTGGAGCTTTAAGAACATGTTGTTCTATTTTCGCTAGTCTCAAGTCTATTGCCGCCACCAGCTACCTCACTCAAAAGCTGACAATATCAGGGGGCTCAAGAACCACCAGAAGCACGAAAGATTTCCTTCTGAAACCTCGAAGATTCCGGAGGGAAAAAATGTATAAACGCTCCTTTTCAGGAATGGCACCCAGAATCTGGAATGCACTCCCTCCCGAAACCAGGCTTAACTCCTCCACTGCATTTTTTAAGAAAGAAGTAAAAGCTATCCTCATGGCTAAATTCACTTGAACTCTTACTTTGAATCTTTTGAAGACTCTGCACCTATTTTGTTCTATTTGTTTATATGATTGTCTATTTGTACAATTTGTTTATCTGATTGACTATGCTCCTTCATGTACCTACCATATGTTGATACTCACTTATTACCTATAACTATTTTCTACTCAAAAGTCTGTTTAATCACTCTCTTGTTTTACTTACCCCTTGTTTGTAAAGCACTCTGATATCTGCAAAGATCTTGTTTGCGCTATATAAAACTTTCAAATAAATAAATAAATAAATAAATAAATATTTTGATAGGAGGGGTCAATTAACGGTAACAATTGGTCTTCAACCCGATTGAGAAAATCAGCCTGATCCTGAGAAGTGCAGGGCACCTGATCCCCTGTGGATGTAGTTTTGGTGTTGCCAACGACCTGGTTCATATTTGGGGGCAAGGGAGCTAGATTGGAAACTCCCCCACTCCCTATTGTGGCGGGCTTGTGTTTCGCCTGTTTGGATACCTGGTAGCTAGATATAGGTGCATTGCACACTTTCACTTTTTTTGCGGTGGTTCGCCACCTAAAGTCAAAGTTGACTTTTGCCACCTAGTAAGTACATTAGCTGAAGTAGCAGGCAGTGGGGGAGAAATGCTGTCCAAACTTGGTGCAGTTAAAGGCCCTGGCTGTGGACTTAATATAAGTGCTTGATTATTTTAGGAGCTGGAGATAGTAGTTGCGTTAGACTCGGGTGCAGGAGTAGAACCTATTCGGGGGTGTGATGGATCTAGAGAGTCTACGTTCAGTCAACTGAATCTCGTGCATTAGCGCGGATTCTGACCGGGAAAGGAACGCGTCAAGAGTTCCCACCACTACCGACCCCACCCCCCTTTTCGCTTTTTCCTGTTCATTTCCCTAACTTAGTGGGTAATACACCAGAAGCAACTATAAAAGGGAGAAGAAAAAAAACACAGCGCTGGTACTATATTACGCAACTAACCATGCCACATAGTGCAAAAATACACAAATCAAACAATGTCAGGGGGGTTCCCCAGCCCAGCCTCTACCGGCCCCTGACAGGCCCGCCTTTTATCCGGGCTCCGTCCCACGCCGCGGGGGGAGAGGCAGCGCTTTAAGCACGATGGACCACGCCTCCGACTCACTCGCAGCAGCTAGGAATAGCCTGGTGCACCCTGGGGACTGGAGTCTGAACCCCGGGTGATGCCCTGAGCAGTGGCGGTAATGCGGCAGAATGTCCCGGTAGGTAGGGCAGTGCAGCATCCTTGGTGAGCCCCCAACCTTTGTCCTGAAATACTGGCCACAAGAAAACAGCAAGAGTAATCACTCACTTCACCCTCAAACCTCAAAAATATCCTAGACCTTAATTCTGTACTAGCTGTATTTCACCTTTATAACATCATGGATATCCAATTCAAGCACTCCATAAAGTTTTCAAAAAGTCACATAATTTAACTATGCAGAAATAAAAAACACTGTATTAATGCAGCAATGCACATCTTTTACCTATATTTAATGTGAAAGATGCAAGCTGAAAACAGCAAACAATCAATGGCCTACATAATAAATTTAAAAACTGCCAAAGCACCCGTGTTTTTTTTTTTTAATGACCATGTAAGGCACAAGATGACCACATTGAAAGGGAAGTGCCAACAAAAGGATGGACCTACTGATTAAGCGTGGTGATAAATAATGTTTTTTCTTAATTTGGAGTTTCTCTGGAATGTAAAAATTTCTTATAAAGATAAAGGTATGGAAAGACAAATAAGCCTTACAATTTAGTTTTATACAGTAAGGGATGTGTACTACCCTAAAAAGAAAATGGGCCTCCAGTGGCATAGAGTGCACATAGATGGGCCAATCAAGACATTTAAAAGTTCCCCGATCACCAACTGAGCTGAATTATGAAAGACAGCTTTCAGAAGCAGCAAAGGACTACTGCAACTAGGTCTGCGAAAATTCGAAACCCTGAAGAATGCCTTGAATGAGGTGCTGGAGTTTTTCAGGAACTTTCTGCCTTTTCAATATGCTTCATGTTTCATAAGCTGTTGCACACTACAAATGAGTGTTTTATCTAGTGTTTGCCAACATCTGTTTCTTTGGTAAACACACTATGTATATAACTGTATTGGGCAGGTGCTATAGCTGGGAACACACCTCAATTGTGTGTGTCAATGGCGAAATACAGCATTTTGGATATGGTATATAGTGCTTGCTTTGTCTGTCCAGGTAGATTTTTTGCACCACATTACTCATACAGTGGCTCATACTATATGGCTGCAAACTTCATATTTCATGTAGTCCCAATTCACAATATCTTCGCAGCAGAGGCATTGTCAAAACCAAGTTCTGTATACAGCTACTGCACCTACTCTGCTTCTCCAAGTAAGTTCATAATTATGTAAGATGAAGTGCTGTATATACTGTTTGGGAATTTCAGGCAGCACCTACTTCTCACATTGCCAGGGCATGGGCCTTACCCATCCATCTTCATGTAGATGTAAAACACTTCATTGCAACGCCAAATAGGCATATAGCTTCTTTTATGTGAATGATTATTATTCGTAGACATCAGATGTATTAGCATTTCAATATGGATCTAGTCATTTTTAATAAAAATGAAAGCACACCTCGTTAAAGGGGAGATCATAGCCTTGCTCTATCTGCAGTATCAATATTAGATCCTCCTCTCTCATAGCGTGTTTTCAGCCTCCACTATACCATGTCAACCCGCTGCCTTATATTCGAGTCTCTAACCTCTCAATTCTATGTCAGGACAGGAGGCTCCGATTATGCTTTTTCTCATTTCTTTAATGAAATGCTCAGCAGCCAATATAAAAACAAAAACTACATTTCCCATGAACACTAGGGAATAACCATAGAGTACGTAGTATAAAAGGGCACAACACTAGTCCTTCTTCCTCTTTCTTTGCTGCTCCGCAGCCAGTTAAGTGATTTTGTCTACATGTACATGCTTCTTTGCTGTTTATGTGCTTAGTTATTAACTGTGAAGCTTACTTTGTACTTCTGCTTGGCGTTTCAGCGCGTTGTGTTTGCGCATTCTCGGAGCGCTCTGACTCCGGTTGCCATGGTTACCGCTTTTCGTCCCGTTTGGCGGCGTGTTTGATTGGGAGCGTGTGTTCGCCTCCCTGTGCCTGGGCGCTGGTGTGTTGCCCGGTTACTGTTGTGGAGCGGGAGTAGGGGTTCCTGGCTTGCGCAGAGAGCGCGAGCGCTCTCAAGCCGTGTTTACACGGGCGGCGGTGTCGCGCATGCGCATTGCCTTATTCCGGCTTCTGAGAGAAAGGTTGTTTCCTCAAACGCCCACGCCCACAGCCTGTGTAATTTGGACCCCGTTCGACGCTGGAGTTCAGGAAAGGGCTTCAGTAGTTACTTTGTTGCATAGGTTCTGCCTAGAGTGTGTTTAGGTCTCGGCAGTCTGGTCTCCCTCCACGCTTTATTGTATTTAGAGTCAGGTTTGCCCTTGCTCTTTTGGCCTGCTGTGGGGTCTCACACTCCCCCTGAATTGTATCTTTGATACACCAATATGGTTATTGTCATCTTGTGGGCTCTGAATTGCTACTTTTGAGTATCATGGCGGATTATTATGACGCAGAAGAGGACTATTACTATGGGGATGAGGATGATGATTCTCTGGAACAGAATTTGGTGGAGCGACTGGATAAGGGTGTCCAGCAGTCTGTCAATAAGGCACTTGTTTGTGCCATTAACACGCTTAAGCGTCATTTAAATCAATATGCGCAGCAACAGGGTTGGTTGCCTACGTCCAAGAAGTCCTCCAAATCTCCTGTCAATCCCCACAAGTCTGACTTCCAGAAATTGGCAAAAACTTTGGCGGCTGAGGCTTCGAAGTCTTCTGCGCCTCAGGACACCGACGTTTCTGATGATGGGCATACTTCCGCTTCGGAGCAAGACTCACCCCCGCCCAGAAAGCGTGTTCGCAAGGAGCATTTTGTTGACGCTCCTGAGCGTCCGTCAGTGTTGAACTTTGAGCCCGCGGATATCGTCCATCCTAATTCTTCCTCATGGTTGCCCTCGCCTGCTGTTGCAGCTTATGTTCAGGCTCATATTCGTCAGCCTTTTGATTCCTCCGTTAGAGCCAGACTCCGCTCTGAATGCCCGAGGCCTGATCTCGCGGATCATTCAGCGGATACCCCAGAAGTAGATCCCATGATGGTCACCTATTTGAAAAAATATGCTAAAGACCCAAAAAAGGGGCTTGACCGGTCTTGGAAGTCTTGCCAGGACAAATTACTTGATATGCTTGGTCCTCTGACCAAAATTCTGGATCTTGGCTTTCAAGCAAAGGAAGCCTCGGCTCTTGTGGACCCTGATGAGCTGATAGAATGGGCGCAGAGAGCTGTCTGCCAATTAGGTAACGCAAATTGTGCTGTTTCCTCTGAGCGGCGCCGATCAATTCTGTTAAAGTTGGACCCGAAACTAGCGGAGCTTTCGAGCTCGGAGTCTGGTCCTGAAGCGCAAGGTCTTTTATTTGGACAACCTTTCTTGAAGGAACTTACCAAATTTGTCTCCACCTTCAGTGGCATTGACAAGGCACAGCCTTCCTTACGCCGGGCTATGCGTCCGGTTTTTGCCAAGGCCGGACGACATCGTGGACGCTCGTTCGGCCGTGGGTCAAACCAACAGTTCCAGCGAGGTAATTCCTCTCAGCGTGGTGGAGGACACGACTCCGGCTATTCCACCAGAGCGAACTTCTACCCCTCCCGCAAGGGGAAAGGACAATATGGAAAAGGCCGTTCCGGAGGACAGCAGGGTCATTACCAAGACTCCAACTCTGCAGGTGAGCCTGATTCATGCTTGCGATGTGATTTTGGGGGGCAGAGTACAGTTTTTCCTCGACAACTGGCGCATGATCTCCAACGATGCATGGGTGCTAGAAACCGTTCAAGGGTTCAAGAGAGAGTTCTATCACCCTCTGCATCAGATCCGTCTTCCCCCTCCTTTAAGTTTTTCCCTTTCAGATCAAGCTTGCCTTTCAGAGGAAATCGAAGTTCTACTACAAAAGGGAGCGATTCTTCCGACCGCCCGTCATCCGAAGGGTTTTGTCAGCTCAGTCTTTCTGGTCGAGAAGAAGGGAGGCGGGTCTCGCCTGGTTCTCAACCTGAAAGTCTTCAACGGAGGGGTTGTGTACCAACACTTCAAGATGGAGGGCATCCATCTCTTGCGAGATCTCCTTCGCGAAGGAGACTGGATGGTCCGTCTGGACCTCAAGGACGCGTATCTGTCGATTCCGATCTTCAAGCCTCATCGTCGGTTCCTCCAGTTTCAATGGAAGGGGGTTTGGTACGAATATTTCTCCCGTTCGGCCTTTCGTCGGCACCGTGGTGCTTCACGAAGCTTCTGAGGCCGGTTGTGGAACATCTCCACGCTCGAGGTATACGTCTGATTACTTATTTGGACGATATTCTACTAATGGCAGATTGCCCACTCAGGCTTCTGACTCATCTGGAATGGTCCATCGATCTTTTGCAATTTCTCGGCTTCCTGATCAACGTTCCGAAATCGGTCTTGACGCCGACGCAATTGATAGATTTTCTGGGTTTCAAGATAGTTTCAGTTGCTTGTCAGCTTCTCTTACCCGCTCAGAAAATTCGTTACATCAAGCGGGAGTTGACGTCTGTTATTTCCAGACAGACTGTGTCATTGAGATCCTTGGCACGTGTAGTAGGTCTGTTAGCGTCTTCCATTCAGGCGATCTTCCCGGGACCGCTGCATTACCGAGCAATGCAGCATCTCAAGATTCAGCATCTCCGCAAAGACCTCAGGTACTCGGATCAGACTCCTCTGTCGGAGAAGGTGAGGTGGGAGATGTAGTGGTGGCTGGACCACATGGAGGCCTGGAATGGTCGAGCTCTCTTCGGTGCGTCGCCGGAACTAGTGATCGAATCCGATGCCAGTCGCTGGGGTTGGGGGAGCCCGCTGCGGCCCAGTCTCGACGGGGGGTCACTGGTCTCCTCAGGAGTTGTCTCTCCACATAAACTGCCTGGAACTCCTGGCGGGTTCTTTTGCGATCAAGTGCTTTACTCCCCAACAGTCCAACTGCTGCATTCTTCTTAGGATGGACAACGTGTCTGCAGTCCGTTATGTCAACAAACTGAGCGGGACTCGGTCCAAGGTGCTTGCGGAGATCGCCAAGGATTTTTGGCATTCTTGCCTGCAGCGGAAGATCACTGTTATAGCAGAGTATCTTCCGGGTCGTCGCAATCAGATTGCGGATTGGCATTTGAGGCATCTTCGGGACTTCAGCGACTGGAGGCTTCACCCTCGCGTGTTCCGCTCTCTTCTTCGGCGCTGGGGCCAGTGTCACATAGACCTGTTTGCTTCTCGCCTCAACACACAGCTTCCGCTGTTTTACAGTTGGAGACCGGATCCACTGGCCCTAGCCACGGATGCCTTTCTCCAAGCTTGGCCCTCGACTCTGTGCTATGCGTTTCCCCCATTCATGATGATCCCCAGGGTTCTGGCTTACGCCACACGGTTTCGAGCGGATCTGATTCTGATTACTCCGCTCTGGAGGTCTCAAGCGTGGTTCCCTGTTCTCCTGGAAATGTGTTGCGAGGCTCCGCTCCTTCTTCCCCAGAAGTGGAATCTGTTGCTGGATCCTCTAGAAGGTCCGCATCCCCTGATTCTGTCCGGATCCCTCTGGTTGCTGGCGCGGCGGATCTCGGGGAACGCTGGACGATCCCAGGCATTTCTAGCGACGTTTCCAAGTTCATTAGTGAGGCCTGGTCTCCCAATACTCACAAACTATACAAGGGTGCTTGGAAACGCTGGTGTGATTGGTGTGTTCAACGGGAAGTTGATCCCGTTTCAGCAGATGTCTCTTTGATAATTAACTTTCTGGCAACCCTAGCCTCTTCAGGTCTGGCTTATAGGACTGTCAACAATTTTCGTTCCGCTATTTCGGCTGGCCATATCCAGATTGATGGAAAGCCTGCTGGTGAACACCCTTTCATTTCCAAGTTACTTAAGGGTATTCGTCTCTCAAAACCACCAACTCCTAAGTATGTCTCTTTATGGGATGTTTCCATCGTTTTGCGGTTCTTGGAGGCATGGCCTTCTAACCCGTTGTTATCCCGTAAACAGTTGTCTGCAAATTTGACCATGTTGTTGTGTCTTGTCTCTTGTAAACGTGTGTCGGATGTCCGTGCGTTGGACCTTGCGGGTTGCTGTTTTACGCCGGAAGGCGTTACATTTCGTCTTTCCAGGCGTACAAAATCTAACACTGAGGTGATCTCGTATCCCTCTTTTCCCGCTCATCCCAACCTTTGCGTTGTGCAGTGCCTCAAGGATTATGAAGTAAGTACTGCTACTTTACGTTCTGATATGCAGGGTCAATTATTGATTGCTTTACAAAAAACTTTTCGCCCTGTGACTCCAGCTACTTTGGCACGCTGGGTAAGATGGCTCATGTCAGAGGCTGACATTGATGTGTCTGTGTTTGGGGCACATTCTGCTCGTGGGCGATGGCTTCTAAAGCTTTCTCCTTAGGTGTCACTCTTTTTGACATTATGAAGGCAGCGGATTGGTCATCTGACTCAGTTTTTAAAACGTTTTATTATAAACCCATTGATCATATTGCTTCTGTAGTGGTGGATCAGCTTTAAACAAGCATAATCGGAGCCTCCTGTCCTGACAGAATTCAAAATTTGCAAACATACGTGACAAGAATTTTCAATTCTATTAAGGACAAGGAGGCGAGGATTATCCCACCCATTGTTCTTGACTTGCATTGTTATTTGCTGTACAATGAATTGATGATATTGCACAATTGTCTCTTCTCTTGTTTTTTACCCCCCCATTTTGCATTATTACTTGCACTATTTGGGTATTACGGCTCTATGTATCTTTTCAGGTTCCGACCAGAAGTAGAGTTTGCCGGTCTCATCCGTCTCACCGTTCTTCTACTGTCTACATCCAGTTCCTTTGGATTTCTGCGGCGTGCTTGGCCTTATTCCTTTTTTATCTTCGTTGGATTGCCTTTTGAACTTGAACTGTTTCCTCAACAAAGAAAGAGGAAGAAGGACTGGTGTTGTGCCCTTTTATACTACATACTCTATGGTTATTCCCTAGTGTTCGTGGGAAATGTAGTTTTTGTTTTTATATTGGCTGCTGAGCATTTCAATAAAGAAATGAGAAAAAGCATAATCCTCGCCTCCTTGTCCTTAATAGAATTGAAAATTCTTGTCACGTATGTTTGCAAATTTTGAATCCTCAGCCATTTATTTTCAACCTCCGACAGTCTCCCTTGACCCCTTTCTAAATCAACTACTTTTTTGCCTTCAGTCATGCCAATCGTTTCCACCAAACAGAGCCAGTGGACATCCAGGCTCGACTGGGACTATCTTCCAATCAGAGGGCCGCTGCCACATGAGGGGCCGGGTCTAAAGTTGCGCATGTGCGAGTCTGTCGATTACGTCATTGTACTCCTTACTGGCTGTTTGACTGGAAGGTCCAGTTGAATCTTCAAAAACTGGTGTCTAAAAAGGCCGTTCTACATGTAAAAACGTGTTACACCAGTTTCTGAAGATTCAATTGGACCTTCCAGTCACACAGTATATAGACAAAATCATTTCCAATAAAAAAGTGCTTTATCTGCACATCCAGTGTCCTGATATGGTATGCTACCTAACACTAAATGACAGCCAATAACATTCTCATTGAAGCATGTTTATTATAGCAAAAGTGAGATGATCGACTTGGAAATTCATGTATATGCTGATATTTAATAAAACTATGCCCCAAACAGAACAATGCTTCCCAGTAAAGCTTCTTTGGAGAACAAGAAAGACCCACAAGTAATAGACAGCACAGCCTGGAAGAAAAAGTAACCAAATAAAATATACTTTAAAGAACTTTTCACAGGAATAGAAACGTAAATGATAAAACTGCTACAATACTAAGCAAATAACGCTAGCATTGAAATAACTCTCGGCTCAGTGTACGCAGAAGTGAAAGAGTTGCACATCCCTGTAAAGAAGGGGGTGGCTGTGCGTGAATTGCGGGGCATTTCTTATATCGAGAAAAGCAACTACACATCCTCTTTACCCAAATAAACCTGCACTTTGACATAAGCACCCAGATGAACACAACAGTCTAATTGTAAAGCGCATGCTTAGAACCAAATATTTTCTTGATACAGACAACCACAGTACCGTCTCCAACTACATGGCTCTTAACTTCGTAAGGGTGAAAGGCAGTGACGCGTCAGGATTCAATTTCAAACTTTCGACCACTTGGTTACAGGTACATGCTGAGCCAATCTCAATGCCATGTTGCGTTGTGTGCACGGTAAATATTGGGTGTTGAAGAACAACATTGAAAAAAAGTCTTGCTACACCTCTGCATTTACGTTTGTGATCCCTCGTTTTCTTCCAGCTGATGATCCATCGGCATAGTTACCATCTTTCAAACGCAAATACATAAGGACGTTTTGCGGTATTTCAAATTAAAGCAGGCCGACCGTAAACCAGCAGCATCTGAGTTATTGCTTTAATTTGTAAAAGGAAAACGTGTATTCTATGGGCCTGTACGAAAAGGAGCTCCAAGTGGGCTACTGTAGGGTTGCACTCATTTGAGACATAATCACTAGCCAATGTGTCTGCATAATCCTCTGGCATATAACATTGGAGCAGCCCCGGGACACCTTTACAGCACTCAATGAGTTGCAAAACAAATATAATGCAGACAACTCCCTTGGAAGTGGACTTGGAACGTCTTCTACAGTTACCTTTTAATGTCTGGTTTATGGTATTTTAAAATAAGTCGAACTAGGCTTATTTACAGCAAAATAATTAATGCTTTACTATTGATCCCACGGAGCATGTTGCCACTTTAGAGGAAAGGTAGTTTAGGATGTTGAGGAGCGAAAAACAGAAGTAGCAAGTATTCCAATACATAAAAAAACATTTGTATGTACCACCTAAAATACTTAGTGATCGGCTAAATACATCACACTACGTAGCATACCTCAAAAAAACAACCTAGACAATAAGCCCTTCTTGGCTTAAGTGAAGGCAGCAAATGTCATATTCCAACCATTCGACAGAGTAACAAATGCTGTGGGTTACATATTCACTTTTCCCAACTTCATAAGCTGAAATTTCAGGGGGCAGGCGGCAGAATGAACTAAGATCTATTTATAAACACAGCCGGGCAAACGAGCTGTGGAGAGAGTAGACGTGGGTCTGACAGCTGTGGAAGCACGAGTGTGTGAAAGTGCTGCCAATAACAGACTCTTCTCTAAACTGAATCACACGCTCACCCGAAATCAACACGAACTCCCGTGACTGCCGAACAATGAGCCTGCAGACGTCGGTGGGGGAGGGTGGTGTTGTTTGATCACTTTGACATTTCAGGGGCCCGAGTGTGTGAACTCGGGATACCTCCTCGGGTTTCCGAAACGATCAGTCCAGCAGAGAGTGCGCGACCCCTACCCACCCAGACTAACGTCAGCATCACATCATTTCGACATTCAAGGGACTAAACATCAAATTCACATGGGAACCAGGAGATAGTCGTGTATCGTGTACCAGGGTCCCCCAACCCCAAGTAGGAGGACCAGGGCCTTTACCAGCCGAGGGCAGACTGCGAACAGGTAGGTACTCCTTTTCCGTAGGGAGAAGATGCATCAGGCTCTCTATAATTGTTTAAGTTTTAAGAGGTTTCCCTGACACAGCAATGTCTGTACAACTTAAACTTGTCCTTAGCATACTTGGCCTTGAGGAAACATAGTAGAGTTGAGTAAAAAAAAACGTCAATGCATTTAATAAAAAATAAATAAAGGATAAAAAATGATTGTCAGTCTTTCCAAATTATGGTCGCCACAGCACTATAAAGGGTGCTCTTCTACAGGAAACGAGGGGATTAGTTGAACTACATAAGCTCCGGCACAGGGGGAGAGATGTTTAACTAGGTCCAGAAGCGTCCGCTGTGTTTACACCTGCTAAGAATCTCCCAGGTTCCGGGTCCTGGGACATACAAAGTTAAGCGCTCAGCAATGAGGTTCTCCTCCGGTCTGTGGGCGGGATCTTCCAAGGCACCGGGGCGCACGTACCTGTCAAGCAATAAGGCAGACATCAGCTCCCCCCCTCTGTGCTGGGCGGGGTGGTCCATGCCCGGGTTCGCTCGCCCCGCCCGTAGCGCCACAAGAAACGGCAAGCGCTAAAGCCCGCCGGGACGCTCCCCACAGCAGACTTCAGAACCCATCACAGGAAGCGGGCCAGCCTCGGCAAGTCACGTGCTCATAGACGTCATCGGCAGACTCGCACATGCGCAACTTCTCAGATTGACCCGGCCCCTTCTTGTGGCAGCGGCCCTCCTATTGGAAGACGGTCATTCGAGCCTGGATGTCCATTGGTCCCGTTTGGTCGAAACAACGATTGGCATGACAGAAGACTGAAAAGTAGTTTATTTGGAAAATGGTCAGACAAGACTGTCAGGAGGATGGAAATAAAGAATGGCTGAGGATTGAGAGGTTAGAGACGCGAATATATTAAGGCAGCGGGTTGGCAAAGTATAATGAAGGCAGCAAACGAGCTGTGATAGAGGAGGACCTAACATCCATGCTGCAGATAGAGCTATGTTCTCACCCTTAATGTGTTATGCTTTCATTTAACTCAAAATGTCCAGGTTCAGATTCTAGTACTTTAAAGTACTTTTCCTTACTCGGACCCGGCAGGTTTTCCGTTTGTTTAGCGTGACATGGGAGAGCATCCCCAGGCACTTTGTCCAACAGAAACAGTGTGTTGATGAGTTCAAACCCTTTTGGACCATTCAGCGTTTTATTCTCCTGAGGTAGATAAACGCCCACCTTTGACCTGGGTAAAAATAAGCATCTGCTGTCACCCCCAAGAAGCTGTGTTGGACCCGGACAAACACTTTACAGGATAGATTGCTAGACAATAATGAAGACCGAAAATTAGGGTTGTAACACGTGCAATTATTACTAGGGTGACCATGTGTCCTGGATTTGTGGGGGCAGTCCCAATTTTTCACTAGCTGCCAATGCAGATTTTGGCAATTTTGGGCCAGCTCTCGGTTTTCAGTGACGGTCGAATGCAAACAGTGGAAGGACCTTTGTATGTGTTACAAAGCAGTAATAGTTTGCAGCTCTTATTATTACATTGGTCAAAGGTGGGAGTTTATCTACCTCAGGAGAATAAAACGCTGAATGGTCCAAAAGGTTTTGAACTCAGTCAGTCAAAATACGTTATTCGGTTCATAGTAAAAACCACAAAAGTATACAAAGGTCCAAAAAAGGGTAAAGACATTTAAATTGCAATATGGCTTACTAACAACAATGATACATTAACCAAAAAAAATAGTATATATAACAAGAAGTTTAAGACAATTAGGTATCAAGTCCATATGTACATTTAAAAACATACTCAATTCATCTAGGTTAAGAATAAGAAATTCATTAATTAAGGAACTCTAAGAATAAATCACAAAAACACTGTTATCTCAAACTGTCTAGTGATGGAGCAAGGATTCACACGTAATGCTACTTGCTTGAATTCAAGAACCTCGCATAATCAATAGCGTTATTAACCAACCTGTTCTGTTATTAATATCGCACTTTCACACTACACGCGGGTGTCCCAGAGACGCTTGCTTATGTGTTTTCTAATCCTAACAAAGCTTGCACCCTGACTGGTCGCTGCTATGCGGTATTTCAGTCTGCGCATGCGTCGGTCATAACCATGTGATGTGACGCACTCGTAGTTCTGGAGGGATTTTTCCGCACATGCGCATTATTGCAAAAATGGCCGCTTTGTTTTTAACATGCATCTTGCTTGCTATCGCTGCTATTGCACAAATGTCTATTTCTGCCTAAACCCTAATGCTATAGATATTATTAAGTAAGGGATGTAATATAGCCAATCACATTATACAGTGTATTCATTTTTTCCTGTTTTTCTAATTTGTTTTCGCTTACTTTTCATGTACGGCGTATCTGCGGGCCTGGGAGTGGGGAGCCTCTCCATCTTGGAAGTCTGAGTGGAATTGACCACGTGATAAGAGAACCTAGTCTTGCAGCAGTGGAACTCAGCCAGCTGGCTGCCGAAGCTGAGATGCTCCTGGGAACCTGCACTCTGACCCAGCGAGAAGAAGCTGTACTACACCTAAAAATGATACAAAATTGTTAGTCCACTGTGTGTCCTATTGTTCTCTTTTACACGTATGCCATGGGAACTGGAATGTAAGGGGTGGGTACGAAAAATGAATATTAATTGTGGGAACACTAAATTCTAGGAAGTGACAATGACCTAACCACCTCACTTGTCCAATCCAAAGTTGGGGTTCCTGTCACTTGCAACATTTGTGGGTGGTCCACTGACCCGAAAACAATATAACTAGCCTAGGTTTAGCTAGAGAAATTGTCCAACTTGTCCGAGTAGCTGACCTGTCACCGACCCTACGAACTCTATAGGTGATTGATACAGAGAGCTGCGGAGCACTCTGTCCGTAATTTCCACAAACTCACTGGGGTGGAATAGTTTTAAGTGCTGGCGAAGCACTTTGCTGGGAGATTCGAAAACCCAATCGGGGTTATTGGCAGTTCCATGCAGAGAGGAAGTAGCGCAGGCGTTGCATCCAAAGCTGCAGGTGTTGGTCGTACCCTTTGATGAGCCCAGTCCTGATCCAAATCCTGAGGGGTATCCTGTCCTGACGATCCATGAGCTGTACCTGCTCGCCTACTGGCATCCTAAGTCCTTGAGGGTCCTTGTCCTCGCCTTATTCCCAACTGACCCGTGGCCAGGGTTAGTCCTCATTCCCGTCCTAGGTAAATATATAACTGTGGGTGTCCGTCTATCTTTACTCTTTTCCTCTCCTCCTTCTAAATAAAGCATCATTGCCTATGTTATTTTCCCTGTCTTTTCCAAAAGATTTTACATGCAAATTGTTTTATTAGTTATGTTCCATTTTTCCCCTTACCTGTAGGATATTATTGAACTGTTCAGTGTGATCTATTTTTACTCTTCTTTAGAATCTATGCTTTAAATAGTAGATAGAATAAGGTCTGTTTTAAATCACTGATGAATTCTAGAACTCTACTAAATAGTATGCTCTTTCCCACTTTACCTGCCTTAGTATAAGCCTGTAAACTGAATAGCATGTTCCCTGTTACCCTTTTCCTTTAGTTTGCTCGCACTCAATGGTGCTCACTCTCATTCATAGTTACATTATAGTCCTGATTCTAGTTATTGATATTCTAATCTGTATAAACTTTATTCTCATGGCATATGGAATCTAACTTTTACTATATAAAGTCTTGAAAACTCTTCAGGTGTCTGTGGTTATTACAAAAGTATAAATCGTTATTCAAATGTACAAGGTATTCTGGTTAGCCTTATCTCCTACCCCTGCTAGCTCCTGATTCATCGAGAACATAGGTACCTGTGACAAAGATTGGTAAGTCAGGTAAACGGGAAAATAATAGTAAAGTAAACACAAGAATTACTGATAGTGATGTGTAAGCTCACCCGATTCACAAGAGTACAGTGCTAAACACGTTATGGGCCCGAGTGCGTACAAATTTGATGCAATAAAGAGTCAGGCGACCTGCGCGCTCTATTAGTAATTTTCTGGTAGCAGAGCTATGGTTAGGACTAGTTAAGATAGGCAGATAAGATATTTTGTGAATAAACCGTGAATCTATAACATGTGCTGCTAAAATTTTATTGCTGCTAAAATATTTTTTTTGTTGCAAAAACCGATCAGAAATATTGCTTTGAAAATGTTATAAAATGTTTTAAAATTATATTTTATGAAATGCTGCTATATTATTGCATGTGATTAACAAATTGTTAGTGATTGTTCTATGTTGTCTGGAATCTCCGGGGAATAGAATAGCGGGTGGTGAGTAGAATCCACTCGGCTGTGAGGTCACTTGCTGTGAGGAAGATTAGTGCATGGTTAGGCAGAACTGGAAGCGCTAATTAGGACCTTTTCTGAGTGAATAATTGAATAAATGATAGCAACGAGTCCACTAATGAAACTTCCGTTGTGATATCACCTAGTAAGGGTCACACGAGGAAGGAGTAGTAGGTTCATCGGAGCTTGAGTGATAGCAAAGGAGTTCACTGGTGAAACTTTAGACTTAGTATATATCCCGGAAAGAGTGGATGAGTCGAAGAAGTAGCAGGTTCTCTAATGCTTGTGTGAAAGGGTAGGCAGAAGGATCTATCTGTAGTGAATGAAAAGTAGACAGAAGTGGTTTACTTGCAGTGAAACAAAAACCTTCTTTCTTTTTAATACACTCGAGCACAGTGGCGAATGTTATACGTTGTTAACTAAATTGAGCACTTGCACTTTAAGAAAAATTCAAAGTTTCCGTTACCTTGTGAAGGAGGGAGTCGGTCGCGAAGCCGCGCTGACGTCACTCCGTGCCGCGCTGGTATTGTTGGAAACAGCGGGTGTGTAACGAAGCTAGTATTGTAAGGGAGGGGTGAGTGCCGAAGCGTGAGACCGTGTCTCGCGAAAAAGGCCGCGCACCTATTGGTCGAGAGTATTTGCAACCTTGGTGTTGATTGGTTGTTGAAAATTGAAAGACCCGCTAGCATTGGAAGCACGTTTATAAACAAAAATTACGCAATCTGAGCTTGAAGATAGCTTGGAGAGGTGTATGTGGTATCCCGAATTCTTACCTGATCCGAAAAATCTAGGTTTCATAAGGAGCAGATGCTCAGAGGTAGACCTTACAATATGTACGGAAGCAAGAGGAAAATGTCATTTGCCGAAAAGATCAAGAATTATTTCAAGAAAGACAAGCCCGTCAGAACTAGGGAGGGTGTAATCAGTCCACCACCTAATACTCCCGCATCTTTTATGATGTTTGACAAAGGGTATCATACCTGTGTATGGTTGGAGAATTGGATAAAGTATACCGAAGATGACGGAATCCTAGCGTTTCCTCTTGATGGTACCTTCAATGGTAGAATTTTGTTTAATTTGAGGACCCGAATGAATGACTTACATCCCCGACCCAGATTGACTCAATATGAGGCTCTATAGGAGTGGGAGATTGAGGCTCTAGAGCGAGACAGACCCAGGATGGATAAGGGAGTGAGTAAATGGTATCCAAAATTGCAGCGAGAAACCAAAGAGAAGAAAATGAATCAGTGGAGACAGAACATGATGGTTGAGGGACTATTTCCAGTGTTTGGGATAGAGGAACCCGCGGGAGGGAAATGTACTGAGAAAACTCGACACCTGATGGCTGCAGGTGAATCAGAAGATGAGTATCGAAAGGATTTATTTATGAAAAATCCACCACCATATGATGAGGAGTCTAGATCCCTGAGTACCAAAAACCCATTTTTCAGACGTCCAAGAAGTAGAAGGGCCAGTGAGACCGATACAACAGGTATAGGTAATAGACAAACTAATAAGGACGGATTTTGTAGACCCGATACCACGGTCCCAAATTATAGACCATTCGGTGATGAAAGACCAGTTATGACAGTACCAACTGCCCCGAGTCTGTATCCACCTTTAGTTCCGCAAGTATTACATGACCCATCCATTGAAAGGGTTTTGCACGAACAGGAAAAGGAAGCATTAATCAAACAACGAAATGCACTCATTCAGACAATAGCACAGATAAATCCCAGTCCTGAAGCCCTGACAATTCCAGTAACTATTGGTCCCGTTGTTCCTCTTTATGGGGATGATCAGGCAAGTGAATGTGAATCTGTAATTTCCCTAATGGATCTGCTCATAAGGGAACCAGAAAGCAGTATACCACGGACAAGACCTCAGACTAGGACAAAGGAAGTCTTGATTGAAACAGCTTCAGGTACCAGGAACGCTACAGTAGTGACTCCAGAGGAATTAGATCGATGGACCCGAGAATTAGAAAAGGAAACTCCACAGCCCAAACCATTAGATATTTACAAGCTAAGAATAGAAATAGAAGAACTAATGGCTGGGAATGTGGGACTAGATCGGTTGAATACCTTAGATGAGGATGAACTTTTGTTCATCTGTAAGAGCCTGACTAAGAATACCAGAGTGTTTCATGAGAAACTAATGGACACAGCTGCTAATATGGGAGTAGACATCAGTAAATCTAAGGTGTTACAGAAGCCCTACAGAGCAGAATTTTCAGACAAAGATTTAGAACACATGAATGTGTCTGGGAGAAAGGTACAGATAAGGGAATTGTTAAACCTGTTACAAAGATGGGGAGATTTAGACAGATGGAAAGCCAGGTGGGCAAAGAAAAATGAAGACAGTAGATCCAAGCAAACATCCTCTGAATATGCACTAAGGGAAGTTGATAAAGCAGAGACTTTGTGCCCTATGAGAGAAGTGCCAGGAGGAAAATATGTACATGTTCCATGGTCCCGACAAGACATAGTATCTTTCACACATGATTTCCCAAAATGAAGAGAAAAACCTGTGGAGTGGTACCGACAGGTCGAGAGGTTCGTTAAAGTCCAAAAATGCCTCCTGAAAGACCTGGATGGGTTCTTTGACATAGTAGTTCCCGTAGATTTGTGGACAGACTGTAAAATTGCTGTTGATTGGCCCAGTGAAGAATATCCCAGAGACCCTAGAACCGGAGCACCATCTCCAGACGTAATGAGACAGTATGAGAAAGTAATACTGCATTTGAAAGGGAAAGTGCCAGCTAAAGAAACTGATTGGACCCGTATAGATAGAACTACCCAAAATCGTGATGAGACTGTGCATTCCTATTATGAGCGACTGTTGCAGGTGTTCAAGACCTACAGTGGAATCGATAACATTGAAATGAAGGATATGACTCATTTCATTTACCGATTTGTGTTGGAGTTGAGGCCTGAAATATCACAGAGGATCAGGGATAATAAAATCTGTTGGCAGGGAAAACCCATAGATGAGGTCCTCAAGTACGCCAAGTACTGCGAGGATGAATTGGAGAACAAAAGAAAAGCCCTTAAGGAGAAAGTGATGTGGGCACAAGTGAAATTGGCTGAACAACAAGAAAAACAGTTAAGTAAAGTGAATAATAATTCTCAGAACACAGGTACTGGGGGAGGACGGAAACCCCAAACTAAAATGAGTCGAGAGGAGGCTATGAAAAAGTTTCCCTGTCACGGGTGCGGTCAGATAGGGCACTGGAGAGACGAGTGTCCAATGTTGCAGCATGGTAACCTGAAAAATAATGATTTAAATCCACAGGTGCAGAATGAGGGGCCACGAAAAACCCAGCAACAGGTAAAACAGAATCAGTTGCCTCGTGCTCCTAGGCAAAATTTTAGGCACAAGGCTCAGCAGAATGAAGAGGTCGAGGTATGGGAAGGAAGGGAGGATAGAAATGCAGCAACCTCGCAATTCCTGTTGAATGATACATTTCTCTGTGATGAACCATACTGAAGGGGCCTGAGGGGGGAGGACGAGGAGTGCGTGCTTTGCGCCTCCTTACCGGTAGACCAGACAGGGCCATACATTGAAGGAAAGGTTGAAGGAAATGACGTCACCTTTCTGTTGGACACTGGTGCTACCCGTTCTACTGTGAGAACAGCAGACGTTCCTAACCTACCCCTCTCGGGAGAAGCTATCCAAGTAGTGGGCATGTCAAACCAGATAATTAGAACTCCTGTAACTGAACCATTGGAGATTTCTATAGGGAACTTTAAAGAGATGCACAGATTGTCGTCTGTGACTCCAGTCCTGTGAATTTGCTGGGACGTGATTTGCTGTGCAAAATGAACTGCACCATCTTTTGCACATCAAAAGGCATTGAAATTCAGACCCCTGATGAAGATGGACTTTACAAATTAATGTTACTAAGGCCTGACTCAGAAATAAAGAAACTGACAATACAGGACTTACCTGAAGAACTCCAACAGAAAGTGATACCAGATGTGTGGGATTTCACTGGGAGAGATGTGGGATTAATGGCAAATGTAGACCCAGTTAAAATAGCCATTAAGTCAAATGCAGTTTACCCAAATATCAAACAGTATAAAATGAATGCAGAAGTGAAAGCCGGAGTTGCTATTGAAGTAAAAAGATTGCTAGAAGCTAACATTATACAGGAAGTAATGAGCATTCCTTGTAATTCACCCACAATTGGAATTAAAAAGCCTAGTGGAAAGTACAGGGTAGTGCAGGACCTGCGAAAGGTAAACCAGATTGTTGTACCTTGCTGGCCTATTGTGCCAAACCCTGCAGTGATCTTGTACCAAATTCCATGGAATGCGGAATGGTTTACCGTTATTGACTTATGTCACGCATTCTTTTCCATCCCATTGCATCCAGACAGCAAATTTCTTTTCTCATTCGAATTTGACAGTCATGTCTATGTCTGGAATCGTGTTCCTCAAGGGTACACAGAGAGTCCTTCGATTTTCAACCAGATTTTAAAGAGATGCCTTGAATCACTAATCTTGCCTAGAGAATCAGTTTTGGTCCAGTATATAGATGACCTCCTAGTGGCATCTAAAAGTCGGAACGACTGTGTTACTGATACCATTGCATTGTTGAATCATCTAGGAAAAGGAGGACATAAAGTATCACCTGACAAATTACAGTTCTGTAAAAACTCAGTGAAATATCTGGGGCACCAGATAGAAAAAGGTATCCGGAAGGT
The DNA here is from genome assembly GCF_964263255.1 of Lissotriton vulgaris. Taxonomy (NCBI): domain Eukaryota; kingdom Metazoa; phylum Chordata; class Amphibia; order Caudata; family Salamandridae; genus Lissotriton; species Lissotriton vulgaris. Next base: position 1,069,156 of record NW_028252132.1, read on the forward strand.
CACTTCAGAAAGAATTAGAATAATTCGAGACATGGAGTTACCCAGAACCCAGAAAAACGGTAGAATGTTCCTAGGAGTTGTAGGATACTGCAGACAGTGGATTGTGGGGTTTGCTGTTCTAGCAAAACCATTAATAATTATGACCAAGAAAGGGGCAAAAGATCCAGTTGAATGGGATGATGAAAGTATGACATCCTGGATAAAATTATAAAACTGTCTGTGTTCAGCTCCTGCATTAGGAATGCCTGATTATTCTAAAAACGTTGACCTGTTTTGTGATACACGAGACAATTGTGCAATCTCAGTCCTAACACAAGAACATGGTCTGACAAGACGTCCGGTGGCCTATTTTTCGGCTACTTTAGATCCAGTGGCTGCTGGATTGCCTGGATGCCTGAAAGCAGTAGCTGCAACTTGCACTAGTCTAGAACAAAGTGAAAGCATTGTTATGGGACATCCTATAACTGTATATGTTCCACATTCAGTTATGATTCTGCTGACCAGAACCAAGACTCAGTATCTCACACCCAGTCGGCTGACTAAGTATGAGAGAATTCTTATAGGTGAAGAAAATGTGATAATTTTCCGATGTACCATACTAAATCCAGCAACCTTGTTACCAAACACCCAAAGTGCAGAAGTTGAGGGTGAAATTCAGCATAATTGCATTGACCTAACTGAATTTAGCACTAAACCACGACCTGATATAAAAGAAACAGCCTTGCCAATAGAAGATCTTGAAATGTTTGTGGATGGCTCATGTTTAAGACATGAGGATGGAGGTCTGAGTGCTGCCTATGCTGTAGTCACTCTGGAAAAGACACTAGAAGCATCCTATTTAAGTGAAATAAAATCTGCACAAGTAGCTGAATTGATTGCATTGGCAAGAGCTTGTAAACAAGAGAAAAACAAAAGATTAACCATATATACTGACAGCCAGTATGGTTATGGGGTTGTGCATGACTTCGGCCAGTTATGGCTGCAAAGAGAATTCATGACTTCCTCAGGCACCCCTATTAGAAATGGAAAAGTGGTACATAACTTACTGAAAGCAATCCAGTTACCCAAAGAATTGGCGGTGGTCAAGTGTGCTGCTCACAAACCTGGTAATGACGATGTGACAGCTGGAAATAGATATGCTGACCAAATATCCCAATATTGTGCACAACACAAAATGTCATTAAACATCAAATTGTGGGGAGGCGGAAACAGCTGCCAACTTATGGTGTTTGAGAATGTATCTACTTGGGAGGAACTGAAAGGGTTGCAAATGGCAGCAGAACCAGAAGAACAGGAAAGATGGGAGAAAGATGGCTGCCGGCCCAGGAATAGAGATGGTGTCATTGCTTGTAGTGATGGTACGCCTGTGTTGCCAGATAGTATGGTTGCTCCAATGGCCAGACTGATACACGGAGAGTCACACATAGGGAGGGATGCGATGGTCCGTGTTTTCAAAGAAGTATGGTACAATTCGAAGTTCAGGAACATTGCAGATGCACTTTGCCAGAGGTGTTTAACTTGTCAGCAGTTTAACCCTGGGAAGAGAACAGTAGTGTTACAAAGTACAATTGGAAAGGCAGAAGGTCCTTTTATCAGACTGCAGGCTGACTTTATTCAGTTACCCATCTGCAAAGGATATAGGTACGTTTTGGTTATAGTCTGCCTATTCTCAAGATGGGTAGAGGCCTACCCAGCAAAGAAAAAAAATGCTATTACTGTAGCCAAATTGTTACTAAGGGAACTGATACCTAGGTACGGTTTTCCGGACACGATTGAATCAGACAGAGGTGGGCATTTTGCCAATGAAATATCAGATGAACTTTATAAAGCATTCAAAATTACCCAAAAGCTACACTGTGCATACCATCCAGAGGCTTCTGGAGTAGTCAAACAGGTGAATGGCACTATAAAGTCAAGATTGGGAAAAATGTGTAACTCTACAGGATTGAACTGGATAGACGCTTTACCCCTTGTCCTGATGGGATTAAGAAGCATTCCAGACCGAAAGAAAGGCCTGAGTCCCCATGAGATACTAATGGGAAGAGTGATGCGACAGGCATGGGTACCAGGACACAAACTGCTAAGTATTTCTGATGATTTGGTACTAGAATACTGCAAGCAGCTGGGAGACCAAGTGAGTTCTATCTCTCACCAGATTGGGGAGGACGCCGTCGCCTGGCCAACAACTCCAGTCCATAATCTGAAACCAGGTGATTGGGTTGTGTTAAAGAAACACACCCGGAAGAGTTGCCTTGCATCAAAGTGGGGAAAACGCAGACAAGTGATTCTTGTCACCACAACTGCAGTAAAGTGTGCAGGAGTGCCAAAGTGGATCCATGCCAGTCATACCAAGCGGGTGACCGAAGAAGAAGCGACTGAAGCTGAAGGTTGTGCAGCTGAGGGGTCTCCAGATGAGGGTCCGGAACTAGCTGATGTCGAACACCCGAGCACCAGTCAAGACGAATGGTTCCCAGCAGACGATCTGATTCTTGATCCAATAAGAACCAGAAAATACTCCTACCTAGATAGAGAGTGGGATAGTGAGGACGAGACAGGAAAAGACGGAGATAATCAGGTCATCGAAATCCATGTCAGACCTGCTGAAAAACAAGGTCAGATAGGGACAGACCAAGTCATCGACACACCTCCAAAGACTCCAGAAACTGAAAAGGGACAGATAGTAATTAGGGCTGAGGTTCATGCGGAAGAAAATCAAGGGTTCGAAGGGCATGAACAGGAACAGATAGAAATAGACGAACGTGTTCAGGAGACAGAGTCTGAAACAATTGAAAGTCAAAGTCAAATCCAAAGTACACCTGAACAAGGCCAGCTTAGAGACCAGGCGGAAGACGCTGAAGTAAGACCTGGAACTAGTCAGACAGGAAGAGACGAAGATACCGTCAAAGAAAAGGTACCACAACTGAACGAAAATAAAAGAGCTTGTGAGGAGAGCCAAACTACAGTGACAGCTAAAAGACTCAAGAAGAAGAAAAGTGAACCCAGATTCATAAAAAGACTGAGACTAAGATTGAAAACAGTAGAAGAGAAATTAGAAGACCGAAAAAGGGCTGCCAGTGAAAAGGAGAAAACAGGAGCCCAGCCAAACAGAAGAAGTACCAGGATAAAAAGACAAAACAAAAATTATCGAAGCCCTGAATGGACTTACCTGGTGTTAGAGGAATTTGAAGATCTCGAAATAAGTGACGAAAGTTAGGAAGATCTGATTGTTGATCGGGTTTCTGAAGAAGAAGACCCCACCAGATAAACTTAGCCTGTGTAAGCCACTTGTGTAGGGACACAAAGAGGTTGTTAGAAAACTTCTTTAAGCCACGATGTCTGATTCAAATGTGATTGGAAGACCTAGACAGAATTGCTGTAAAACATGCTGTAAAGTATGCTTATGTAGTGTAGCAATAGTACTGATATTATGGATAGGACTAACAATTAGTATCCCGTTCATGTCAAGTAAAGACTCTAACCTGTACCCTACTAAACAAGTGACGGAGGACTCAGACATTCAACCGACAGAAGAAACACCACAAAGTGTAGAAAGACGTGAGAATACATTTAGCCTTAAACAGACAAACCCAGACGTAGATGCATCAGATGAGGGAGGACTACATTATCACAGAATCAAAAACAGAACACATTTAAATGTATTTGCAAATCTTTTAGTACACTATGTAGAAGCAATGGAAATAGAAGACTGTTATGTATGCATGAAGTTACCCACTTCTGTAGCTGAAGGTGTGACCTATCACCATCTACCCTAACCTATGGAATTTCCTGTAGTATATTAGCAAGCTTATTTTACAGAAGCACCTTACAGTATTACTATTCAAACTCTGACGTAATTTTTTCTGAACTTCCTATTCGGGGAAACCTGAATATTGTACATATAAAAAGTGATGTGACTCGTTATATGGGAGAATATTTTCTGACTATAGGTGACATAGATTTAAATGAAGCACACAGAAATAATTTGACCTGTTCATTACATGAACAAAAGAAAATGGTTTTTGAAAATGGCAGAAAAGAGAAGGGACAGTTTCCAAAGAAAGGCAAATGATAAAAGACAGAGACCTCCTAAGTGGGCCAAAAACATGGAAAGCACCTCGAATGGTGAAGATAATCCTGCACTGTTGTTGGACTTCGAAAGAAAGGGGAAACTTTGCCTTCATAGGGAAAAGACTAGTTATTATAACAATGTATTCATCGGTTCCAGTGAATGCGAACACAATTACAAGGTAATTGGAGGTTGGGGTTTCAAAAATGGGTCAGAACCTGTGTTTCCTGGAATTTATTATATATGTGGAAACAAGGCTTATTTCAAATTGCCGGATCACTGGTATGGAAGCTGCTATTTTGGCATTGTCTTTCTGAAAATATACCATGTGAATTACGCCGCTGGAAGCAATGAAAATACTAATGGTTTAGTGCGTAGTAGAAGAGAAAGTGTAAGAGAAATAATAGGTGATATAGTTAGTGCATTGATACCTGGAGTGGGAGTGGTTCTGAATACACACCGAATTTGCAAATTGTCTACAGTAGTGGATCGGTTATCAACTGACACTGCTGCTGGATTCCTGCTGGTCAATACCGAATTGGTTGCGATCAGATCAATGGTTTTACAAAACCGCCTCGCTCTTGATACCTTGTTGGCAAAAGAGGGCGAAGTCTGCAGAATGTTGAAAGCGCAACATTGTTGCACTTACATTCCTGATAAGAGTGTTGAAATTAAGAAATATGTGAGAAACATAACTAATTTGGAAAAGGAACTCAAACCACTGGAGGTTGACAGTGCCTGGAAGAGACTAACTGATGGTCTCTCCTCAATAGGTAGTTGGTTTTCTAACATAGGTAAAAGTCTTGTGAGTAAAATACTGATGCCAATAGCTGGAATAAGTTTGATTGTGCTGGTCATAATAATTTTCTGCAAATGTCAAAAATGCAGAAAGAAGTATACTGTGAATAAGAGAGGAGTGAAAAGGAATGTTGATGAACTAGAATTAGAAGAGCTGAGAAATCAGATTTACAAAAGAGCCAAGAATTCCCATCCTAATAGGGATGCAGAAAAAAGGCTCAATAACAAGTTTGTGGAGATTGAAATGAATGAGATCTGAAAGAGAAAGTTGGCATCTGTTTCCATTAATAGTTATGATAGTAAATATCATCAAAGAGGGGATTGATGGAGCAAGGATTCGCACGTAATGCGACTTGCTTGAATTCAAGAACCTCGCATAATCAATAACGTTATTAACCAACCTGTTCTGTTATTAATATCGCACTTTCACACTACACGCGGGTGTCCCAGAGACGCTTGCTTATGTGTTTTCTAATCCTAACAAAGCTTGCACACTGACTGGTCGCTGCTATGCGGGATTTGAGTCTGCGCATGCGTCGGTCATACCCATGTGATGTGACGCACTAGTAGTTCTGGAGCAATTTTTTCGCACATGCGCATTATTGCAAAAATGGCCGCTTTGTTTTTAACATGCATCTTGCTTGCTATCGCTGCTATTGCACAAATGTCTATTTCTGCCTAAACCCTAATGCCATAGATATTATAAGGTAAGGGATGTAATATAGCCAATCACGGTATACAGTGAATTCATTTTTTCCTGTATTTCTAATTTGTTTTCGCTTACTTTTCATGTACCGTGTATCTGCGGGCCTGGGAGTGGGGAGCCTCTCCATCTTGGAAGTCTGAGTGGAACTGACCACGTGATAAGAGAACCTAGTCTTGCAGCAGTGGAACTCAGCCAGCTGGCTGCCGAAGCTGAGATGCTCCTGGGAACCTGCACTCTGACCCAGCGAGAAGAAGCTGTACTACACCTAAAAATGATACAAAATTGTTAGTCCACTGTGTGTCCTATTGTTCTCTTTTACACGTATGCCATGGGAACTGGAATGTAAGGGGTGGGTACGAAAAATGAATATTAATTGTGGGAACACTAAATTCTAGGTAGTGGCAATGACCTAACCACCTCACTTGTCCAATCCAAAGTTGGGTATCCTGTCACTTGCAACATTTGTGGGTGGTCCACTGACCCGAAAACAGTATAACTAGCCTAGGATTAGCTAGAGAAATTGTCCAACTTGTCCGAGTAGCTGACCTGTCGCCGACCCTACGAACTCTATAGGTGATTGATACAGAGAGCTGCGGAGCACTCTGTCCGTAATTTCCACAAACTCACTGGGGTGGAATAGTTTTAAGTGCTGGCAAAGCACTTTGCTGGGAGATTCTAAAATCCAATCGGGGTTATTGGCAGATTCCATGCAGAGAGGAAGTAGCGCATGCGTTGCATCCGAAGCTGCAGGTGTTGGTCATACCCTTTGATGAGCCCAGTCCTGATCCAAATCCTGAGGGGTATCCTGTCTTGACGATCCATGAGCTGTACCTGCTCGCCTACTGGCATCCTAAGTCCTTGAGGGTCCTTGTCCTCGCCTTATTCCCAACTGACCCGTGGCCAGGGTTAGTCCTCATTCCCGTCCTAGGTAAATATATAACTGTGGGTGTCCGTCTATCTTTACTCTTTTCCTCTCCTCCTTCTAAATAAAGCATCATTGCCCATGTTATTTTCCCTGTCTTTTCCAAAAGATTTTACATGCAAATTGTTTTATTAGTTATGTTCCATTTTTCCCCTTACCTGTAGGATATTATTGAACTGTTCAGTGTGATCTATTTCTACCCTCCTTTAGAATCTATGCTTTAAGTAGTAGATAGAATAAGGTCTGTTTTAAATCACTGATAAATTCTAGAACTCTACTAAATAGTATGTTCTTTCCCACTTTACCTGCCTTAGTATAAGCCTGTAAACTGAATAGCATGTTCCCTGTTACCCTTTTCCTTTAGTTTGCTCGCACTCAATGGTGCTCACTCTCATTCATAGTTACATTAAAGTCCTGATTCTAGTTATTGATATTCTAATCTGTATAAACCTTATTGTCATGGCATATGCAATCTAACTTTTACTATATAAAGTCTTGAAAACCCTTCAGGTGTCTGAGGTTATTACAAAAGTATAAATAGTTATTCAAATGTACAAGGTATTCTGGTTAGCCTTATCTCCTACCCCTGCTAGCTCCTGATTCATCAAGAACATAGGTACCTGTGACAAAGATTGGTAAGTCAGGTACACGGGAAAATAATAGTAAAGAAAACACAAGAATTACTGATAGTGATGTGTGAGCTCACCCGATTCACCAGAGTACAGTGCTAAACACGTTATGGGCCCAAGTGCCTACAAATTTGGTGAAATAAAGAGTCGGGCGACCTGCGCGTCTCTATCACTAGTTTCTTACTCAGTCTCATGGCTATATTTAAAAAAGTGGATTCAGAAAAGGGGGTGGTGTTGAACAGAGTGTCTGAATTAAGCAGACCACTCTTACCCAGTCCAAACATCAGTGCTTGATCCATCACCGTTATTTATCTCACTGCACCATCCCAGCTCAGAACCTGGCTATATGCAAATCAGTCTGTCCCTGGCCCAGTGCATCATGGGAACAGGGCAGACTAAACTACCAAGCCAATTCTTCACCAGAAAGGAGACAAGCTACCGGGGACCGGTTTCTGGCATTTCAGCCGTCTTCGGCCCGGCTTGCTTGAATCCTGATGGTGCATTGAGAAAGGGACTCATGTCTGAGTATACCCTGCCACACCTATAGTGGCCAAAATCGATTCAGAAAAGGGGGCTGGTGATGAACAGAGTGTCTGAATTAAGCAGACCACTCTTACCCAGTCCAAAGATCAGGGCTTGATCCATCACCGTTATTTATCTCACTGCACCATCCCAGCTCAGAACCTGGCTATATGCAAATCAGTCTGTCCCTGGCCCAGTGCATCATGGGAACAGGGCAGACTAAACTACCAAGCCAATTCTTCACCAGAAAGGAGACAAGCTACCGGGGACCGGTTTCTGGCATTTCAGCCGTCTTCGGCCCGGCTTGCTTGAATCCTGATGGTGCATTGAGAAAGGGACTCATGTCTGAGTATACCCTGCCACACCTATAGTGGCCAAAATCGATTCAGAAAAGGGGGTGGTGATGAACAGAGTGTCTGAATTAAGCAGACCACTCTTACCCAGTCCAAAGATCAGGGCTTGATCCATCACCGTTATTTATCTCACTGCACCATCCCAGCTCAGAACCTGGCTATATGCAAATCAGTCTGTTCCTGGCCCAGTGCATCATGGGAACAGGGCAGACTAAACTACCAAGCCAATTCTTCACCAGAAAGGAGACAAGCTACCGGGGACCGGTTTCTGGCATTTCAGCCGTCTTCGGCCCGGCTTGCTTGAATCCTGATGGTGCATTGAGAAAGGGACTCATGTCTGAGTATACCGTGCCACACCTATAGTGGCCAAAATCGATTCAGAAAAGGGGGTGGTGATGAACAGAGTGTCTGAATTAAGCAGACCACTCTTACCCAGTCCAAAGATCAGGGCTTGATCCATCACCGTTATTTATCTCACTGCACCATCCCAGCTCAGAACCTGTCTATATGCAAATCAGTCTGTCCCTGGCCCAGTGCATCATGGGAACAGGGCAGACTAAACTACCAAGCCAATTCTTCACCAGAAAGGAGACAAGCTACCGGGGACCGGTTTCTGGCATTTCAGCCGTCTTCGGCCCGGCTTGCTTGAATCCTGATGGTGCATTGAGAAAGGGACTCATGTCTGAGTATACCCTGCCACACATATAGTGGCCAAAATCGATTCAGAAAAGGGGGTGGTGATGAACAGAGTGTTTGAATTAAGCAGACCACTCTTACCCAGTCCAAAGATCAGGGCTTGATCCATCACCGTTATTTATCTCACTGCACCATCCCAGCTCAGAACCTGGCTATATACAAATCAGTCTGTCCCTGGCCCAGTGCATCATGGGAACAGGGCAGACTAAACTACCAAGCCAATTCTTCACCAGAAAGGAGACACACCTATAGTGGCCAAAATCGATTCAAAATCGTTTTTGTCCACCATAAGCGTGGAAGGGTATACTCAGATGTGAGTCCCTTGCTCATTGCACCATCAGGATTCAAGCAAGCCGGGCCGAAGACGGCTGTAATGCCAGAAACCGGTCCCCGGAAGCTTGTTTCCTTCCCAGTACAAGAATTGGCTTGGTAGTTTGGTCTGCCCTGTTCCCTTGATGCACTGGGTCAGGGACAGACTAATTTGCATATAGCCAGGTTCTGAGCTGGGATGGTGCAGTGAGCTAAAAAGCGGTGATGGATCAAGCCCTGATCTTTGGACTGGGTAGGAGTGGTCTGCTTAATTCAGACACTCTGTCCATCACCACCCCCTTTTCTGAATCATATTTAAAAAAGTGGCAACATAAAAAATTTCCCACGTGTTGGACAGCAGTGGAGGTATAATAGGGCAGGTTTCACTTGTTTGAACCCGTTGTTCTTTAATAAGGGTACAATACATTTTTTCCGTATATTGAACTCATCAACACACTGTTGGACAAAGTGTCTGGGGATGCTCTCCCATGTCATGGACTTGCCACGACCATATTAAACTCATGCAGCAAAGAGATTGGTACCTTCCATTAGGTGCATATTGAAGTGCCTGGCTACTTAGCTGGTTTTGGTGAGAGTTGCAGTGACTCAAGGACTGTTGATGTGTATTTGGGAGTGATTAAGGAATGAATGTATGTTTTTTCACTTTATTAGACACATATATGACTGGTATGTCTCATTTGTTAGTGAAGGGCAAAACATTGATCCCTGGTGACAATAAGAGATTGTAAAAAAAATGTGTCTTTATTTTCATGGTTTAGAAATGTTATAGGTTTTAGTCTCTTCCTTATGTCTGTTCGCCTTTTATTGGAGTAATTTTGGAGGCCAACTTTTCACAGACTAACTAGTGACTGGCATCTACAGTAATAAAAGAATTACCATTTGAAACAGGGATGTAATGCAGGTTCATTATAACCAAAAGTTTCATCTTCTCGAAAATATCATGAAGAGTATCAGTCCATAGAAATGTAGTTCCTTTTTTAATAAGACACCTCAGAGGTTGAACTAAATGAGCTTAGCCAGGAACAGACCTAGCATAGTATTCACTGAGTCCAAGGAATGAACGTAAAGCATCTTTGTCAACTGGAGGAGGAGCATTGCGAATTGCCTCCACATTTCAAAATTTAGGTTTGATACCTGCACTTGAAATTAGATGTCCAAGATACTCCACCTCACTAACCAGTAGCTTGCACTTATTAGCTTTAGCAGTCATTCCTTTATTTTGTAAGATGTTCAAGACCTTCTCTAGAATCTGCAGGTGTTCCTCCTTGGTTTCTGTGTAGATCAAGATATCGTCTTGAAGCGCTTGCACCTGCGAAAGACCATCAAAAAGGTTGTCCATCAACTTTTGGAAAATGCTTGCGGCAGAAGCGAGCCCAAAAAGTAGCCTTAAATACTTGAAGGCACCAAATGGTGTCACAAAAGCAGTAAGCGCTTGGGAACTTGGAGAAATGTGGATTTGGTGGTAAGGGGAATGTAAATCGATTGTAAAGAAAAACATAGATTTGCCAATGTTGGCTAGCATACCATGGATATGTGGTAGGGGGTGACAATCAACAAGAATATTTTGGTTCAGGGATCTTAAATCCACACATAACCTGAGATCCCCAGTCCTCTTCTTGGTTAAAACTACTGGAGAAACCCATTCTGAGGCATCGATTGGAGAAATAATACCATCAGATTGTAGATTGGATAGAAACACTTTTAAATCATCCCTGATGCTGAAAGGCACAGATCTAACTTTATGAAACTTATGGAGAGGTGTGGTGCAGCGCTCAGGGCAACTGACTTATGATCACAGGGTTCAAGGTTTGATCCCCGGCTCTGGCGGCAGCTCAGCTCACCACCATGTGACTCTGGGCAATAGCTCACTTAATTTCCACGACAGCCCCCAGCGCCTTGAGACCCATAAGGGTGAGTAGTTCGCGCTTTACAAATACGGATTTACATTTATATATTTTTACAACAGGTTCAGCATCTTTCTTTAGCTTAATGGAATGTTCAAAACCTTTAACCATACCCACAGAATATTTGAACACATTAGGAAAGGATTGTACTAATTTGTCAACAGTTGACTCATGTTGATCTTCAGATAGACTGTTAGTAGGAAGATTTCCCAAAATAATGGGAGGATCTTGTCCTGGATACAAAATGATGCCAAACAGAGCAAGATCCTTCCATCGTATGATTTCTCTTCCTTTGACTGCCACATCATTCTTGGTTCTTGTGGATCTACCCAAAATTCCACATTGTCCCAAAAGTAACCCAACAAATAGACATCCTGTTCCCCAAAAGCTTTGAGGCTGATATCAGGTATTAAAAATTACATGCTATTGGGCCATAACTTGTAAAAAGTGTGATCTGCAATAATGGTAACAGGAGCTCTTGAGTCGGTCTAAACCAAAATAATTTTCCTATCAATAATAATATCAACTAATGGCCCTTGTCAGAATGTGTTTTAGGTTAAGAATATCAACAGTAAGTAGGATATTAGCAAATTGAGAAGCACAGTCTTGCAGATCAGGAGTGTCTAAGCAAATTTTGAAAACTTTAACTCTACTGAGATTGGTATTGCTATTTGACGCTGTTGTATTCGTCCCGCCTTTGCAAACACCTTGGAAATGACTGAATTTATGACACTTAACACATTTCTTACCACTAGCTTGACAGTTAGGATCATTTCCTATATGGTTCCTGGTACCACAACAAAAGCAAAGTAATTGATTCCTAAAGGATTTATTTTTCGAAAACTTTTTCTCAGCAGTTTGCTTGGAATTAATGGCACAGACAACATTCTCATCAGAATTACATTCACAGTGGGTAGTGCAGGATGAACCGTGGCTTGTGCAGGAAGAACCATGGCTTGGGTGATATGGTTGGATAGATCTTTAGAAGTAACAATTGATCTTTCGATGCTTTTGGCAATGTCAATCGTTTTGGCTAAAGTGGGATTGCGAGAAGTGAGAAGACGCTCTTGGAACTTTTTAGAGTAACAATAGAAAACAAATTGGTCACTAATATAAGTTTTGACATTTGGATCAAATTCATATTTTTCATCAAAGACTCTTAAAGTTGCCACATAATCTTCAACATACTCTTCACAGGATTGTTTACACATAGCAAAGTTAAATCTCTTTTAAAGAATACTTGAAGTGTCAGAATATTGCTTTACCATAAGTAGTTTAGCTTCAATATAAACATTCCATAAAGCATCTTCAGATGTAGAAGCAGGAAAACGTAGAAGAGTGTCAAAAATTCTGTTCCCAGCCATTCCTAGATTAACAAGCAAAGCTAATTTTCTTGAAGCAGAGTAACCATCAGCATTGATGGAGGTGAGATAATTTTCGAAGTCCCTTAGCCACTCTGACCATTTAAAATCAGGCTTGCCTGGATTCTGCAAGAAAGATGCAGGCTGAATAACACCTTGACTACTGGCCATAATATAAGGTATATAAACCAAAAAGTAAATGAAGAAGAAGAAGTCGCCTCTATAAAAACAATGCTGAGAAAAGATCCTGAATAATATGTTCTATTAACATGTAACGTAGAAAATATGCAGTTCAGGATGTAAATTCCTTTAAAATAAAATATGCAATAAATGGTGTGTGAATCACCGAAGTATGAAGGTGTCACACACTTGAACATGTCACCAACTAGTACCTTAGGAAATGAAGGTAATAAAGACAATGATAAAAAGGTGTGCGAATCACCGATTGCAGCGTCGCAAACGAAGAAAGCAGTTGAAGTCAAGGAAAAATCTTCTTCCTGACTTATTCAAGATGGCCACCGTGCGTGTGACGTCAAGACTTCTCCCACGATACCTTGCGGGACTCATCTTCCTTCGTGGTGACATTCAGAGAAGGAGCAGAATCCACAGGGAAGGAATGGAATCCCAACACCACAGGGATCCAAGATGATGAAAGGTGAGAGCGAGTGCAGAAGCAGGCAGCGTGTAGTTTTTTGAAAATGGCGCACGCTGTCGACCAACAGCAATGAAGGGTCGGACAATGGAAAGCAAAGACTCAACTCGTTTAAACAGGTCCAAATATCCAGGGCAGGCCGCTTAGTAAGAAATACTGCAGCTGGAAAACCGGTGGGCCCCCAAACACTCGCCGAGTGGCGCAGGATACACAATGCAAGGCCAACCCACTCCTGGTACCAAGATGTGGTGGGGTTGGAATCAGGAAACTCGCAGAGGCGTTGCTTTAATCCAAGCAGGCTTTATTACAATAAAGCAAGTAGACGGTACAAATAGGAGCCCCACGACAGAGGCAGCTGCATGGCAAGGAACCACAGAACCACCAGCCGGGCCACAGAGGACTACAGAATAGGTTGACAGCGGAGCTCTCTACATTCACAAATAGTGATAGGAGTGACTACCTCCCCCTGTGCCCCGATTCTCTGGACCTTCCCTAGTAGCGATGATTTTTTCGCTTCCCTGAAGGTGCCTGGAACCCACAGGCGTGCCTTCCACCGCCTTTTTTTCCACACACCTTAGCGTGTGTGTTGGAGATTTATACACGTGGCCTTTCCTTTTGCCACTCACTCACCCTGGTCCTGAAGAAAGTCCCACCCAGACTCTACAGGGACTGAAACATATAGACCGTTATTAAGCCAACTTAGTAATCATAATTTTTTTACTATTAGTTGCAACACATATTTTTTAACTGACACCCTGGGCCGCCACTAATAAATTATCAGGCAAGGATTCCCAGAGGTGTATTTTAACATTCACCTTCATCTACTTCACACTATTGCACGACACCCGCTCCGCTGTAGTCAGGCGTTGAAGCACAACCAGGCGGCACTCGGCAGCCTGGTTGGACCCCGATGATGAAGCATGACACCAACCAGGTCGGTGTGTGAGGGGTTTTTAAACAAAGACTGCTTGTGCCCAGCTGACACAGCTACACTTACAGGTGACATGGAATACTAATAAGGTTCCATCACTCTAACATAGTGGGCCAGTCCTCGTTGTTTACTTGATCATACTCTAGGGGTAGGGACTCGCCCCTCATAACCCTTACTCTCTATTTTGTTTATTCTACTAAGGAACCACAGAAGCAACTGCCAGAGCCACTGTGGAACACAACATGACATAAGGAAGGTTCCATGAAAACATTCTAAGTATTAAAGAAACAGAGAACTACTTACCACATGGGAGATCATAGATTTAGCACAAGTGCTTTCAAACAGAAGAGCCTCAAGTGCCTTTTGAAAGGTAGCATCGCATGGAGTCATACAGAAGGCCGGAGGAAGGAAGTTCCAGATTCTTTTTAGTGTTTCTAGATAATGATTGGTTCATGTGTCATTCTCGCTTGAAGGTGGGAGGCTCCAAGAGAAGGGTATGTAAGTTTCTTGAACCCCACTTTGCATCCAAAGTGCTATTTTTTAGGTAAATAGAAAAAAAGAGAGGAATGCAGGACCTTGTGTTTGTGCAAGCAGTTTTACACTTGTTGATCTATTTCGTCAGCATACTGATCCTGGTATCCCTGCTCGGGAAAGAGTGAAGCACGATACAGACAGATAGAAAAGAAAACACTCCTCTGTTGAATAAGACATGGACTTGAAAACGTGTTTTGTGTGGTAAGGCATTTGTGTGCTAACAGTGCATATTACATGGATGTCAGGCCTGATTGCACGTGCACATGGCATTCTTAGAGAATGCATGTTATAATTGTAGGGGCTATAAAAGTGGACGAACGGAGACATACGATTAGCAAATATGTACTTGACTGCCACATTTTCAGTTTAAGAACTCAGTGTTTTCTGAAACTGTTCAAATTAATGAATCAGAGAAAGAAAGATTCTACTTCTCTGGTACAGAAGTTAAAGTTGTGGCTGCAAATAGAAGATGACATTGAAGAGGTCTGTGCTGGAAAGAGGAAGAGAAGAAAAAAAACATTAGCTTCCATAGCTTACATGTGCTTCGAAATAAGGGCATTGTTTTAAATTTTTTGTAGAAAAGCAGAAGCAGCTCACAAGTAACCACCCCCTTGCTCCTTAAGACATTGTTGATTATAAAGGTACATAAGGTACTGGTGTAAAGGTGGGGTTAGATGCGTGAACCATTTCCTGAAGGGAGATTCCGAAGTGCTAAATTCTGAGTACTGGCCTAGTGACAGCATAAGGTATGCACATAAACTGTAGATACTGTGGAGTAAAAAAGCTTATCGAAATGAATACAGCCATATCAGTTGGCTGGCTGGCAACATTAGGGAACTTTAGGGAGCAGCCTAACAGGTTAGGTATATGTGATGAAATAGCATCATGTACCTAACTTTCTCCCTAATATGTATACTTTCTGCTGAGTTGATTATAATAATTAAGATCATTCTCACTTGCATGATTTGTAGACACATACTGTAAAATATGCAATCATATGTAGTGAAATACACATTTTTGTGTATGCACTGTGATTTGGGGGGTGTCATCACCTACAGATACGAGATTTGCAAGCAGGTTTGTCTAACTCCTAACATTCACCTTCTATGAGACAATAACGTCTTAAAGGAGGCAAGAGTGACCCCTATCAGTTCTCCTTTTCTCAGAAAAGGCTACATTTCTTTGTAGGGAAAAGGAAGTTTACTGGGTGTGACCCCAGTAATATTGGTGTGAACACAACATGGCAGCCATTGTGGGGCCTAGCCCCTCTGAAAGCCCACAAATAAGTTAAATACTGTGAGAAATTGAGTTGGTTGAGTGGGGTGTGAGCTCTTATGAAGCACAACCATAATCAGTGTCGGGGTGAATAACAAAAAGTCACTAAATTAACCTATGCTTAACCCTCTTGGTAGCTTGTCACAAAAGCATTCAGGCTTAACCTAAAGGCAATGTGTAAAGTTTTTTTTGCAGCACTTAACAGCACAAGAAAAACCCCACATTAATTTAGAAAAGTAGTGTAATAAATTATATGACACCAAAACGACAAATATTCAATCATTATAACCATTGTTATGAATTTTGTACGTTTTTAATGCAATCTTGCACTTAAAAGATCAAAGTGCCAACCACGGCCATCTAGTTTCGCTAAACTGGGGCAAAACTGAAAGTTATGGCCGAATGCTTTGAAGCGCAGTTCAGATCCCCAAAGTGGATTGTGCCCGGTCTCCGCTTACTTTCGTACTTTTGTAGAAAAATGTCTGAGAGGTAAAGTTCAGCAGGGCAAGGCAGCAGGCGGTGTCTAAGGAGAGGCGTTGTCTTCGGGGAGCCACCTGACGAAGTTGCGATGAAGAGTTGTATATTCAGACGTAGTCTCTTTGTGCAAGTTGCAAATTTCCAGCGGGACAAAGCTGCAGGCTGTAGCCGATGAGGGCTCCACAAGGCCTGATACCCCTTTTGAAAGATTTGCTGCTGCAGAAAAGAATGTAGTGGGAACTACCGCAAAGTAAGGCCGACTGGCGATGCACCTTGGGAAGATCAGCTAGCAGATATGTCCCGTCTTCCTCTAGGTTCTCAGAGCTTTTTGACTGAAAATCTTCCAAGTCCCAAGTTTGAAGTTGGGATATCTGGACAACTTCAGCTCCACTTCCACCTCCAAGGGTTAAGGATTTGAGGGGCACCACATAGAAGGCTAGGACTCAACAAGGCTGGGTCCAGGTGTGGGTTCAAGATGGAGCCTTTTCTGTCCCTGAGGATCTGAACAGGAGTCCAGGCACCTAGCCCTTGGAGCCACTCTTTTGGTCCTGGGCTCAAGCAGAAAAGCAGGTCTCAAGCAGCTGGGCTCTCCTTTGAGGGCACATGGCAGGCTTCAGGCAGCAGCGCAGTCCCTCCTCCAGCCGTTGCGAAGAACTCAGATCAGCAAGAAGAAAGTACATAAAGCATATTGATAATGAAAAAAACAACTTTTTCTGTACCGCGCTGGACAAGGCTAAAAACAGACTAAGAGAACTCTTTGAAATCACCATAAAACAAAAGTCCAAGCCGTCTACTACCCATGTCCAGCCCTCTAAAGCCTTATGTGACAACTTCGCCAACGTCTTTAATGAAAAAATCACCAAGATCGAACTATCACTGGACATCAACCTCCATCCTACTGGCAAAAACTGCACCCCAGCAATCGAAACTACCTCTAGAGGGTGACCCTCAATTACCTGGACTTCGTTTGACCCCATCCCTGAAGCTGAGATCCTCAATTTAATCTTCTCATCCAAGCCCTCATCCCACAACCTCAGTGGAAGAGGTGTGGCGCAGTGGCCAGGGCAACTGACGCTGGACACTGGGGATCACGGTTCGATCCCATGCTCGGGCGGCAGGGGTCTGCCCAGCACCATGTGACTCTGGGCAATAGCTCGCTTAATCTTCCAGACGGCCCCCTGCGCCTTGACATCTTCGGGTAATTGTTTGCGCTTTACAAATACTGGACATCCCACAACCGTGACCCTATACCCTCCCAAATGGCCAAAGAGCTGAAACTCACCCTAGCATCACTTTGGTGCGAAATCATAAACAGCTCCCTAAAAACTGGCATCATACCAGATTGCCTCAAAGTCGGCCAAGTCACACCTCTTCTGAAGAAACCAGGCCTAGATACTAACGACCTGAATAATTTCTGACCTGTCTCCAATCTCCCCTTCCTAGCCAAAATCCTCGAAAAATGCGTTCTCCGTCAACTGAACAAACATATTGACAATATTAATTTGCTAGACCATCACCAATCAGGCTTTAGAAAGGGCTGTAGCAACGAAACTGCAATCCTCAACATCCTTGATGACATCCTCAACTCCCTTGACTCAGACCATTGCTGTCTACTCATCCTCCTAGACTTGTCATCAGCCTCTGACATGGTGGATCACAGTCTTCAAACCAAGGCTCTCAAATAGCGGGTAGGTGCAGACGAAGTGGTCCTTCAATGTTTCTCCTCCTTCTTTTATAATCGCTCCCAAAGAGTAAAAATCAAATCCTTTACATCTGACCCTCTCCCCGTGAACAGAGGTGTCCCCCAAGGATCCTTTCTCTTCCCTCAACTGTTCAACATATATATGGAACCCCTCACCACCATTCTAAAAAAGCCAACATCCCTTTCCATCTATATGCAGATGACACCCATATCTACTTGGAAACGTCTTACCTTAATGACATTCTAAGACTCAACAATACTCTCAGTGAAGTCCAAGAATGGCTGTCAACGAATCACCCTAAACTCAATCAGGGAAAAACCGAGATCCTCTTCATCTCCAACAAGGAAGAAAACCCGCAAATCGTTGAATGGTTGAAAGCAATCGATGCCCTCAAAGGAAATCTCACCCTGGCAAACTCGTTAAAATCACTTGGAATCACCCTTGATCACAAACTATCCATGACCAACCACATCAAGAACTCCGCTAGGAGCGCCTTCCTCAATCTGAAGCTTCTCAATAAAATCAAACCCCACATTCCACCTATGGACCTCAAACAAGCCACACAATCACTGGTGTTGTCTAGACTGGACTATGGGAACACAGTCCTCTCCGGTACAGCTCTCTTCCACCAAGCGCCACTCAAAACTACCCTCAATGTAGCTGCCAGAATGGTTACCGGAGTAAAAAAATTTGACCATATATCTCCCGCACTCAGAGATCTGAAATGGCTCCCAGTGGAAATGCGTGCCAGCTTCAGAACTGCCTGCCTTACACACAAAGCCCTGCACACAGGAAAAACGGAATACCTAGCTTCTAAACTTAAGAAAGCCGGCCAGTCTAGAAGTCTCAGGAGTTCCAACTCCCTCCTACTCATCCCCCTGAAAACACACAAACAAAAAAACGCAGCCCGCTCTTTTGCAGGCAACGCTCCTAAAATCTGGAACTCCATCCCTGTCGACATCAGAACAACCCCCTCCTTTCCAAAATTCAAAAGCCTCCTAAAAGTCCTTTACCTCAGCCATGCCTTCCCAAACTCAATTACGTGACTCACATGCTTCCACCTGGCAGTCACCTGACATTGTGCACCCACTGCCTACCTCATCCCCTCTCCACAACCCATTGCCTTGATTCATCGTCGCTAGGAGAAAATTTCAGCATAAAACTTTGTCTATGCATCGAGACTACCTCTTGACCTCTCTACCTCTATGGCCCACCTCGGACCCCTTGACTTCTCTAACTCAACGACGCACCTCAGGCGCTCAGCACAATTGTAACTTTTGAACACTTATGAATACGTCTATTTTGTTCTATTATCATGTATTTGCTTCTCTCGCCCCTGCTGTAAAGCACTCCGATAGCCTCGGGTCTGGCCAGCACTATAGAACACTTTTAAAATAAAAAAAATACACAATAGACCACAGGCAGCAGGCCATCCTCTGAGAGTCCTCCACAGGGTCCAAACGTGAACTGAAGATTGGGCCTGAGGGTCCTTCTAGTATACCTGGTGCCAGCTTTGAAGTGGAGGAAACTTCTAGAGATTTCCCCCCATAGATGGTGTGGGAATTGCATTCCTATCTTCTTGGTCCTAAGATGTCTGGGGGCACAAAAAGATAGTGGGGGTACAATTTCTTGTGTGTGTGCTGAGGTAGCGTTTTTGAAGTGTAAGTGGGGACAATGCTCACCTCCCCTCCTCTCATCCTGTCAGGTTGATGCATACTCCCAACATCCAGTGCCCCTTTTGAGCACCTGTCTGGGAGGAATACAGTAAGTACATGTGACCCAGGAAACAGGTTGCAGGTACCAAATGGTTAGGACAAGAAAATACCAAGTTTCCAAAAGTGCCATTTTCAGAACTATGACTTAAAATCTGACTTTACCATTAAAGAGGATTTTTAATGACAATTCCTTTGACTCCAAATATGACATTTTTCCTGTTCCCAAGCAAAGGGTATCACTTATTAAATGTAATAAGGCAAACCAGTGTTATCCTATGAGAGACAGGCCTCACAATAGTGAAAAACGATTATGGGAGTTTTTCACTACCAGGATATCTAAAATAAAAAAGTGCATATCCAACTTTCTTAAATACAATGCACCCGGCCCTATGGGCTGTATAGGGCCTACCTTATTAACACACATTTGCAATGTAATCGATCTCGCATTTGCGAGAGCTTATGCGATTAGTCTTGTAAATGACAATGCCTTTTATTTATGTTTTAAAACCCAAAACATAAATAAAAGGCATTGTCATTTACAAAGCCAATAGCTCAAACTCGCGTAAATGCGAGACCGAATGCATGGTACATGCTTGTTTACTCTCTTTCCGGCGCAACAGTGTTAAGTCACATTTCTGTTAAGGGTGGGCGGAGTTTTGCCTGTTCCGCGAAGTAGGAGGAGCAGGCAAACCTCAGGACTCGCGGAGCGGAGTTGGCCTCCCGCCCGCGCTATTAACAATTTTCAGCAACTTTAAAAAAAGCCATTTAAAGAATAAGAAAACATCTTACCTTATCTGCAGTGTCCCCGGGCTGCCATCTTCCTCCATCGCGACTTCTTCAAGAAAACTGCGCATGCACGGGCCTCCGCGCATGCGCAGTCCTCCCGAATAGCAATTTGGGCTTGACTGTTCCCACATGGAACAGAGTAAAGACTGATTTGCATATGGCTGGGTCCAAACTGTGGTGGTGTGATGAGCAAAAGAACAATGGATTTATCCCAGTTCCTTGTGACTGGGGGTGAATGTTTGCATTGTCCAGCATTTCGTCTGTCAATTGTTTCTTTTGCGTATTCAGGATATGGGCATTAAACAATACCCAGCTTTCTAATTGGCTCCTTTTGCTGTCCATTGTAAATGGCTGCTTTTCATTAGTTAATATGGTCACTAATCTCTCCTTTTTAAGTCTTGCATAGGCAGCGCGCATGCGCTGAATCTCCGAGACATCAAGTAATCAGTTAAAGAGGTGAAACTCCAACTTTTGCCGGTGAATTTCTCCTGCCTCTTGCCATTTGTACACCCTGGTATTGTTTTTTTTACTGGGCTTATAATTGGCTGTAGATCTGATGCGTCATTTTCGTTCATTCCAGAAGCAGCACCGCCTAACCACAGTTCCCGTCAGCTTTCGTCCTTCTGTTTTCCTTTTGGGAATACTTTTGAAAATTGTAGCTTTCTACTCGCGCTTTCTGTTCATGCTCGCTGCCTTTTGCGCCTCTGAGTTTTCAATGCTTATCTTCCCCCTTCTTTAAATTGTAGCTTTCGACCCGCGTGTTCTTTTCTGCCTGTTACTGCTTTTTTCAATTTGAGGAGTTTTCACGAGCGCAAGCAAACGCTGGCAGCGTGCAGATAGGCAGCTCGTGGCACACTTAATTAGGTCGAGCCTTAGCAGTGCGCATGCGCTGCAAAGGAAAACTACCATTTCCGAGCGTTTAGGCTTTTCAGCCAAGCACGTGCACGCGTTCCATTGCCTTAAATGTACGCTGGGTGTACGGCGCATACCCCCAATGATTGCAGGGGTACGCACCATACCCCTGCGATCATGGGGGGTACGTGCCGTACGGTATGTGATTGTGCACTTTTCCGTACGAATCGCCCTTACCTGACGTGGACTGTACAACTCGCGTCCTGATACCCCGGTCTGGATCGTACTCGTTGGGTCGTACGGCGTGTGTACAAGTCGTACGAAGACGGCTCTGGATGCGATTCGTACGGACAGTAATTTTACCGGATCGGAATCGGGCCCTTGGTGTGCTCTGTCCCTGCACTGGGGCTGTTTATTCACTCTGCCCGATGGGACTCTGTGTTTAGTGTGCTGCCTGCTGTGATTGCACCCGGGGCATTTATTTAGAGGATTCCTTTTCACACAGTGTATAAAACCCTCCTTCCAGGGGCGCCTGGTTGAGTCCTTGCTGTGTTTAACAACTGGTGTGGCCTAGTAGAAATGGTCGGTAGAGTGTCGTATGACTGCAGGACGCATTGTGTATTGTGCTTTTGTACTTTTTTGTGTTGTTGAAGGCTTCATGCTCTTGCGTGTACCAGTGACGTACAAGGTTGTGAGGATGAGAAATTGTGCCTGTTAGAACTGGCTATTTCTGGTTGGCTAAGGCTGACGCCAAAGCTAGGCAGAAACCACCATTCTAGTCAGGGCAAGGGAGTCACACGCCAAGATAACCGCTGCACACCCCCTTGGTAGCTTGGCACGAGTAGACAGTCTTATCCCGGAGGCAATGTGTAAAGCATTTTCGAACGCACACAACAGCAACAACATCCTAAGCACACCACAAAAGGAACTCCACACAAGATTATATAAAAATAACTTTTGTATTGTCAAAACACATCAGATAGTAATCACGCAATATACATTGTGCCAACTGGCACGGGCAATATTCACAAGGGATTATTTACAGGACAGGGCCACATGGGCCACTGTCAGAATCAACACTTTTAGAACTAGAAATACTGTTAGAAATAGCACTTTTGAACATATAACAATCAGAAGTCTCACACATGATGCATAGAACATTCAAAGGGGTTGGAAAGTCACATGATGTATAAACATACATTCAGCGGTGTACAGAACAAGGCACATGACGCATCAAAACACATTCAGAGGTGCAGCACAGGAAAACACATGATGCATAAAAACATTCAGAGGTGTGTGTAAGACACATAATTCATAAATCACATTCAGAGGTGTCACAGGCATAATCGCATAGCACATTACGCATAACTCACATTTGGGCCTTACCGGTAAAAATACAGTAAGCAATCTCCTCACTAGTCTAAACACATTAGACTCTGCCTCCTAAGAATAAATCATATTTAGGGGCGTAACTCACATAGTGAAAACATCTCACTAGCATAAACCTACATAGGTAAAATAACCTCATAATCACATAGCGCAAACGGATCTATGATGTTACAACGCGTTATTTTACAACGCAGACCGTTACATCGCAATTTTTACAACGCAGGATCCATTACAATGCATGCCTTTACAACGCATGTCATTACATAGCAGATACTATTACAACGCATGCCATTACAACGTAAGTATAGGTAAGTATATCTTTTAAAAAAAAATGTAAATAAGTTAATTTAATTAATTTAATTTAATTAATGTAATTTTATTAATTTTAAAAAAGTTATTAATTTAATTTAAGTAATGAAATTTAATTAATATTAAAATTGTAATTAATTTAATGTATTTAATTTAATTTAATTAATGTAATTTAAATAAATTAAAAATTGTAAATAATATAATTTAATTTAATATAATTAATTTAATTTTAATAAATATAAATTAATAATTAATTTAATTTAATTTAATTTAATTAGTGTAATTTAATTAATTTAAAAATTGTAAATAATATAATTAATTTAATTTAATTTAATTAATTTAATTTATTTAAAGTCGTAAATACCCCTGTACCCCAAAAACCAAACCCAGCCCTAAAACCTAAAAATACCCCTGTACCCCAAAAACCAAACCCAGCCCTAAAACCTAAAAATACCCCTGTACCCCAAAAACCAAACCCAGCCCTAAAACCTTAAAATACCCCTGTACCCCAAAAACCAAACCCAGCCCTAAAACCTAAAAATAAATATATTTATGTACATTTAATATTAATCAAATTAATTAAATAATATTAAATTAAATAAAAAAAATTATATACTTACCTATACTTACGTTGTAATGGCATGCGTTGTAATAGCATCTGCTATGTAATGACATGCGTTGTAAAGGCAAGCATTGTAATGGATCCTGCGATGTAAAAGTTTCAATGTAATGGTAGTGCGTTGTAAAAGTTGCGTTGTAACGGTGCAATACCAGCGCAAAGATCACCTTAGGCAATTACTATCATAAACATAGCAAAATCACATTGCGCAAAAATCACATTAGGGCCTTACGCCCTACCCACATACCAGTCCCCTTGGCCAACTGGCCATCTCAAGGAGACTCAACAGCCCTGTGTCCAGAATGTCAGGGTGCGCTGCCAATGCAGCGCCAGTCAGGGGTGCGCCACCGGCGCAAACCTAAATGTTGCAGCTGCCCACTAATTGCTGGGCAGCTGGGAACAGTAACATGGCCTAAACGTTGCAGCTGGCACTAAGTGCTCCACAGCTGCAGAAGGCCTGGCACCTCTGTGCCATCTCTGTCCCACACAGGGACTCTCTCTCTCAAGTTGCACCTAAACGGTGCAGCTGCCCACTAATTGCTGGGCAGCTGGAGACACAACTGCGACAGGGCTCTCAACTAGCCCATAGAACAATCTGCGCCATCTGTTGGAGCCCCACAGTCTCTGAAACTCTGTGCACGTTGCAGCCACACAGGCTCTGACACAACACATGTCCCTAAACGTTGGAGTCCCACCTCTGGGGACTCTGGGCTCGTGATCAAAAGAGATGCCCCATGAGCCTCTCGTGGCTCGACAACACATAGGCCGCCTGAATGGGGAGCCTCGTGGGCTCTAGACCACCAAAAACGCGTTGGGGCGGGCCACTGCCATCCAGGGCCGCCCTGCCTGCACCAACTATGCCCCCCTAAACTGAGGACAGGACACGGGCCATCGTGAGAGCCTAGGGGGCTCTAAAACACATCGCGAAGAAAATGGAGGAGCGGCCCGCTGCCACGGGGCCGCTCGAATGCTGCCTTGATCAGGCACTGTCACCCGCGGAGCTCCCCGCCTACCCCCAGCCCTTCAACACTCACCGGGCTGGTCGGGGGGCTCTGCTTCACTCGTGGCTTCCTCTCCTCTCCGGCCGCACTTCCAGGTTGGCGGCCCCGGGGCTCTCCACAACTACGGGAGCCCCAGGCCGCGGGAGCACGTGACTTCCAGCAGCTCCCAGCGTCATCGGACGATGGCTCCCTTCGCTGGCCAATCCTTTCGCGGCTCCACAGACAAGCCCCCTGGTGACGTCGCGGCTTCTCCTACGTGGCCCAATCACCTCGCGGCTTTCCAGGACAAGCCTCCCGCAGCCCGCCAATGACAGCGCGGCGCCTCGGGAAAGCTCCTCTCTGGCGGCCAATCAGAGCGCGACCCTTTCGCTCACAGCCCCGTATCGGGGGACGGTGTTTCTCGGCTGATTTCAAGCCCGGGCAGCGGCCAAAAAATGTCGAGGAAGCGCCGGCAAGGCCATAATTTAGGCGGCCATGCGGCGGGCAGATAAGAGGGGCGCTCGAGACAACAAGAAAAGCCCTCTGAAATAAAAAGCAAAGCGCTACCTCAGCAGGTCACAGCCCCAGCGCTCAAAAGGGGGAAATGGAAGGCACTCCTAGGAACAAAAAGTACAGCACTCCCCAAAGCTCTACAAATCAAGTCCAGGGACAAAGAGAGGGAGCACCAACAGCTCCTATCCAGGAAAGTCCTCCAGATATCCAGGGGCTGGACAGGGCACAGGGAGGCAAGCCTTCCCCTGGGCCCAAGCAGCAGCACGCCCCTGGCAGGATTCAAGTCAGAAACAAGAACATTTTGTATGGGGACACAGCCCCTTTTTATACCATAAAATCCTTTGTCTAGCAGGGTGCAGGCAATGTGAGAACCAGCTACAACTGGTTATAGGGAACTCCTTTCACTGGCCAGGCTGGGGACATCAGACGCACCACAGGGGGTGGAGCCAGCATTGTGTGGGGAAAGCCCAGCCCTATTCAGGCTCAGGTGCACCCCTCCCCTCACATCAGCATGCTAATTACTCCATTCACCACCGGGGCAGACCCACCCAGACTCTTGGAGCCAGGCTCACCAGCCAGCTTCAGCCAATCACACGCCAGACACAAATTACACAAATATGCCAACTTCTAGAAGTGGCACTTCCACACTAAACACAATCATGGCGCATATATCATTGGGCAGCATTCAATCTCACAAGTTCGCACATACCAAACTTGACCCTGCACTCCCCACACATCAGGAACTACCATGGGCATACATATTCCCCATTCATTCCTATGGGAGGGTAGGTCACTCTCACCACACACACAGAGAGCTCACGCACTTTACACTGTACCACAGTGAAAAAGTGCGCAGAGGCCTAAAATCACCAACACCAGGTCACAGAAACAGGCTAGGAAAAAGCAAAAACTTTCGGGGTGAACCTGCCAAAAAGGGCCAGGTCCAACAGTGCCTATTTGCGCCTTACCTGATGTATATGGTCTGGTGGTTGAGTGTGTATTGTGTAACGCATACTGTGTGGGCATCATTATGTGTCTTCTCACTTAGACTTGTTGATGGTACTTGTCAGTATGTGCCATCTCTGCCTGGTCTCTTGGTGGGACATTCAATGTTGCCTTATGGGTGGGTAACGTCTGTTGTAGAATATTCTTGGGAGGGGGAACAGTCTAGGTTTTACAACTCTTGGTAAGATTTTGTAATCTTTCTGGGTCTTGGCGGGAGAGTTCCGATGCTGGTCTGTGTCTGCTGCACAATCCACCTTAGGTGGCCCCACCAATGTGACACTCTCCAAAGGGGGCGGCGTCTGGGGTGAATCCAGTCTTAGCCTGAAGGTACTTCTAGGACTGGTATGGACTGCCCTTCCCCGCCTCATTCTGCCTCCTCCACAAGCTGGTTTGACTTTGGTGGAGAGGAAGATGGCGGCCGGCTTGAAGGTCCGGTCGGGCGCGCCATGCTCGCCACCAGAACTAAAACCTAAATCTGACTCACACCAGCGCCGTAGCAGCTACCATGAAGTAGCGGAAACCTAAAAGAAAGTCTGCCTACCTGACGAGCCCCCTTGGAGGTCAGTGAGTTGCAGACTGCGGATTTTGGCAATGTTCCGGGGGATGCAGGAGCTCTGCTTGCAAAAATTCTGGTGCTCTCGCACTGGCGCTACCATCAGCAGTGATCCCGTTGTTCCTGGACTCTGGGCAGCGGCATGAGGAGCACGGAAGGAGTGCCAGAGAGCACACAGAAGAATTGCTTTCCTCTTCCGGGGAAAGAGCGGTAGCAGCAGCGGCTGCTTAGCGCAGAAGCTCGAACAGAAAGGAGATTATTTCCGGGACAGGAAAGGCAACGCTGCCACTGCTGCCAGAAACAGAGACAGAGACGCTGCCGCTCGAGAGGGGGAGGCGTTCTACATTACAATTACCGACTCAGGCCAGGTTAACCAAGCTGAAAGAGGGCAAGCTGAGCCCTGTACTGAGGATTCCAATCCCTCAAAGGGTCATCCCTGGAAAACAGAAGAAAAGAGTGCTGAATTAAGGAATTGGACTCAAGCACACCCCACAGACAAAGACGGGAGGACTGCCTTCAGTTCCAGTCATAAACTCATGAGCAAGGTACGAGGGGAATAGAAAGGTGAGGGAGGCATTGCTCGGGATTTGATTGCGGGGTGCGAAAGGGCCAATAAGGGGGTTCCACTAAGATCGGAAGGAGGGTGCAAAGGAGGGAGAGGAAGATACGGGTAGAGCGGTGTACGCAGGGGGGCTATCTTAGTGGCCTCAGTGGGGCAATTCTCACAGATAGAGGCAGAGGAAAGGGGGAAAAAGGGGTCCCCCAATCCAGATTAGAGCTCAAAGAAGGGTCTGTGACAAGATCCAGCTATTGTCTCAGAAACAGGCAGTTCCCTAAGCAAAGTTTCTTCCCCCCACCCAAACAAGTGACACTACCAGTAATCACAAAAAGGAAAAGGAGAGGCTCTGCTAACCGTGAACGACAACCTAAACCTAGGTCTGAAAAAGGAGGGATTCAACCAGACCAAAAAATCAGAATTACCCCTTCGCTGAGATCGTTCTTTAAAGTGCAACAGCCAATACAAACACCAGAGAGCAATCCCTTCTCAAAAACACGGCCCCACACCGAAGAACAAAGGAACAACAATCCGAGAATGAGTATAGAAACGAACACTCACACAGGCTCACAGTTAAAAGCACCAGAGGCGACAGAAGGTCAACGAATGTCAACTACAACTACAGCCACAAGCGACCCCAGTTTAGACAACTCAGACTGTTCTCTCCCACATACTTTTCTAGAGCAAACAGGAAAGCTCATGGAAAATCTCATGAAAAAGGTGCTGGGAGAGATGAGAGAAACATTTTCAGTGTCCGAGTTATGTTATGTTATGTTATGTTATTTGTATCTTTTATAGCGCTCGGCTACTCCTAGGAGTGTCCCGGCGCTTTTATTTATAACCTGTAACAGAGAACACAACAGGGCAAATAAAAAGGAACCAGAAATCAAAAGAAAGAGCATATCTAGAGAGCAAAGAGCTAAGTTTTAAGGCCCTTCCTAAAAGCTAACAGGTTGGAGGGGCTACGCAGTGACACGGACAGAGTGTTCCATAGCTGTGGCGCCAACAGCCTGAAAGACCGGCCCCCAATGCGTGCCCTTTTTACCCGAGGAACCATGGCAAGGAACAGAGACTCGGATCTCAAGGATCGGGCAGGATAGTAGAAGGCTAGCCTCTTTTGAAGATATTTCGCTCCAGAAGCGTGAAGAGCCTTGTGAGCCAAGGTCAAGGCCTTAAAAACTATCCGCTTCCGGATAGGCAGCCAATGAAGTGACTGCAGGAGGCCAGAGGTTTTGGCTCGCCCGTAGAGGCCAAAATGGCCCGTGCTGCCGAGTTCTGGACCACCTGCAGCCGTTGCAAGAGGTACTCCGGCAGGCCGAGATAAAGGACATTAGAATAGTCCAATCTCGAGCCAATTAAGGCCTGAAACCGTGATCTTCCTATGATCTTCCGGGAGCAGACACTCCGCATGAATGTATAAGGAGCCCCTGTGAATGATCTGTCCAACTTATTGCAGGAAATTGGCGATAATATTAGCATCGCACCCCGCAAGTTTCCTGCAATATAGTAACAAGCATTGGCATAGCCAATAGGTCTCGCTTTTGGGACCTTATAAGTATTTAGTTATGCAGCACAATATCCTTGGTGCAACAACACCAACTGTTGCACCAAGGCTAAACACTTATAAGCTCCCAAAGGCGAGACCTATTGGCTATGCCAATGCTTGTGTTAATGTTGTCTCGGCACTGAGGAAGCCGAAGGGTGACCCCATGTTCTGCCACAGCTCCAGCCAAAAGACTGTTTGCATACAATATAAATGCAAATTTGTCATTCCGCATTTTCTAGTCACTCGTCGCATTTTCCCCCGGCATCCCAACCAAAACGAATTGTGCAATTAATAGGCTGCTTGACGGACGCCATTTTTGTGAGCTGGGGTGTCGTCTTCATTGAGCCATCGCAACGATGGCACTGTCTGTTAATCTGTGCATAATTTCTTGAAGGCAGAAGATGCCTGCTTAAAAACAGCAGTGGGAGAGCACAAACAAACAGTGGTGAGGTTCGAAGTGAGGCTAGAAGGAATTCGTCGAATCGTCAAGCATAATTTTTTTGCGTGTCATTACCAAACAGTGATGTCAGTTGCCATGTCAGTTACCATCGTGCACAGAATGTATAATTGCAAATACATCAGGGCATAGAGCAGGCGGTGCATTAATATTTAATGTACGCTGTAACGCTCCAATTGGTGTTGAATGCTCCTTAAATGCAGTCTCCTCAACTTTATGAGTGTCCATGATGTACCCCGAGCTCATTGTCTCACTATGTGTCCCAAGCTCCTCGAACTATTGTCTGTTCTGCTGGGTACGACTGGGAACTCATGAGAACACAGCTCCAGCAGTGATTTTTGTGCTGACGCTCACTTATAACACTATTATGGGTACTTTGACGAGTGTCCACTTCAGCAAATGACAGCTGTGAACGGAAGGATGTTGCTAGGTCGAAGTTTGGAAAATTACGCCTATAGTCAACCAGTTGATGTGATGCTCGTCCCCTAGCTACCAGGAGCTGACTTTGCACTTGGTGTTGTGCCTTCTATACCTCTCTACCACCCTGCTTCAATCTATCTACCTCCTTAGGCGGCTTCAAGGAATAAATGATGTCCATTGCTAGAACCGACTCTCTCTGGCTCCTCACGCTGTCTCTTCATATGATCTTTTCAATAGGCCCCAACTCGTGGTGTCTGCTGATGGCACTCTGTCCACTTCCCCTCATCTCATTGGTCTAGGTTACCTCAGAGCCTCACAGTACCCCTCCGCCCTAGCTCTGTCCCTGTATAGTGTTTAGGTACCATGGGTACTTGCTGGGCAGAGGCACAGGCCTTCATGTTCAGATAAGGCTTGCCTCGGTTTGGAGATTTGCAGATTCCATCAGACATCCAAAGAGGGAAAGCTGGGAGAGGGACCTGCTGCTTTACTCACAGGCACACAGACACCATTTCAGGACAAACACACACAATAGGAAGACTGGGATAGAGAAATGCTGATCCTAACACAATGCTGAACAAGCATTTGCAATGCAATAGGTCTTGCATTTACGCGAGTTTGAGCTATTGACATTGCAAATAACAAAGCCTTTTATTTTTGTTTTAGTTTTTAAAACAGAAATAAAAGGCATTGTCGTTTACAATGCCAATAGCGTTAAACCCGCGTAAATGCGAGACCTATTGCATCGCAAATGCTTGTTTACTTTTGTAACCTTCCATGAGGACTGCCCCTCTTATATGTAGTGTTACTCGTCATCTAATTTATTAGTGTCCAAGCACTCTTTTTTTTAGTTTAACACTCGCTTCCCATCCTTGGGTACAACAAAACCAAACCGCACTTCAGATATAACAGGGCAACCATGCGCCTTTCTTTTGTGCTGCGCGGCTCACCTTCATCAACTTTTACAACATTCTTTATTTTTTTTCCAAGGCAGCAATGTTGGTTTTTAGTTTAAACCTCGCTCCCCCTCCTTGGCTCCAACAAAGCGCAATGTTACGCTTTAAATATTACATTCAAGCCTCCAAAATTCCTCTTACTCGCTCGCTGTAGCGAGCCAATTTTTATACAGGCGAAAACTTTCTGGGGCTTTACAAGTCCACTCGGTCGAGAGGGATGAGAGAACAATTACATAAATGAATGGGAGCAGTGCCGCTACTCCAAGTTCTTCCTAATAAAAGCAGGAGGCTTCTACTCCTCTATACAGGCAGCATATCACAATGACGTTAGTTTAACCCTTGCCCCACCTCCCAGGCTTCAACAAAAAGCACATGCCGTGACGTTGCGCTTTACATACTATATTTAGGCCTCAAAATGAATCTTGCTTGCTATGGTGAGCCAATTGTTTTCTGGCTGACAACTTTCCAGGACTTTACTATTTCTTTGGGTCAAGGGAGTTAGGGAACAATTAATTAAATGGATGGGCGCAGTGCCGCTGCTACGAGTTCTTTCTAATTAAAGCAGGAGGCTTCAACTCTTTTTATACAGGCAGCGCAGCCCGCCCTCGTAGCTGTCATTCAAAGCTTATGTCTGAATAAAACTGGGAGTAGGGGCCGGTGCGGACAATGTTGCTCTTTCTCATGAACCTCTGCGTCTGCCTCTCTGCATGGAGTTTTTCAAAGCGGCATGTCACACTCATCCCCATGACTCTTTGGTGCTTCAATTTGATGCAAAGCTAAGAGCCTGTGACTTTGGTCAGCAGCTCAGCTCCTCAGCCTCCCTCGTCTCTGCTGGACTTCTATTATCAGGCTGAAGTAAGCCTATCAGGGACTGGCAGAGTCAGACCAAAAACAAGCATTTGCAATGCAATAGGTCTTGTATTACTGAAAGATGGAACTATTAGCATTGCAAATAATGTTTGTTGGATTGTTTTTTGTAAAAAATATCTCAGCTGTAGCATTTGTAAGGGAGCAGTACCTTATATAGCTAATAAAGGTCCCTTTACAACTCCACAGGGGCACCTAGTAACAGCCTGTGTTACTGCACCCTTTTTGTTCCTTTGTGGATTTTATTTTAATAATTATGCTACTGCTGGGATATTCTTCAACAAAAAAATAAATAACAAACATAATTTGCAATGCCAATAGATCAGACTTGCAGTAATGCAAGACTATTGCATTGCAAATGCTTGTTGTTAGAATTGGAGGTCTCTGGTTGGCACAGGTAGGTACTTGTGACAAGCAGGGACCCTCTCCTCTAATCAGGGCAAGGGAATTACTCTCTCAAAATAACCCCTGCTCACCCTCCAGGCGGAGTGGCGCGAGCAGTCAAGGCTTATTTCATAGGCGATGTAAGTTAAGCAGTTGTGACCACATACAATAACCCAGTTACAACAATACAAATGGACACCACACAGGTTTTATATAAAAATAAGTATACTTTATTTAGAGTTATCACAAGATCAATAAACGAAAAAAAGAATCCACAGTACTATTCAGTTTCAAGAGTTCAGGTTAAAAAGGCTTAATTCAAGGTCCGTGGCCTTGTCCGGCTACAGTGTTGCTGAAAAGAACACAGAGTCTAGCAAATCCAGCAGACCGCGTCGGTACGGGCGCACTCAATGGTCCACAGACTCAGTCACAGTACCTTTTACTTGGGGCGGCCGGCACGGATGTGCGAGCTGGTTCCAGTGATCGTCGCGGTGCAGAAAGGAAGCGTTGCAAGACACGTTGTCCCTCGATGCGGTGCAGGCAGCGGCCCGTTGACAGAGTCGGTGGATCCAAGGCTTTCATTGCAGTGCGAGACGGTTCTTTGATGCGGTGCTTGCAGCTTGCGGAGCGGCTAACGAGTCAGAGTTCGGGAGCTGGCGTCGGTCAGTCCGGACAGCGATGCAAGTCGGGCGGTGCGTCGCAAAGCGTGCGAGGCGGTGCCCAACTCCAGTGCGGTCACAGGACTCGAAGTCAGCAGCAGTGACCGTGTCAGTCAGACCAGTTCGATTCGGTGTAGCGTGGCGTGGCACGTCGCGGTGTCCTTCCAGTCGCGGTGCAGGCTACGGCCCGTTGACGGAGTCGGTGACCGCAGAGCTTGAGTTGTTCGAGGTGGACGTTGCTTGGTGCCGTGCCTACAGGACACCGGGCCGGTCGTGAGAGTTGGTCACAGCTCCCTGTCTCTGTAGCCACTTGTTTCCAGCAGCAATTCACAAAGGCTAGTGAAGTCCACTGGTCCTGGGACTTCGGTCAGGGGGCAAGCTCTCTTCCAAGCCCTTGGAGATCTTTGCACAAGTTTAAAGAAAAGTCCAAAGTTTGTTATCCTCTCTTTGGCAGTCAGGCAACCACTGCAGGCCAATACCCCAAGCAGCACTTCATCTTGGGAATAGTCTCTCCAGGTTCCTTCTCCTCAGCAGAGGTTTCGTCTTGTAAGTCCAGAAGTGATCTAATTTCATGGGATCAGGGTCCCATTACTTATACCCCTAAATCCTTTGTTCTCTGAGGGGAGAGGGGCATGTGCCCAGTGCGAGCCAGTTCTGAAGCACTCTGTTTACCTTTCCTTTCACAGCACAGGGCAGGCACATCAGACGCCTCACAGGAGGTGGCACCGCAATTGTGGAAGGCAAGTGCAGTCCTGGAGCACTTTGTTGACAGTCTTCCTTCTCTTCTTTCAATGTGCAGGGCAAAGACATCAGACGCACCTCAGGGGGTGGAGCCAGCATTGTAAAGGGAAGGTCCAGCCAAAATCAGGTCCCAGGTGCAACTCCTCCCTCCCATCTAGATGCAGATATCCCAATTCACCAACGGGCTGCCCCAGCCTGTCACTCACAAAACCAGACAAAGGAATACACAACCTCGCAGAGGCAGGCTCAAATGGTTAGGCAAGCAAATACCTACTTTTTAAAAGTGGTATTTGCAAACACAGAATATTAAAATAAACTTCACTAAAAGATGTATTTTATAATTCTGAGTCCAGGCATACTAAACTCGAATTTCTACCATGTTCTCTGAGTCTGCTAGGATTATAAACATGTAACAATCCAGCAGCCCATTCTGGCCTATGGAGAACAGGTAGCCTTGCAATAGTGAAAAACGAAAATGGCTGTAATTCACTATGAGGACATGCCACGCACATCAGGGCTTGTCCTACCTTATACTTACAATGCACTCTGCCCTAGGGGTGACTAATATGAAGGAAAGGGAGGGTGCACTTACCCAGTCAGCATGACAGTACCAGACTGCACGCAGGCTCTGCAATGGCAGACCTTGGATACATTCTACCAGGCCGCTTCTGTTGGTGGAACAGCCAGTGCTGCAAGCCCACTAGCAGCATTTGGATTTACACGCCCTGGGCACACTCAGTGTACTAGGGTTTGACAAGTAAACCAAATATCCAATCAGGGAACCACTAATCAATACCTCAATGTACAGTAAGGAGCACTCACACTGTGGAACTGGACAGCAGTGGCACAGTGCCCAAAGCATCTAACACCAGCAAAAACACACGAGGCACAGCAAAAATGGAAGGGAGACCCACGCCCTAACACTTTTTGTATGTACAGTAGCAAACGGTGCACATGGAAAGCTGTTAATTTATGGCGAAATGAAAGACTTTCTCCTTATTATGCTTTGAATTAAATCCCTGTGTATTCATATTAGTACATAGGGATTTGCATCACATCATGGAATCCATGGAAAATTGAATCCTTTCCAACACTTTGCGCTGTTTTCATGTTAGGTAACTAACAAAGACCTGGTAGAAAGGGTATGTGAGTCTCAGGGGCAGACTTACTAACATTGTCATCATAAAAGTGACACATCCCTGCACAAATGTTTGATTTGAGATTCACTTTCTAGTGCAAAAATTGTATTTGGGCTCCAAACTAGCTTAAAAGGGGAAACAACCTTTACCATGCATTCCTTTAACACACATGCCTTTACCACACATATTGGTATGTATAGATAAGTAATTTTAATGAGTTCAAAAATAGCTCTGTGGGTTTCACTTTTATTTAATGTGTAATTTATGATATGTAATTATAAAATAATAAAAGCAATTTATGATAAGTTTTATCCTTGGAGTACAAACATGTAAAATATTGTTATAGTTAGTAAAAAAAATACATCATAAGATATAATAAGTCTTAGGCACAAGTGTACTAATACCCCTGTAGTAAGTAGTAATACACAGGTATCACTCATATTTCATTTAAATTAGTAAATGTATTGTCTAAATAAATTAAATAATAATGTATTATACGTTTTAGGCATAGGATGCAGGTGACATGGGGTAGTGGGTGGCGAGGTATATAACTACTCAAGTTTTAACTATTATTATTTGAGTATTCATTTTTAAAATACAATGCATTGTTCAATTTATTGATTAAGTACATTAAATAATAATGCATAATAACGTTTAGGCAAGGGGTGCAAGGGATATAGACGTATTTGGTGGGGAAGTTTGTTAATAATCAGGAATTAAGTATTAATACGTGAGTATTATTTTTGTAATTTGTAATATATCAATAAATGTATTGGTTGAATAAATAAACAATAATGTTAAATGCATTTTAAGCATGGGATGCAAGGGATATATGGATATTCTGTGGGGAAGTATTAATAGTCAGGCTTTGACTATTGACACTAGTATTTAATATTAAAATGCAATATATTGTTACAATAAATTAAACAATAATGTATTATTAGATTTAGGCACAGGACGCAATGGATATAGAGGTAGTATGTGGGGAAGTGCATTAATACTCAAGCAATAAATATTAATGCATATGTGTTCATTTTTAAGTGCATATTTATAGTAAATGTATTGATTAGATAAACTTAAAACCTTTGTATTATTTCTTCTAGGCATGAAATCGAAGGTATATAGGGTTACTGGGTAGGTAAGTATATTAATGCTCTGGTATTAGCTAATAATAGCTGGTTTGATATCATGCATTACAAATAATGCATAAAATATACAACTAAGAAAAACAGGAAATGGTAACAGTTAATCCTAAAATAATAAAAACTTGTAAAATGTATTTAAAATATTTTTATTAGCATATAAAAATGTAAACTATATTTATAAATCATACAAAAATACTTTCAACAAATTGTTTTGGAACTAAAATATTTTTTATAACATTATAAAAATATAAAAATTAATCAAAAATATTCTTTAATATAAAAATATATCTCTATCAAAATAAGTTAATAACTTATTACATTTTCTCATTTTAAAATATTTCTGAAACAATTTCCCATGCTTCCCATTCATTTTAATGGGACAAATTGTAATTTTTCAGTATATACTTTTCAGGGTTATGTTCTTTCTTGTGCGTCTGTTACTATAGTCGGTGAAGCATTCAAGATCGAAAGCACGATTTACTTAACCCCTTGCGTGCTCATGACGGCAACACGCCATCATGAGCCATGGGCAGTGTGCTCATGATGGCATGGTTCTGTCATGCGGCTACCGCACCTCCCACGTGGCATTAATTCCCCGCCTGTTCGTGTGAATTAATGAGCGGGCGGGGCAATGACGGACCCACGCCGTCATGAGCACACGCCGCCCATGACTCATGACAGCGTGGTTCCGTCATGAGCACAGCAGCGCCGCGCTCACTTCCTAACCCCCCCCGCGCCGCAGTGAAATTTGCGCCACGGCAAAGTGGTAAACTTTTTCAAATCATGTTATAGGTTAAACACTTTACTGTAAAGAGAGAGGGAGAGAGGTAATTGTAATAAACTGTTGTTTTAAATCTTGGTATATTACTTTTTATCCATTTTACATCCCAATACAAGTTGTGTTTGTACGTACCTGTCGGGTCAGTTTTTTGTTGTTGTTTTTTTTAATATAAGGTTTATAAAGAAGGATCTTGAAGTTGAAAACACTTCTTTGTGCACCTATAGTTTAAAAAAATTCTATTTTTGAATTTTTTATGTAGCATTTGTTCACAGGGGCTTACAATCAACAAGGAAGACAGCAGAGACTTTCGAGGGACATCAGATTGGATTTTATGTTTTTGAGAGGCTTATGAAAGTTTCATTTTTCAAATTTCCTTGTATGTGGATAGAGGTTTCTTTTTCTGTGCAACCAGGACGGATTCAGCAGTCGGACAGTGTGGATCACTGACATAATATTGAATACACAAATATAGAATTACCAAAATATCAAAGAAAAAATATAGAATGCAAAAATATCGAATCCCTATCTACAAACAGGTAAGTACAAAAAAATCGAATCAAAAATATAGTTTTAAAAAATATAGTTAGTCAAAATATAGAATTTTTTAAATGTCTTAAAAGTAATTAAAAATTAATGAAATAATAAATATAACATTTACTATTACCACTCCAGTGAGTGCAACAGTAGGGAAAGCGTTGGATAGCGTAGGGGTGAAAATTACTATTCCCACTCCAGAGAGTGCAACAGTAGGGAAAGCTTTGGATAGCGTAGGGGTAAAAATTACTATTCCCACTCCAGAGAGTGCAACAGTAGGGATAGCGTTGGATAGCATAGGGGTAAAAATGACTATTCGATATTAAATTACTTACCTTCAATTCGATATTTTTCACCACTATATTCTGTCCATTCGATATTTTGTCCATTCTATATTTTGACTTCGATATTTTGGTAATTCTATATTTTGAATTCGATATTTTGTCTTATTACCAGTTGAATAAAGAAGCCTTCTCCAAGTAAGACATTTAGGGCCTGACTACGAGTTTGGTGGCCCTACCGCCATACCGCCGTGGCGGTGGTCCCAAGAAGATGGCTGAGCTGGCGGTCATCCACCAGCCCTATTATGATGCATGCAGCCTGAACCCTCAACCGTATCGATGGATTGTGTCCTGCCTGTGCCTGACAGACTGCAATTTTGGTGATGCGGTTCATTTACAACACACCTGATGCTCATTGGCCAAGTGGATACACCTGCAAATCACACTATACAAACATAAGAGGGCCTAAGCCCAAAATACTGCTCTCAGTAAGAAAAGGGAAATGTGGTCCAGAATAGTCAACATAGTGAATTCTATTGCTACCACCCTGCGTGCACACAGGAGGAAATTAGAAAGGGGTGGAACAGCCTGAGGGGTAAGGCATGTTCCATGGCCTCCAAGCAACACATGGAGGCCCAGAAGACTGCTGGTGGTCATTCCATCACTGTATTGCAACACTTTCCCTGGAAGAAGTGCTTGGCCATTCTACACTCTGAGGGCTTGACAGGAATACCTGGGGGAGTGAATTTTAGTTAATTACACCTCACTAACTGTCACAAAACATCAATGTCCTGTTTGCTCTCAACTCAGCTGTTGCCATTGAGTTGTGTACCTAGTTTCCTAACATTTAATCCTCAAAGTATCAAAGATGTAGGTTTTTCTGCAAAATTTGTATTGTTGCATATAAGATCACATGTATCAATCCCCATTACATGGCTCATGTTGGAATGCTGGAATGCTGTTTGTAAGTGTATTACTATGAAAAATATAATTCCAGGACCCAATATATGTGGTAACATGTAAATGTATGGTCCATCCCAACTGCATTTTGGCAACAGGTATGTTATGCTAATCATTTGGCAAGGGTTGGCAAGTAGAGATTGAAAAGATTACAACTACCATGAGACCCTGTTTCTGTAACTCAAAACAAGATGAAATTGTGATTTTGCCCATTCTCACTTGTTTGACATATTACAACTGATGCTCAGTTCTCATGGACTGAGCATTCCACATACAATGCTGTAACCAAAAACATGTCTGCTTCTTAGCTTTATTTTGTTCTGGTCTCCTCAACTGCAGGTCTGGAAATGGGCGGTACACTGAATGCTGTTGTCTCCACCTTCTCCCAGGTTAATTAAGTGTGAAGTTAAAACAATGTAGAACATCGGTCATACAGTCCACAGTAACATATATGAAGAGTAAGCCAAAAGACATGTGACAAAACATAAGTGGTTGTGAAAGCATTATACATCATTCACATAATAATTGTCTATTGTTCAACATACATCCCTATTGTTGTCTTCACATGTACCTGTAGCATAAATGGGAAAAATATACATTTAAAATGTACTATGAGCACCTTCATATTGTCATTCTAGCTATTAACAGTCAAAATACCATCCATACCATCCATATATGAAGAGTAAGCCAAAAGACATGTAACAAAACATAAGTGGTTCAGAAAGCATTATACATCATTCACATAATAATTGTCTATTGTTCAACATATATCCCCATTGTTGTCTTCACATGTACCTGTAGCATAAATGGGAAAAATATACATTTAAAATGTACTATGAGCACCTTCATATTGTCATTCTAGCTATTAACAGTCAAAATACCATCCAAAGCAGTGTATACTACACCATGCAAATTTAGAGGTCCATTAGGATGGCGGACGGACAAAGTCCGTCCTCCATCCTGTCGGGGGCTGGTACCGTCCGCCACAAGGGTGGAGGAACCGTGCCCCCAATTAAGATGCATCAGCCACAGTGGCGGGTGCATCCCGCATTTTTTACATTGCGGCGGACGGTGCTTGAAGCAACGGCCGCCGCAATGCAAAAAATGCACGTTGTACATTTCAATGCACAACATGACAGGCACCGCGCTGTGCCTGTCATGGTGTATATTGAAATTCTGGGGGGTACACTGGGGGCCCGCAACGGGCCCCCAAAGCAAAGACCGTATGCCTTCCCACCACGGAAAGGCATTCCTCACCGGCCATCCTAAATTAGGGGACAGTATAAGCAGAGAGAGGTAGACTGTGAGGAGAGACAGGAGAGATTATTGAAAAAGGGGCAAGGATAATTCCTTAATGTACACAGACACTCAGTGTGATTCTAGACAAAATATTTAAAACCATACATTTTACCAAAACACATTTACTACACTAAAACGTTTAAGTGACTGAACACATTCCACGTATATAACTACTACATTTCAGTAGACAGCCCTGACTCATTTTGCAAATACATTTCTAATTTGCTGCAT
This sequence comes from Lissotriton vulgaris, assembly GCF_964263255.1. Classification (NCBI taxonomy): domain Eukaryota; kingdom Metazoa; phylum Chordata; class Amphibia; order Caudata; family Salamandridae; genus Lissotriton; species Lissotriton vulgaris. Next base: position 1,108,689 of record NW_028252132.1, read on the forward strand.
TATTTTTTGCCAACATTACATCCAAAAATGTGACACAATAGAATAAGAAATAGGCCCAAGGGGCTTGTAAATCTGCCCAAGAGTGTATGCAGCCGTCTATGTATACTTACTGGGGAATCGTTATGAGGGAGGTATGAGGATAGAGGGAGGATTAAGAGGTCAGAGGAGGGAGTATAAAAGAAGGGGGAGTAATAGGAGACAGAGGAGACAATGAGGACAGAGGAGACTAAGAGTACAGGAGGGACTATGAGAACAAGCAGCACTAAAAGGAAAGACAAGTGAGAATAAGGAAAAAAGGGAAATATCAGAAGAGAGGAGGCGGTATAAGCAGAGAGAGGTAGACTGTGAGGAGAGACAGGTAGACTGTGATGAGAGACAGGAGAGACTATAGGGAAAGGGGCAAGTATAATTCCTTAATGTACACAGACACTCAGTATGATTCTAGACAAAATATATTTAAAACCATACATTTTACCAAAACACATTTACGACACTAAAACGTTTAAGTGACTGAACACATTCCACGTATATAACTACTACATTTCAGTGGACAGCCCTGGCTCATTTTGCAAATACATTTCCAATTGGCTGCATTATTTTTTGCCAACATTACATCCAAAAATGTGACACAATAGAACAAGAAAGAGGCCCAAGGGGCTTGTAAATCTGCCCAAGAGTGTATGCAGCAGTATATGTATACTGACTGGGGAATTGTTAAGAGGGAAGTATGAGGAGAGAGGGACAATTAAGAGGACAGAGGAGGGAGCATAAAAAGAAGGGGGAGTATTAGGAGACTGAAGAGACAATGAGGACAGAGGGGACTAAGAGTACAGGAGGGACTATGAGAACAAGCAGCACTATAAGGAAAGACAAGTGAGAATAAGGAACGAGGGGAAATATCAGAAGAGAGGGGACAGTATAAGCAGAGAGAGGTAGACTGTGAGGAGAGACAGGTAGACTGTGATTAGAGACAATGAGGACAGAGGGAGTAAGAGGACAGGAGGGACTATGAGAACAAGCAGCACTATGAGGAAAGACAAGTGAAAATAAGGAAAGAGGGGAAATATCAGAAGAGAGGGGACAGTATAAGCAGAGAGAGGTAGACTGTGAGGAGATACATGAGAGATTATTGAAAAAGGGGCAAGTATAATTCCTTAATGTATGCAGACACTCAGGGCTCGATTCCGATCCGGTAAAAAAATCCACCGTACGATTCGTATTCGTAGCCCTTTCCGTACGAATCGTACCCGTCCGTCCGAGTCGCGTAGTACGATCCGCATTCTGTGAATCTGTCCGAATCGTCGAGATCCGTACGTATTGCAAGGCTGAGACTGTGAACCGTACGACTCGTACACACGCCGTACGACCCGACGAGTACAATCCGGACCGGGGAATCAGGACGCGATTCGTACGGTCCACGTCAGGTACGGGCGATTCGTACGGAAAAGCGCATGATTACATACACCCCGTACAGCGCGTACCCCCCCATGATTGCAGGGGTACGCACTGTACCCCTGCGATCATGGGGTGTACGAGCCGTACCCCCATTGTACGATCTGTGTACGAGCTGTACCCCATGTACGATCGGTGTACGATCGGTGTACGAGCCGTACCCCATGTACGATCGGTGTACGAGCCGTACCCCCATTGTACGATCGGTGTACGAGCCGTACCCCATGTACGATCGGTGTACGAGCCGTACCCCCATCGTACATGGGGTACGGCTCGTACACCGATCGTACATGGGGTACGGCTCGTACACCGATCGTACAATGGGGGTACGGCTCGTACACCGATCGTACACCGATCGTACATGGGGTACGGCTCGTACACCGATCGTACATGGGGTATGGCTCGTACACCGATCGTACAATGGGGGTACGGCTCGTACACCGATGTACACCGATCGTACACCGATCGTACAATGGGGGTACGGCTCGTACACAGATCGTATAATGGGGGTATGGCTCGTACACCCCATGATCGCAGGGGTACGGTGCGTACCCCTGCAATCATGGGGGGTACGCACCGTACCCGGGGGGCCCGTTCCGTACCTGTTTCGGCACAAACTCTGCTTTTACGGCTGTTTTCAGCTCCCGTAGAAAAAGGGTTGTACGGTGCGTACCCGACACGTATCGTACTTGCTGGGTCGTAAAAACCAGCCGCGAACCATACAGATGTCGCATACAGCAGGTTCCGAGGGAGAATGGTACGGAGATTAGAGTCGTACGGTGTCTTGTACGACTCGTACGGAGTACGGCTCCTGGTACGAATCGTACTTCGTCGTACGTACGGGGGACGTTGCAGGGTACGATTCGTACGGGAAAAACGCTCTGAGCGGCTATTCGGAGCAGTTTTTCCCGAATCGGAATCGACCCCTCAGTGTGATTCTAGAGAACATATTTAAAACCATACATTTTACCAAAACACATTTACTACACTAAAACGTTTAGGTGACTGAGCATATCCCACGTATATAACTACTACATTTCAGGGACAGCCCTCACTCATTTTGCAAATACATTTCCAATTTGCTGCATTATTTGTTGCCAACATTACATCCAAAAATGTGACACAATAGAACAAGAAAGAGGCCCAAGGGGCCTGTAAATCTGCCAAGAGTGTATGCAGCAGTCTATGTATACTGACTGGGAAATTGTTAAGAGGGAGGTATGAGGAGAGAGGGAGGATTAAGAGGTCAGAGAGGGGATTATAAAAAGAAGGGGGAGCATTAGGAGACAGAGCAGACAATGAGGACAGAGGGGGACTAAGAGGACAGGAGGGACTATGAGAACAAGCAGCACTATAGGGAAAGACAAGTGAGAATAAGGTACGAGGGGAAATATCAGAAGAGAGGGTACAGTATAAGCAGAGAGAGGTAGACTGTGAGGAGAGACATGAGAGATTATAGAGAAAGGGGCAAGTATAATTCCTTAATGTACACAGACACTCAGTGTGATCCTAGACAATATATTTAAAACTATACATTTTACCAAAACACATTTACTACACTAAAACGTTTAAGTGACTGAACACATTCCACGTATATAACTACTACATTTCAGTGGACAGCCCTGACTCATTTTTCAAATACATTTCCAATTTGCTGCATTATTTTTTGCCAACATTACATCCAAAAATGTGACACAATAGAACAAGAAAGAAGCCCAAGGTGCTTGTAAATCTGCCAAAGAGTGTATGCAGCAGACTATGTATACTGACTACAAAATTGTACATTTAGAACACAAGCCTAATTCTAAACAAACAACACTATTGACTACTCTATAACTAAAAAAGTGACTGCACACATTCTACATTTTTTAGTACTGCACTTTATTGCACAAAGGTGACTCACTAAACACATTAACTTACCAAATGATTTTATCACAATAGTTATCCAACTGCAGACAAACTCAGAATATGATTCTGCAAACTTTACAAGGATAAACACATTACTGTTACTAAAAAAAATGCACCATATACATTCCCTTACAAGTTATCAACTCACCTCTCAAACTGATTGGTAGATTAAGAAGAAAGCCACTCACACAGCCAGGGCCATCTTTGGCCTAAGTAGACGCACCAGCGCCTCTGGGTTGTTGGCGACGCTACACTGGCTACCCATCCGCAAACGGATTGCCTTTAAGGCTCTGACCTTGGCCTATAAAGCTCTCCATGAGGTGGGAGCCAAACATCTTCAAAAGAGACTCACTTTCTACCATCCTACTCGCGCGTTGAGGTCGGAATCTTTACTTCTTGCGGCTGTTCCGCGTGTGAAGAGGGCTCGCCTAGGTGGCCGCTCCTTCAGTCTGCTGGCCCCACAGATGTGGAATTCCTTACCGCTCCCTTTGCGGGGGGCGACTACTCTTCTTGATTTTAGGAAAGGCCTCAAAACCTGGCTGTTTTCTCAATAGGTTTGCCTGTAGCTCTGTTTCTTTTGTGGACTTTTGAACTGTTTTTATCTGTGTTGTGTTATTTTGAAACCTGTTTCACCTTACCTAAAGCGCCGGGATTCTCTTTTTGAGTAACCGTTGCGCTATACAAAAAAATAAATAACATAACATAACATAACAGAAGCTCTCTGCTTCACTGCTTGCAGCAGAACCAAGAAATGACACATTTTTCCTCTCAATTTACACATATATACACACGTTAATAACAAATCAAATTCCATCACACAATACTTCAAAACCAAACACACATTTCCATTGGCTCAACATCTCAAACCTTTTCAACTGACAGAACTTTCCACCCTACCCCCAACAGATCATGCAAAAGTGATCTGTCAACAGAGGTCAAAAGTTCAGCACTCTATAAAACACTGCTCCTCAACAAGTTTAAACTATGCATAAGCACTTACTTATAAGTACCAATAAAGATAAAAAGGTCTCATTAGAACCAACCAACACTTAAACACATAAACTTGATAGATATCTGTAAAATATATTTTTTTAATTTATTTTTTCCTTGCTTAGGTACGCTTACGGGACGACTTACAGACTTTGCACTGTACGTCATACGTTCGAGCATGGTACGTGTACGGTAAATCTATCGTAAAAAAATAGCCTCTATGACTAATTAATATAATCCCCGGGGACCCCATCCCCCGGGGATAAAATATAACGTTGGGGACCGTATGGGGATCCCCAATGCCCCCAAGGTCCCAGCCGGCTTCCTGCGTCCTTCGGGAGCCGGCATTGCTTTTTGTCAGAGAGAGAAGCTAACATTCTGCTCTCTCTAACTAAAAGCAATCTGTTTTCCTATTTGAAAGAGAGAGCAGGTTTCCTGCTCTCTCTTTCAAATAGGAAAGCAGTTTGCTATGATAGGGTGGGAGCCGCGAGGCTCCTGCCCTACCATAGCAAACAGCAGTGTCCCGGGGGTAGGCACCCCGGGACACTGCAGGAGCCAGCCCTGGGGGGGTGGAGGTCCCCAGGGCCACCACAAGGCTTCAGGAGGGGGGCCACGAGCCCCCTCCCAACATTGAAAACCCCAGCCGTGTTGGTTCCCAGGGCTGAGAGGGGTAATGAGACCCTCCGCAAACATATACTTAAAGACCCAGGGGATGGGGTCCCCAGGGATTATAAAAAAATTAATAATAGAGGCTATTTTTTTTACGATAGATTTACCATGCACATACCATGCTTGTACGTACGATGTACTGTGCGAAGTCTGTAAGTCGTCCCGTGAGCGTACCAAACCAAGAAAAAAAAAAGGTTTTGACATTGGGGATCATTGTAAAACCCACTAAGCAACCCTAGGGGTCAGGAAGTCCTATAACAAACAGCAAACATTTCCTGTCAATCTACACACGCAATCTACACACATATACAAATAAATAACAAATTACATTTATTCCCACATTAAATAAAAATGAAACACACTTTTCTATTGCTTGAACTTTTGATCCCTTTCCAATTGACAAAACCTTCAACCCTTCCCCCATTCCACATTCTGCCAGTTACCATAGAAACACTTCAGGGAACACCTAACTGACAACACAGGTGAAAAGTTCATCATACATTGTTGCAAATCAAAACAGCAAGTGTGCTCGACTTGTCAATATACCAGCTTATCTTAAGTAATGTTCTTTTCTATCACTTTTTCATAACCAATAAATAACAGGTTTTTAAAAAACAGAAAATTGCACCCTAGTTTTGTAGCTAATAACATTTCAAACAACCAATCACTTCTTTGCTTTTTTTCAAAACTCCACTTATCCACCATTTTAGAAAAAAAAATCTTCAAACTGCCATTTCATTTACAGAGACCATCTCAGTGCATCAAGACCTCTCTTCAAGCTGCTTACAGTGTGGTTTGTGGGACACAGCTATATTTTCTGGAGTGAAAGGTAAGCACAACAGAAAGGAATTCACGAAGACCTAGGTTTACCAAATGTAGACATTAAATGGATTGGACAGAGAGGGTTAAAGTGGCACCAATTGATGCCATTGGTGAAAACCTTTATGCATCTCCAACACCCTGACCTCATAATTGTGCACTGTGGTGACAATGACCTAGGCACTTTGACTGGGGTAGGTCTAGAAATGTTTATTAAGGACACCTTTACAGAACTGATGTCACTTTTCCCCCAAATACCTTTGTCTATTCTAATATATGTCAAAGGCAAAAATGGAACTGGTCCAATCAATTTTGTCCACAGATTGAGAAAGCTAGGAAACATGTGAATAAATCAGTTTCTGCGTTTCTTTGAGACTATAGAATGGGGTCCATTTACCATAACAATCTGCACTTCAATATGCAAGGCATCTATAGGAGAGATGGCGTACATTTTACAGATGAGGGGATCAGAGTCTTCCTCTTGAACTTTAGACTCTGCGTTGGTACTACTTGTAGGTACTAAAATCTCCCATTAAACACAAGGGCTCTTTTTAGAGCCACCCAACATGTAAACACATACACTTCATAAATATCTGAAAAATATTTTACTTTTTCTTGCTTAGGTACGCTGACAGGACAACTTACAGACTTCGCACCGTACATCGTACGTACATTCATTGTACCTGTACGGTAAATCTACAGTAAAAAAAAATAGCCTTGATGACTAATTATTATGATCCCGGGGACCCCATCCCCTGGGGCTAAAATATAACGTTGGGGACCGTGGGGGGAGCCCCAATGCCCCCACGGTCCCAGCCGGCTCGACCGAGGCACAAGAAAACAGAAAAAGAAACATGAAAAACACGAAAAAGGGGGTAGGTTAGAAAGACCCTGATCCCCTAGGCCTGCTCAGGGGGTCCCACAAGGACCCCCAAGGCCAAAATATTTTAATTTCTTTTTTTTAAATCACGGGATACACGTAGGGTACGCGTACCCTGCCGACCCCCCCCCCCCCAAAAAATTAGGGTACCACTCTACAAACGCGCCACCCTGGAGCGTTTGCAGAGGGGGAAATAATTCCCCTTGAATACTGGGGGTCCCTGGGGGGCAAGTAGCCCACCAGGAATCTCCAGTATGTGCCAGGGGGCTGCCTTGCAGAGACATGTAAAGAGGCCATGCCCCTTTTTACACCTCTCTGCAACGCAGCCCCCTGGCGCATACTGGAGGTTCCTGGTGGGCTAGTTGGCCCTCAGGGCGCCCAGTATTCAAGGGGAATTAGTTCCCCTCTGCAAACGTGCCAGGGGCTGCCTTGCGGAGAAGTGTAAAGAGGCCATGCCCCTTTTTACACCTCTCTGCAACGCAGCCCCCTGGAGCATACAGGAGGGTCCTGATGGGCTAGCTGGCCCCCAGGTACCCCCAGTATTCAAGGAGAATTAGTTCTCCCTCTGCAAACATGCCAGGGGCTGCCTTGCAGAAACGTGTAAAGAGGCCACGCCCCTTTTTACACCTCTCTGCAACCCAGCCCCCTGGCACATACTGGATTTTCCTGGTGGGCTAGTTGACCCCCAGGGACCTCCAGTGTTCAAGGGGAATTAGTTCCCCCTCTGCAAACGTGCCAGCGGGCTGCCTTGCAGAGATGTGTAAAGAGGCCATGCCCCTTTTTACACCTCTCTGTAACGCAGCCCCCTGGTGCATACTGGAGGTTGATGGTGAGCTAGTTGGCCTCCAGGGACCCCCAGTACGCGTACCCTGCCCATCCCCTGGCACGTTTGCAGAGGGGGAACTAATTCCCCTTGAATACTGGGGGTCCCTGGCGGCCAAGTAGCCCACCAGGAACCTCCAGTATGCGCCAGGGGTGTGCCTTGCAGAGATGTGTAAAGAGGCCACGCCCCTTTTTACACCTCTCTGCAATGCAGCCCCTTGGCAAATACTGGAGGTTCCTGGTGGGCTAGTTGGCCCCCAGGGACCCCAGTATTCAAGGGGAATTAGTTCCCCCTTTGCAAACGCACCAGGGGGCTGCCTTGCAGAGACGTGTAAAGAGACCATGCCCCTTTTCACACCTCTCTGCGACGCATACCCCTGGTGCATACTATAGGTTCCTGGTGGGCTAGTTGACCCCCAGTAACCCCCAGTATTCAAGGGGAATTAGTTCCTCCTCTGCAACCGCGCCAGGGGGCTGTGTTACAGAGAGGTGTAATGAGGACATGCCCCTTTTTACACCTCTCTACAACGCAGCCCCCTGGCACATACTGGAGGTTCCTGGTGGGCTAGTTGGCCCCCAGGTACCCACAGTATTCAAGGGGAATTAGTTCCCCCTTTGCAAACGCACCAGGGGGCTGCCTTGCAGAGACGTGTAAAGAGACCATGCCCCTTTTCACACCTCTCTGCGACGCATCCCCCTGGTGCATACTAGAGGTTCCTGGTGGGCTAGTTGACCCCCAGTAACCCCCAGTATTCAAGGGGAATTAGTTCCTCCTCTGCAACCGCGCCAGGGGGCTGCGTTGCAAAGAGGTGTAATGAGGCCACGCCCATTTTTTCAAGTCTCTGCAAGGCAGCCCCCTGGCGCATACTGGAGGTTCCTGACCCCTAGGCCTTTTTTTTCTTTTAAATCATGGGATGCCCGTAGGGTACGCATACCATGCCTATCCCCCCAAAAGATGAAGGCACCACTCTGCAAATGCGCCCCCTGGCGCTTTTGCATAGGGGGAACTAATTCCCCTTGAATACTGGGGGTCCCTGGCGGCCAAGTGGCCCACCAGGAACCTCCAGTATGCGCCAGGGGGCTGCCGTGTAGAGTGTTGTAAAAAAGGGGCGTTGCCTCTGAACACCTCCCTGCAACGCAGCTCCCTGGCGCATACTGGAGGTACCTGGTGGGCTAGTTGGCCCACAGGGAACTTCAGGATTGAAGAGGAATGAATTCCCCAACTTAAAATGTGCCACAGGGCGTGTTTGCACACATGTCACCTCAGGCCCCGCCCCCTTCCTTCAGTATTGAGCAAAATATTCCTCTGAAATCAGGCGAACTATGAATTCCAATTTACTCACCTAGTATCAGGAGAGACTCCAGTGCTGCATCTTTCAGCCCACTACTGATCCTGTAAAGTAATTCTTACCATACTTACAGTACCTTGAATTTCATTCCATAGGCTAACATTGACTGGTTTCAGTTGGAAATTCTTCTAAGCGTGGAGTTTTGGAACTTAAAAAAATTCCTCAAAAATCAGCCGAACTACGAATTACGATTTACTCACCTGTTATCAGGAGAGACCTCAGTGCTGCATCTTTCAGCCCACTACTGATCCTGAAAAGTAATTCTAACCACACTTACAGTAACTTGAATTTCCTTCCATAGGCTAACATTGATTGGTTTCACTTGGAAATTCTTCTGTGTGTGGAGTTTTGGAACTTTAAAAAATTCCTCTTAAATCAGCCGAACTACGAATTCCGATTTATTCACCTGTTATCAGGAGAGACCTCTGTGCTGCTCTTTCAGCCCACTACTGATCCTGAATAGTAATTCTAACCATACTTACAGTACCTTGAATTTCATTCCATAGGCTAACATTGACTGGTTTCAGTTGGAAATTCTTCTAAGCGTGGAGTTTTGGAACTTTAAAAAATTCCTCAAAAATCAGCCAAACTACGAATTCCAATTTACTCACCTGTTATCAGGAGAGACCTCAGTGCTGCATCTTTCAGCCCTGTACTGATTCTGAAAAGTAATTTTAACCGTACTTACCAGTAACTTGAATTTCCTTCCATAGGATATCATTGCCTGCTATATAAAATATATACAAATTAAAAAATATATAAAATAAAAATAAAAAAACAATTTTAATATTTTTAAACCCATTTTTTTCAATTTATATTAAAATATGTAATGTAATTTAAAAAAAAATCTAAAAATAAGTAGTTTAAAACAATGTAGTAAATCAGTATAAAAAAATAACAATTAATACATTTAAAAATTATCATTTACAAAACCTTTGAAATTCACTGAAAAAAACATAGGTTTCAGCCACGTTATAGTTAGGAATTAGCATTTAAAAAACCTTAAAAATTCACAGAAAAAAACATAGGTTTCACACATGTTATAGTTAGGAATTAGCATTTAAAAAACCTTAGAAATTCATTGAAGAAACCAAAGGTTTCACACATGTTTAGTTAGGAATTAGCATTTAGAAAACTTTAGAAATTCATTGAGAAATCCCTAGGTTTCATACATGTTATAGTTAGCTGGACATTTCACTTGTACAAAACCATTGAGATTTCCCCCGTTATAGTTAGTTCAGCTAACTATAACTCACGCGCCTGCAATGCACTACTGATGACATCTCATATTACATCACTCATAACATGGACAGTGACATCACTCATGACATCACTGATTTATTTATTTTATTTTTATTTTACAGATTTTTAGAGCGCATGGCTGCCTGTGAGCGTCCCAGCGCTGGTGATAGATCAGAAGAATTTGAGGGGAGTGAATGAATTAGGGAAACAGCCAGGTTTTGAGTAATTTGAGGAATGGAAGGAGATAGGGCTGAGCCCGGATGTCTGGGGGCAGTGTGTTCCACAGCTTGGAGGCATTGTATGAAAATAATCGGCCTCCAGAGCGGGCCTTCCTGATCCTAGGTATTGACGCCAAGTGTAGATGTGAAGAGCGGAGAGTTCTGTTAGTTTTGTAGGGGACAATAAGGTCCTTTAGGATGGGTGGGGCTTTCTGTGCAAGATTTTATGGGTGGTGCAGAGAGCTTTAAAATGCACCCTTTGTTGAATAGGCAGCCAGTGTAGTGACTTAAGGGCTGGCTTGGCTGAACAATGGCTGTGTGTCCCCGTGAGAAGACGGGCGGCTGTGTTTTGCACAACCTGGAGTTTTGCCAGCACCTTGTTGGGGGCCCCTAGATATAAGGCATTGCCATAGTCCAAATGGGACATCACAAGGCCTTGAATCAGTAATTTTTAAGATTGTGCAGGGAGCAAGGGAAGGATTTTTCTAGAAGTCTGTAGGAGGCCATAGCAGGTTCCGACCGTTTTCCTAGTTTGGGTGGAGAAGTTAGGACCATCATCCAACCAAATCCCCAAGCTCTTAATTTCACATTTGGGGATTGGGGGTGTACCCATACAGGGAGGCCACAGGGACTCGGGGGGCGGAAATGTGACTGGTTGCCCAGGACCATGATCTCCATCTTTTCGCTGTTAAGCTTAAGGTGGGACCTGTCCATCCATTTGGTTATGTGTCCAAGACAGGTATAAAGATTAGTGGAGGGGTGGTCATGCTGACTAAGGGATACCACCAGCTGGGTGTCATCAGCATAGGTTAGTAGCTTGATCCCAACTGCAGTGACGATCTTCTCAAGGGGGGACATGTACACATTAAAGAGAGTCGGGCTCAGGGATGAGCCCTGGGGAACCCCACAGTGTATAGATGTTAATTTGGAGGTGAAATTACCGTCCGCCACCTGGAAGGAACGGTCGCTCAGAAAGGATTCCAGCCAGGACAGAGCAGACCCTGAGATGCCCAGGTCCTTAAGCCTGTGGACCAGTATGGAGTGGTTGACGGTGTCGAAGGCCGCACTGAGGTCCAGGAGGATCACTGCCACTGATCCTCCTGAGTCAATGATCTTTCTTGCCTCTTCGACCACCGCCACCATCGCGGTCTCTGTGCTCTGGCCTGGCCTAAAGCCCGTCTGAGATGGTTTAAGAAGGCCATTGACTTCGAGGTAGTCGGAAAGACATATTTTTCAGCGACCTTACTGATGCCTGGCAGTAAGGAGATCGGCCGAAAATTATTTAGTTCCAAGGGATCCAAGTATGGCTTCTTAATCAGGGCTTTAATAATTGCCTTTTTCCAGCTCGGCGGAACAATACCATGAGAGAACGAGGTATTAATCAAATTCGGCATGTGGGGCAGGATAGTTGGAAAGACTGATTTTAGAATGTTAAAAGGTGCAGGGTCTAGTGGAGATCCACTTTTGAGTGATTGCAGTACTGGAGATAACGTGTCTACTGCCGTGGGAGCAAACCGATTCAGCTGGGGCTCCCAGGCCTGGGATACCAATCCAGGCGAGTTATGAGGGATAGATTAGTCGGGTGTATAGGGGGGGAGGGAGTTAAGAATCTTTTTAATTTTGGAGTAAAAAAATTCAGCTAATTCATTACACCGGCTGACCGAAGGTTCCACAGGGGAGGGAGGATCAGGGGTTTTTAAGATTTTTTTTGCAATTTGAAAAGTTTCCCTCGATGAATTGGCAGATAGCCTAATTTGTTCTTCAAAATAAGTGGACTGAGCAACTTTAAGGGCCTTTTTGTATTTAAGGATCACATGTTTGTATTCAAGCTTCTTGTTGGAGTCGAAGTTTTTTCTCCACTCTCTTTCAGTCTTTTTACAGAGCTTTTTTAAGAGGCGTACTTCCTTGGTGAACCAGGGCGAGGTGATTTTGCCTCGAGGTTTGCAGGTATATTTTTTAGGCAGAGTTATATCCAGAGTCTCTCCAATCCACTTTGAGAACTCAGAATCAGCTATCGCGGGATCTGAGTCTAATAGTGGAGGGGAGAGCTCCAAGTTGTACTTCCATTTTTCCGGGTCCAATTTAGCCCAGGGCGTGTAGGTTTGCCAAGTGGAGGTCTGGGGCGAGAGATGGTGGAGAGCTGCCAGTTCAACACTACTAAGAAGTGGTCTGACCACGGTATTGGGGTGGGAACTGGAATTGTAAGATCGAGGATGTTGGAAAAAACAGGGTCCAAGAGGTGACCCAGCATGTGGTTGGGACGCCGACTTTCCAGCCTAAGCTGGTGGGTTTCAAGATCTAATAGTAGATCAGAAGCTAGTTTGTAATCGCCCTTGTCAAAGTGGATATTAAGATCTCCTAAGATCATGAAGTTAGAGTGAGTGGCAGCCAGTATGCCTGAGTGTTCCAGAAGTGAGCTACAGAATTGTCCTGTTGGGCCCAGCGGGCAATAGATAAGAAGTCCCCAGAGAGATTTACACGAGGAGACTTGAATCATAAATAGAACATTTTCACAATCAGAGAGGGGGCTGCCTTGGAGACGGCAGGAAAGATGGTCCCTATAGATTATGGCGATTCCCCCTCCCTTCCCTTTTGATCGGTCTACATGCTGGATAAGAAAGCCCGGTGGAAGCGACTTAATGATGTCTGGGTCTGAGTCAGGTCCTAACCAAGTTTCTGTCAGGAAGAGGATTTTCAGCCGGAGATCTTCTAAGATTCGGTAAATTTCTAAAGCATGTTTTGGTAGCGATCTACAATTAACTAGGGCCATACGTACTAAGATGGAAGTAGCTTGGCAAGGCTCATTCAGCTCTAACTTGTAGGGGCAGTAGAGACACTGATTGGAAGGACTATCCCCTGATATAGAGTGTACGCGGGGGATTGCTACCTTTTGTCTCATGCGCAACAGGGCGTCTCTGGAATATACAAGTGGGACCTGATGATGCCCTGCCGTAGTCCCGAGCTCTACGCTCTGCCTAGCGCGGACGAGCGCAGACGGGATGACATCTCAAATGACATCACAGATGACTGAACTATCTATAATGGGGGAATTTCAATGGTTTTGTATGAGTGATATGTCCAGCTAACTATAACATGTATGAAACCTATGGTTTTTTCAATGAATATATATATATATATACATACACACACACCAGTATACTAACAGTATGCATAGTCTGAATAATTAAATATAATGCTAATAATATATAACAACAGCCAACCAGGGCAAAAGTCAAAGGATACAATGAGTCACAAAGAAATAAAATATCCAAGAAAGAAGTGACACAAACAGATAGATTCACCAAAGAACAAAAATATATTTCCACTACAATATTTCTGCTTCCGCCTTCCTCAGGTAGTACAAGATAGTTTGCTCAGTGGCTGCACAGATGACACAGCTGAATTTTCAACGGTACATCCAGAAGTTTTCCCTGGAACATGTTCCATGGGGAAAATCTTTAAATTTGATAGTGAATGATCCACAAGGTTAAAATGATTGGCTACAGGCTGGTCAATTTTCTTATTAATTATGCCTATTTGTGGTTATTGAAACGTGTACGGAGGTCATTCACTGTTTGGCCTACATATCGTTTTTTTACAGCTTTGCCGTTGGCACTGAATCACATATAAAATGCATGTTTCGCGACATGTAAGTTGCTGCCTTATTGCATAGGTCCTTCCCGTAACAAAACTATTTTTTATTTTATTTATTTTGACGGTTTTGTATAGCGCTAACAAGACCCTTGCGGGTATCTGAGTGCTTTACAGGGCAAATATAGGATGACAAATACATACAAAACACAGAATTTTGAGAGTACAATACTGATAATTATTTTTAAAAATTGCATATATCTACAAGAATGTACAAGTAACAGTTCAAGTAAATTTAGACATGAGTATAGATTTCACTTCTTGTTTAAAAAAAGCTGCGGATGGAATTAGTCTTGTTTCTGTTGGTAAAGCATTCCAGATCCCGGGAGCCATTCCTGAGAAGGTACGATTATATGTTTTCTTCTTGGAAAAACGTTGTGGTTTAAGTAGAAGATTATCCAAACTCCTGGTAGATCTGTTACTACCCCATAGTACTAGTTTCTCCACTAGGTACATTGGGTTTTTTGACGCAATGCCTTCTGAGTCATACAGGCGATTTTTAGGTGGATTCTGGCCTCAAAAGGTAACCAATTGAGGGCCTGCAGGTCATGTGAAATGTGGCAGTTTCTTTTTTTGCCAGTGACTAGTCTAGCAGCTGTATTGACTGCGGCTCTTAGCGGAGCAGTCGTTGATTTAGGAAGGCCGCTGAGAGCGACACTTACATAATCAATTCTGGGAATTACAAGAGTTTGGACTGCCTGTTTAAAGTCATTTGCGGGTATGAAGGGTTTCAGTTTTCTCAGGGTATTTATCTGAACATTTGCTCCTTTAGTTGCAGCACTGATACACTTCTGCATATTTAGTTTATTGTCAAGTGTTATACCTAGGGATTTGGCGGAATCGATGATGAGAGGTTGACCGTCAAGTGCAGTTAGGTGTTTCATCCATTCACGGATAATGGTTGTTTGGTTGGGGGGAGCGATTAAGAGGAATTCTGTCTTTAGTGTGTTTAGTTTTAAGTGGTTCCTAGCTATCCAGGTTTGTGTCTTTTGGAGCTTAGAGTTAAGGGACTTGATGTCTTCGAGAAAGTGGACCTTAATGTAGAGCTGTATGTCGTCAGCGTACATGTGGTAATTGATATTTGCGGAGTTGAGAAGCTCAGTGAGTGGTTCCATGAATAAATTGAAGAGTGTTGGGGAGAGGGAAGATCCCTGGGGTACTCCCAAGTTGACTGGGGTGGGGTTCGATAAGGATTGGTTAATCTTGAATCTTTGTGTTCTCTTTTGGAAGAGGGAGGTGAACCAGTTTAACACCGGACCAGATAGTCCCATTCTTTGCTTCAAGAGATCCAGTAGGTTGTCATGTTTGACTGTATCGAAGGCTGAGGATAAGTCCAGTAAGATTAGCAAACAGGCTTTGTTTTGATCCAGTATTTGTAATGTATCATCTATTATGTGGGTCATGGCTGATTTGGTACTGTGCCCGGCACGAAAGCCTGATTGGAATTGATCAAGAAGGTTGAAATGGTCTATGTGGTTGCTAAGCTGCATGTGCACACATTTTTCGCGCAGTTTGGCCAGGGTTGAGATGTTCGATATTGGGCGATAGTTATTCAAGTCTGAAGGGTCTGCTGTTACTTTCTTTAGGATGGGGGAAACCTGACCGGCTTTGAGGATGTCTTGCAGAAGAGAGGCATTTATAATCTTAGTCCATAGGGGCACCAGCTGTGGAATGAAGGTCCTTAAGCGGGATGCTGGGAGAGGGTCAGTGAAATGATTGGAGGGATTCAAAGTAGTGAGCGTGTTTAGGAAAGTTTCTTCGCTGTAGTAGTTGAAGGTGGTCCAGGAAGCTTTGTTCTTGAGATCGAGCCTTGTAGAGCAGTTTAACGGTGTCCCAGGTGTGGACAGCGACGAGATTGAGTGTGGGTCAATCAGGGATAATAGGTCGTTCAGAAGGTCAGTCTTTAAGTTTTCAGTTTATGTTGTAAAAAACGGAAGAAAGATCTTCGCAATTGGGAACAGTATCCGGATTGGTTTGGGGGAGTGTGAGACATCCTTAGAATGAGATTTGATTATTTCAAACAGTTTTTTGGGGCGTTTTTTTGCTTGGTCTAATTGTTTGCATATGAAATCAGCTTTTGCACGTCTAATCCTTCTGTAGTAGGCATTTGTGGTGCTTCTTAGTATTTTAAGGTGGGTAGCGGATGGGGCGGCTATCCATTGCCTTTCAATAGCTCTCAGTGATCTTCTGTCCTCATTTAGTCTACCATCATACCAGGGATTTGAGATTTTGGTGATGTCTCTTTTTAGTTGCATGGGAGCTAAGGTGTCAAGTACCCTGTTCATAGAGTTAAAGTAGTAAATGGTTATGTCCTGTACATCCTTGGAACCATCGGGTGGGGGTTTGAGGATGTGACTGGCAGGTGCGAGATTGGCAGGATGGATGTTTTCTAGGTTCCTCTTACAGATTATTGTCCTCGATAGTTGTACGGAGAGTAGTTTAACTATTTCCCTAATATGGAAAGTGATCATGTAATGATCGGACCAATCGCAAGGGAGAATTGATTCCAGCTGGATTGAGTCTGCTTTCGAAATTACTAGATCAAGGATTGAGCCTTTTTCGTGTGTAGGGCCATTACAGATGTGGGACAGGTTAAGGTCGGACAGGAACGTTTTGAGGCTGTTGACCTATGGGTCATCAGGGTCATTCCAGTGGAGGTTGAAATCCCCCAGGAAGATCTGTGTATTCTGTTTTCCTGCGTTTGTGGCTAGGATATCCATCATGTGTTCGATGAAGGTAATGTTGTTACCAGGAGGATGGTAGAACGAGTGTAGTGAGCATATTGGCTTATTATTGCTGTTGATGTGTAGGCAAAGGTATACACAGGAGGAGTACACCTTGGTGTTGGAGTGGTTTACAGAGAGGTTGTAATGATGTTTGTAAAAGATATTCACACATGATGCACTTTTTGGAGTCACAGCAATGAACCTCTGCATTTGTTACAGCTTGCTTGGGTTCATCTCTCACAAAAAGAGATCGTAAATTTAACTAATACCAAAGCATATAATGTTTTTCCCCTCTTATTTCCAGGGGAAAATATCAAAGGCAACAAAAAGAAGGCTGTTTTTTTTACAGAGCATTGCTATTCTGCAGATAAGAACAGCTCTGCAGATAAGTATTTTACCTTATATTCATATATGTTTCTTTTTTATTTAATTTGTTATTTCAGGGAATATCACATAAGGTGTCTCAACCACCACCGTGAGCCAGGTTTCAATAAAGAGAAATCAGAGCAGTAGGTACAGCCAATTACAGCTGCAGCCTGGCATTTAAATAAGATTACTAGAACTCGCTACCGCTGCTGCCGTCGATGGAACCAAAAGGGAGGTTACCAGCTGACTGAAATAGTGAGGGTTCACCTTTCCCACTGAGACGAGGTATGTGAGGAGAGGAAAGAAAGCGAGAGAAGCCAGAGACGAATGGACCACGTCATCCGCAAATCGGAAGTGTGTCAGCACTGCCCTCCATCAAAACACTAGAACTCAAAGTGTTCTGGTGTTTGGAGCGAGGGTCTGTATACCTCAGGTTTATGCATGCTGCCACACAAGAAGCATCAAGCACAACACATCCACTCCAGAGCACCCACTGACCCCTGCCTGCCACGCATCCTCCCCAGGACCGCCTCTGCCATCGCAACAGAACTACAATGGACAATCAACTGCTCACTCAAAACAGGCACGTTCCCCAATGACTGGAAATGTGCCGAAGTCAAACCCCTCCTCAAGAAGCCCTCTGCTGACCTGATGTTCCTCAAGAACTACAGACCATCTCTCTCCTACCCTTCGCTGCCAAAGTCATCCGGAAAATCGTCAACACCCAGCTAACACACTTCCTTGACTCATCTCAATCTGAATTTGGCAGCAACCATAGCACTGAGACCAACCTCCTAGCCGTCACTGACGACATCTGCACCCTCCTTGATCAAGGCCCTACTGCAGCCCTCATTTACTAGATTTCTCAGCAACCTTCAACACCGTCTCCCACCGCACACTAGCCGCCAGACTCCACGACGTTGGCATACAGGGAACCGCCTAAGACTCAAACCCTATTAAGCTCAAATACATCCTAATACACCATACACTATCATGCAAAGCCATTCTCATTGCAAGGATTGCATGTTGACAAGATAGCTCAGCTCCACATTCTAGTCTGTGCATATTGGAAATCACTCTAATAAAAGAGAGAGGGACCCCGAGACCAAAGGGATGGGGTACCACACCTGACTTTCGTCAAAAAAGATTCCCTTTGGGCACCTTGTATTTGAGACAACAATTGTCTCATTCACATAGAACAGTTAACACACAAACCACTTACACGATACTGTAAAGAACTATGAAAGCAATGTAATAAATCTTTAAAAAACTAATATAAAATGTAATCCTGTACTTTTATTTATACACAATTAAAATGCAATTAAAAATTGGGAGACAGACATCAAAAGAAAGAAATTTACATACAAAAATCACAGAATTCCTATTAGTAAAAAAGGAGATACATAACAGAAAATCAATTCAGCCAATAGGTCAGAATTATCCCCAGTTCATGTACAATGTATTTCTCCTTAAGCATCAACGCGTTTTGGTGGATATATGTATATGACCACCTTCCTCAGGATAACATATACTGTCGCCCCAATAGTTCTGAAAATTTAAACAACATAATAATATTTAAAAACAGAATTAATTGAATTAACATTTAGTGTACAAAGATCAAATACTACACTATGACTTCCATTTACATTGCTTACACAGTTAACATCTAATAACACAAACATAAACATAATATTCCATTTGACTCTCTCACAAATTGACAATGACATATACAAAGAATATATAGGCATTATTTAAGTAAAGTAAACCATTGTCAAGAAATTAGTCACTTTACGTTTTTGCTGGGTGGTCATCATAATACACAGAAGGAACCAGTATACTAATTTTTATGTGCATCTGGCATAGCGAGAACAGTCTATCGTGGGTTCATAGGCACAGATAGCAATACGCTGATATATCCTTTCATGCGTTTAAATGGTTCATCAAAGTAATTAACAAAAGACGACCCATCATCGTGAGCGCACCTACTCGTTTAAGTCTTCTACTTTGTTCCGACAAAATGTGTAAGGATAGCATACCTCTAATCCTGTTTAGATAAAATCCCTTCTGACATAGGGGTATACGCCTCCTATTAAAAAAATTCTCATCCTGCGAGAGTTTAGGGAGTTCATGTAGGAAGGGCGGAACATATTGATCTAAAAAAGAATATCACAGCCAGATGTAACGCCCAAAGGGTTAATTAGTGGGCACAAAATAAACCTCAGTAGGCATCTATTATAATATGCATCACAATAATTACCTAGCTCGATATTCCAACCAAAGTCACGGTAAAGTAGGTATTAAAAAGGCCTTGGAGTTAGTCGAAGGTCCTCCACACGTCTCTATGGGGATAGATAATAAGTCTCCATAAACTTTTAAACCTATATAAGGATCATACAGAGTCTATAGTAGCCAATGGGGGTGATATACTTACATACCGAGTCACAGTTCCTTGTGAAATCACAGTAGACTTTTAACTTGTTTCCGGCTGTAGTAAGAACATCAGCTAATGCACGAGTATTTAACCTATGTGTGAGGTTGACTCTCACTGTGGTTATTTTGCAAAAAAAGAGGGGAAGTTATGATACAAACACAGGACAAAGTGAAAATATAGAGTAGCTCTGAAAAGAGCCATGTTATTAGTTTAAAATATTTTAATGTTTTTGAAATTTAAAACCTTTTTGTATATCTTATATTTGTTTAATTTTAAAAAGGAGTAGAAATAAGACATGCTTGTTTGAAAAATATAAACTATTAAACAACTTTTCCTTTGAAAAAAAAGGGAAAATAACTTGGAAAAACAATATTCCCTCCCAAAAAGAACCTATTGCTTGGGGCAGCATATATGATGTTGTGCAAGCTCTTATCCTGCGCAGCTCAACTAGTCTGAGATAAAAAAAAATCTGTTTACACAAGCAGCAAAAATGAGCTTATCTAAGTATGCATGGTTATTTTACCCTTTACTGGACAGTACCTGCGCTCGTACTGGTAATACAGGTCCCCAGATATACCGCTGTAAAAACATTGTTGTCCAGAGATTTTCATTTTTTATTTGTGTTTTTAGATCATTAAAGAAGTAATTTAGCTTGGATAGACATTGCTGATTTGGGCCACATTTTTCTGGACCCCATTTTTAAAAATGATGATGTGTTGCAGTGATGATGTAGTATTTCAGGAACCATGAGACCGTTATACATATTTTTTAGGTGTCAAAACGAAGATTTTTTGGGGGTCAAGTAGTCTTACTGAGACAGCAAGTAACTCCTCAGTGCGACCCTCTCCCCATTTTCCAAAATAGCGGCTCTAATAGAGGAAGAAGAGACATATATAAAAATGAAACAAATAATAAGGTTTTTTAAATCCTTTTATGTATACACCAAACAATGTTATAATATGAATATGAAAAACAATGTTTGCTTATCACTGTGTGTTTTTGACACATTTTCATAGGTTACTTTATTTATTTGTTTCTTCAATCACTCGTGGTACATTTGCAGAATGTTGAACATTTGAGTAGAGCAAATCGACAGGGACATCTTATTGTAGCACAGATTTTGCAAGTACATATATGTTTAAGTTCTGTGGGTACAGGGTTTAGAAATTTCGTAGGTTTTAGCATCCCGTTAAGATTTCCCAACCATACTCACACAGATCTTTTTCGATATATGCATGATCCAAAACATTTACACATCTTCTGATCAAGTGGAATGCTCTTTTAATGTATCCACACACAGAAAATGACATCGGTGAAATGTCACTTAGTGGGACTGATCTCTTGAACTCACTGTACCGAAGATCGTCAAATGTGTGACAGCCAGAACTCGTTTTCCACACAATGTCTTTTTCTACGTCTTTAAAGTCACATTCTTCTTCTGTCTCAGCGAATCATTTTAGAAACTACACAGGTTCATCAGTTAAAGCTGCAAGTTTTGTTCCAGTTTTTCTCATAGTTTCGTTACCGATAAGAATATGTGCCTTGATAGGAATACTGGGTATCTCTGAGTCAAGTTTCTTGTACAGAATATGAAGCGGGATTAAGTATCTTTTCTCACCTGTTCTATAACGTATCCATAACTCTGACATTTCTTGACTTATGAACATAGCAACAAATCCAAGTGGCAAAATACTAACAGCTGTGTTATTTGACAGTACAATGACCCGATTGGAACTATTTCGAACCGCCCCCTCAACATGTGGCACAAAACGAAGGGATTCGCTTTCTCCAATTTGCTGTTAAGTTCTTGAACAATAATGCCTGTACCTTTTGAATATATCTCTGCAGGCACCAACTCCTCATTGATAATCATTCCACGTGCAATAATTGGAAATTCAGTATTCACTGAAGCATCAGCAATGTTTTGGTGAGTTAATATCTCCAAGTTCATCCTGTTCAATGTTGAAAACCAAAATGTATCAAGTGGCACAGGTATAGGTGCCGAATTGTTATTCAGGCAAGGTCATTTGTTCCACTTGTACACATATTTCGGATTCTCTCGCATTCTTTGACAGATAGTTCAAGATAAATGTCAAAGGCAATGTGAAGTACTTGCAAGGTGGAAACATACTTTGATATCTGTAAAACAGTCTGAATGACCTATCTGACGTTTTTCATGGAGGAAATCTTGACCAATCACAATTGTGAAATATAGTACACAACAACAGCAGTTGTCATTGAGGACACCTTTTCAAACTGAAATTCCTCAGGTGAAAAGTTTTCTTTGAGCTCTTGTACGAGTTTGTGATTCACTGGTTTGGTTGCAGCATCTCCATCAAATAATGCCTTTGTTGGAAGACGATCATTTGACAGAATATTCTTGAAAAATTCACCCCATTCTTTTGGTACATCCATCTCTCTATGTCCTTGTGAAAGTTTTTTTTTAACCTGTTATGTTGTGGCTGGTTGAATGAAACTTTTACTATGGCAATTAAAGCGTGGAAGTTTAGCTATAGGGATTATGTCACACAGCTTTTTCTCTTTCAATACAAATCTCTCCTGCTTCAGTTCTGCGTATAGTTTTAATCCATGTTCCAGGACATCTAGTAGATGTGTCTTTATATCGTTATCCACATATTGTTTGATCACAAAGTTGTGCAGTCGCACAGGCTCAGTCCTTTCAAAGGGGTTTCCTTGCTGCTGCATGAAATGAAGAAGGCTGTCAACATGTTTACTAAAACGTTCCCCTCTCTTTCCTACATGTTTGCGGGGAGGAACAGTTTTTCGATGGTTCCTTCATTTGAAATTTGTCATCTCTCTGAAAACATTGCAAATAGAAAGGACTTCATGGTAAACTAACTGCCATTGAGCAACATATTGGCTTTTACGTGTCTGACCAACAATTCCCTTGGAGCTTTTCTGTGATCTTTATCTTCTGTTCCAGTTTCATATCTGGAGCCACATCATTGAACCTTCCCTTTATGTCTTTTACCACAAAATGTCTTTGTATTAATATTCTGTAGAGGTATAATTGTTCACCTCTAGCTTCTTCACTCTTTCCCAATACTAGGGCTCATATCATCTCAGGTAGTCTATGCAATCAAATTCCTAAAACACTGTTATCAGTGGCTCCACAATCTTTACGTGCAGCTCCCAATCACCTTCTCATTCAGCATGTACCACGTTTTTTTTAAAGAGCTATCATGTGTAAGACATTTCCCCTGTGCTTGCAAAGCTCTGATGTTTCTTCACATTCTTTGACAAACTCTACAAAGTTGATTTTCAGGTTTTCTGATGTTGAACTGAGGGTATTGACCTGTCCCGTCCCGAGTGTGCGGTCTGCACGGCTACTGGAGAAACGTGTCCCCTCATTGTGAACAGGAGACGCTACTCCCGCATTTATCGATCTCCACTGGGAGCCTCTGGGGTGAACGGGCATCCTTCCCGTCGCCTCCACCCACCCGGCATCTCCGCTTTCGACCACTTTGACGTCGACAGTCAAAGAAAGCCTACGCAGAGCCCAGTACTGTTCAATAGAATTGCGCTACCCATCCACTTCCCAAATTTTGGACACTGAACCTGAACTTAACCCGTGGACTTTCAACTTCCTGAAGTCTTTCAGACTTGTTATGCCAAACTCTCTTCTGAATCAGACCTCCTAGCGAGCAGGGGACTAACGCTCGCCCTGCCTTTCACTCCTTCATTAAGAGAACATCATTCCATCTGTGGCCCTCGTTTCCCTCCACTTCACCCCCGCCCTGATGAAGGTGTAGCCTGCCCGTGGCTATACACCGAAATGCGCGTCAGCGTTTGTTCCACCCTTGGAACCCACAAAAAAATCTTCTTTGGGACTCTATGCCATCTGTCTCATATCCATCATATACATCTGTGGCAACTGTGTGAAGCGAAGTGTGAATGACTGTGAATGATTGTGTGTGTGTGTTGGTGATATGAATTGTGGGAATATGGGCTTTGTTTAGGAAAAACCCCTCCTACCCAACTTTTTATTGTATATTTATATTTGTTATCGTTGAACATGTTTGTCCATACCTATGAAATGCTAAATGAAAATGAAAAAAATGAACCGCAATAATTTATAATAAACTGCTTTGATAAAATATATGCTGTGATGTATCTATGAGATATCCTTGTAGGGTTCAGAGTGTAGTCTTTCAGACCTATTGTAGGCCGACCGCTTAAACCTCAGGGCAGGTTCCCTTTCCTGTTTTGATACTTTAACTGCCATTGAGCAACATATTGGCTTTTACGTGTCTGACCAACAATTCCCTTGGAGCTTTTCTGTGATCTCTTGATCTTCTGTTCCAGTTTCATATCTGGAGCCACATCATTGAACCTTCCCTTTATGTCTTTTACCACAAAATGTCTTTGTATTAATATTCTGTAGAGGTATAATTGTTCACCTCTAGCTTCTTCACTCTTTCCAAATACTAGGGCTCATATCATCTCAGGTAGTCTATGCAATCAAATTCGTAAAACACTGTTATCAGTGGCTCCACAATCTTTACGTGCAGCTCCCAATCACCTTCTCATTCAGCATGTACCATGTTTTTATAGAGCTATCATGTGTAAGACATTTCCCCTGTGCTTGCAAAGTTCTGATGTTTCTTCACATTCTTTGACAAACTCTACAAACGTGATTTTCAGGTTTTCTGATGTTGAACTGAGGGTATTGAATATTGCCTGGTATTGAATTATTTCTTTTGAATGAAGAGCATCCTGTGCCTTGTTCACTTCTGAGATAAGATATGCAAAACCTAACTTATTATTCATGTTCCAGAAAGCCTTCCAATACAATATTTCTATAGCACCAGATATGATAAGCATACCTTGTAATTAACTAACATGATGAGTTACGCTCAATACTGACTGGAAAGTTTTGCTTCCAAAGATTTCAGCCTCAATAAGTGAATCGTCTATGCAGCATTCACTGAGATAACATCCTGCACACCGCAAAGCAACTTTTGTCATATAGAAAACAAACTATCATTCTATAAAGATCATCAAATTCTACTGGATTGCTCATAAAATGTCAGCCACAACACGGAAAACACCTTCATTGCAGCAAATTGGTAGGATAGGCTGGTTTTCAAGGTTAGCAGACACATTTTGGATTTTTTTAGAGCTGTGTATACTGTTGTGTAGTTTGTGACTGGTATGGTATTACTGGTAAAAACCCAACCTTCTTCAGTAGAACGGTATTCTAGGAGATCAGAGCATAAGTTCTAGCCCATGGGTGAACTGGTTTTCTTCATTCTTTAGTCCGCATCTAATAAGTAATGTGATAAATTCAGTTAAATCAGGGGGTGGCACATACTCCATATGTGTGGATGCATATCTGGGGTTGGGGGGAAATAACCCATATGTGTAGATGCATACCTGAGGGTGGGTGAAATAACTCATATGTGTGGATGCATATCTGGGGTTGGGGGGAAATGCCCCTTATGTGCAGATGCATATCTGGGTTTGGGGGAATACCCCATATGTGTAGATGCGTATCTGGTGTTGGGGGAATACCCCACATGTGTAGATGCATATCTGAGGTTGGAGGGAAATGCCCCATATGTGTGTATTCATATCAGGGGTTGTTTGGAAATACCCCATATGTGTAGTACATATCTGGGTTTGGGAGGCAATGACCCCCAGCAGTGTGTACATGAACAATGTAAGTTCTGTTCAGGCAAAGTGCCTACATTACTACAGGTGGAGTACATGCTGAATAAATGTCTACATAAACAATCACAAAGGTATTTTTCAATTAAATGCATTCCCATACTGTTGCAGCAAAAGTAACCGGCAATAGTGAGGAATGGGCAGAGTGGAGAGGCAAGTGCTCCATGGGCCATCAATAAACAAACAAAGACTCATCATCTGATAAGTGGTCTCTCACAAAACTGTGAAATACTGGGTGCTGATGTGCAAACAAGACAGACCAGCTACCTACAGCAGGCTCAGGACTGTATGTGTGTGTTTTGGGAAGCTGTCTTAGCCTGGGATGACCCACACGATGGGGGGCTGAAGCCCATATAGCCCTATGGGTGTTGAGATCCAATCAGAAAATGTTCAGCATATCCTTGGATTAGTCATGATGGTAATTGTGCATTTTTTGATGGACAGATCCATCCGGGTCCCCTGTGGCCCTTGGTTTTGTGGGCCCTCGTATACCACACCAATGAACTTACTCACTTACACGGTCCCCACCAGGGCACTGCAACATGGTCATCAATACAATACAGACCTGGCTATTAAAGACAGTAAATCATTTTTCTTTCTCAGGAATTGGGGGCTCTAGGGTTGGATTAAACTGGACATATTGCAGAGATTGGCTGGAGGTAGATATCCCCATGTCAGAAGCCTTTCCTGAGAAAGAAAAATTATTTACTCTCTTTAATATCCAGGTGTTTATTATATTGATGACTGATGAGTGGCGGGTGGCCTGTTTTTTTTCCCTCTAAAGCTCCTTGTTGTGGAGACACTGCAACATGGTGCCAGGATTTCCATGGATCAGCAGCTGTTATGTAAATAGAGGCTGGTGGAAAGCCTTTAGAGTATAGCCACCATGGAGCACTGACTTCCATGCCTTGACAGAGGTAGTGTCATCTCCAACACACAACCAACACTTCCAGGTCATTGCAGGTGCAAGGAGGTTGCATTGTTTGTAGGGGCTTTGTAGGGAGGTAAGTCACATCTGGACAGCCTGCCCTACATACCACCCCCTAGCTCAGCAGCAGTGTGCATTTTACAATAAAACCAATGACAGGTAAAAGCACAGATGCCAGGTTCAAGAGATGATCACAGATTGTGTGCCAATTACTTTCTGAAGGCCTGAGCATCATTGTGATGAGATGAAATGAAATGAAATGAAATGAAGAAATGAAGAAGGTTCTTAATAAAGCGCACTGCGACCAAGCGGCTTCCTGGCGCTGAAAGTAGAAGGCTAAAGAAGATGGAGAATACTGAGAGTAATTCAGCCGGAGTACGCTATGGAGAACAGATGTGTCTTGAGGGCTTTACGGAATTGGGGGTAGGTTGGGATATACCTAATTGACAGAGGGAGGCTGTTCCAGAAACGGGGAGCCAATACCAAGAATCTGGTGCCTCCCGTTTTAGATCTGCGAAACCGCGGAACATTGAGGAGGAATTGGTTGGAAGAACGGAGGGCATGGGTGGGAGTGTAAGGGATGATGAGTGAATTGATGAAGGCTGGGGCCATACGAATGCGGGCCATGAAAGCCAGGCAGCCCATCTTAAAGAGAGATCTTTGGCAGATGGGAAGCCAGTGAAGGGATTTCAAGACAGGCGTGATGTGAGAAGATTTGGGCAGGTGATGAATGATTCGAGCAGCCTGGTTCTGAATGGCCTGCAATCGGCGCAGTTCGTAAGCCGGGATGCCCGCGTAGAGACTGTTCCCGTAATCAAGACGGGAAAGAATCATTGCTAGCATGATAAGTTTGAGGGCAAGGGTGGAGAAGAAGCGGGACATTTTCCGAATAATACGGGGGGAAAGAAAACAAGAAGAAACAACGGAGCTAATCTGGGCATGCATGGAGAGGTCCCCACTGACTTTAATGCCCAGGGTCTTTGCAGAGGCCGATAGTATGGGCGAAGGGCCAAAAATAGAGGGCCAAAAAGTAGACGACCAGGCGGAGATGGAATGGCCAGTCAGGACCAACTCCGTCTTGTCCAGATTGAGCTTAAGTTGGTTACAATTCATCCACTCCGAGATGAAAAAAAGAGTGGAGTGAAATTTAGGTAGGGAGTGCAAAGGAGAGGAAAGGTCAAAACAAGCTGGAGGTCATCCGCATAGTTATATACTGAGACCCCCATATCAAGGAGAGAAAGAATAAGGGGACAAATGTAAAGATTAAAAAGAAGGGGGGACAGGGAGGAACCTTGGGGGACCCCACAGGGGACCAAGCGGGTAGGGGCAATGTGGCCAGACAGATGCACAGCCTGAGTCCGTCCATTAAGAAAGAAGGCGAGCCAAGAGAGGGCGGTACCCTGAATGCCCGCTGCGCTGACCCAGTCGAGAAGGATGGAATGGTCGACCGTGTCAAACGCAGCGGACAGATCAAGCAGCAGCAAAGCTTGAGGCAGGTTGGAATCCGCCTTGCTCTTGAGCTCGTCTAGGAGGGACAGGACCACTGACTCGGTAGAGTGAACTGGGCGGAAACCCGCTTGGTGGGAAGCCAAGAGATGGTTATCCTCAATGAAGGAGGAGAGACAAGAGGTAATGTGGCTCTCCAATATCTTACCAAGGTAGGGAAGAAGGGAAATAGGTCTGAAATTGGAAGGAAGGGAGGGGTCTGAACCAGGCTTTTTAAAGACTATTGCGGATTTGAAAGATTGCGGAACTAGACCTGAGGAAATAGAAGAGTTAAGAAGCAAAAGAAGGGGATCAGGACAGTGAGTGAAGAGCTCTCTCAGAATGTGAGCTGGAGCACAATCAGCTGGGGAGCCTGACTTCACTTTCTGAAGTAGTGCCAGAAAGGAGTTTAGAGAGATGGGTGGAAACTGATCAAGGAGCGAAGAGGGCAGGGGAAGTGAAAGGGAGGGAGAGGAGGCAAGGGGTGGATTAGTTGATGGAATGTTATATTTGATCTTCGCGATCTTCTCTAAAAAGAAGTCGTTAAGAGACAGACAGAGAGCTTGGGAGGGGACGGGGTTGGAGTTGTCTCTGTCCGAGGTGACTAAGTTGCGGACTATGGAAAAAATTTCCTTCGGTTTGTTGGCTGATAGAGATATTCTTTCCGAAAAATACAAAGTTTTGGCTAAGAGAATAGCCTTCTTGTAATTAATCAAAAGAAGCTTATATTTGGATTGCAGAAGGGGACAGTAATTGCGTCTCCAATGGCGTTCAGAGCGCCTAAGGTCCAGTTTGAGAACTTTCAATTTGTCTGTGAACCATTTTGGGGCGTCATGGATGCGGCAGGTCTTGACTTTTCTGAGGGGGGCAACGCGATCACAAGTGGAAGACAGCCACTGATTCACAGCGTCTGCTTGAAAATCAATAGAGAGAGCAGTGAGAGCGGAAGACAGCCACTGATTCACAGCGTCTGCTTGAAAATCAGGAGGAGAAGCAGTGAGAGAGGAACAAAGGAGGTTGAGATCAACCCGATTCCAATTGCGAGCTGTGACATTCTTAGACAAAGGGGTTTTTTTTTGGGCTCCAAGCTCAATAAGAAATTAGATCAAAAAATGGTCGGTGATCACAATATGAAAATGGGGGAAAAGCATGTCGGGTATGTATAATGAAGGAAAGTCATTATCGGGTAGGTACAGTTAGCACGCTAAATAGTGGGGGAATCACACATTTGACGCTGGACCAGGAATTTCAATAAACACACATATGTGTATCACAAAGTGAATGCATGAGTCCACCACAACACACACAGAAACATGGCAGGAAAATAGAACTATGATGTACACAAAATAGTATGATATTGTAATGCATCTGTGTACAGTGAAGCACAGAGGATATAGGCCCAGACCACACATATCTCCACAGACACAGCCACTCTGTACTGATTACAGTGTCTCCAACTACAACATCACAGAAGTGGTTGTGTGACACTCGTCAGGGAAATATCTGTAGTCAAAATCCATATTGGTTTTGAAAGAAGCTGGGCCAACAACAATGTAGGATACACTCCCCGTGTGTGGACTGGTGCCGCTGCACACAATTCCCAATATGCATGTGTCCATCGTCATCTTTCGCAAATGTCATTTGCAGCTAATCTGCATCTAGCCTCTCAAGCTGTAGTGTGTACCGGAAAATAGTAACACCATTTTGAATCTGCAGATGTGTCCTGCAAGTAGTAGGAGTACATATGAGTCTTAGGTTGTAGGATCCACAAACAGTGTTGGTGTGTCTAGTGCACAGCTCATTGGGTAAGATAAGCTGCCAGCACGGGTGAGGATGCTGGGGGGGTGGCTCAAAAACACAATTCACACAGTTATCCTGCAGCCAAGAGATATGGGTACATCTTGTGAAGATAAAAGACATGTACAGATTTAAGTCTGCTCTGTCCACATTTGGCACTGAAACAATGTCCAAAATCCATGGAAATATCAAGGAGACTTTGAACAAACACATATAACAATCAGGCCCAAAGGCAGTATTTAATGGGCACAATGGGAGCCCTCATAAACACACACAAGGGTGACACTTGCAAAACCATATCAGAGGTAACAAAAGTTTTGAGAATGCAAACACTTAAGGAACTGTGTGTACTGTTCCAATGTCAAAAGTGTGTTTGTTCATAGTGCAATGGGTTTTCATCAGCACAACCGGAGACAACATCACAATGTGTCCCTTGGTGTTAATCTCCCTTGGTGTCACCATACCTCAGACATTCAAAGTCAGAATGCCAGCAATAACCATGCCTCTGTACTGTACTGGCAAGTGTGGGCATACGTACCTGGGGTAGTCTTAACCTAGGTGGAACAACAACACGCAATCATTACTTGAACATTGATGGGGCTGTACCCCTCAAAGGAATGGTCTGCCATCCAATGTTCCAGACTTATAACATTGCAAATGCACCAATCACCACATCCATCACAGGGCAATTTCCATGGCCAAGAATGACCAATTGATGAGTACAACTAACTATCAAGGATGAAATGCCACATATACGACTGCAGTGAGGCCGAAATATCGAGAATACGAAGGTGCCCAACACTCCAACATTGAACATAGGAGGGGGCTGGAACTTGATTGAGGTTGACCAATCACATGAGAGTGATTTGACTTACGCCTCGACACTCAGCGTGATCATTATGACTAGGATGGTCAGATGACAAGTGAAAAGAAAAAACATCCTCTGTCAATAAAGTGATAGTGGGTATATAGACAAGGATATTGCCCCAACAGAGGCCATAAGAAGGGAAAGAGAAGGCCCTTGACTGCTTAAATGAGAGCCACAGCATTGGCACTCATATGGAAGATGCAATGTTTTAACTGTCTGTCCTGAAGAAGGTGTATAAAAGCACAAAAAGACACCGAAACGTGTCGACAAGAGGACTATTGTTTTATCTTTTTTGTATAAACTACTTTATCTTAATTATGTATGTGAACATTGTATACTAAAAGAGGGTGTGGGTGGTGCACAGCCGGGTTAGAGACGATTGGATTAGGTTGTTGTTGGAAGTTCGAAGGTTTTAGGGTGCTCTCGAGGGTGGTGTTTCCGTCTAAAACACGTGAGTCGATACTAGATAGATGTGTACGCACAAAGTGCTAATACATCCCCAAGTGAGGCACACCATACATGATCATAACGATGATTCAAAAAGTTCAAAGAGAAGTTGTAGTTGTTTTTCACGATTTATTTCGTAGACAAGTTTTTCATTGATGGGATATCATTAGGATGTTACACTCATTGAAGTTGCCATCATACATTTAAACTGCTCCAATGCATTTCGGGCGGGTGGCCCTTTATCACGGAGTGCTGAAAGGAAGACAGAAAAAGGATCAGAAGTCGAGATAGTATGAAAAATGCTGAAAGCTAAGTACAAGGTGCTCAATGAATGGAAGGGGGATTGGTGTTAGGGGAAGGAGGTGAAAGGTAAAGGTGTACATTCTGGGTGTGCATAAGATGCGAAACAAAAAAGGTAAAAGGCATTAAGTGTAGGGGTTCCGATAGTCAGAAGTTTGGGCGTGAGACTTACTTCGTATCAATGATGGTGGCAGCCGCTACCTCAACGAGTCAGGACAAACGCGTGGCGTGTGACGGTTAGTTAGGGGTGTGTGATAGAAATTTAAAGTGTATGGTAGGTGGTAAAGATAAACAAAGGACAAAAGTCGAAATGGAGAAGGTGGGGTCAAGGTGGCGCCATGTTAGAATGGTAAAAACGAATAATAAAGGTGAATGTGAAAAAAGAAGGGACACACGATCCACCTGCAAGTCAATACCATAGATTAGGTTAGCTGTGACTCAGCTAACCTAATCTATGCTTTGAAATGCCCATGCGGCAAATTATACGTCGGCAAGACCGAACGCAAAATCAAAACGCGTTTGAATGAACACAAATCAAACATTCGCTTAAAACAGGAGAAGTCCAACATTGCAGCCCACTTCTCTGAAGCCCGACACACCATAGCACAATTACAATTGATCGTCTTGGAAACCATCATTCCCAAAGAAGGTGTTGACAACAGAAAAACTTTACTCAGAAGAGAATTGGAATGGACTTACCGTTAACAAACTCTGAAACCAAACGGCCTTAATGACCGTACTGAATACAGTTGTTATTTGTAACTTTATTGTACATAGCCGTATATATGTCCTGCATTGTTCTTTGTACTTTTCTCACCTACCTTTAAGTTTCTTTTTTCACATTCACCTTTATTATTCGTTTTTACCATTCTAACATGGCGCCACCTTGACCCCACCTTCTCCATTTCGACTTTTGTCCTTTGTTTATCTTTACCACCTACCATACACTTTAAATTTCTATCACACACCCCTAACTAACCGTCACACGCCACGCGTTTGTCCTGACTCGTTGAGGTAGCGGCTGCCACCATCATTGATACGAAGTAAGTCTCACGCCCAAACTTCTGACTATCGGAACCCCTACACTTAGTGCCTTTTACCTTTTTTGTTTCGCATCTTATGCACACCCAGCATGTACACCTTTACCTTTCACCTCCTTCCCCTAACACCAATCCCCCTTCCATTCATTGAGCACCTTGTACTTAGCTTTCAGCATTTTTCATACTACCTCGACTTCTGATCCTTTTTCTGTCTTCCTTTCAGCACTCCGTGATAAAGGGCCACCCGCCCGAAATGCATTGGAGCAGTTTAAATGTATGATGGCAACTTCAATGAGTGTAACATCCTAATGATATCCCATCAATGAAAAACTTGTCTACGAAATAAATCGTGAAAAACAACTACAACTTCTCTTTGAACTTTTTGAATCATCGTTATGATCATGTATGGTGTGCCTCACTTGGGGATGTATTAGCACTTTGTGCGTACACATCTATCTAACATTGTATACTAGACAGTGGGCACAGTCTGCCTAAAAATAGCAATTGCCGATTGAATCGATTTTGTTTGAATCAACTACATTGACGACTGTGTTACTGATACTACCTGATGTATTTATTATTATTATTGAAGAAAACAATACGAGTGTTTTAATAAAATTAACAAATTAATTTTATTTTATGCATTTTTTCTTGAGTTGTGTCATGTTAGGAATTAGATGGTCTTGCTATCACTATGGGAAGTGATTGAATAACACAGAAAGGAAATCTCTTTGTTTACTCCCAATGGGTCATGCACATGACAGTGTACTCAAAGTGGCCATTCATAAAAACCATCACGAAAATCCATTGACAGACAGCAAGCTGCAGACAACATATTCCACATCTTCATATTTACTTTGGCAACTGTATTTGACTGCTTGCATACACCAAATCTACACATATGTACTTATCAACATTACCTCATAGCTTGCATAAACTCTAATTGTGAAGGTAGGACCTCTCTCAAATCCACCGCAAAGTACATGCTCAACTTTAAAAACAATCAAACACACATGCCTGTCATAAGCCGTCTCTGCTGCAGTTAGATGCAAAACATGTCTGCCACTCAAGCTACAGCCTTGTACTCAAACTGTTGAAACACAATTCTCACAATCTCAACCTATCGCTGCTCTTCTTACATACACACCTACATGCACAGCACCATTCTTCATTACTATGTACACAACTCTCACATACATGACATGTACACAATGTACTGTACTCATCACCTCTTCAACAGACGTCAAAAGTAACATATAAAAAGGAACACTCTACTCACCACTTTCACCCTCTGTGATATCTTGGAATGCACTCATATCACAACGTGCAGCATCACTGCCCACTCTCACAATAAGACCTTTGCATTGCTCAATGGATATGTCCTCAGTCAGTGCCAGATCACCACACCCTTACACACACAAACACCCACAAACTCACACACCACTATGCGTAAGTGCCACAGTCTGTCATTTATTCAATACATGCAAACACAGATGCAAACACCACATACATCAGCTATACAACACCACACATCTCAATATTCTGCACACCAAAGTACCCAACTGGTATATACGTTTCACATACACTTATCTACTTTGTCAAGTTGAACTTACATGCACAATACCACCATTGACGTATGGATATCTACAGCTATCCTCTCTTATTACAAATGCATGGTTACAGTTATCCCTCACTGTAGAGGCACAGGCTCCAGCTCACCTCCTGCCCAAATAGAACCTTGTCTAAGTGCTTTAACACCTATCACACCTACATATTCGTATTATAGCTTGCACAGGACTTAACCAGTTGCAAAGCCTGAATCACATTTTCTATCTGTCAACACTCACATAGGGTGAATGTGTATTACTCATTTCTCCTACACAAGATCTGCCTATGCAGTAAACTCATACCTCACACTCTCTGTCAATCACTAAAAGTGTTCTGCCACTATGGCGTATGCATCTCTACTCAAAGCACAATTTTAAATACTTGTCACTTTCACCTTTACCCTTGTTGAAGGTAGCTCAGCACATGAGCACATGAACCCGTGACTATATATCTGCAGCCAGTACGCATAGTCCCATTAACATATCCTCCCATGTGTGGCAACTGAGGGATGTCGGAGACTCCCGATCTTGGAACATTTGCACAGTGGACAGACACACATCCTTTCTGTGCACTCACTGTCCACTTGCCTTACCATATGAATCACCTGGCAATTCAACAGACTTCACAGCACTCATATCTCAGCTTGGTGTGACGTGGAACAGCACCAATTTAAGCTCAAATCAATACCCTTTTCAGTCATCCACAAAATTCAAATAACACACAATTCATATGCTCAACTGCGACAGGTGTGTTGTTCCAAAATTAAAGCCAAGCTTGGACAATCCATAAACATTGAGTAATGTCGCAAAACAAAAGCAGGATGGCATGACCGACTTGTAAATGAGTAATCAAAAGACTATTAAAACAACACACACCTTGCCTATTAAAATTCCCTGCAGACATTGGAGTCCTGTCGAGGCAGAGGGTTTGAAGACTGTGAGAATACTGCTCCCCTTACACTCACCATGGGCTCAGGAAATGCACCAGATGTATTCACAGACAATTAAGGCTTTTTGCCCACAGTGGCATGCCCCCTGAGGCAAGGTTGACCGTGCCACTATTCTACAAGATCTGAAGAAGACACAGACATTGATTCACCACTTTCAAGACACATACTTGTATTGTAACGTCAGTTTGTGTAAATGGGTGTGTACAAAGTCACAACCATGAAGTCAACATCCATACATATCCAGGTGAATGGATGAGACATGTGCCGTTCTGCCCATCACAAACGTATTCAGCATGCTTCGCCTAAACTGTTGCACTTTGAGACACTTGCACTACGTTGAAAAATGAAAGCATGATTATGTGTAAGTGTGCCACAAACAATTAAAAGGTTTGTGACTTCAGGTCACACTCTTATCCAAAACTGAAGATTGCAATAACACCCAGGAAATGTAGACCCAACATTCTTGACTACATACTGTCAAAGTGATCATACTCCATTGAACATATGCAATCCATGCCATACTAATATCATTCTTCATGTAAACTACCTATTGTACATGTTATACAGTTAACTCAACAACACATTTGGGGACACAGAAATGTGTTAGCAAAAATAAAAACATGCTTTATTCAGCCTTAAAATTAAACTTCAATGAAACTGTCCTGATGAGCATGAAACATTAAGCCCACCTAGTCTAGCCTGCACAATTCCTGCAAGGGGATACCTCCCCTGGGAGGGGCTTCTAAGGGGCATGCCAGGTACCAAAGGTGACAAACTAATGGGGACTGGATTATGTCTTGGGAGGGGTG
Organism: Lissotriton vulgaris; assembly: GCF_964263255.1. NCBI lineage: Eukaryota > Metazoa > Chordata > Amphibia > Caudata > Salamandridae > Lissotriton > Lissotriton vulgaris. Next base: position 1,144,134 of record NW_028252132.1, read on the forward strand.
GGGTCAGGAGGGGTGTCAGGGTCCACTTCAGTGGTAGATTCTCATGGGTGGGGCGGGACTCCATTGCAGTGGTTGGCTCTAATTGTGAGGGGGCAGCTGTAGTGGTATGGGTAGATGGCACTGGGGATGGGGTGACCTGAACTAATTTGCGGATTTTGTATTTTTTTAGGGGTGTGTCGAGAATGGGGATGGGAGAGGTATTTTTTATCGTTGTGGGTTTTTTGGAGACAGAGGTACTGGGCATGTCAGGGGAGCTATGGGTTGTAGAAGTGGATGATTTATCTTTGGACCGGAGGGAATTTTCCAGACTAGAGTTTTTGTTTTCTAATGTTTTTTCAGGGGTGGGGGTGCAGACGCTGATGCCGGGCCAGGTGGGAGGTACTTTCTTCTCTTCAAGGCGGGTTGTATGCTTGGAGAGGGAAGAATTCCATGGGAACACAGGTGTGTGGCTGGGCTGAGGGGCAAACAGGAGAGGAAAGGGTAGGGGTTGTGGAGGCAGAGGGTTGTGAGGTTTGCAGAATGTCTCTAGATGCATGTGTGTCATGTGCTGGTATGTCCCTGGTGGAGAGTGTACTGTCTGTCCCCTGAGTGTACGTGTGTGTGGTTTGCAACTTCTGTCTCTATGTTTGTTTACTGCATGTGGATGTTGAGGTGTGTGTTTGTGTGTTTGCATGTGCTTGGGTCAGGGAGGGTAGTTAGAACAGTGGATGGGGAAGAGGTAAGAGGGGTGAGGTACAGCTGGAGAAGGAACAGTGCTGCCGTCAGTGTAGAGCCTGTAGCTTGATTTCTTCTATGTTGTGGCAGACATGTTAGAGTGAATGCCCTCCATGTACGATGACCAATCTGTCAAAGGAGTGGTGTGTGCATGAAGGGCACTCAGCATGGATGTCTGCCCCACAGAGATCTGCCACAAGAGGTCGTTGGCCTCCACATTGAGGGCAGCAGGGGAGACAGATGCAGGGGGTGAGGTGCCTGGCCAAAAGGAGAGTTTTCCCCTGTCACAGGAGCAGCACAGACATGGGTACTGAGAGCAGCTGGGAGAGTGGAGATGGTAGGGGTGGTGGACTCTGATGTCGATGTAGTCACTGTGTCTGCCACCACCACATGGGAGTCATCACCGGAGCTGTAATCTGCTGCGGACCCTGCAGATAGAGTTGCAGAGCTTCTCCCAGTGAGGCTCCCTCACCCTCTCCGCCACTGGCCCCCTCTATGACTCCTCATTGGACCCAGACTGACGCACTGCTCCCCCTTCATCCGTGGCACTGTCTCCTCCGGTGGCCGCTGATGATGCTGTGAGCAAGAATAAAAAACAATTTCATGAGTCATCCATATGTACTTGACACATAGGTAATATCATAAATGTTCACAGATCCAAGATATCAGACTTAACATTGGGTTTTGCTATTAGCTCTTGCTACATTAACATACATGGCACTTGTTAGTCTGCCAGTTAACCATTGCTTAATCACACATAATGTGATCAGCCGCATTGGGTGTATCAAAATCAAAGTACATAACCACTAATGAAATCTGTAGCAGGGGATGTTTTGTCTTGTGCTCATGACAGTCTTGTGTTCTGACATTTCTGTCTCCTCTCATGTAAGTGAGTATTGCCATTACAATGGGAATATGAATCTAAAATTTGCATTGAGACATGGTATACATTCTGCTAGCCTTAGTCTACAAATGGTGAACCATTGGCTCATATGTCACAGCTCAGATGTCTGCCTTGTCAAACATTCACAATGCATAGTCATTGCATGAGTCATGTCACACAGTTGACAGTGATTGATCACATTTGACCTGTAGCTTATCTTCCCTACTGTCAGTTCTCACATGTGACTGTTTTTGGGAAGACACCAAGGCAGTACACATAGCTGGGCTGACAGCCATGTGGCACATTGTCCTATGTCACCTATGCACTGTGTCATGTAGCAGAATCAGAATGTTTATGCACTTTGAAAACAGCTCACGTTTCACAGATGTAAAAAATAATCTATAAACTTCCAAGTCTGATGATTGCAGCTTCACAATGCCTCAGGTGGAACAACATTCCAACAGCACATCTGGGTGCAATGACTGTAGAGACTCTTGTTGCTGAACCAATATTCATCATGAGTACAGTCAAAACTGTGGAACAATCTTGGCTAGAATGCACAAGTTCCAAGTTGTATGGACCGAGTCTGAATGTCCCTCACTTTGATTACACATTATGCACGGCTTTTACTGCTGCTATTGCTCCTGTTTGACATCCCGTTTTGGTACCCAACTCAAATTCAACGCATATTTAACATCTCTGAATCAGACAGTGATGCAACAAACACATTGTTTAGTAAGTCATCAAGTTAGAATAATCAAAACCATTAACACACATGTCAACTTTTTTAACTGTGTACCTCACATCATACCTCATAAGTGCAGCCATGTTTCCATCAGTGACAACCTGTGTCTGACACTGAGTGGCTTGTGTTTTCACCCTTACAGTGTCCTACTCATGGACTCACCTTTTAAAATGGTGAGTATGGAATTTTCAACAATATCATGGGTGAGGTCAGTGTGACATGTGACCAGAGTAAGCCTAGCTGTGACTGTCTGATGGGATACATGCAATTACACTTAGCAGAACGTCTGGGACAAAACATTGGCACGCGGACCAAGTGTTAAAATCAATACAGGAACAAATGTAGAATAAGTTGAAGTTTAATGTCCAGCACAGCATTTACAGCTCTCTGCTTCAGGTCCAGATAAACTGCCCTTACACTCTGAAGCACCTTCTATAATCCAGAATCTCATTGGAATATCAACATGGTGTGCAGGCGGGCATCTCAAGAACCTTATGAGGTCACGTAAGCAGATATAAATGAATATATGGGAAACAAGATACAGGATGTAACACCAAGTCAAACTAATCTAGGCCTGAACATAGACACATTATGGCAATGTTTAGCATAGGCTTCCCATAATTGATTGCTCCAATCACAACATACTTCAATGATTTGTTAAAAGCCCACTGAGAACAGGCTCATCCATCAGCGAATGTGAAGACACATGTCAAGCTATAGGATTCACACTGAAGAATTTTAGAAGAACACATGAGCATGGTACTACTTTTACTGAATGTCTGACATAATATCGATGAAAAAATATCAACTTCAAAAATATTGGAGGCAGAATATCGATGTCAAGAATATCGAAGTCCTATCTACATTAAGGTAAGTACAAAAATATCGAAAAAAAGATATTGTTGTCAAAAATATTGTTGTAAAATATATAGTTTTTAAATAAAAAAAGATTGTAAAATTAAATAAATAATACATATAATTAAAATAAACAAAGTTAAGAATATGTTTAAAATTATAAGTAATTCATATAATGTAAAATAAAAATAAACATATACGTATAAAATATAATATATATACTTTCTTAATAATATTTACAATTAATTACTCTAATAACATACATTGTTAAAAAAACATTTTATAAATTATAAATACATACATACACATACAACAATAATATAATTAAAAATATCAAAACTATATATAACAAATTATAAAAAATAATTGTAAATAAATTATATACTACATTAACTAAAACAGTAAATATAGGATAGAGTAGGGATAACAATTACTGTTCCAACTCCAGAGAGTGCAACAGTAGGGAAAGTGTTGGATAGCGTAGCGGTTTAAATTACTATTCCAACTCCAGAGTATGCAACAGTATAAAGTGTTGGATAGCGTAGGGGTTAAAATTACTATTCCAACTCCAGAGGGTGAAACAGTAGGGAAAGTGTTGGATAGCGTAGGGGTAAAAATGACTATTCCCACTCCAGAGGGTGAAACAGCAGGGAAAGTGTTGGATAGCGTAGGGGTAAAAATTCATATTCCAACTCCAGAGAGTGCAACAGTAGGGAAAGTGTTGGATAGCGTAGGGGCTAAAATTACTATTCTAACTCCAGAGGGTGCAACAGTAGCGAAAGTGTTGGATAGCGTAGGGGTAAACATTCATATTCCAACTCCAGAGAGTGCAACAGTAGGGAAAGTGTTGGATAGCGTAGGGGCTAAAATTACTATTCTAACTCCAGAGGGTGCAACAGTAGGGAAAGTGTTGGGTAGCGTAGGGGCAAAAATTACTATTCCAACTCCAGAGGGTGCAATAGTAGGGAAAGGGTTGGATAGCGTAAGGGTTAACATTACTATTCCAACTCCAGAGGGTGCAACAGTAGGGAAAGTGTTGGATAGCGTAGGGGTTAAAACTACTATTCCAACTCCAGAGAGTACAACAGTAGGGAAAGTGTTGCATAGCGTAGGGGTTAAAATAACTTACTAATAATTAAAATATTTGTTGTTGTAAAAAAATTATAATTTAATTATTAAATACAATAAATTAATTAACAATACCAATAAATAATTATTCAAAAATAATTACCAATTAATAATTAGTTAACAATTAAAATAAATACTATTACATAATAATTATTACAAATGTATTACCACATTATAATACATTAAAACAAAAATTATTTTCATACCAAAACACTGTAATTATTACAAAACATTTAGAAATTAATAATTAATTAACCATACATTATTGATGAATAATGAATAATGAATAATCAAATTTAATTACCTATTAATAATTAATGAACAATACATTAATTAAAAAAATATGAAAAAGTGATCACCAAAAATAATTGATTAACAATAATTTAATTATCACTACTCAACACTAAAATCAATATTTACTGAAATCCAATTAAATTACTTCCCACCCTATTGCCCTATAACCTCACAACATTCTTTAATAATAAATTAATACACTTAGGGGCCGATTCCGATTCGGTAAAATCCCCTATGAATAGCCGTATGGAGCAGATGTCCCATACGAATCGTACACCTTAAACTTCCCGTACGTACAATGAAGTACGATCCAAACCCAAAGCAGATCTCCATACGAATCGTACGAAAGACCATATGACTCAAAAATCCGTACAAATCGCATTCCGAACACTCAGTACGCGAATTCCGTATGGATTGAAGCAGCTTTTTACGACCCAGCAAGTACGATTCGTCACGTCAACACTCCGTACGACTCTTTTTATACGGGAGCCCAAAACCATGATTGCAGGGGTAGAGTGCATAGGGGTACTTTGCTTAGGGGTACGGTGCGTATGGGTACGGTGCTTTGGGGTACGTGCATAGGTATACGGTATGTAGGGGTACAGTGCTTAGGGGTAAGGTGCATAGGTGTACGGTGCGTAGGGGTATGGTGCTTAGGGGTACGGTGCATACCCCCATGATTGCAGGGGTATGGTGCGTATGTGATTGTGTGCTTCTCCGTACGAATTGCTTATACAACATTTTCCGTACGAATCGCGTTCTCGTTCCCCGGTCCGGGTCATAATTGTCGGGTCGTACAGCAAGTTTACGATTCATGTGGTTCACCGTGAGGGTCCGTATCAGATACAGATTTTTCCTTGGTTTTCTAATAGTTCGCAAAGATTCGGATGTATTTTTTTCCTACGGATCGTTCTGCGCGATTCGGACGGATTCGTACGATTCGTACTTAAAGGGCTACGAATAAGAATCGTCATACGGATTAGTTTCCCGAATCGGAATCGACCCCTTAATATAATTACCAATTAATCAATTAATAAAAAAGAATTACCAATTAATAAAAATTAATGGCCAATTAATAATTGTTTGACATAAAATTAACAATACTAAGAAATAAAAAATGTATAATTACTTAATTACAATGAAATTACTCCCCACCCTAATGCCCCATAACCTCACAGCACACTTCAATAATAAATTAATACATGTATTCAATTACCAATTAATCAATTAATAAAAATTAATGACCAATAATACAAATTAATGACCAATTATTTATTATTTAACATAAAATAAATTATCAATACCAATAAATAAAAATTAAATAAGTATGTAATTACAATTAAATTACTTTCCACCCTATTCCCCTATAAACCCACAACCCGCTGCAGAACTAAAATGCAAAATGTATTTAAAAATATTTACTAATTCCTAAAAAAATAAATTAACTTACTATTATTAAATTACTTCCCACCCTATTCCACTATAAACCCACAACCTGCGACGGTACTATGCATGGTACATGGAAATTGCACATGGCATAGGGCAATGCACTATCTATAAATGTAATACATTTATTCTATATCTAGTACAATAATTAAGAAAAATTATAAAAACAAACATATAAAATACATAACACTAATATTAATATCGATATTGGTAACATCTATATTTTTGCTATCGATATTACTAACTTTGATATTAACAAAAACAATACTTCTTACCTTCAAGGCGATATTCTGGTCGTCAATATTCTTGATTTCGATATTCTGTCCCTCCGATATTTCCACCTTGTTATTCTTGTAGGTCGAAATAAAAAATTCTATATTTAGACTATTTACCACTTTTACTACCCTGAACCTAACTTACTCGCATGTCCCTGATGAAAGGGCCATTACCTGCAATCTATTGATTCTTTTGCATATGTATCTGGTGAAAATAACTACACATTTGGCAGATTTGGGATAGGTAAAAGTGCCATCAGGCTAAGATCTTACAACATGCATGAATGAAGTCGAAAGTGCGAAAAGGCACATGCTCACCACCTCCTTGCTGCTGTTTGGCCTTCAACTGCCCATCCAGGTCAGGGAAGACCACCGTTAAGATGCGGAGCATGTGGGGGGTTAAGGTTCGCCGCCCGCCTCTCTTGCCAGGTTGTGACAGGTCCAGCTGGACCTCACCTCTTGCGGCAATGACGGACATGACGATATGCGACCCCCCACGTCATGGACATTCTTGGCATTGGCCAGCCACATCCTTGCCTTCTCATGGGAGTTGACCTGTAAGGATGATATGATAACAGTCCCTTAGTTTACATGCGTCATGTTTCTAAGTTATACACTACTACACATAGGTCATGGTCACATTGGGAAACATACCTAAGGGGAATGCATGTGACATCATGTGCATTAGTCCTGTGTCCAATGACAACTCTCTCCCATGAAAACAGGGATGGTATGTTTGCCCAAGTACACACACTTCTACAGCAGTGTACCTGCCCAAAACAGTTTCCTACACACTGTTAAACTTTGAAAAACCCAAATAAAATGTTTTGCACATGAGGGGCCCGATTCACAGAACTAACGTAAGACAAAATCCTAAACTTACTACCATTTACTCACTTTGGTATTCACAGAAGGCACTTACTCATTGATGAGTAAGTGCCTTCTGTAAATACAAAAATGGTAGTAAGTTTAGGATTTTTTCTTAAGTTAGTTCTGTGAATCAGACCCGAGATCCCTAAGGCAAGTAGTACATGGTAATTGCACATGGCAAAGGGCAATGCACTATTATCCTCACTTACCTGTTCCTCTGGTTTACCATACATTTGGTGGTGCAGTGGCAGGAGTGTGTCCAGCAGGGCCTGGTTCTCCTCCTCAGAGAAAGCTGGGCCCTGGTCTGTGTCCATGCCATAGTAGCTTCCGGAGAATGTGGTAACATCAGCAGAGAGATGGGAAGGTCCAGGAATGAAGCATATAGTGCAGGCAAGTGCAGTCTCTAGGGATCAGACAGACTTATATATCAACAGCAGAGGCGGTATCAAATCCATGCATCAAAAGTGATAGGTTTGCTTCTGTTGCATAGTCCGAATCGGTCCAATACTGAACATTGCTTGTAAATGACATACCTACCGCGGCATTCAAATACTCTTCATCTGACCGCGATTGACTTTGATACATTGGTGATTGGAGGTAAAAAGTCAGTTTCCATGCGAAGATTACATGAGCCCAAACGCGCACCGGTCAACAATTTTGCCAACAGCCAATGACAGTGAACGAATCTGTCCAGATGCGGCTACCGTGTCCTGTGAATACTCACCCGTGTCTTTGTGAACGATTCGATCCTGATGTGGCTACGGAATTTCTCTGAATACTCACCCGCGTCTCTCACTAATAACCAACAGATAATAGCTGTGACCGAATCGTTTTGGATGCGGCTACCGCGTCCTTTGAATAATCTGTCGTCAGAGCACACACTGCTGACATTGTTGTATTTTTGTCCATTCAATGTGTGGATGCACTTTTTCACTTATAACAGTGATTTTTAAATGTATAAGATGCACTCCCATGAGGAGCAAAAATCGGGGGGCATTTGACAGACTGTTTTATTTGCACATACAAGCATGTTGGGACAGGAATCAAGTTATCCGCATAACATTGGTCACAGTGCCAATTTTTGTTGCGTGGATGTACATGTGCATTATTGCCTTGTCACTGCATTTGTGGACTGCATGACACATTGTGCAATTGTTATCATTTCATACTGTAGATGTCTGTTGTTTAAGTAATGACTAAAGCTTTTGCCATTGGATGAGTAGACAGTGCAATTATTATGCATCTTCAGCTTGTTTGTGAAATGTGAATTACTACTTTATCTGTGTGACCAAAACTGCAGTGTATGGTAATGTTACATTTTTTAGCATCCTCAACATTGAAAATAGTCTGTGTATAGGATTGTAGGTGTAATGTAGACATCACTACATGACAGGGTCCAACCTGTGACATTGGTGGGTATGATTATACATGTGAGATGGTATGTATATCAGGTGTCACACGTCTCTTGCATTGCATGTTACTATCCTGTCTACCTGTTAACCATGTATTTGTTCATGAAAACATGAAAGTAGATTCATTTGTATGTGAAAGATTTGAGTATGTGATGCTTTCTCACATTGATGATGTTAGACACTAGTGATTTGTACACTACAACACTATAAATCCTGTGTCACCATACCTTGGTAAAATGTCTGGGTAGAGTACTGATGCTGTGAGATGCATCTAAGGTCATCCTTTTTAATTGCAATTCGTATTTCAAATCATCCGTGGCTTCAGTTGTGTTAAAACTTCAAGTTCAGTTTGTTTGAATACATGTTGCATTGCAGATTGTGACCGGACACCAACTTTGTTTACACTGTACACAGAGGTATCGCAGACAACCTTCAGTCCACAGTCCAATTCCAGACCTAGAGACCATGGAAGGACGTGACAACATCAGGAAGTACCGATTTACCAGGCCATTCATTGAATATTTGTCTGCAAAGTTATCACCTTATCTGAAGCCTGGTCACCCATGTCCTACAGCACTGGCGCTCAAAGTGAAGGTTATAATTAAACAACAGGGGGTGGTGATGGACAGAGTTTCTGAATTAAGCAGAATACTCTCACCCAGTCAAGAGATCAGGGCTTAATCCAACACCGTTTTTTAGCTCACTGCACCATCCCAGCTCAGAACCTGGCTATATGCAAATTAGTCTGTCCCTGGCCCAGTGCATCATGGGAACAGGGCAAACCAAACTACCAAGCCAATTCTTTCACTGGGAAGGAAACAAGCTTCCGGGGACCGGTTTCAGGCATTTCAGCCGTCTTCGGCCCGGTTTGCTTGAATCCTGATGGTGCAATGAGCAAGGGACTCACGTCTGAGTATACCCTTCCACGCTTATGGTGGACAAAATAATTAAACAACAGGGGGTGGTGATGGACAGAGTTTCTGAATTAAGCAGAATACTCTCACCCAGTCAAGAGATCAGGGCTTAATCCAACACCGTTTTTTAGCTCACTGCACCATCCCAGCTCAGAACCTGGCTATATGCAAATTAGTCTGTCCCTGGCCCAGTGCATCATGGGAACAGGGCAAACCAAACTACCAAGCCAATTCTTTCACTGGGAAGGAAACAAGCTTCCGGGGACCGGTTTCAGGCATTTCAGCCGTCTTCGGCCCGGCTTGCTTGAATCCTGATGGTGCAATGAGCAAGGGACTCACGTCTGAGTATACCCTTCCACGCTTATGGTGGACAAAATAATTAGACAACAGGGGGTGGTGATGGACAGAGTTTCTGAATTAAGCAGAATACTCTCACCCAGTCAAGAGATCAGGGCTTAATCCAACACCGTTTTTTAGCTCACTGCACCATCCCAGCTCAGAACCTGGCTATATGCAAATTAGTCTGTCCCTGGCCCAGTGCATCATGGGAACAGGGCAAACCAAACTACCAAGCCAATTCTTTCACTGGGAAGGAAACAAGCTTCCGGGGACCGGTTTCAGGCATTTCAGCCGTCTTCGGCCCGGCTTGCTTGAATCCTGATGGTGCAATGAGCAAGGGACTCACGTCTGAGTATACCCTTCCACGCTTATGGTGGACAAAATAATTAGACAACAGGGGGTGGTGATGGACAGAGTTTCTGAATTAAGCAGAATACTCTCACCCAGTCAAGAGATCAGGGCTTAATCCAACACCGTTTTTTAGCTCACTGCACCATCCCAGCTCAGAACCTGGCTATATGCAAATTAGTCTGTCCCTGGCCCAGTGCATCATGGGAACAGGGCAAACCAAACTACCAAGCCAATTCTTTCACTGGGAAGGAAACAAGCTTCCGGGGACCGGTTTCAGGCATTTCAGCCGTCTTCGGCCCGGCTTGCTTGAATCCTGATGGTGCAATGAGCAAGGGACTCACGTCTGAGTATACCCTTCCACGCTTATGGTGGACAAAATAATTAGACAACAGGGGGTGGTGATGGACAGAGTTTCTGAATTAAGCAGAATACTCTCACCCAGTCAAGAGATCAGGGCTTAATCCAACACCGTTTTTTAGCTCACTGCACCATCCCAGCTCAGAACCTGGCTATATGCAAATTAGTCTGTCCCTGGCCCAGTGCATCATGGGAACAGGGCAAACCAAACTACCAAGCCAATTCTTTCACTGGGAAGGAAACAAACTTCCGGGGACTGGTTTCAGGCATTTCAGCCGTCTTCGGCCCGGCTTGCTTGAATCCTGATGGTGCAATGAGCAAGGGACTCACGTCTGAGTATACCCTTCCACGCTTATGGTGGACAAAATAATTAGACAACAGGGGGTGGTGATGGACAGAGTTTCTGAATTAAGCAGAATACTCTCACCCAGTCAAGAGATCAGGGCTTAATCCAACACCGTTTTTTAGCTCACTGCACCATCCCAGCTCAGAACCTGGCTATATGCAAATTAGTCTGTCCCTGGCCCAGTGCATCATGGGAACAGGGCAAACCAAACTACCAAGCCAATTCTTTCACTGGGAAGGAAACAAGCTTCCGGGGACCGGTTTCAGGCATTTCAGCCGTCTTCGGCCCGGCTTGCTTGAATCCTGATGGTGCAATGAGCAAGGGACTCACGTCTGAGTATACCCTTCCACGCTTATGGTGGACAAAATAATTAGACAACAGGGGGTGGTGATGGACAGAGTTTCTGAATTAAGCAGAATACTCTCACCCAGTCAAGAGATCAGGGCTTAATCCAACACCGTTTTTTAGCTCACTGCACCATCCCAGCTCAGAACCTGGCTATATGCAAATTAGTCTGTCCCTGGCCCAGTGCATCATGGGAACAGGGCAAACCAAACTACCAAGCCAATTCTTTCACTGGGAAGGAAACAAGCTTCCGGGGACCGGTTTCAGGCATTTCAGCCGTCTTCGGCCCGGCTTGCTTGAATCCTGATGGTGCAATGAGCAAGGGACTCACGTCTGAGTATACCCTTCCACGCTTATGGTGGACAAAATAATTAGACAACAGGGGGTGGTGATGGACAGAGTTTCTGAATTAAGCAGAATACTCTCACCCAGTCAAGAGATCAGGGCTTAATCCAACACCGTTTTTTTAGCTCACTGCACCATCCCAGCTCAGAACCTGGCTATATGCAAATTAGTCTGTCCCTGGCCCAGTGCATCATGGGAACAGGGCAAACCAAACTACCAAGCCAATTCTTTCACTGGGAAGGAAACAAGCTTCCGGGGACTGGTTTCAGGCATTTCAGCCGTCTTCGGCCCGGCTTGCTTGAATCCTGATGGTGCAATGAGCAAGGGACTCACGTCTGAGTATACCCTTCCACGCTTATGGTGGACAAAATAATTAAACAATAGGGGGTGGTGATGGACAGAGTTTCTGAATTAAGCAGAATACTCTCACCCAGTCAAGAGATCAGGGCTTAATCCAACACCGTTTTTTAGCTCACTGCACCATCCCAGCTCAGAACCTGGCTATATGCAAATTAGTCTGTCCCTGGCCCAGTGCATCATGGGAACAGGGCAAACCAAACTACCAAGCCAATTCTTTCACTGGGAAGGAAACAAGCTTCCGGGGACCGGTTTCAGGCATTTCAGCCGTCTTCGGCCCGGCTTGCTTGAATCCTGATGGTGCAATGAGCAAGGGACTCACGTCTGAGTATACCCTTCCACGCTTATGGTGGACAAAATAATTAAACAACAGGGGGTGGTGATGGACAGAGTTTCTGAATTAAGCAGAATACTCTCACCCAGTCAAGAGATCAGGGCTTAATCCAACACCGTTTTTTAGCTCACTGCACCATCCCAGCTCAGAACCTGGCTATATGCAAATTAGTCTGTCCCTGGCCCAGTGCATCATGGGAACAGGGCAAACCAAACTACCAAGCCAATTCTTTCACTGGGAAGGAAACAAGCTTCTGGGGACCGTTTTCAGGCATTTCAGCCGTCTTCGGCCCGGCTTGCTTGAATCCTGATGGTGCAATGAGCAAGGGACTCACGTCTGAGTATACCCTTCCACGCTTATGGTGGAAAAAATAATTAAACAACAGGGGGTGGTGATGGACAGAGTTTCTGAATTAAGCAGAATACTCTCACCCAGTCAAGAGATCAGGGCTTAATCCAACACCGTTTTTTAGCTCACTGCACCATCCCTGCTCAGAACCTGGCTATATGCAAATTAGTCTGTCCCTGGCCCAGTGCATCATGGGAACAGGGCAAACCAAACTACCAAGCCAATTCTTTCACTGGGAAGGAAACAAGCTTCCGGGGACCGGTTTCAGGCATTTCAGCCGTCTTCGGCCCGGCTTGCTTGAATCCTGATGGTGCAATGAGCAAGGGACTCACGTCTGAGTATACCCTTCCACGCTTATGGTGGACAAAATAATTAAACAACAGGGGGTGGTGATGGACAGAGTTTCTGAATTAAGCAGAATACTCTCACCCAGTCAAGAGATCAGGGCTTAATCCAACACCGTTTTTTAGCTCACTGCACCATCCCAGCTCAGAACCTGGCTATATGCAAATTAGTCTGTCCCTGGCCCAGTGCATCATGGGAACAGGGCAAACCAAACTACCAAGCCAATTCTTTCACTGGGAAGGAAACAAGCTTCCGGGGACCGGTTTCAGGCATTTCAGCCGTCTTCGGCTCGGCTTGCTTGAATCCTGATGGTGCAATGAGCAAGGGACTCACGTCTGAGTATACCCTTCCACGCTTATGGTGGACAAAATAATTAAACAATAGGGGGTGGTGATGGACAGAGTTTCTGAATTAAGCACAATACTCTCACCCAGTCAAGAGATCAGGGCTTAATCCAACACCGTTTTTTAGCTCACTGCACCATCCCAGCTCAGAACCTGGCTATATGCAAATTAGTCTGTCCCTGGCCCAGTGCATCATGGGAACAGGGCAAACCAAACTACCAAGCCAATTCTTTCACTGGGAAGGAAACAAGCTTCAGGGGACCGGTTTCAGGCATTTCAGCCGTCTTCGGCCCGGCTTGCTTGAATCCTGATGGTGCAATGAGCAAGGGACTCACGTCTGAGTATACCCTTCCACGCTTATGGTGGCCAAAATAATTAAACAACAGGGGGTGGTGATGGACAGAGTTTCTGAATTAAGCAGAATACTCTCACCCAGTCAAGAGATCAGGGCTTAATCTAACACCGTTTTTTAGCTCACTGCACCATCCCAGCTCAGAACCTGGCTATATGCAAATTAGTCTGTCCCTGGCCCAGTGCATCATGGGAACAGGGCAAACCAAACTACCAAGCCAATTCTTTCACTGGGAAGGACACAAGCTTCCGGGGACCGGTTTCAGGCATTTCAGCCGTCTTCGGCCCGGCTTGCTTGAATCCTGATGGTGCAATGAGCAAGGGACTCACGTCTGAGTATACCCTTCCACGCTTATGGTGGACAAAATAATTAAACAACAGGGGGTGGTGATGGACAGAGTTTCTGAATTAAGCAGAATACTCTCACCCAGTCAAGAGATCAGGGCTTAATCCAACGCCGTTTTTTAGCTCACTGCACCATCCCAGCTCAGAACCTGGCTATATGCAAATTAGTCTGTCCCGTGGCCCAGTGCATCATGGGAACAGGGCAAACCAAACTACCAAGCCAATTCTTTCACTGGGAAGGAAACAAGCTTCTGGGGACCTGTTTCAGGCATTTCAGCCGTCTTCGGCCCGGCTTGCTTGAATCCTGATGGTGCAATGAGCAAGGGACTCACGTCTGAGTATACCCTTCCACGCTTATGGTGGACAAAATAATTAAACAACAGGGGGTGGTGATGGACAGAGTTTCTGAATTAAGCAGAATACTCTCACCCAGTCAAGAGATCAGGGCTTAATCCAACACCGTTTTTTAGCTCACTGCACCATCCCAGCTCAGAACCTGGCTATATGCAAATTAGTCTGTCCCTGGCCCAGTGCATCATGGGAACAGGGCAAACCAAACTACCAAGCCAATTCTTTCACTGGGAAGGAAACAAGCTTCCGGGGACCGGTTTCAGGCACTTCAGCCGTCTTCGGCCCGGCTTGCTTGAATCCTGATGGTGCAATGAGCAAGGGACTCGCGTCTGAGTATACCCTTCCACGCTTATGGTGGACAAAATAATTAAACAACAGGGGGTGGTGATGGACAGAGTTTCTGAATTAAGCAGAATACTCTCACCCAGTCAAGAGATCAGGGCTTAATCCAACACCGTTTTTTAGCTCACTGCACCATCCCAGCTCAGAACCTGGCTATATGCAAATTAGTCTGTCCCTGGCCCAGTGCATCATGGGAACAGGGCAAACCAAACTACCAAGCCAATTCTTTCACTGGGAAGGAAACAAGCTTCAGGGGACCGGTTTCAGGCATTTCAGCCGTCTTCGGCCCGGCTTGCTTGAATCCTGATGGTGCAATGAGCAAGGGACTCACGTCTGAGTATACCCTTCCACGCTTATGGTGGCCAAAATAATTAAACAACAGGGGGTGGTGATGGACAGAGTTTCTGAATTAAGCAGAATACTCTCACCCAGTCAAGAGATCAGGGCTTAATCTAACACCGTTTTTTAGCTCACTGCACCATCCCAGCTCAGAACCTGGCTATATGCAAATTAGTCTGTCCCTGGCCCAGTGCATCATGGGAACAGGGCAAACCAACCTACCAAGCCAATTCTTTCACTGGGAAGGACACAAGCTTCCGGGGACCGTTTTCAGGCATTTCAGCCGTCTTCGGCCCGGCTTGCTTGAATCCTGATGGTGCAATGAGCAAGGGACTCACGTCTGAGTATACCCTTCCACGCTTATGGTGGACAAAATAATTAAACAATAGGGGGTGGTGATGGACAGAGTTTCTGAATTAAGCAGAATACTCTCACCCAGTCAAGAGATCAGGGCTTAATCCAACACCGTTTTTTAGCTCACTGCACCATCCCAGCTCAGAACCTGGCTATATGCAAATTAGTCTGTCCCTGGCCCAGTGCATCATGGGAACAGGGCAAACCAAACTACCAAGCCAATTCTTTCACTGGGAAGGAAACAAGCTTCCGGGGACCGGTTTCAGGCATTTCAGCCGTCTTCGGCCCGGCTTGCTTGAATCCTGATGGTGCAATGAGCAAGGGACGGTTATGGCAGCTTTACACTTCTTTGCCACCAGTTCATTTCAATATACAGTGGCAACATCTGGTGGATTGTCACAGACCATATTCAGCAGTGGTCTCCATTATGTTTCGGGAGCATTGTTGCGTTACTTGGAACACTATAGTAAGTTTCCCACACCAGGTGATTTGGCAGACATCAAGGGTGACTTCAATGCATTGGGAGGGATCCTCCATATAATTGGCTTGATTGATGCCACCCACGTTGCATTGGTACCACCACAGGCAAATGAGGTGGTGTTTCGCAACTGCAAACATAACCACTCCATCAATGTGCAGGTCGTTTGTTAACCAGACATGTCCATCTCCCACGTCTGTGCAGGTTTTCCAGGATCTGCACATGATGTATATATCACGAGGAACAGAGCCATCCCCCGTTTGATGTCTTAGCTACAACCTTACAGTGCCTGGCTTTTTGGAAGGTGATGTGGCATGTGTGCGTTGTGTGTAGATTGTATTTCAGATAATACTCTGTTAAACAATAACTGAATCTATGTTCTGTTTTCAATGTAGGAGACTCTGGGTACCCCAACCAACCTTGGTTACTGACACCACTCCGTAACCCAGTAACTCTTGCAGAAGTGCTGTATAATGAGGCCCATGGTAGGAGCCAGCGAGTCATTGAGTGGTCTTTTGGCCTCCTGAAGACAAAATTCCACTATCTTGATCGGACAGGAGGAGTCCTACAATTTGCACCATTGAAGGTGTGCTACATCATCAATGTTTGCTACTTTCTCAACAACCTGACTATATGGGGGGAAATACCACTCACATAGGATGTCGGAGGCCATCAGGTGCCAGCAAGGGATGATCCTGGGCTGGCACATGATGATAGTGGGGATGATGATGGCGTGGATTTGAGACAACAGTCCATCCAGAACTTTTTCACCTGAGTGTAGGTATGCAATGACAGTAGGGGACTACATCAAGTGTTTGTTGTTGTACTGCAGGTGGATAATGTGCATTTATGCTTGTGAGTATTTGAAAATTGCCATGATGTTAGTTGTATGATACGTTCTTTTTAGATGGAAAAGTTGGTATGTACACTGTTACTAATGTCCATATTGAAAATCGTGTGCTTCAGATGAATTTTTTTGCTAAAGTGAACAGGCTTTCCCCTGTGTGCCTAACTCTGTTCTATGTTTCTCCTTACCAGGGTACTTTGCCATTTCAAACTGCAAGTTGTGACATCACCAGACCACTGATACCGTGACCTAATCCAACATTGGACTGTTTTACAAATCCATGGCACTCACTTCCTTTTGGACTGATAGACATTTTTCTTTTCTTTAAGAGCCTTTTGTCACTGTTAGTTGTTCTATTAAATTGGGTTAAGGCACAAGTTTGGATCAGGAAAATAAACGTGTGCTACACAATGAGTTGTGCCTTGTCTGTTTTCACACATCCAAGGGTTATTTTGAAACTAAACATGCTCAATGATGCACTGGTTTGCTGATAATTTTAGCTTATAGTGCTTGGTAATGGTGTTAGTATTTTAAGTAATAGACTTGCATTGCATTTGTAACATGTCGTACAGGTTTTGTCATGACCTGGTGGTGTCAATCTATCATTCTGTGACAAGTTACATATACTCCCAAGCCAGTTTTTACTTCTTTAAAGTGATGTGTTACCAATGTTGTAGGCACTTTTGTCTTTGATTTTGTCAACATTTCAAATATTACATTTTGCATTCAAAGTCATGGCATAACCACTTTGTGGGTGCAGAGTGATTTATTTTAATGCCTAATGTGATGAGAACAGTCAACGTCATGGTGGTGTACTCAAACACAAAAATAAAAAAATAAGTGCAGATAGCAGTTGGTAGTATTTGTAGATGAAGTATTCCAAAGTAGATCCACAGTTATTTTAGGTCATAGTCCAACTTAGACCCTCCAGCCAATGTGGGAGCATACAGTGACAGTCAACAAAGTAAATGCTTGGCGCACAATGGAGGATATCAGGAACAGGTATTCACTTCCTGGGGTTGATGCGTACCAATCTGTCTCTCACCGTTTTTTCTTTGAATGACCGACTCCACGTTTTTCTGGTGGACCCTCAGATGCAGGCAGCAGTGGTGCAGGCTGCTGTCTGCCAGAGTCCACATTGCTCCCTGTGGTTGGTGCAGATGTTGTTGCACTGGATGTGGTAGGCTCACAGGAAGGTGTGGACATGTTGGTGGCAATCTGGTGAAAGCAGGTGAGAATGTCCCTGTACACCGCAGTCTGGTCATTAATTTTCTCATAGTGGCATGCCTGCTGCTGTTGGATGGTCCTGATGATCCTAATGACCTGGTCAAACTGTCCTTGTGAATCCTCATATGCATGGAGGATTCTGGAGAGATGTTGTGTCTCCTCGTCCTCAGCACCACCTGCATGATGGTGCCAGTCCACACAGCCCTCCCACCACCCCTACCCACTCGAGCAGGATCAGTTGGTGCTGGCACAGTAGACACGGAGCCTCCTTCATTTTTGGCATTGTTGTTGTTATTAGACAACTTAGGGGTGCCCCGTGTTGCTGTGCTGTTGGTTGTCTACTGGAATGCAGTGTCAGTTTAGCTAGGGGTAAGCTGAGAGTGGGATTGGTTGCAGAGGATCTGGATATTGCTGCTGCTGGTGCTATGGCGTGATCCAAACCAGAAGGGCCAGGTCTGTCCTCATCGTCTGAAGAATGATGAGAGTCATTAATGCCATCCCTCGTCGACCTGAGTCTGGGCCTGGATGGTTCCAGTGGTGTCCCCAGCTAGCGCTGTGGTTACAAACATAACACAATGACTGCTGTGAATGTCCACTGCCCCTCAAATAATATATATTACAAAGGCTACTGAACCTAATGATGAGTTACTGTAGATAGATTGGGCTCCTTCATCCATGATGCTGGCCGATTTTTTGGAATGACTATGTATTTTGAACAAGGGGAGATTGATGGACATGTCCAGGTATGTGCATAAATGGGCCTGTTGTATTTAGTTTACATTACATCTACAAAGACATTGACTGTTTCCTGACACCCTGTGAATGACAGAGGGGTGTTTAAGTTGTCCACATCTTTACTTTCACAGTGAGATACATACACTTTCTCTCCCAATGTGGGTACTTTTTTGTGCCTGTCTACTGGTCTTAGTGCATGTCTTTAGCAGTCACATTGGCGTTGCAGCCTACATACTCACATTCAGTTAACATAGCCCGAAAGTTATGTGAATTGAGTTATTGATGTGCTTCCTGTGATCATCTCATTGTACGCATGTGAATGTCTGCGAGTAGCAAAATTGTGTGACTGGTTAACTTTGTGGCTACAGAGATCATGTTCTTTGTGCATTGACTCCATGGGCAACTGATTTTATAAGCTCAGCTTTCTACATTTGTCTGGCAATGAACTATGAAAATCTGATGTATGAGTGCATGTTCTCTATTTGTGGAACTTACACACCTCCTCCCACCCAGCCCCACCAACTCACCAGGAAGAGTGTTGTCCAGACGATGATTGTAAGTGTATTTGCAAGGTATTTGTTAATGGTGGTTGTTGTTTGTAGCACACAGGCAAATGTGGAAGTCATGATGGTTCAGACAGCAGTCCCCAGTGTCTGCCATCTTGCTAGTATACTTGAACTCAATGTAAGGTAAACATAGCCCCTGATGAAGTGGTTGTGCTGTTTGTGTAGGAGTGTTTGCTGTTCTTCTAAGTCCCATCAGGCCCAGTCCCATATACACCTTCCTGCCCTGTGAAACAGGCCATTAGGACATGTGCTTACATCACAGTGTGTCAGAATATCCCTGCCAGCTGTCTGACAATGGGAACTGGTGTCTGACTTTAAGACAACTCCCCTCATAGCCTTCTGTTCCAAACATCAGTCCCCAGTCTCTGTCATTTTATTGTTACATGTCCACTTAATGTCAGGTAATCATGGTTCATAGTGGTCTTGTACGGCTGGATGGGATGAGGAGTGTTTGCAATATCCAGTACTACCATCAGACCCTGTTCTACACACACTCTTTCTACCATTCAAAAACACTCATCTGAAGTTATGCTTTCCTGAGAGTGAGCGGCTATGTACTGACAAAGATTGCTGACACAAGTGCCTGAAGTTCTGCGCATAAGTCACTGTTGATATTTGTGGAAAAGTCTGACACCAGGGCCCAGTGTCATGCATCCTGCTAGGGAATTTGAAAACACTGTGTTCAATCTCTGTTCCTGTTGGTCTGTTTCTGATGTTTGGGGAGGTGTATGCTGGACAGTGCCTGATGTTAGTTGTAGCCTTTCCAAATACTCCACCTCCCACACATCCCAGGTAAGTCCTTTGTGACTATGGCTAACTGGCAGTGAGATCAAGTGTACTGATACTGATTAGATGAACTGAGCGCTGAGCGCTGAAAACGCCAATCCGCTTCCCTGAGATCTATTTGGTAAATCTTCACCCAGCTTAAAGCGCACCCCCGCAGATGGCAGCCCACTTTAAGAGGCCCTAGCCAGCGCTACGTTTGAATAATAAGAGGCACGGTAATTTTTAAACTGAGACTGCACCCTCGCAGACGGCAGCCTAATCTAAGAGGCACCTAGCGAGCGCAGCGGATTGAACTGCATTTTTAATATATATCACTGCACTGAAATGTATTTTAATCCACGAAGCACTTGATTGCACTGTGATTGATTTACCTGTGCTCCGGCCAGGCGTGTTGCCCGTTCCACCACTGGAAGTCCAGTTTGAGTGGAGGGAATGAGCGCCACAGCCGGAAGTGTCCCCCAAGCACCTGCGGTCTGACAGAGGTCAGCTCTCTAGTTCCCCGCATCACCCCACTGCATAAAAGCCAATGACTCCTGTGCAGCGCAGCGGACGAGCGCAGTGGTCGCGGCGGACTCGCGCCGGAGTCAAGCCAGAGTCCTGCCCGTCTGCGCCCATCGGCGCCTGGAACGGACCAAGGGCCACGTCCCCTACCCAACCCACTTCATCCCAGGGCTCGCCCAGGATCATATACTCCTCTGAAAATTTACGAGCTTTAAACACCACCTTACGCCAACCCCACGTTCCACCTCACTACATCTACACCGACCCTATAGGAGGTCCATTTAAATGCTCTCTGTGCAGAGGAATGACCTCCCATAACGAACATTCAAAGCCAGTTCAAGCAGCACTCGTCAATGCACGGTCCCTTCCGAAACATAAAATCGAAATTTTAGAGCTAATTACCAGCTACTCCTTGGACCTACTCTTCGTCACAGAAACATGGGGAGACGAAGACTCAGGGCCGGACTTCAAAGCGGCACTCCCAGACGATTACTGCGTCTGTAGGCAGGACCGCAAGTCTAACAAAAAGGGAGGTGGGATAGCGATCATTTGCCGTAACCACTTCCAGGTAAAAACTGTCGCAATACACCAAACCCAATGCGAAGCTTACTCGTTTACCATTACCCTTGCCAGCAACCAATCCTTAACAGTTATATTGCTCTACCGACCCCCAGGCCCCCGCACAAACTTCCTGGCAAATATTAATCAGCTTAGTGAATTGACTGCTGGAACCACACACTACACATTGCTCGGGGATTTCAACTTTCACTTAGAAATCTCAACAGACAACGACACATCCCGGCTCATTAATGACTTGGCAGCGGTGGAACTACAACAACTCGTCTCCGTACCAACACACACCGCAGGACACACACTGGATGGAATCTTTACCAACAACCCAGACATCACAATAAACAAAATCCTTCCTCTCACTTGGACCGATCACTCAGCAATTCTATTTTACATTAAACCCAGACCCTCTCATTCAAAACACATACCCCCCATCCCCCATCAGACTACCCGAGATTGGAGAAACATAGATCTCAATCTACTCTCAGACACACTCAGCAAGTCACTTAACTGCACAGAAACTAACCCAGATATTGGCGCTAACACATACACCTCTCATTTAGAGAAAGCATTCCTAACTCTAGCCCCAACCAAAACCTCAAAACGCAATAGAAGGACACCTTCGGCCCCCTGGTTTACAGAACAACTACGTTACAAAGACAACACTGTCGAAACTTAGAGCGACATTGGCGGAAACACTACGACACCGAAGACAAGATAGCATATAAATCCACCCTTTACAATTACAAACAACTTATACTCGCGGAAAAAAGCAACTTTTACACCACCCAAATTGACCAAGCAAAATGCTCCATGAAAAAATTATCCATGCCATTGAACCCACCCCCACAAACTTCCCAGGCCCTCTGCAACTCAGCAGAATTTGTTAAGGATAAAGTCATGTCAATCTTCACAGACTTCTCCCCACAGCATAATCAAATGACTAAACCACTCAATCCACCTAACATGCCAGACCTCCCGAGCTTTACGGAGTTTCACAAAGCACACCCGACCATATTCTTCAGCTGATTTCATCCATTAAATCAGGTTCACCTCTAGATCCATGCCCCCCCTCCATACTCAACTCAATCCCAGAAATCATCACCCCCACAATAGCCAATATATGTAACACCATGTTCTCCAGTGGCACATACCCATCTATATGAAAAAACTCACTTATCAAACCCTTGCTTAAAAAACCAACACTAGACCCCTCAGCACCAGCCAGCTATAGACCCATTGCCTCCCTCCCATTTCCAGCAAAAATCTTTGAGTCCATTATGAACACACAATTGTCAGAATACATCCACACAAATACACTGATGGATGACTCTCAATTCGGCTTCAGACAGGGGCACGGCACAGAGACCGCCCTTATAAAAGCAGCAGATGAGATCAGAAGGACTATGGATGATGGAGGAGCAGCCATCTTGATACTCCTAGATCTATCTGTGGCTTTCGACACGGTTGACCATACCACCCTGATCAACCGTGTCGAAACAATAGGTATCAAAGATAGGGCCAGGGACCTCCTCACATCTTTCCTCGCCAACCGCAACCAGGCGGTAAAACTAGGCTCATTTGTTTCCCCCACATTCTCCCTCCCATGTGGAGTACCGCAAGGATCCTCGCTAAGTCCGACCCTATTTAATATCTATGCCTTGGACTTAGCGAGGGTAATCAAGGCTTACAACATCAATCTCACGACCTACGCCGACGACACACAGTTGGTCCTGTCCATCCACAGGACGGTACCAAAATAGCAGCTAACTTTAAAAAAGGAATGAACGCAATCAGCAATTGGATGGCCGTCAATTGCCTAAAGCTGAACTCATCAAAAACGAGGTGATGATGTTCGGCAAGGTTCAACCAATGTGGTCTCCCCAATGGTGGCCAGAAGAAATGGGTGTACCACCTGAACCAGTTAGCAAAGTGAGAAACTTAGTGGTCATCTTCGATGACTAGTTACACTTCGACTACCACGTCAACTCGGTGGTCTCCTCATCATTCCATACACTGAGGAAAATTAAAAAACTACTCCCCTATCTCCCTAAATCAGCAGGAAAAACCCTTATCTCCACCCTGGTCTTCTCACGCACAGACTACTGTAACTCACTTCTCCTCAATGCCCAGGAGAAAGTGACCACCAAGCTCCAAAGGGTGCAAAACGCCTCAGCCAGGGTCCTACTGGGAATTCCCAAATACAGTTCCATCTCACAACATCTTCGCCAATTACATTGGCTTCCCATCAGGAGTCGAACCAAGTTCAAGTCACTCTGCATTGCCTATAAGGCAATCCACAAAGTTGGACCCCAATTTCTTAAACAAGCTTTCAGACCATATGCTTCTAACAGAGCGCTACGTTCCGACTCAGCCCACCTTCTCAATGTTCCCCGGACAAGAAGAGTCAACTGGGGTGACAGGTGCTTCACCACTGCCACTGCAAAACTGTGGAACTCCCTTCCCCTTAGCATTAAAACCAGCCCATCTCTCCTCACGTTCAGGAAACAAGTGAAAACATGGTTGTTCTCACAGTAATCACCCTCTGCTCGTCTATTCAAACTCAATAGCGCCGAGACACCCCTGGGTAATTGCCGCGCTGTAAAAATTGCAAAAACACAAACATAAACATAAACATACTAACACAAATGCTGACACTGGTGCATGGTGTTACACTTGAATCCAAATTCCCAAAATGGTCTTGTGCCCCAAACAGCATGCCCCAGTGTCAACCATCTTTCTAGTGCACTTCCATTCACTGTCATGTAGGCATAGTCTAAGATGGAGGTGTTATTCTGGGTGGGTGTAGGGGTTTTTGCTATAACTCCAACTCGCACAGGCTTTGTCGTTAGCCCACTTTTCCCACCCAGAGACAACTGACCACATGTCAGAATGGGTTATTGACGGAACTCGAACTATGCAACCCTCACAGTCAGTGGAAATGTACTAGCTAGATGGCTGGCACTGCTGCATGACATCAGTCGGACCACAACTCCCATCATGGCCCTGTGCTCCTCACACCAGTCCCCCGTGTAAGCCACCTTGCCAGTATATTTCTACAGACTCTGAGGGTTGCATAGTTCCAGTGGGTCTGTTTGGGCTGTGTGTGGGGAGGAGTGTTTGCTGCAACTACAAGTCCCATCAGGCCTGTGCCCACACCCCCTTCCCAGCCATCCCAAACAGCCAACCTGTGACTCAGCTTTCCTGTGAGTGAGTAGAAAGTACTGGCCAAGATGTCTGACACTAGTACATGTTGTTTGACTTGACTACAACTCCCCTCGGCCTTGTGCTCCTGACACCACGCAGCAGTGTCAGCCATCTTGCCAGTTTATTTACAGTGACAGTGAGGGTTGCATAGTTCCAGTGGGTCTGTTTTGGCTGTGTGTTGAGAGGAGTGTTTTCTGCGACTACAAGACCCATTAGATCTGTGCCCACAACCCACTTCACAGCCACCCCAAACAGCCTACCTGTGACTCAGGGGATAGGGGTAGAAGGTAGTGCCCTGAGTCTCCTGTCCTCTTTTTTGCACCAGAGACAGCAAAGAGTGAAACTTGGCGACTATATGTCCCCTACCCAGGCGGTGCAATGTGGAGTCCCACAGGGGTCGATGCTTAGCCTGGTTCTGTTTAACATTTACGTGACCCCCCTTGCAAAAATAATAAGAGCCTTTGGATATCGGGTGTTATCCTACGCCGACGATACGCAGATCATTGTCTCGACAACTCAGTCGGGGCAAGACTGTGCTGTAAAATTCAAGACCTGTATGGAAGCAGTATCATCATGGATGATAAGGAACTTTCTCAAGTTCAACGGTGAGAAGACTGAGGTCCTGGTCTTTGGTGGGAATCAAGATCTGTGGAGTGAGGAATGGTGGCCTACCTCCTTTGGCGAATGCCCTCGTCCGGCCAAATTCGCCAAGAATCTAGGCGTAACTATAGACCCTACCATGTCATTTGACCTACAGGTCAACAAAACGGTTGGCACCTGCTGTACCATCATTCGGACCTTAAAGAAGATAGCCCCTTTCCTGTCCCCTGAGGCGCGTAAACAATCTACTGTCGCCCTGGTATTGACCAGGATCGACTATTGTAACGCTCTCTATGGTGGTATAGATAGGAAAGCGATCCAAAGACTTCAAGTAACCCAGAATGCAGCCGCCAGGCTAGTTCTGAATCTGCCTAGGCAATCGTCAGCGACGGCAGCTAGAAGAGAACTGCATTGGTTGCCTATTCAGGCGAGAATATCATTTAAGATTCTTTGTTTTGCCCACAGTGTGTTCTGTGGATCAGGCCCAGAAGGGGTTAAATCCCTATTGACACCTTACACTCCCAGCAGATGCCTTAGATCTGCCTTGAAAAATCTGCTCACAGTTCCGGGGGTTAACAAGGCGAGATGGGGCGGTAGAGCATTTTCCTTGTTGGCCCCTAAACTATGGAATTCGCTCCCGCCGGAAATTGCCAGACAACCATCTCTGACAATTTTTCGCAAACTTATAAAAACATGGCTGTTCTCCCTAGCTTATTAATTCTGATACTTTCAGCGTTTCCACTCTTTTTGATATTCTGCCTCCGGTTATGTCTCTGTCGTTTCCATCTGATAGCGCCTTGATGCCTTGGGGGCTAAGTTCTTTTGCGCAATACAAATAAGCATTCATTCACTCAGCTTTCCTGTGAGTGAGCAGAAAAGTACCGGCTAAGATATCTGACACTGGTGCATGTTGTTTGGAGTACAAGGCCTTGGTATGATTTTGTGACAAGTATGTACATGGTTATAGTTTAGTGCATTTTCAATTTGATTTCAAGTATATTTCATGATCAATCTGACATACACATCACATGCTCTTAGAATCTAGTTAATTTTATGTTTATACTGCCCTTTGGTTGTCTTTATCTTTTACAGTGATGTCTCTAGGGGTGTAATGAATAAGTGTATTTGCCGGTAGATTTTGTACTCACCAGACTCTATTGCTCCTGGTATTCCATAGACACCCTCCGGCCAAAGGATGTCACGTACCTTCGCCTCCAAGGAGGTGAAGTAGACAGGTTGTGCAGGAGGGCCACCACCAGTCTGCTGCTTAGGGCCTGTTAGAAATGGGATCTCGGGTTGGCTAAGGCTTGCGCCCAAGCCAGGCAGAGACCACCACTCTAGTCAGGGCAAGAGAGTTACACGCCAAAGATGACCCCTGCTCACCTCCTTGGTAGCTTGGCACGAGCAGTCAGGCATTTCCCGGAGGCCATGTGTAAAGCGTTTGCGCACGCACAAAGCAACAACATACCAGGCACACCACAAAAGGAACTCCAAACAAGGTTATATCAAAAATAGCCTTTGTATTCTCATAACACATTAGTATAGTAATCACATAATATACATTGTGCCACCTGGGACTAGGTAGTATCTTCAAGGGATTACGTACACCTGACAGGGCCAACTGGACCACTGTCAGAACCATCACAAAGTGAACTTAATGAATATAGATATATCATAAACGTAGAACATATCCAGTAATCACTGGCAAGCACTGTGCTCAGCATCAGCCTGTAACATAAACTATATTATGCCCAGTATCACATTAGGCGTGGAATATATTCTGCACCAACCTTATAAGCCCAAACATATTACACCCTAACCTCCTAAGCATAATTCACATTAGGAAATAATCACAGTAGAGGATAACCTCACAAGCATAGACTACAGTATGCAAATAACCTCATACGTAAACCACAGTAGAGGCATAAATCACTGTGCATAAAATGGTACATGAATTATATTTCCCGCGCACCTACATAAATCCCATTAGCACATAACCTCCTAATAAAAACCATTGTAGAGACATAAATCACATTAGGGCCTGGTAGCCAAATTAACCTAATAGTTCCCCATGCCAACTGGCCTTCTCAAAGGGGCTGAAATGCCCTAAGTCTAATGTCAGGGCGGCTGCCAATGCAGCAGAATCCATGTGCTTGCTTGCGCAGGCCTAAACGCAGCAGCTGTCACTAAGTGCTGTACAGCTGTGAAAGTACAGGGCAGAGGAGTGCATCTCACTCCTGTCTCCCTAAGAATGCCCCCAAAGAACTGTGGCCTAAACGTTGCAGCTGACGCTACTTGCTGTGCAGCTGTGAATAAAAATAAAGGCCCGGGCACTCACTGTGCCTTCTGAACAAATGTGCCTAAGTGTTGCAGCTGCCAGCGCTGGTGCGGCGCAGCTGGGAACAAAACATAATAAATGGGCCCTGGCACATCTGTGCCCTCGGGGCCTCACTGGGGCTCTCTACATACTCTTGCCGGGCCGGGTTTTCGCGCTATCCACCGACCGTGATGCAGTGAAGCTGTGAGGGACAACGCTGAAGGACGCCGAAGGTGCTGTCTTGCGCCGCATGGATTCTAGCTGTTAGCTCACTGGCTCCCGGCTCCCAGCTCTGCCTGAGGGGCTGTGCTGCGCCCAGGATTTATGGCGGTCGGCGGACAGAGAGCACATGGAGACAGATGGCCCTCTGGGCCCGATTCACAGAACTAAGTTAAGACAAAATCCTAAACTTACTTTTTTTGGTATTCACAGAAGGCATTTAGCAGTAGTAAAGATAGGATTTTGTCTTAAGTTTGAATTAAGACAAACTTAAGACAAACTTAAGTCAAATTTAAGACAGACTTAAGACAGACTTAAGTTAGGATTTTGTCTTAAGTTAGTACTGTGAATCGGCCCCAATGATCAGGGACGGGCGTGTGGAGGAACTGTCCCGGGAGCGGTATTAGGTGCAAGGCTACGACGGTGTGTGTGAACAAAGTGACGAGTGGCGAGGACTCCTCCGGCAGCTACAGGGCAGAAACTGGGAGCACCAGAGAGATACCTGAGCCCACGGCTACACAGCTACAAGGGAGATGAGCATGGCTGCTCTGAGGCTGGGCTAGCACAATGCTGGGCTTGCCCGGTTTGTTTTGAACGCTAAGGAGGGGCATGCGAATTTCACCCGGACAGAAGGGTGCGCAACTTGCAGGCGGGAGAGGTTAGACTGCTTGCCTACCTGCCTGCCTGGGGCCACTGGGGTGCTTGCGCCTGCTATAATCCTGGAGCTCGACCTACCGGAGAGTCCCGCCAGAGAGGCATCAAGAGTGTTCTGAGTGTCCCGAGTGACCTGAGTGTCCTGAGTACTACACGGAGCAAGTGCTGCGACCACACAGTGAAGCTGTGCGTAGTGGGTTGTGTGCAGGGACAAGGACTGGCACATTGATACCCACTCCCTGGGGGGTGTCAGGGGGCAGGGACAGTCCCCCCAGGTGGAAGCATTGACTGAACTTTGATTCCCGCCTCGTAGGGGGGGGAAACCACCCTGCCTGATTGCGGAGTGAGTGTGAAGGGAGCAATCCAGTAACAGTGGCATCTGGTTTGGAAGGTGAAGGTCTTTGAGAGCAGATCAGAGAGAAGCAACCAGTAGCATCAGCAGCAGCAGCAACTGACAGCGAACAGGCAGCTAATAGGGAGCTAAAAGGGAGCAGGTAGCAGCCAGAAGACGCAGGAGTAGAGAAAAGGAAAGAGAGCGCTGTCACCCTTAAGGTGTGGTGTAGTTCCTATATCCCTGATAGGCTCTGCTCATTTGAATAATATACACTACAGATTTGACATAGGACTGAGGTCAGTATGTCTCTATTGAGTACATTAAACTTAATTACTTGTGTGTGCCAGCTAACTCAGAGGTCACTAGAACGTTCTCGAATGAACAAGAAGAGATTCGTTTCTGACAACCTCATAAACATGACAACTTTGTTTCCCTTAGAGTTGGAACAATATCTTCAGAGTCGTGGAAACAATAGATTACAGTTTCACTCAGTCAATCGTGCATGCTTCATTTTTAGAGTTTGCACAGAAATAGACGGGCTTTTCAATAAAAGGGTTTTTAACCAGTCTTATTTCTCAAGCAAGCGATATGAACAGCTACAATCGTAAAACAAAATGCGAAGTATAATACTTACAGCGTTAGCAGTACTATAAAATAATACTGTAATAGCATGGTCTGTAGCTATGACATATATAAAAATGCATACATAAATAACACAGGCTAAAATACTCAACTGGTGCTTCTAGAATAATCCTACCCCAGTGTACCTAACCTAAGTCTAGTACGAGGGAAGAAGTAGGTGCTGTTTTAGCTATAGTTTTGTTTAGTTTTGTTGTGCCAAGAATTGCCAAACGTTTCTCTAGGTTCTAATCAGCTCCATACCTTAGAATGAGAGAGGTTGGTATCTCTTTCCCGGGACTCGATCTCTCACACCCCACAAGGGGAGTCAGAAAAACTGGAGCTGGATTCTCGGCGAGGAGGATGACAGCGTCAGTTGGGGAGTTGACTTCCTTCAGGACTTGCTGTGGCGAGCCGCGTCGTGCAAGTAGGTAGCCAAACCGCACCGTGCTTTGCCATAGCAAGTGAAGGTATATTTATACCTCGAAGGTGTTTAGGAATGCCAGTATTGACGTACAAGTCGGGCATAAGAATGTCATGAATGAAGCCCTAAGGAATAGATGTTCATGCATAATAAATGAGTTCTTGGCAAAATCAATATCCAGGCAAGGGGAAGTCCTAAAGGCTTAAGAGTCTGGTTTTCCAAGAACTCGTTGTGACGAAGAGGATCGGATGTAGTTGACCATGCCTGTATTTGGTTAGCATGAGCAATGCCTAAATAAGGGCTGGATTTCTATGCCTAAATAAGGGCAATGTGAATTATACTTATATAAGGGCATGAATCGGGAAATCTATAGACTGTATCTAAATCGACACACAACAAAGGTTGACTGCAAAGTGCGTGCCCAGTGAGTGTGCGGATTGGCCCAGCTAGGCTGGGTGCAGCTTGCAGCTCAGCAGTGAGCCCTGCTCTCATCCTTATTCCTACTGCATTCCAGCTTGTTTGCGCCACTCGTGTCTCCTACGCTGCCTACTCAAACTATTTCGAAGGCCTAAGATGGAGCATTTGGCTTTCTGTAACTTACATGGACACAGCTAAGGATGTTATCAGGGAAGCAGAGAGCATAACCCCACAAAAGAAAAAGAAGCAGAGATTTATGCATGAGACATTGACTGCAGACACAGATCAGATACTTCACCTGTTGCCAAGCGTATCTGGAAGCACTACAGTCAACACCCTCCATCCGTTCTCGCAGGAAGCTGGATCTGTTGGCTATAAATCATCTGGTATAAACCAAAAATAACATCCATTGACTTTCTGAAAGATGCTGAAAGACGCTGGGTCAGCCATCTTCTCTAGCAATATTAGACTCAAGGGCTTACCTGTTCCTTTGAGCCCCCCAGTGACCATCTGCAAGGGCATCCCAGGCGGCAACATCTAATTCGGCAAGCTGCAAAACAACACAGTCACAGACACCAGCAATTTTGAGGAGCCAGACACATCCCACGGGGGAGGAGACCCTAACAATACCACGTTGAGCAGTCTTGGGGTCCCAACCTGCTGCCCTGGCCGAAGGATGTATCCAAACCATGACCACATAACCTCACCTAGAGATAATGAACAACTTCGCAGCCACTACCTCAGCCATTCTCCATGCCAGCACAGACCTCATGTCCAAGCTCACCAATTCACCAACAAAGTTCAGCACACAGGGCTGTGTCAACATTATGACAAAAGAGGGAGTGGAAATTTCTGCAAACATACCATACGAACCAAAGGCGCATTCATCACAACGCGGGGAAGGTGGGAGAGAGCTTGCCCAGCGCTCACCCCAGGGGCAGGGCCGTATTATGCCTTTGCCATATGTGGAGGATGCTTGCGCGTGGAGAGAGATCTCTCCTTTTTACAATCAAAAGAATGGGAAAACATGCTTTCATCATATGGTAGAGACGCTTCCAACCACCCCATGCCCTCATCGGTCCCTAATGAGGGGAACGAAGAAGAATTCAAACAAGAGACTGCATGGGCCACAGCTTTGGACATCTTACAAAGGTCAACAGATGCCATGTCATACCAAGCCAATAAAATGGTTATACAAATCAACCTTATGAACACACTGGCGGTGTACGTCGCTAACATAGATGACAAAATCACAAATTTAAATAACCTGATTAGACAGGCTCAAGCGGATGCCGACCCCCTGCGACAAGGCTGCGACTGCTCGCCAACAATTAGTAAACTCAGTACACTCCCAGAGATGATGACAAAGCTGGTGGTGGACTTAAAAGAAATTACAATTGCACAGCCTTTCCCCCCAAGTAAAAGAGATGGTGCCACAAGCCCTGCCAATAAAAGCAAGGTAGCAGTAAACTCAGGAGCAAGGGGGGTCGAGGTCAGGGCACGTCATCGCCCCCGGAAACACCAGCCACAAGCAGCGAAATGAACGACCAACAAAAATCCCCAGCTGCGGGTAAAGAGAAAAGAAGAGAAGAGGTAGGTGCATAATCTTCTTTATTGCCAACAAGACAGGAGCAACGATGTCCAGTATCAGCACCAACAGTCATCCCCCACTCCCTTCTCATTACAGAACTCCAAAGGTGGGAGTTCTGAAACGTCACGAGGAGCACAGAGAAGATGATAGTCATAGATGTAAACCCTACACATCTTTCCCCTATACAAATGAAAATAGAGGAAAAACAACATAAACAAAAACTTCAGGGAAAGAGAACAACATTATGAAGGGATAAGGCGTGGGAAAGAGAGAGAGGAAGGGAGAGAGGAAGTACGGGGGAAACACGAATACATAATATAATCATGAAACTTACTGGGTGACCTTGTGATTCTAGAGGAAGGCAGAAGGACGTGTGCTGTCTTGATTAGTACAGATTATGTGTAGAGGCTTAGAAACTGAGAATTTACTCTTGTTCCACTACCTTCCATCCTCTAATTGTACAGCACTCTTGTTGACCCTTATTACAGACTTGGGAGTAGAAAACTTAGATGAGCCCTTGGACAGTATACATGAACATTTCAAATCACCTACTTTTACCTTGAGTTCCCTAGTACTAGGCTGAATATACTTGCTTTGGGCTTCTGCTCTTTTCTTATTTATATCCTGTATTTTGGTTGTAGGCAATTCAAACACACCCATCCACCCCCTGAACAACTTTGAAAATGGAAGGGGGCCCTTTAGTAAGATGAACGGAGAAACCTCTGTGTCAGAGTTGGGGGTAGTGCATACATCCTGTAACAGGTTTTTAAGTTCATTTTTGCAATTTAAATTGCTTGCCTTGGATAGCTGTACATTGTCCTTGATCACTCTATTGAATCTCTCAACGAGACCATTACTCCTAGGGTGATAAAGGGAGGTTTTTGTGTGTTTAATGTCCATAAAAACTAGAACGTTCTTAAAATCTAAAGAGGTAAATTGGCAGCCATTGTCAGTGACAATCTCATCAGGGATACCTTTTCTTGCAAAAAGGAACTCCAGAAATTCTATAACACAAGGAGTTGTGGGAAGTTTGACAAATTTTAACTCCAGGCAACGATTGTAGTAATCTATCAAAACAATACCATATTCTGAAATGCCACTGTTAAATAATGTCAAAGGGCAGATGATGTCAATAGCCAATTTGGATTGGGGTTTGGAGGGAACACCGACAGCTTGAACGGGGCTGGGAACAGTCATCTGAGACTTGTCACTTATGGCACAGTACAAACAATCTCTAACAAAATGTTCTACTTGCTTGTCAAGACCAGGCCACCAAAATTGCTCCCTAACTCTTCTCTTCATTGCCCGCATGCCTATGTGGCCTTCATGGGCTATGGTAAGTACCTTATCTCTTATGTTTGCGGGAACTAAAAGAGAAGATGGACGATACAAAAAAACAAAAAATCTTCCGATGGATCACCACCGAAACAAGAAAAATGGTCACCCACGCACTGGTCACTAGCCGTCTGGATTACGGAAACACCCTTTACGCCAGAACCACAGCCAAACTACAGAAAAAACTCCAACGCATCCAAAACGTCTCAGCTAGACTCATACTGGGCATCCCCCATTAAGCTCACATTTCCGGTCACCTGAAAGACCTCCACTGGCTCCCCGTCAACAAGAGAATAACGTTCCGTCTCCTCACCCACGCACACAAAGCCCTTTACGACCTAGGACCCGAATGCCTCAACACGCGACTGTCCTTCTACACCCCTACCCGTCTACTTCGATCATCCAACCAAGCCCTTGCCGCAATTCCCCGCATCCATAGATCCATCATGGGAGGAAGAACCTTCTCCTACTTAGCGGCCAAAACCTGGAATTCTCTCCCTACCCACCTTCGCCTTGAACAGAACCACCTCTCCTTCAGAAAGCAACTAAAAACTTGGATAGTCGATAAGTAAAATACCCCCCCTTCCCCAAGCGCCTTGAGACCCTCTGGGTGACTAGTGCGCTATACAAATCTCTGAACTTGAACTTGAACTAGAGTTCCTCAAAAACATGCTTAAATTTGACTATGGTTTCGTCAAGGGAACACTCTCTAGTCCAACAAGTATGGATCATGTCCATAAATGTATTGATATCTAAATCTGCAGTGCAGGCATCTCTCCATTCATTCTCTAGGATGTCTCCGTTAGATTCAGATACAGCGTAGCAAAAAACGTCATTGGCTGTTATACCTTCACCATCATCAATGTCATTGGCACTGTTTGGTGGCCTGGACAAACAATCTGCCAAAGCGTTGCTTATGCCAGGAACATATTCAACAACAAAGTTATGCTCTAACAACCTATATTGCCATTTGGCAATTCGGGGAGTAGCCTTGTCTCCCCTTTTGTGGTGAAAAGCTGGACTAAGGGTTTATGTTCAAATCTTACAGTGAATTTAGAGCCCCATAAGTAGTGTTTAAAATGGACAATGCCCCACCAGAATGCAAGGCTTTGCGTCTATTACAGAATATGTGGCTTCGGCACCCTTAAGACCCCTGGATGCAAATGCTACTATCTCATCCCTACCATTCCTATGTTGCATTAATACAGCACCAAGACCTTTCTGACTAGTGTCAGTCATGATTATAGTGTAGTTGTTGATGTCAAAAGGTTTAGGTGGAATAGCGTGTGCAAATTCTTTCTTGATTAATTTAAATTCCTTGGCGCATTCAGTGCACCACTTGCAAATAACATTTTTCTTGAGGAGATTTCTCATGTGATAAGTTTTGGTGGAGTTATTGGGTACAAATCTGGCATAGAACTCGATGAGTCCCATGAAAGATCTGAATTGGTCTTTGTCATTAGGAGTACAAAAATGTTCTATGGCTTTAACTAGGCTGGCTTTAGGTTCGACACCCTCTGCAGATATTTTGTACCCCAAATAATCCACGAACGTTACATTAAGTTTACACTTTTAAAGGCTCAAAGTAGCACCTTTTTCTTTAAAGATAGAAAAAACTGTGCTAAATGTTTCATCATGTTGAATTTGATCTGAGCCATACACCAGGACATCAACTTGGAATGCCATCACCCCAGGGATGTTCTCAAACATATTTTCCACGATTCGCTGAAAACCTGCAGAAGCAGTAGCAAGGCCAAAAGGCATACACTTGTATTAGAACAAACCTTCTGGAGTGATGATTGCGGTGTAATGTCGGGAATCTGGGTGTAAATCAACTTGATGGTAAGCTGATGTCATGTCAAGTATGCTAAACCTTTTGCCATTCTTAAGGGTGGTGGTGATCTCAGTGATTTTGGGCAATGGATGTTGATCAATCCATATATGGTGATTCAAATCAAGGAGATCAACACACATGCGCAGGTTACCATTGACCTTCCAGGCCAGAACGATGGGAGAAGCCCATTCTGATGATTCGACGGGTTCTATGACATCGCTGGCACACAGTTTTCCTTGTTCTTTTTTAAGGGCATCACGTAAAGCCAAAGGTACTCTACGGACCTTGTGTACTACAGGTTGGGCACCATCGAGCAATTTGATTTTGTGCTTGAAACCTTTAAATAAACCTAGTTTGTCATTAAAGATCTCAAGATGGGCAGATTCCCATGTTACTTTTTTGAGGGTTTTCACAAAATCTTTTTTTTTATATTACTTGATGGGGATCATTTGGATCTAAAATGATCCCTAGGTTACCTTGATAAGGCCAGCCCAAAAGACAAGTGTCGTCTTTAGCAACATAAACAATACCTTGAGCATTATTTCTTTGAAAACACAAATTGGCATGAAATTCACATAGTACATCGATGTTTTTACCACCATAAGCAATAGGGCGAACCAGTGATTGATTTAAAACAAAACCTTGAGATTGAAACAGGCCCTCCCATATTTTTTCACTTATGAGAGTAAATGGAGACCCTTGAGTCAGCCAAGATTTTGATGTCCCTTCCGTTGACAGTCAGAAAGCATAAGGGTCATTTAGTTTCTTGTAGGACTGTGGAAACTACGTTAGAGTGGGATTCTGACAGTAAGCAAATTTGGTCCTCTTCACTTGAGGGTGATTTATCCGAGGGTTGTTCGAGGTTGAGGATCTTCTTGCTAGAAAATGGACCAGGATTGGTGGATGGTTTGCTACTGGACTTGCAGACATTGGCAAAGTGACCTTTTTTGAAGCATTTGCTGCAGGTTTTGTTAAGGGCTGGACAGAATCTGGCATTATCAAGGTGAGAATTGCTACCACAACGGTAACACTTCCAACGTCTATTAGACGGTCTGAAGTTGGTGTTAGAATTGGAATTTCCACCAGTTTTTCCTTGGCACGTATTATCGTTAGAAGATTTACCCTTAACAGCTGAAACACTTTTTGGAGGAAGAGTGGGATTGGAAATTGACATTTGTTCTAAGTAGGAAGTAGTACTCTCGATTCTAGTGGCAATTTCCAATGCTTTTTGTGGAGTTAATTCAGGTTTTGATAAAAGAGCCTCCTGAACTTTTTTGTTGTTGGTTTTTTCTATAAGTTGATCCCTAATCCTTTCTTCCTCAAATGTTTTATAATCGCAAGAGACTACTAGGATGCGTAAGGCACCAACGTAGGTGGAGGCAGATACTCCGGGAAGCTGTGCTCTTTTCTAGAATTTGTGCCTTTCTAGTGTGACATTCTTGAAAGCTTTGAATCTGGAATTAAGGGACTTAATTGCTGTGGCGTATTCATCTTAAATTCCATCGCCTTCACCCTCAATAAATAAAACTAATTCCTTGGGAGTATGCTTAAGAATAGTGCGACCTTCAGAACCAAGACAGTGCCTTAGAATTGTGAATTTCTTTTTATGTGTGAATGAGTCACCATCAAGAGCATCTAGGTATGCTTTGAAACTTTCTTTCCATTTCTCCCGATCAAATTCAGGAGAAGCAAGATTAGGTGAAAATGCTGGAGGAGGGATTATTGATGCATATTGATGGTGTGTGTATTGTCATTACGATTTACAACAACTGGAACACTTTTAAAACAGACGTGCGTGTCATTCATGTATGATAAACAACACGCTGTGATGAATGGTAATGCGCTGGCAAATCCTCAAAAGTCGTGTGTACAGACGGAAGGGAAACACTGGCGTTGTTAAGGTGATGCAAAGCTTTTGAGGGAAAGAAAATGGTGGCACGTAATGTGTGAACTTAGGAGACGCAGGCATCAGGCAACCAGGCCGAGATAGCGCCGATGCGGTTGATGTCACAAAAGGAGTTACGTTCGGTTCGATGAAGTTGTGGAGCACTGGCAGGGTGTCAGTTAGAACAAGAGAAAGACATGAAAAACACAAAAATCAAGAAATTCTCACCACAACCTTCCCCTGGATCGTGGATTTTCTCTCTAGGAGGGCGTTGAAGGAACTCTTGTATGTGGACGGTCTCGACGACAAGATCTGGATCGTTGCTCCGATGGTCAGATGGACACAAGAAACAAAGAAGCAGCATGCAGGCACGCGTGGTCGTCTTGAAGGCAAATCGTCGCCAGTGAAAAGAAGACAAGAGGTAGGTGCATAATCTTCTTTATTGCCAACAAGACAGGAGCAACAATGTACAGTGCTGTCCAGTATCAGCACAAACAGTCATTACCCACTCCCTTCTCATTCCAGAACTCCAAATGAGGAAGTTCGGAAACGTCATGAGGAGCACAGATACGATGATAGTCTTAGATGTAAACCCAACACAAAGCATAGTCCATTTCACCACCTCTATTAGAACAGGACACGGAGGACTTCAACTGCAAGGGGAAGAGGCAAAGAAAGCAAAAGGGCCATAATAAGATCCACCGTATCAAGCAAGACTTGAGTCTTTACCCACTGGTTAACTGCCACACATGAGCAGCCTCAACCAGGCATAACTATTCAAAAAGAACAGATGAGGTAGCTAAGGAATCACAGAACCCAATAAGCTCATCGGGCAACGCCAAAAAGCAGTAGATTGGTTCTCCAATCCTTAAGAAGGAGAAGGCTGCCGCCAGGGTAGACCCTGAGCCCATGGAAAAAAGGGGAAAAATAGGGCCAACTGTTAACATCCAACTGGCATTCCCGGAACCCACGTCTTCCCCTTTGGCAGAGGGCCCAAAGCGCACCAGGCATATATATTTGTCAGTCAGCACCAAATCACCTAATCAGGCCCAAGCCAGCAGCCAGCATAAAGAACGTTTGAGTAATTTCATTACACATAATCAGGGCAAGGGTAGCGAGGCGCAAATCGGGCTTGGTGCAACCCAAAAGAGCCCTGGAGCATCGAATAGGTTGACTCCTTCACCAGTGCAAAAGGCAATTAAGGACGCAGCCCCTGGACTTTCTGCAGGAACTGTCTTTATGCACTGCATTCTGGGGTCAGAACCACTGCCCGGGCCTCCTGAGGTTTTCTCTGGGCAGAGACCTTTGCATAGGGAACTGTGACAAAGAAACCTCACAAGTGGCGATCCAGAGACCACTTACACTGCAACCAATCATGAAAGTATTCAGACCTCTAGGCCTTCTCATGGAACTACAACTTTCACTCTATTCTACCCAGAGTACAAGTCGAAAGGCAGCTGTGACATACTAAACCATGGGAACATCATGAAATTGATAGAAGCCATAGGCCTGTCAAACTAAGTCACATCACAAGACATCACCTTCATAGAATTTATTGCACCAGGCCAGGGTCAAACAAACGAAGTTACTAAGGTCACCTGGCGCTCTACGGAGGCATTGAATAAAATCTTGAGGCACATGGAAAACTTTAAGCAGTGGGGTATCTCTATAATCCTTGGC
Organism: Lissotriton vulgaris; assembly: GCF_964263255.1. Taxonomy (NCBI): domain Eukaryota; kingdom Metazoa; phylum Chordata; class Amphibia; order Caudata; family Salamandridae; genus Lissotriton; species Lissotriton vulgaris. The sequence continues at coordinate 1,182,388 of NW_028252132.1, forward strand.
AGGGAACCGGGCTATCCACATGTTCTTCAGAACATCTAGGCCGCGGAGCGCCCTTGCGCCGGACCAAAACTGGTCTATTCGGTCCTGAGGAGTGCTCGGGGTAAAACCCCCTCCTCTAACTCAAAAGAAAAAAAAGCAAATGAGGGCCTGCACACACAAAACACGGGACTGGAACAGGCCTGCACATGGTCATGGTTGGCGGGGTCATGACTGCTAAGTTGACAAAATAACAGTCAAAATGCTCAAGAAGTTTGCCCACTAAGGATTTGCTCTTGGAATATAAATGGGCTAACAAACAAACTTGGGTATGTTGCCATGATCTCCTATCTACAGTCATTTGAGATCATTCTGTTACAAGAGACATGGCTTGTGGAGCCGCAGCACTTGGAAGGGTTTAAAATTCACCATACTCCAGCAATGAAAATGAAATCCCTGGGACGAGGTAGTGGAGGTCTAGCCATCTACATATCAGCCAATAACGCACTTACCTCATGGGATATTGTAAGTTCCTCCCAGGCTCTCCAGTCAGTGAGAATCACACTCAGAACCCACAAAGGTCAGCCCAGGACCATAATTTTATTGAACGTGTATATCCATCCTAACTCAGCGTCCAGGCTAACCCTTTCTGACGAGATGACAGCAACAGTACTAAAAATGAGATCTGGGATTCCGAACGCAGACATCATACTATCTGGGGACTTTAACATGTGGCTGATGTCTGACTTACAAAAGAATGAGGTAACTAAATCACAGGAAAGTGACTGGGCCATACCACCGCAGGATCATCCCAGATGGTGCAAGGAGTTCCCAAAGGGCCAGGCCCTCCAAGGCAATCTGGAACATCACTGCCTCAGAGCCCTCAACAGGCCTTTTTTCCCCGCCAAGCCCCCTGGTCTCTCATTTCTATCAAAAAGTGGTGCATCGCTAATCGACTACTCTTTTGTCAGCCTTTCCCTTTTGAATCATGTCTCTGGCTTTGGGTTTGGCAATAGATTAGAAAGTGACCACAGCCCTCAAGAAATACTTTTCAGCATCAGGCTGGTGCAACATGTTCAGGCAGAGGCACAAGCATTCGAAAGCTTTACGATCAATTTAAAACATATTAAGTGATCAGTTAATAAACTCCAGCTCGTAGCAATGGAGGTAAAACACATGATTGAGAACAATAGCAGGATAACTGAAAATCCATTTGCAATTTGGACAAGCTTCACCAGGAATTTGACAGCCAGGCATGCAAAACCGACAAAGTATGCAAAAGAGATCGGGCCCCAACAGCCAACTCCCTGGGACCCTGTGATACAATCTGCGAAACGCAGCATGAACCGGCTATGGCAGGAACTTAAAATGAAGCCAATGGACCCACTAATATTAACCAAACTGAGAGTTCCCTGAAGACACTTGAAGGCTGTTAAAAGGAAACATCGAAGGGCTCATTTGAACTCCTTTTGGGCCAAACTATACCATGACATAAGGACAAACAATTCCGAGGTTTTGGCGCACCATAAATAGCTTAGGAGGCAGTGTCTCCAAAGTTGCCTCATCAAATATACTGGAATCTGAGTGGTATCTCTTCCAGTATAGCCATTTTAATGACCCACAAGTCTATATCCTTAATCAGGCTATTGGTACAGAGGGCAGCAAAGCTCCGGAGGCTCAACCTTGGACGGAGGGGAACTCGCCTCTAGAGCGTTTCCACAAAGCGCCAATAACCAAAGAGCTTTTTCATTTTAATGACCCACAACACTACATCCTTAATCAGGCTATTCGTACAGAGGGCAGCAAAGCTCCGGAGGCTCAACCTTGGACAGAAGGGAACTCGCCGCTGGGGCATTTCCACAAAGCGCTAATAACCGAAAAGCAAATCGATAGTTATAACCGAGTTAACAGCATAGAGTGCAGCACAGAACCGGAAGATCAAATCCAAAAGCAGATCACAAAGGGACGGAAAGATGGGGCCCCAGGACCAGGAGGCATTCCTCCACCTCTGTTTAAGGAGGATCCAGATTTCTGGGCTTCTAAGCTAGCTCCACTCTACACTACCATCCTAGAAAGGAACATCATTCCACCTTCCTGTCAAGGATCGATCCTCATTCCAATCTTCAAAGGAGGAGACAAAAAATCTCCAGGAATCTATTGGTTGGTCGCCGACAACGTGTTCCTCTTAAGCCACACAAAGATAGGTCTACAAAGGTTCATGGACGCAACTGCTGCATACTCAAATAAGAATGGGCTTCAGATAAATAATAAGAAAACCAAAATCCTTACCGTTCGTCCTTGAAGGCCCAAGAAGCTGTCATGGGTCTTAAACTCGGAAAGTATTGTAGAAACCAATTGCTACAAGTATTTAGGAGTCTTCTTCAATAACAACGGAAGATATAAAAGCCATTTTGGTGAGCAAAAAAAGAAAGGAACAGCGCTAGCCTTCGCACTTAGCTCCATCCACAAGAAATTACTTGTCCGAACCTTCGCTCCAACACTTCAGGTGGCCCAGGCAAAAGTCATTCCAACTCTAACATACGGAAGCGAGGCGCTAAAAGGACTGGATTGTGGCCAACTAGATAAAATCATTCCAAACATTTTTAGAACTGTCTCCAAGCTACCGTCACACACTTCACCAGCACAAATCAGGCAGGAACTGGGCATCTGCAAACAATCAATGGGCAGAATGATGACTTTTCTAATGAGCTGTCACAAGCTGAGGTCGATGAAGGAAGGCAGCCTAGCGCATCATTTATGGACCAACCTAAACACAAAACAATGGCTTGCGGGGTACCGCTATTTGTCCAGGGGGCTAAACACTCTCGACCTGAGTGAAGTCTGGGACCTACATGTAAGCCAAAACGAGTTCAAGAGGCAAGCAAAAATAAATAGGAAAAAGCTCTCCTCAGCAGAAGACAGGGCAATTTTCGCAGCTAGAAGCCATGGTTGGATGACATATGATCAGCTGAAATAGCTGCGCTATTTAACTTTCTCCTTCAGTGCATGCGCCAAGCTTCGCTTTTTAAAATAAATTAAGAATGGGGGTGATCCAATTGACTTACCATCTTCCCAAATGGAAAAGAGACCGTGCCCTGGAATCATGTCGGCTTTGCAGTCATCATAGGGAAGACTTATTGCATGTACTGTGCCTGTGTCCTAACTGCTTAAAGGAAAGAAGGGCTCTTCTACATAGGGGCTGTAACGCCAAGGAGGTTAGATCGTGCAGAGCTGCAGTATTGGGCTGTTTTGATCCCCGGAATACCAACCTAAATTGCGCAATGGTGAGGTTTATAGACCGCACAGCAAAAAAACCAGCAAAAAAACTAGAGGAGGGGGACCTCTTACCGTTACCCCGCCTGGAGATGCAGACCCCTGGCTAATCGCAATAGCAGAACAATTCTTTTTGCAGGGCAGCCAGTTACATGAATAATTGTCAGAAATACCAAAACAAAATAACTATCGGAAGGGGAATGGCGTATAAGCTGGTTAAATCTGAGACTTAAAAGCTACTTCAACCAGGATTACAATTGCCCCCTAAGAGAACACCACTATTGGATTTGTGGATAGTGTACTTACAAGAGAGTTTTTACAAGTGGGATGTTGGGTGCTTTTAACTACAGGAACTGGGGTTCTTTTTAATTAATTTAATAAGTGCTATATTTTTACTTTTGTATTTTGCAAAGGTTTTATCAAATCATGCAATAAAGTTTTCAACATTTTCAAAGACATACTCTTGCCCCATCATTGCAGTTGCCCACTGGCAAGCGGGGCAACTGTAAAAAAATGGGCAAATCTGGAAGGCACAGCCGTTATGGGCCCTCTTAAAAACAAATGTTGCTCCATCGTTAGAGCGACTCCCATATCAGGCGAGGGCCGCTCAGGAAATCCAGGATGACTGCTCGGGTGCCTCGTGAGCACCAATACCCCAAGAAAGCATGGCCCCCATCGTTGGAGCGGCCTGCAACGGTGGGTCTGCTAATAAAATAAGCTGTGACTCTGGGAACAGGACGGGCCCCTCTGGGCCCTTTCCGCACAAAGGCCGACAATGTTGGAGTGGACCGCTCGGACTCGCTGCCTCAATCGGCACACTCCCCCCTCGAACCCTCACTCACCAGCTATTTCTGGGGAGGCTCTCTCCTCTTTGCAGCATGTGGGGCTCCGCCTTCCTCACGGGAGACCCGCCTGGAATCCTACTCCGGCCGCATTACTCGGCGTCCATGAAGGCGGGGTGGGCTCCCATCGGATTTCCTCCGGACGTCGTCCTGCTTCCGGCCCGCCAGGAGGCCCCGCCCAGGGTCAGGTGGATGTACCTGGCTTCCTGGTCGCTACGGGCCGCAGCTGTGATTTCGGGGGCACAACGGGGTAGGCTCTCGTTTTAAATAAATGCAAGAGTGGGGTGGGCACCCACATTTTAAACTATCATGAAGTGGGGTGGGCTCCCGCCACAAAAACAACAGCATGAGAATGGTGGCACCCTCGAAGCAGCAGGTGCAGACGGGGTGGGCACCTGCTCGATTGCAGCAATTTTGGGGGAATCCCTACGATGGGAATTCCCTCTTCAAGGGCTAACAAATTAAAATAAAAATGCTCACAGGACGCAAAAATTCAGCAAAAGTCTTCTTCAAGGGAGATCAAGTCCCAGCAAAGCTTCTGCCTATATAAAACAAGGAATAAGTCCATGGAGATCAAGGGGGCAATGCAGGGCCCAGGGAGGCAAACCCTCATGGCAGCCCACCTGGGTCCCAGCAGCAGCACACCCCTTCAGGAACAGCACCAAAGTACAGAACAACTTCATGGGGTCACAGCCCCTAAATTTATACCCAGATTCTCTTTGTCTGTTAGTGCAGGGCATGGGGTGAACCAGATGCAACCGGTTCAGGGGGGAATTGGAGCACTTTGTTTTGCAAGCTCCTCTTACCCTTTGTCAGGTGGAGGCTAGGTGATCAGACGCGCCACAGGGGGCGTATCCAGCATTCACTAGGGCTGGCTCCATCCTATTCAATCAATCAATCAATCAATCAATCAATCATATCATTTGTAAAGCGCACTACTCACCCGTGAGGGTCTCAAGGCACTGGGGTGGGGAATGCTGCTACTGCTCAAAAAGCCAGGTCTTGATGAGTTTTCTGAAGGTCAGCAGGCCTTGGGTCTGCCGTAGGTGGATGGGGAGGGTGTTCCAGGTCTTGGCCACGAGGTGGGAGAACGATCTGCCACCAGAGGTCGCTCTTTGGAAGCGGAGGACTGTGGCGAGGGCAAGATCGGCGGAGCGAAGCTGGCGGGTGGTGGTGTAGAAGCTGAGTCGTCTGTTGAGGTACGTTGGTCCAGTGTTGTGGAGTGCCTTGTGTGCGTGGGTGAGTAGCTTGAAGGTTATCCTCTTGTTGACCGGGAGCCAGTGCAGGTCCCTCAGGTGGGGTGTGATGTGGCTGCGGCGAGGGATGTCGAGGATCAGGCATGCAGAGGCGTTCTGGATGCATTGGAGCTGTCTCAGGAGTTTGGCCAAGGCTCCTGAGTAGAGGGCGGATCCGTAGTCCAACCTGCTGCTGACGAGGGCCTGGGTGACCGTTCTTCAGGTTTCAGTGGGGATCCACTTATAGATCCTGTGGAGCATGCGGAGGGTGTTGAAGGAGGAGGAGGAGACGGCGTTGACCTGTTTAGTCATTGAGAGGGTGGAGTCGCGGATGATCCCTAGGTTGCGTGCATGGTCGGTGGGTGTTGTAGCGGTTCCCAATGTGGTCGGCCACCATGACTCATCCCAGGCCGAAGGGGTAGATCTGAGGATGAGTACCTCCGTCTTGTCCGAGTTCAGCTTTAGTCGGCTGTTCCTCATCCATTCAGTGACGGCCTTCATTCCTTCGTGAAGGTTGGTTTTGGCGGTGTGGGCGTCCTTGGTGAGGGAGAGGATCAGCTGGGTGTCATCGGCGTAGGAGATGATGTTGAGGTTGTGCCAACGGGCGACGTGGGCGAGCGGTGCCATGTAGATGTTAAACAGAGTTGGGCTGAGGGATGAGTCCTGAGGTACACCGCAGATGATCTCGGTGGCTTCGGAGCAGAAGGGGAAAGGCGGACGCTCTGTGTACTGCCGCAGAGGAAGGAGGTGGTCCAGTCCAGAGCCTTCTCTTGGATCCCGTTGTGGAGGTGTGTTCGTAGTGTGTGGTGGCAGACTGTGTCAAAGGCGGCTGACAGGTCCAGGAGGATGAGGGCCGCCGTTTCTCCGTTGTCCAGCAGGGACTTGATGTCATCAGTCGTGGCAATGAGGGCAGTCTCGGTGCTGAGGTTACTGCGGAACCCGGACTGCGAAGGGTCCAGGATATTGTTCTCCTCAAGGTAGCTGGTCAGTTGTTACTTGACGGTCTTCTCGATGGCCGGGAACGGGAGCAGGGAGATGGGCCGGAAGTTCTTGAGGTCTTTGGGGTCCGCCTTGGGTTTCTTGAGTAAGGCGTTGATCTTGGCGTGTTTCCAGCTCTCCAGGAAGGTTGTTGGCTCGAAGGAGGTGTTGATGACTTTCTGGAGGTGGGGTGCAATTGATGTGCTGGCTTTGTTGAAAATGTGATGTGGACATGGGTCTGACGGAGATCCGGAGTGGATGGTGTTCATGATCTTGATGGTGTCGTCGTCGTTGATGTTGGTCCAGGAGAGCAGGCGGATGGTGGTCCTGGGGGCGGAGGTCTCAGTGGTTGTCTGGGCGGTTGTGGTGTTCAAGCTGTCGTGGATGTCTGCGATCTTGCGGTGAAAGAAGGTTGCCAGCGAGTTGCACAGGTCTTGCGAAGGTGGTACGTCGTTGATGTTGAAGCTGGGGTTGGAGAGTTCCTTCACGATGTTGAAGAGCTCTTTGCTGTTGTGCGTTGTGTCATTCGTGGGGTCCTGGGGTCCTGGCGCTGGGCGCGGTCCCGGCACAGATGGGCGCAGATAGGCTTGCCTTAGGCGAGCGTTCTGCGTGCCAGCGGCGCGCCCGCTGCGCGTCGGTGCGCACCCTCCATATGAGGAGATGTGGGAGGGAGGAACAGCTGGGAGGCGGTAGCGGGGCGGTGAATGGGATTGCAGGGGGGCGGCCCGCGGGAATGCAGCGGCAGGAAAAACAGGCGGGCAGCAGGAGAATTGGGCACAAGAAGGAAAAAACAAGTTTAGGCAAGAAAACAAGTACAGGCACAGAGGAATAAAAACAAGTCTGGGCAAGAAAGCAAGTACAGGCACAGGGTAAAAAAACAAGGCTGGGCAAGAAAGCAAGTACAGGAACAGGGGAATAAAAACAGGTCTGGGCAAGAAAGCAAGTGCAGGCACAGGGAAATAAAAACAAGTCTGGGCAAGAAAGCAGGTACAGGCAGAGGGGAATAAAAAACAAACCTGGGCAAGAAAGCAAGTACAGGCACAGGGGAATAAAAATAAGCCTGGGCAAGAAAGCAAGTTAGACACAGGGGAAACAAACAAGTCTGGGCAAGAAAGCAAGTAGAAGCACAGGGGGAAAAACAAGTCTGGGCAAGAAAGCAAGTTAGGCAGAGGGGAAAAATACAAGATAAGGCAAAAACAATGCAGGCAGAGTCGTGCAGCAGCGTGGGGAGCGACCTGCCTGCGAGCAGGGTCAGAGGTCTGAGTGTCAGGGGATTACCCCTCCCACTATTCCCAGCCCAGATGTCCTATTCAGCCCAGCGCTGACTCACCCTGCCCCCTCCTGGAGCCACACACACCTCCTGCCACTCACAGGCCAGACATGCAATTCACATCAGGCAGGCAGACATAATCTCGCATCGATTATTGCAATCGGCTCTTTGTCAATGCCCAAAAAGGAGTTATGAATAAGCTACAGTTGGTGCAGAATGCTGCAGCCAGACTGATCAAAGGAGCCCCTAAATGTAAACCCATCTCCAGTACCATTAAACAGCTTCACTGGCTACCAGTAAGAAAAATAACTAAATTTAAGGCTCTCTGCATCGCTTACAAGGCAATTCATGCTTTAGGACCTGCTTTTTTAAAAGACTCTTTCCGTTCTTATACTCCTTCAAGATCTCTCCGCTCATCCACTACATGCCTACTTAAGGTCCCAAGAACCAAGAAAGTCTCATGGGGTGACAGATCTTTCATAGTAACTACCATCAAACTTTGGAACAGTCTCCCATCCCAAATTAAGACTTGCACTTACTTCTCTGCTTTCCTTTCGCAAGCAAATAAAAACGTGGCTTTTTAACCAGTAAGCATCAATTTTTGCACAGCCTAGTGGACCCATAGTGCTGAGACACCCACGGGTATTTGTGCGCTTAATAAATTTCCTAAATAAATAAGACACATAGCACACAGAAATACCAATTTCTAAAAGTGGCATTTCTAAAATAACCACAATACGTCCATTGTGCAGCATTTATTTTCACAATTTCATACATACCAGACTTGACCACACTGCTCTTCTCATAACAGGAATTACCACTGACACACACTGATCTTGGAATCCCCAATGCATTCCTATGGGGGGGCAGGCCAACCTTACAAATGTAACACAGAGAGCGCACACACTTTATGCTGGACCACAGCGCTAAAGTGCCCAGAGGCCTAAAACTACCAATACCAGGTCAAAGAAAAGGCAAAATGTTTAGGGGTGAACTTGCCAAAAAGGGCCAAGTCCAACACTGCCCATCAACTTCTTGACCCTCGTTCGCAAATCATAATGCCTGTACCTGATATCATCCATTGTCCACAGGCAAGGTGCTTGAACATTCACCTTGTTAACTATTGCCTCTTATTTCTCTGGGAAAGGGAGGTCTGTTGGACTGTGGCTATACAGACCAACAGATAAATAACTGTGGCTACACTCTGACAATTTAGTCTACAAGCACTTCCAACTCCTTATCTGTAAAACGTGGCTGCTTCCTTTTGATCATTGTGAGAGTGAATGTGTAGGTGAGGGTGAGTGTGGAGGTGAGTGTGAATATGAAAAAGAGTGTGTGTTTGTGTGGTTTTGTATGAAATAAAATCTGTGCAAGTTGTGCAGTGTGTGAAGTGTGAATGTATGAGGCAGACAGCAAGGAATGTGTGGTGGTGGCTCCTTGGACCTATTTGCAGTTTTGGCAAAGTATCATGGTCATGATGTTGGCCCTTTATATAGGTGTATTTATTATTTGTGTGTGGCTTGTTATTTTTTTTTTGGGGGGGGGGTTGACAATAGTTGTTTGGGTTGTTTTTGACGTCCCTCCCTTGACATTTAATACACAGACAGAAACGGTCCTGAAACCGAGTCTCATGCAACGTCATCTGCTCGTGTGTTAAGAGGAGTCGTATTCCTGACCTGCATGCTGTTCTTGAGCATTTACAAACAAATCAGTCGCATCAGTGCCATTTCCAGAGGCTTTGTTTGGAAGGATAGAATTCCATACGACTCGTTGGGTTTAACATGGGTTGCATTGTACTCCGTCGCTCGGAGGGCTTACTGTCAAGTCATTCGGAAAGCATTCCAAATCTGATTTGGTTGGAATGCTATCGGAATCGGGCCCTCTGTCAGGAGGTAACGATCATCTGCCACCACGTGCTTCGCTCGTGTTTACAATTTGAATCAATGGAAAACCTCAAACAAAAACAATATTAAAATATTTGACCAAAATGATGGCTAAAACACATAATTATAGAGCCTTCTTTATTTGAATTACAACACTGTCATTTCAGAATAGGGCAGAAAGGTTGCTCTGAGGAATTATTTTCTGTCTTTATAAGATTCATTGACCCCAAAACCTTTGTTTTGACATCATAATGAAGTATGTAGGTCTCATGGTGACTGAAATATTACATCATCACTGCAACACATCCACCATTTTTAAAAATGCCATCCAGAAAAATTCGGCCTGGATTAGCAATGTCTAACAAAGCTGAATTACTTCTCTAATAATACAAAAACACAAACCAAAACTGAAATTCTCTGGACAACAATTTATTTACAGAAGTATATCAAGGGCCCAGGACTGTGTGTCCCCAATTACAAATGATGTTGAAGCTCCTGAGGACTTGTCCATTTCTGGTGAACGAGCCAACTCTATATGAGCAAGCCTCTGTGGAAGCATTGATCTTAAATGTTTCCACATACCAATAGTGCCCATGCTGTACTGTGTTGGTTCCTCTGATAAACTCCTTATTACTAAGTTTGCAAGTTACAAACTTACCAGACAGTTATTTTCCTCCTGCTCTCATTTAAAAAAATTGCCAAACTAGAGATTTTTTCGCAGGTTGAGCAGCTTGAGGTGGTGGAACTGCTCCTGTCTGCTCATCCAAGTCAGAGGAAGACATTATTGTGTCTCAAAAAAAAGATTCACAAAATGGAAAGACAACAAATGTGGAAGGTCTGCCCACACCAAAAGCCAAAACACAACTAGAGGGATTCTTCTTTTTGCAATTATTGGCATTGATGTGAACAAATCATATTGTGTTCAGTGGGTGTGTCTTAGCCTTCGCAGGAGTCTCACGAGTAAATCTTGATTCGATCCAAAATATGATCATTTACAGAGTTAAAACAATTCATAAGTATAAAAACAATAACAAGTTAAAAACCAATATTTCATAAAAGTCATAAAAAAAGACTATAACAGCACAAAAAGAGAATACATAAATTACATGATTCTGTTCCCAGAAACTATATTAATATGTATTAACCAGTCGTATTTTGAAGGACACTTTTAGTCTTTTTTTACCTTCTCCACCAGGCATACAGCAGAAATCCCCAGGTGGCAAAAACGACCCACCTTGTGGTTGCAGATCTAAGAATATGTAGTGCTCTACTGGGACATGTAAACGCCAATAGACAACAGACTGGAGTTATCCAGGTTTTCCTGTAGTCGATGTAGGTGAGACAGCAGAGGAGAAAATGTTTGAGGGTCTCTGATCGGGTGTGACATGTAGGGTACAATGATGTTACAGCTGCATTCCCTCATGTGCTTCTTCTTGAATTTAGAGGTAGAGCCCAAAGTCGAAATTGAATGTACAAAGCTTTTGCCTGTGGGGGTACAATGTCATCCATAAATGTTTCAAAGCCAAACCCTCCTTTAACATTTTAAAAACTAGTGGTTATAGTGCCATGTGCAATGCCTTCTACACTTTGGTAATCCATACGCTCCTAGAACCTTTTTTTGAGGAGAGGAACCATCTCAAATTAAGAAGAGCCCATACTGCCAGGTGTCGCCCTCATAGGGCCAAAGCTCTAGGAACAGCACTCTATGGGGCTGAGTTATGGGGGCAGGAAAACCTAAAAGATTTAACCCCCGCCAAAAAAAATTCATCAGGGTGATGCTGAACCTACCTGTGAGCACCCCCCTACTGCTGCTAAGACTTGATCTTGGCTTAAAACTCATAGACATTTTGCTATTCTTAGGGCACTCCTGTTTTGGATCAGAATTTGGAACAGTAACACACAGGTCTCGCTGAAGGAGGCTCTGGAAGAACTGATTGTTTTGCACAAACAATCAAGCCGCATTAAATGGTTTAATAAAATCAAGGAATGGTTTCTGGAACTAGGGCTGGGGTGTATTTGGGAGGATCTAGGATCCATATCAAAATCAAAAGGAGTCTCACGAGTAGGTCACTGGTGTTTTGTGGGATTGTATAGAAATTCCTGTAAGTTTGCAATGGTACTATATATAACTTTTTGTTTGTTTCACAAAATCTAAAGTGTTATACTTTGCTCAGAATTACAATAAACACTATTATCAATAACATTTCAAATATACTATCTTGCAAGCAGTCTGCTAGAGACAAACAGGAAGTACAACCCCCTCCGACTCTACACACGGGATTGTGTGCTTCACTCTCACAAGTCGTTTGCAGGTGTCACTTATAAATAAAACAACATATATATAATATACATGTTTAAATGGCACTTATATTAAACATTAGTATTGAATACTAAATCAACACAATTATATACACTATGAAACAAAATGTATGTCTGTATGACCTCGCTACTGAGCTGCTTGTGAGAGTAATGACAAGCCCATAAAATTTGAGTTAAATAAATAATACTATTGGTATACATTATTAAAATAAGTGGTCACCCTTTTTTAATATTCAATCACTTCTGTGATGTAAATACACCTACACAGCTTTTGAACAATTTTCAGTTCAATTATCATTGAACTTTGTGAGAAGATGTCTTAATGTGACACTGACAATGACTGAGAATATGGACAACCTCAACTGAAATATTGTCTTCTAACACACCCTATTACACACAGACATCATTATTAATATTTCAACAAACAGTGCACTCTCTTCAGTAATGGTACAATACAAAGCCATTCCCTTTGGAAATAATATGTGCAGACAGAATACATCCTTTAGTCATCCTACCATATATACATTGAAAATGAAAAATTGATTTACTTTAAAAAAACAACTTAGAAATTCACTGAAAACTCCAAAGGTTAAAGTAACGTTATAGTTAGGTGTGATGAAATGATCTAATTGTGTTTTAAAAAAAATCTAGAAATTCATTCGCAAAAAAATACAAAGGTTAAAGTAACATCATAGTCAGGTGTGATAAAAGAATCTGTGTTTGTTTGTTTTAAAACCCCTTAGAAAGTCACTGAAAAGACCAAAGGTTAAAGTAATGTTATAGTTAAGTGACTATGTCAGTGACAACCTTAATGTTTTGAACTAAAATAAAATCAGAAATCCACTAGTTATGGTTAGCAGAGCGAACTATAACTTGCACCCCCTCCATGCACTGATTATGAACTCACATAGTACATCATTCATGACATGTGCCATTCAATCATTTATGACATCAGTCATGACATCTTCAATGACATCATTGATGACATTACTCATGACATCATCCAATGAATGTGTTAGTTTGATTTATAGTTTACATGGAAGCGAGCAGCTACCATATTACTTTTCTGTCTAATTTTGTACCTCCTGTGTCTGCCTAATGGATGTAAGTATTTAGAAAACACATGTGCTTCTAATGCATCATAGGTGTGTGGTGGTATTCAACATGTTATAAATATTTTATTGAAGTGTAACTCTGTGTGCAGATGACAGCTGGTGACTTGTGTCCAATATGCTCCCACACAAGTTGTTTGGTCTGCAGAAAAGTTTCCAACTGAACAAAGATAGATAGATAGATAGATAGATAGATAGATAGATAGATAGATAGATAGATAGATAGATAGATAGATAGATAGATAGATAGATAGATAGATTTACTTGTGTTTTGAAAATGCATTTTTTTTTACCAAAAGCCAAACAAAAAGGGAGTGTTCCTCTCTGAGGACTGCCTGATGCTGGACCCTGCATCTCTGACTGTTATATTTCGACATTTTATAGCCACAGTGACTAAAGGTCAATTAATCAATCAATCAATGAGTAGTTGTACAGCATGGCTAATCGCTTCTAGTATCCAGGTGCATGTTAACTCACACCCAATATGGCCACCGCACTGTCCTACAACTACATTTATTTTTATTATTGCATGTGACTTCCCCTTAGCAAACTACAAGCATTGATATAACTGGGCTTTACCGTTCTGCCACCGCTACGGCCAGGGAAGCTATCGCAGCCCATTGATTAGGTAAGCCTCACTTACTTGTCCGACTGGACCGGTATTTATCCATTGGAAACCAGGCGCAGAGAGGGTGTAGACTCTAATTCCCTGTTTTTTGGTTGAGGCTCATCCTTCCCCCCACGCGACCGAGCAAACCGCTGGCGCATCTTAGGTACTCTCTCCCAACCACGGGTAAGCTTATCTTTAATTTTCACTCTTTCACTGTCACACATGTCGCCACGAAGCCATTTCAACCCCCTGCTCTCCTTTCTACATAGGAGACTGATCCCAGTCATCCGCAAAAAGACGGAACTCAGTACCTTATGGTTCCGCTCTTTGGGTAAGAGATAAATAGTTTTCACCCCGCAATTCGGTATTTTGAGTGGGAGCCGCAATTCTTAACCATCCGGTTTCGTTATTTTCAGATCTAATAACACGCCGTTCTCTACCTGGCCGGCCCCCATTGTAGTCAGGCTGATTCCTATGGTAAGCACTTGTAATTTGCGGCACACATTGCTGACTTCGTTTTCACTGGTATCGATCTATTCACCGGCAGTTTCACTATCGTTTCGCTGTTTATAACTGTTTTTAAACCCTCATTTTTAGCACTTTCGTTTCCGTACGTCAATAAGTTTCTGCCGTTCAGGAATACTACCTTGTTGACCATTAGTGTAATGGTGATCATCACAATCCTGACCTACTCACTATTACAGTCGTTTCTTAAGCATCACTTCTGTCTCTCTCAACTAAGGGCTTGTAAAGACCGGATTCTCGGACCAGATAGAATCAGCTCATCAGAGCACCACCAACCCAGCCGGAACGTAATCACCTCCCTCCTTAGGACCTATTACCAACAGGTATCTATGTCTCCTACCCAAGGATGGGGAATTAGCAATGTACATGCCTAAGTTCTCTACAATATCACACTCATACCAATTAGTCTCGCGGCAACTTAGGCCCAGACTATTCTACCCTGGGGCAGTCCTGAATATATACCATTATACACTGGCCACAACCAATGCTCTCTCAAGCCACAATCCAGTGGGTATAGACACCAGTATCCTCCCTGGTGCTCGCTAAACAAGCCACAATCCGGTGGGTATAACGCCGCATCCCAACGACGATCACTTTCCTATGAATACCATTAGCTCTCTCTATTGGGGAATCTCTTATTACTTACTAAAGATGGAATACTACGATATTATGAGTCACCACGATAGCCAAATTAGATGATGTGCGACTTATCCCTTACTTCAAGAGCTCCTCTCTCCCTCATTATTCAGCCACCGCTTACCTGATCGGGAGTTGCATCCGTTTGTGTAATAGTAACTGACTAGAAGAACAGGTTACCTTGTTCATATAAGAATAAGAGGCACATACCGGTTCACTAAGAACTGGGGTATTTTATTAATCATATAATAATATCAATATAACATTATACTATAACATATAGCCTGCGAAGGAAAATGAAAGGTTAGAATGTGCACACTACAAGGAAAGGGTCGACATCACCTGATTAATGTGAAGTCTGAATTCAGCAGTCATCTAGGTTCCCTTTTCGTCTGTGCCTTGGCTCGTCTTTAGGGTCACACCTCTGCAGTCACGGATACACGTCTGGACCGCTATGCTCTGACTCCTTCTCCTCCCTCCAAGTCACTGGAACCTTCCTCTCATCAGCTGCTTTCTCTCTGGCTGTTCTGCACTACTCCTCTCTCCTCTCAATCACGGACCATCTTCATTTTTCTGCTTCGATCTTATAACTTAGTTTCAGCCAATCTGGTGTTCGTCCTCTTGACTAACTGCTTCACTCGGAATGCTCTGATCTTAAAGGTCAAAGCTCGCCAGCTGCTCCAGCTAAAATAACTGAAATCTTTCTAATAGAGTATCAGCTTCTCGGTCTTTCTCGGACTTCAAAATGGCGACTGTCTGCCTTGGAATAATTAATGGCATAGATGCTAACGGCTAGCTGCTGCCTACAGACTGACTCATTCACTGCCTCATGCTTCCACTAATATGGAAGCTTGTCCCTTCATGGAAAGTTACGGCCAGTAACCTGCCGCCCACCAAATTCTTGTACCTCCCCGTACCAAGGACACGTTCCTAGACGGCCGGCCTGCTGTTGTGTCTTCGGAGTGGAGAAAAATACAGTCTTTCGATAAGGGCCAGCCTGAGCCGGTTCTCTCTAAGCGAATAACACCTCGTAACTAAAACATTACATTTGACCTAGAAGCATCTCAAGCTGCCGGGGCAGAGAGAAAGATGGAGTCTCTCCCGTTTGAGGCCTACAAGGCCCGAAATAAGCATAACTCCATAGAAGGTATACTAACACTCTTACAAAAGAACGGATAATCACTAATACTAATGAGTCTATCCCCTAACATAAGGTTATAAGCCCTGATCTAATAAAAAGGGTACGGAACTGTATCAATATGCCTTGTGAATAGGCCCTGTCTACGGTTCTAATCCTCGCACTAGAATGATAGTAGACTGAAGTCACCTTCAATCATCTTCCCTCAAAGGAGGGCCGAAAAAGTCGGTCAGAACAGGGCTTAGTTACCTTTCTATGCAAAGGGCCCTTAAGGCAACAGTCCTGTCACTATTTCATCTGGGTGTAACCAAGTCACTATCACAGCTCTTAAATGATTACCTCATCACTGTGAGCTCTTTCAATTGTACATTATATGGTATTCTTACTATGCGTCTCTTTCAAGAATTGTACCTTGTATGATTTCTTTATTTTTCTTTTCCCTTTAGGCTATCATGGCTTGTAATATTTAGGCATTGTTCTGTCCTGATGATGATCCCTCTGATTCTTTAAATGGGATCGAAACGCCGTCGACCTTTTAAAACATCATATACTGTGAAATGTGCAACTGCTATGTTAGGCTAGTAATGGTGTTAAATGGAATTTCTGTTATTGTAATATCTACAGAAAACTACAGCTTCTGCCTAAAAACTTTGCTCTATTCTTTGACTACTTTCCTCACTATGCCAATTTGTATACGTTTGGGTACAGGCTTGTGCCCTTCTCTTTGGAATTGTTGAAGGTATCCATTTAAAACATTCTTTGGTTGAAGTAAAAATTGGACCTCTGTCCGGCTGGACAAGTCAGTACTTAATATAGCTTCCATTGTGTCTATATTTATTCTGTGCTCGTATTTCTTGTGTAAATGGGACCTCTGTTACTCTTAATATAATCACTTCTGAGGGCCTCCAGGCCCTGGGTTGCTGGGCTTAGCTGAAAAGCCAGGTCTTGAGTCTCTTGCTGAAGTCCATCATTGAGGGTGAACTTTGGAGGGAGAGGGCATTCCAGGACTTGACGTGAGGTGGGAGAAGGAGCGGCTTTCGCTCAGGCTATGCAAATTCGCCATCTCTCTGCAAGAGCAAGGGAGGCGGAAAAAAAGTTTCTGGGATGGTTGGTGGAAGTTAGTTGATGGGTCATGCATGCTGATCCTTCGTCATGGAGGACTTTGTAGGAATGTATCCGTAGTTTGAATTGGAATCTTTTCTGGATCGGGAACCACTGGAGGTTCCTCAGCTGTTGAATGTTGTGGATCCATTTGGGCAGGTCGAGGATCAATCTAGTTGCTGAATGCTGTATCGTCTGGAGCCTTCCCATGAGTTCGCTGGTGGTATCTGCTTACAGTGCTTTGCTGTAGCCCAGATGGCTAGTGATTAGGGCTTATTTTGAGGGGAGCCATTTGAAGAATCTTTGAAGCAGGTGAGGGGAGAATGTTTTGATCTGTCATTTCATAGTGAATTTGCTGTCCAGGATGAAGCTGAGGTTGTGGGTGTGGTCTTTTGGTATAGGGGTGGGTCCGAGTTCAGCAGACCACCAGATGTCATCACAGAGGGAGACATGGTTGCCAAAGATAAGCACTTTGGTCTTGTCCTTGTTGAGCTTCAGACAGTTGTCCTTCATCCAAGCTGCAATGTTCTTCGTGCAGTTGTGGAAGTTGGTCTTGGTGGTGGTGGAGTCTGCTAAAAGCGAGAAGATGAGTTGGGTGTCATCAGCATAGGATATGATTAGGCTGTGGGGTTTTAGGTTTAAACCTATAATAACTGATAAAACTCCACTGAAAGAGAAATAGCCCTCACCAGTGAAAACATATAAACACTGAAAAAACACCTGCACAACTCACCAACTAAATGCTATTCAAAGAAAGGAAAAAGTGAGTGAAAGAGTCCTTCTTTTCATCCTGAAGGGGCCAATACAATGTAACTTTGTTATACAAGCTAGCAGTAAGAAAGACTGGGCTAACATTATTCTGCTTAAGTGTTGCTGTTTAGGGATGTTATGTTATGTTATGTTAGTGCTATTTGTATTGCGCACGGCTGCTCCAGCGAAGGAGCGTCCCGGCGCACCGACAAGGTGGCGAACACAACACAACTGAGGAACAGAAATAATTATTAAGAAATTGGGGAGTGACGGATTTAACAAAGCTCAGAAAATAAATGAGTTTTAGCGGCCTTGCGGAAGGAGAGCAGGTCACCCAAGGTCCGGAGTTTCAAAGGGAGAGCGTTCCAGAGTGCGGCTGCCCGCACCTTAAAAGAGCGACCCCCCACCCGACTGAGTTTGAACCGAGGGGCTACCGCTAATTCTTGGTCTAGCGAGCGAAGAGTGCGGCCCGGGATGTAAGGGCGCAAGAGTTGGTGCAGTAAGGGAGGTGATAGGCCCTTCAGAATTTTGAAGGAAAGGCACAAAACTTTAAAGTGGATCCGCTGCCTAACGGGTAACCAATGCAAGTCTCGCAAAGATGGACCGGCCGAACAAAACCTAGGAAGACCTACGATCGCTCTGGCCGCAGCGTTCTGCACTCTTTGAAGTCGGGTTAGCTCAGCCTGGTTTAATCCTATAAAAAGGGAGCTGGCATAGTCCAGCCGCGCCAAAACCGTTGCTTGCACCACCAATTGACGAGTTGCGGCATCGAAGTATTTAAGGGCAGGGCGCAGATTGCGCAGGATGCCGAAGCAGCAAGCCGCCGTCCTTTTGGTGTGGCCAACGAAGTTGAGGGAAGGGTCCAGCCAAACACCAAGGTTTTTGATCTCCGCAACCGGAGTGGGGGTCGGCCCCAGCTCAGAGGGCCACCAAGTATCTCCCCATAGGTCGGTCCGCTTCCCAAAGATCGTCACCTCCGTTTTTTTGGCGTTTAGTTGGAGACAGTTGGACGTCATCCAACCAGCCACCGCCCTGAGTCCTTCTCTGAATCTTGGGGCATCCGCCCCAGAGTCCCCGCTGATCGTGACCGCTAGCTGGGTGTCATCTGCGTACGACACCATGGTCATACCACAGAGCTTCACAACCTCAGCCAGCGGCCTCACGTAGATGTTAAACAACGTGGGGCTCAGTGAGGAACCCTGTGGGACCCCAAGAGACAGAGGATGACATTTGGACTGGTAGGGCGGGGACGCCACACAGAAGGAACGATCCCTGAGAAACGAACGGAACCACTGGTGTGCAGTGCCGATCACCCCTATCTCCTCAAGACGTTGCAGGAGAATGTCATGGGAGACCGTGTCAAAGGCGGCGCTTAGGTCTAACAAAACAAGCGCCGCCGTTTGACCTGCATCCAGAACTACCCGAAGGTGCTCGACCATAGCTAACAGTGCTGTCTCCGTACTGTGGCCAGCCCGAAAACCATTCTGGGTGTCGTTCAGAATGTTGGCACGCGACAGATGACCAGTGAGGGCGGTGTTGACATGCGCCTCCGCGAGTTTGGCTGGCCACGGGAGAAGCGAAATCGGGCGGTAGTTCTCCGATTTTGTAGGGTCGAGAGATGGTTTTTTCAAAATGGGCATTACTACCGCATGCTTCCATTTCAAAGGCACCTGGCCTGATGATAGCGACGTGTTGATTAAGTCGCAAACCGGGCGAGCAAAAACCTGGTCTCTGAACATAGGTGGCTTGAGCGGGTCGTCCGGCGACCCCGACTTAACTCGGAGAGCCAAGGCCGTGTAAGACTCCAAAGAGAGAGAGGGGAGAGAGTCTAGCACCACCTGATCCAACCGGATGGGAGGCCCCATACTGGTTTGTGCAGTGGAGGAAGGGAAGGCCCTATATATGGTCTGGACCTTCTCCAGGAAGAAAGCCGCCAGCGCTTCACAATGAGTATTGGAGCTGATGGAGTTACCGGCCTTCTTCCTTGCCACAAGATCTTTAAGGGCCTTAAAGATGGTTTTAACAGGATTCCCACTATTGCGAAACTCCAGAGCGTAGTATTCAGCCCGGGTTCTACAAACCGCGCGGTGATAAGACTTGACCGCAGCCATATACAGGGTTTTTTTGCTGCTGTCATACCTCTTCCTCCAGTCTCTCTCTGCACGTCTGCAGACACTTTTCAGAGCCCTCAGATTGCCATCATACCAGGGACTGGGGGCGCGGGAGCCACACTTACTGGAAACCATCGGGATAAGGGAGTCGAGGGCCCTGGTTACCCATCCGCAGAAATGGTCATAACCAGACTCCACGTTCTCCACTGCATCCAGTGGGTCGTCAGTGAGAAGGCGGTGGAGATCTTCCGCCTTTAATTTGCTCCAGCGCCGTCTGGGCATGGCTCGCAGTGGCACCTTAAGTGGGGCTTTGTCAAGAGGACAGTGAATGGTCACGAGTGAGTGGTCTGACCAGGTCAGGGGGAAGGGGGGGTCCACTGTAACCCCTTCTAAGTTAGAAAAAAAGGGGTCCAGAGTGTGGCCACCACTATGAGTGGGGTCCGAGACCAGCTGGAACAATTAAAGGGCCTCAAGGTCCGCCACCATCCCTCCCACAGAAGAAAGACACAAAGTGTCAAAATGGAGATTCAAGTCACCAATGATAGAAAAATTGGCAGACCCTACTGCTAGTGAACTAACCGCCTCAGGGAGAGCCTCTCGAAATGCCACTGAGCTACCAGGTGGACGGTAAATCAGCAATCCTGACAAGGTAAAATGCGGAGTAACCGCAACCTTGAACAGGGCGCTTTCGCAGCCCGTGATGTTCTGCACACTCCAGGCGCAAGAATAGCACGATTTAACAGCAAGAGCGACGCCACCCCCTCTCGAGGAGCGGTTGAGCGTGTAGATGGAATACTCAACGGGGAACGCCAGATTCAATACCGTAGAATCGGTGTCTTGCAGCCATGTCTCTGTCAGACAAAAGATGTCAGGGGGGTCATTGTCCACAAGATCAGCAATATCCTGATAATGCTTGACCGCCGATCTGACGTTTAAATTCCAGATGGTGAGATGTCGCGAAGAGACCTTACTGCTTATGGCAGACTGCACTATACAAGACCCCAAACAGGAAGGGGCTTCGAGTAGCCAGCCGCCACAAGCACAGCGATGGGGGCCACACAAAGGGTCAACGCGGACTTCGGCCCAGGGAGGCAGACAGGTGTTAAATGCCAGGAGACTATCCCTGGTATACATAAGCATGGTTAGAGATGCACCTGATGTAAATATCGCCGCGAAGCCAGCGCAACCGAGCGCGGACGGGCGCAGACGGGCAGGACTCTGGCACGACTCCGGCCACGCGAGGACACGCCCGCTGCGCGATCCCGCTGCGCTAGGGGAGGAGCCTTAAATAGGTGTTCCCAGGCGTCACATGTGCATTCAAGCGCTGTCAGCTGGAAAAGCCTCACTCCACTCACCCCACTCCAAGATGTCCGCCAAAAACGAACCAGGCACCCACCCCAGGACCAGACCCGCCAAAACTGCACTAAAACATCGTTTCTTCTTCCTTTTGCTTTTTTCACTCTTGTGGTTTTTGGTCTAAATATGCAGAGTTTATGAGCATGTTTTAGGTCGCGTTTAATTATTTTATAAACTGTGGAGAATCAGGAAATATCTAAATTATATTTGATATTTTGGCTGCGTTCAGTCTTTCAACTGATAGGTAAAATGGCTGGTTTAATAAGAATCTTTCCTAATATGTGTCATCACATTTACCCACAGAGAATGGGTAAAAACCCTTAATACATCAGCCCACAGTTTCTAGTGGGTCAGTATTGATAGTAGGTGAATTGCCAACACCTCAGGCTTTAAACATTCAATGCAAGGTATAGGGACAAGTATATGCATAAAGAGCGCTATCACCAAGCATCTGAGATAGTGGTGAAAACATGACACCAGACTTTTGGAAAACATGGAACGCAGATTCACTTGGAATGCTCTGCAAAAAAGATTCTTTCCAAGTTCAACAAAGATTGGAGTGATATTGTATGTATTTGCAGTGTTTCAGCTCCATATATGAAAAAGCTGTGTGATGATCTGTCAAAATTGATACCAAGCTGAAGTGATTCCCTGTAGGAGATCCTTACCACTTGTTAGATGGTATGCTGAAAGAATCTTTACAATCTACAGAGTTAATGAGGGATGCTATTGACTTTGTAGTCCATTCTGGTGCACTGTTTTATGCACAGGAACTAAATCGTAAATATTTATCATTTCGTGCTTTGTGTGGCATCAAAAAAGAGTCATCCCAACTGTGTCCTGTGGGGCTATGAATGCTATATTATCCATGTGGCAACTGTTTACAGAATTTTTGCTGAGTGATGATGCCAAAGGCATGAAATGTGAGTATCTTTGGTCGCATATTGATAGTGATGTGAAAAAAGTACACTCTAATCCATTATTCGATTTTTACAGGAAAACATAACTTCTGTAGTGGACATAATAAAAAAAACTAGAGTCTGAAAAAACCCTTGTCTGCCAAGTGTTCAGCATAATTGGTGTAGATGTGAAACATCTCCTTGAAAGTAGGCTGGGCGACACCTTTAGTGACTTTGACACTGCAACACCATGTTAGAGTGCTTGCCACTTGGCAAGCCAAGCAATGTTGAAGAGCAATTCAGGAACACTTATTTTACAATGTATGAGAAATGGCTTGCAATGATGCATAGAAATGTCCCTTCAGCACCAATGTCATCTGAAGTCAATGAAATTTCACTGAGGTACTCTGTACAAGTTCTAGAGCCCATCAGTATTGGGGAATTTCCTCCGTAGTTTCAAAAGTGCTGCTTCATTTCTGACTGCTTCAATAACTCTGAGGGTATAAGCGCCCAGCTCAATGAAAATGTTGCAGAACGTGCCCTGAGAATCGCAATCTTCAAGTGCAGCGGTATTGGCATGGAAAGCTATGTCAGTGGCCAGAGTTAACAAATGGTGTACTGGCTGTTCTGGCGTTGCCCTTCTAAAGTGCCAATGTTGAGAGGGTCTTTTCACAGAAGTTTACATGGGAAGGAAAGAGCGAGCACACATGACCAAAGACTCACTGAAGAAGTATTGTATGGTATACTGCAATAAGTTTAATTTGCAAAAATCTATTTGGACCTCATATACACTATACGTACACTGTCTATATGCCATGTTCTATCAGTGCAGAAAGCAAGCAATATTAAAAGCAAAAAGTTCCATAAATACCGGAAAAACACTTTCTCTGTTGTTTTTAGTGGCACGAAAATGTGTAATCACTGATAACAACTGTTTTTTAAGGTATTGAAATCACTTGAAAACACTGAAAAAAAACACCAGAATTTACCAAAAATAGAAACTGAAAACAGGAAAGCCTAGATATGATGTTGATATCGTGGATTCTGATGATGTTGTGTTGGTGTTGAAGAGGGTGGGGTTGAGGGATGAGCTTTGAGGGATGCCACAAATGGAGCTCGTGGGTTCCCAGGTGAAGGAGGAAGCGATTCGCTGCCTACATCCCCAGAGAGTGCTTCTCCATTGATTACGATCTGCTGCAGCCTCTTGATGAGTGTGTGGTGTGAAACAGTGTAAAAAGCTGCACAGAGGTCGAGAAAAATCAGGGTAGCTTCTTCTCCTCTGTCAAGGAGAGTGCAGATGTCTCTGTGGGGGCCTTCAGGGAGGTCTTGATGCTGTTGATGTCTCAGAAACCAGATTGTGAAGCGTCTAGAAGGTTTTTTCTATCAAGGTGTCCGGTGAGCTGAAGGTTGATGGCCTTCTCCAGGACTTTGGCAGGAAACGGGAGAAGCGAGATGGGGCAGTAGTTCTGGAGTTTGCTGGGGTCTGCTGAGGGTTTCTTGAGGAGAGGTCTGACCTCTGCATGTTTCCATGCGTTAGGAAAAGTGGCTGTGCTGATCGATGCCTTGAGGGTGGTGGTGAGTTGGGTGGCTGATCTTATTACTTCCTAGGTTGAAGAGGAGGTAGGGGCAGGGTTCATGGGTGCCCCAGAGTGGATGGAGTTCATTCTGGCTATGGTGTCTGGTGTTGTGAGCTGTTCCATGTGGTGAGATATCAGTCGGGGAAGGCTTCCATTGGAGTGAGGAGGCGGAGGAGGTTTGTGGGTTGGGTCTCGAAGTTCCTGTAGATGGACTTGGTGGCTGTTGGGCAGGAGAACTCTCTGACAATGGTGAAGAGGTCCTTGGTGTTGTTGGCGATAAAACTCGATTCGGTCTGCAAGGGCGTTTTTTTGCGTCATTGAATCTGTGGTATCTTTTGAGGGCCGATACTTGAAGGTGGCTTGGCCTGTCTTGTCTCTGTGGGCTGACCGATGTCCTCGAAGGGGACCCTCCTAAGAGGGAGGCCCCTTTGGTGCCACAGGATGGCACGCTGGACAGCCTACTGTCTGGAGACCCCTTTGGGGTCTCGTTCGTCACTTCTGGCTGAGGTGGGGGAAGGGGAGAGGTATAAGTTCCTCCCCCACCAACCTGGCGGCCTCTTTGTCCCTCGACACTGACATCGTTTGACGTGTCCCTTGAGCTACCGATCCTTATTTGCATGGTGAGTGCACATACCCCCCTCGCCAGGTCCCTTACTTAGATGGTTGTATCAGGGCAGGGTGGCCTTGCAGTGTGGGCCGCCTAGAGGGTTTTGGGCAGCTCCCGTTTGATCACGGGTGTCTCCCCTGGGCTGCCCCGGCCCTGAGTTGGCTCCGTGGGGGATGGGGTTGGGGGGAGGTGGGAGGCAGCTGGGTACCATGCACCACCACTTTCCTTCGCGCGTCCCGAGTGAGGCTAGGCCTGTGGGGCCTCAGCCCACATGGCCAGGGCCCGAGTGATTCGAGCGCAAGTAGAGGGAGGTGTCAGGCGCCGTGAGGCAACCTTCCCCCGCCAGGTTTCGAGAGTGGCAGCAGGGAGCGTGGCATGTAGGCTGTGTCCTCTTAGGGCACTGAGCTCTCCGGGCTGGTAGAAGCTGCAACGGAGGGACGGGGTCTTCAACCCGTGTTCCGGGTGTGTGGCTGCGGGGTCTCCTGCTGCGTGGGGTTTGGTGGACCTGGCCCGACTAGGCCATTTACGCTCGCAAGTGGGGGAGCAGCCAGGCCTGCCTGGCGGCTGCCGAGGTCACGCATGATCTCAGGGGCTCAGTCCTCCTCCAGCAGGCCTTCCCTCTACCCACGTACAGTCCAGGAAAGGAGAGGGGTCTAGTGGTCAAAGCGTCAGGGTTACGACTCCATTGTATCCTGATGCGTGGTTTTGAGTCCCATTGCGGCCAGTTAATTTTGTATGTGCCTGGGGTTATTCGAGGGGTGGGGGCCCGACCACGAGGTTTCCCAACTACGGGGGACAGGGCAGCAGTCTTGGGGATGGTCCGCGGGGCATTTAATCTCAGCCTCGCGTGAGCGTTCCCATACTTCCAGTGTGATTTATGGGTGGCCAGTCCTCATCCTTTGTTTACACAATAAACTGGCGTGCAGGTAAAGCTCACGCTGCTTGTGCTGCATCTGCCAGCCCGTGTAATGCAGGAGGAATTCGGAGGCCTTGCACAGCAGGAGCCTTGCGGAATGGAGGGAGCAGCCCCAGTCCTGTAGACGCTTAGGGATCCAGATCGGCACTTTAAGGGGACCGCATGGGTGTAGGTTGAACTGGTGAGGCCTGCCATCCACCTGGGCCCGCGGTGTCTTCAAACACCGGCTCAAGGTCACACGTTAAAGCTTTGAGGCACTGCGTCACCTCCCTTCTTCTGATATAGTTGCCTCAAGCATTGAAAGGTACTTTACCCGCCTGCTCCGGTTTGGGAACCTGGGTGTATGTACGCTGCTGCTCCTGTGTCCAATAGGATTAAGGGATTGCTCGGTTATGCCGGTGTCATCCATGGGGGGGCAGTGCGTTGGGTGCCGCAATTAGTCACAGCCTGTGGGGGCTATCTGGGGAGGGCGGGCCAGCCTGTAAAGCGCTCAAAATCCTCAGGTCACGTTTGCATTATATGTACATGCACAATTTTTTGTCTTCTCAAGTACATGTATGACGCAGGGTTACGATGTGGTGCAGGCGACACGAAAGGTTTACGCGTTGTGTCATCAGGGTGATGGTACCCTGGCAGGGAGGGGCGTGTTTTCTTTTCATTCAAGTGTAGCATTTATTGTATTAAGGAACAACATTTGAATGTGGGGTTTCTTTGAGGGGATACACAGGAAGCGCCCTTCTAGCATGTCCTGTGGGCCGGCCCCTTATTGTCTTAACAAGGTATGGGGCACGCATGTAGTACCAGGGTGGGAATGTGCACAATGCATGGGCGTACCTAACATATGTTTCCATTCAGGGGCTGTGTCTTGCTATCTCGTTCTTTGCCTCGAAGGGACTGGCGATGCACGCGCCCGCAGCAGGTACTGGGACCATGGGTCATCAGCGGGAACGCAGCAGTGTTCGATGGGTTCCTGGACACAGAGCTCATCTATTCCAGGTCAGAACTGCTTATTAGTGCAGCAATCTCGCAGGCAGTCCTGCGAAAAGGGATGAGCAGGAATTAGGAGCAGGTATGGGTCAAGAGTCGCACTGGCGTGTGGGAGCAGGGGAGATAGCACTGGGCCCACAGGTGGGGCACCAGGAGCATATTGAGGGCGCGCACTGAGGGTCGTGAACCTCGCACCACGGTCACAGCTAACGTCTTCTTTTCTCCTTCCTGTTGCCCCCCACCTTCATCCTCGCACTGAACCGGCCTTTGGGCACAGCGCGTCCCAGGTCCACTTCTGCTACTGCGCGATAAGCAAGTATAGGGGTAAGGTGGGGGCACGGAGCGCCTGCAGCAGCAGGGGACTTAGATATCCTCCCTAGCCAATGCAATAAATCCCCTTTGCTGATTCAAAAAAAATTCTCCTCTGATTGGTGGTTCGCGTGGCGACAGAGGGCAGCATGGAGAGCCAGGGCTCCCCTCCCCTTTTCCCGGTGAGGTCCCAGGTTGAGGACTCGATGCTGGGCACTTGCCACGACGCACAATGGGCGAATTTCTTCGAGATGGCCAATGTCAAAGGCCTGGTATGGGCCAATGTCATTATGAATGCTTCAGAGCAGGAGGACTCTGGCTTCGTCAGTGATTCCCTCGCTACAGAACAGCAGCCCGGCACTGAGGCAGGCCCCTCTAGGCCCAAGTGGGTCCACAGGCCCACGATCATGGACTTCCCGGCAGATCTGCTGCCGCCAACCAGAAGCAGACCAGTTCAGGCCCCCAAGGAAGTCGTTCATGCGCTGGCTGCTCCCCCGCCCCCGGGACCGCCCACCCCGTTGGACAGTACTGCGGCCCCAGGTAACTATGCCACTAAGGACTAGCTTGCTAAGCTCATGAACACTATGAACAGTTTAATGTCACAGCTTAAAGCGGGTCTTGTTGGCCCCAGTCCTGAGCATCTGTGTAACAGTAGTGGTCCAAAGGAAGGGGGCCGCTAGCCGCTGCGAGTTTATGGTCAGAATGTGTTTGTGAGCCATTAGGGCAGCGGGGGCCACTGCTGCCACAACCTGAGAGGTAGCCAAGGATGGGGCCAGCCCTCCTGTGAGTAGTTCTGCAAACCCACCTCAGGGGGAGATATCAGCAGGCCAGCAGCAGTTTTACTCCCTCCTAATATCCAGCCCAGTGCCACCTTTGGGCACCACCATTGCGGCCACAAGCGTAGTGTCTCTTCTTGCCCCCACGTTGAGGGCGCTGACCCTGTGAGAAGTTAGCCTGGCATATGATGTCCACTAGTTCTAGTGGCCACCTTGCACCAGTCTAATCGACCCTTATTGATGGTGGTTGTAAAGTCAACCTTGTAGAAAGCTATCCTAGGGGTAGCAGTGACGAGCAGTCTTCAGGATTAGACTTCAGAGAGCAAATTAAGCGAGTTGTTTTACCAATTAAAATCCCTTGAGTACCAAATGAAAGCACACCACACGAGGTATATATCAAATATAAATGTATTTATTCTAAACACAACCCCTCTGCACTCTTTATGCGGTCAGAGGTGAAAGTACAATACAAGTTACTTAATTAGCATACGATAAGTTGCACAGTTTACGTTTTGCCCTAGGGGCGCCTCACAAACCATATACTAAAATAGAGGTATAAGAACCACGTGAGAATTAGAAAGCAGGCCTGGGGCCTGTGGAAACGCTGGGGCTACTCTAAACAACCAAAGGTTAGGAAGTAGGAGGTCCACGGGAGCCGAGTGCAGTGACTAAACACAGCCGCGGGTTACCATTGACTTTCTATGGGAAATGAACAAGTTACAAATTTACAATTTAAGGACACTTCTAAATAAACTACGATGGAACCCTTTTGGACTTAGACACTAGGAGGACCAATACCCTTGAGACTGCCAGAGTACTCATGTTACTTCACCCACGGGAGCCGGGTGCATAGGCCTCTTTTGGTGTCGGGTTTTGTCGTCGATTTCAATGTGTTCGGGTGGATCAAAGTGTGGCTAGAAGATCTGTAGAACCTGAAAGCAGAAGGGACAGAGTCTGGGTCACTTGCCAGTGACCAGGGCGGTGATAGGAAGATGCCACCAGATGTTGGGTGATTTCAGGTGAGGAGGTGAAGTTTGTCTCTTCAGCCACGAGGACCAGGAAGCGTCAACGACAGCCAGGAGCTGGATTCGAGCTGTCCCACAAATGATCTAGTTGACTGCGCTGTTGGTATCCGGATTGGACCCAACAAGCCTTGGCAACCACGACCCACGCAGGAAGTTGAGATGGGCTTCGGTGCAGACCAGCAAGGTCTGAGGAACTTCTCCTTTGCAGAGAAGTTGGAGCAAGCCTGGATCAACCAGGAAAGCAAGTTAGATTCAAATAAACGTTATTGGGGGCTCACTAGCCAACAGGCAAGGAACTGCCAAGAAGTGTCAAGCTGAAATGCAAAAGCGGGGCGCACGGGACACTCGTGGAGTGGGGGCCTCTGAGCGTCAGTGCAAATGGTGCTCGGGTCTGGGGCTTCAAGTACCCCAGTGCACAACTTTGAGATACCTCGTGCAGCTTGCAAAATGCAGGATGTCCAGGAGTTCCGGTCCCACGTCTCTTGTGTCCGCCAGGGTTTTCAGCTTTCCTGTGAGCAAAGGTTGGGGTCAGAGATGTCTGGAAGCCATGTCTTGTGTCAGAGATCCTTCGGGATCCGGCAGGAGCCTCCAAAATGCATACCGGCAAAGTTGCTGTTGGTGCCTGTTGAACATGGTGGTCACTCCTTGACCACAAGAGAGATATCTTCCATCTTCCAGTCGAAATGGATGTTGAAGGTTCAGGATATATGTTTCAGAGTTTCATCCAGGGTGATCTAAAGTCCTAGGGACTGGGTTTCTATACTTATACTAATTTTAGGGGCTGGACTACCTTTAAGGTCCCTCCTATGGGTGGACCTGGGAAGGGGGTGATTACACCTCTTTCCCTTTGCCCAGTTTTGTGCCAGAGCTAGGGCAGAGTGCCCCAGCAACCGGTTTGAACTGGGAAATGCATGGAGCACCTTGTATGCCCCAGGCAGTGTCTGGAAAGCATTCACTGAATGCAGCCCTCCCTGCCCCAATACACTAAAGCCTGTCTGGGGAGGTGCCAGCACCTCCCTGGACAGGAAACCTATTGTCCAGGCCTCCCCTGCAGGAGTTTCGTCCAGCAGCAGGAGGGCAAACTCGTGTCTGTGGCAGCACATCCATTTTGTGATGCTGACGCTCTGTTTAACGTTAACCGGGTTTACCAGTAACTACATGTCTTCTCCCTCTAGAAGGGTGGAATGCTACCCCCGCCGCCATAACTGGCGGTGGGGGGGTAGTATTCCAAAGTGTTTGACACCTTACACAACATGTTTTGATAAAGCCAAACCTAAGTTAGCATGTACCGCGAGGATTATAATGCACTGCTGCAGCCCCCGGTGGCCCTAGGGTGCACCTATTCCCTGCGTACCTATGGTACACTATACAGGGGCTCACAAGGGTGACCCAGTAATCAATCTGGTATGTACCTAAAGTACATGGTATCAGTTTAGAGCTAGAACAGCTGGGCTGTTGGCCTGATTAGCAGGACCACAGCTACACTAAAGTCAGAAAAACAGAGAATCACAGCAAAAAGTGGGGGTAACCATAGGAAGCAGACCCTACTCTCCTACAGACCCCTATACACACACTATCCAGAAAGTCACCTCCGCCCGCTGCTGTCAGGCCATTGCTCGCTGGCCTGGCAAGTGCCCCAAGCAGCCAAAGAAGGTATTTGGAGGTGCGAGTTTAAAGACATTTTTACACTTCTCCTGTTGGGTCAGGAGGGCCTGGATGCCAGGAAAATTGGGACAAAGGAGGATGACAAAAAAGTGAAGTACCAGCCTTTGCCAGAAAAGAACATAGAAAACTGGCTTGAGGCTTTCTCTATCTTAGCTGCCATGACGATGGAGAGATTCCTAGAGTTGGGCCCGAGCTATTACAGTACTCCAGGACAATCAAAACGAGGCTATGAAGTAGGGGGGAAGTGGTTGGTTGAATTATGACAGGTAGTTCAGGAGGAAGATGTCCAAGTGCTCGGAGATGGGGTGGGACCAAAAGGAGGTACAACTTTGGATGGACCACATGGGCTCCCGCGCTCAACAGAGCGTAGGCTCCCAGGTTAAAACACAGGGGGGACAGTCTATTTCCAGAGGGTCCTTTCAGGCAGGCACACGGGGGTTCAAGCAGACTTTTCGGGGAGCACACAGGGGGGAGACAGAGGGGAGGTTTCAGGAGATCTCACAACTAATGGGGAGCTTTACTGCCATAGCTAGCTCCTCTGCGTCCTTTCACACAGTCAAAGGCTGATCCCCTGTCAGCCTGGCCATCATCACACCCTTTCTCAGATGGTACCCCAATCAACCAGACAGCCGCTTGCTGCTGGTTGGTTTTAGCGAAGGGTTCAAGATCCCCTATGTGGGTCCCCTGGCCAACAGGGAGGCCGACAACCTTAAATCAGCAAGGGAGTCACCAGAGGTAGTTCAAGCCAAGCTAGAGAAGGAGAGGGACTTAGCCAGGATGGCGGGTCCATTTCTGTAACCCCCGTTGGACAACATTGTGGTCTCTCCCCTGGGGGTGGTGCTTAAGAAAGAACCAGGGGCTTTTCAGCTCATTCATCACCTTTCATATCCGGAGGAGGCATTTGTTAACCATGGGCTAGAGGAGGGCACCTGCTCTGTGTCATTTTGTACTCTGGACGTGGCACTGGACTTAGTCAGGAGGGCAGGCGTGGGGGCCTGGTTAGTGAAGGCAGACATCAAATCTGCCTTTCGCTTGCTACCAGTTCACCCCAGCAGCCATCATCTGCTAGGTTTCAAGCTGGAGGGCAGGTACTTTATGACAAATGCATGCCCATGGGTTGTGCTGTGTCCTGTGCATATTTTGAAGCATTCAGCTGCGTCCTGAAGTGGGCTCTCCAGGAGACCTATGGGGTGGAAGGGGTGACCCATTATCTAGATGATTTTCTGTTCATAGGGAGTGATGACACACAGGACTGTAGTCAAGCCCTTGCGGACTTCGAGAAGTTGGCCAGTCATCTGGGTGTCCCCCTCGTGCCAGGTAAAACAGCCCTGTGCAGGTCCTAACTTTTCTGGGTATTGAGCTTGATACCATCGCAGGGGAATCCAGACTGCCAACAGACAAGGTCCGCAACCTAGGGCAACTAATCCAGGCAGTGTTGGGGCAGGACAGGGTCCCTTTGGAATCCATCCAATGCCTCCTGGAGAAACTGAACTTTGCGGCCACGGTCATCTCAGCAAGTAGGATGTTTGCCAGAAGGCTAGTCAGGACCCCTGCCAAGGCCAAAAAGAAGCACCACATGGTGAAACTAAGCAAAGGAATGAGACAGGACCTGGTCATGTGGGCGGAGTTCCTGGCCAGTTTTAACGGTTCAGTAATTTGGAGGGCTCCCTGGGCTGGCAATCCCGACCTAGCGCTATTAACAGATGCATCAGGCAGAGAAGGTTTCGGGGCAATCCTAGATAGAGAATGTTGTGTGGAGAAAGAGCCCAACTCTTGGCACAAGAGGAAGATCACAGCTAACATCATAGTTTTAGAGTTGTTCCCGATTGTGGTAGCTTTTCACCTGTGGCCTGCAGTACTGGTGGCTAAGAGGGTCCTCTTTTGGTCTGACAAGCTAGCAGTGGTGCAGGCCATCAACTCCCAGTCAGCGAGTTGCCCTCTGGTCTTGTGACTCTTGAGGGAGTTGGTGCGGGTGTGTCTGTACAATAACATTGAATGCAGAGCGCGACACATTCAGGGTGTACAGAACACAACGGCTGATGCTCTCTCTCGTTTTCAGTGGTGCCGGTTCTGGGAGGCGTGGCCGAGAGGGAGAGAGGGGATTACCCCTTTCCCACCACACCTCTGGTTCCTGCTGAAGTGGAAAACAGATTGAGGGGGCTTGGTGAGCTGTACCTAGCACCCAGGACCAGTAAGAGATACAGGTCTTGCGTTGCCAAATTCTGTTCAGTGGTGGGACCCTGGGAGGAGGGCGGGGCATCACTAGAAAACAAGGTACAGTCTTTCATAAAGTGGGGCAAGGACAACGGGAAGAGTAATTCTTGGATTTCCGGTCATCTGGCGGCAATCAGTCACCATACTAAACTGAGGGGCCAGTCGGACCCCACCAAATCCTTCTTGATCAGAGCAGCACTAAAAGGTTGTGCCAGGAGTGAACTGAGGGCACCGGACAATAGGTCCCCCATAGACTTCAAGACCTTACAGGGGATGCTGGACTGGGTGCAAAAGTCTACCCCCTCTGCTTTTGAGGCGGCATTATTTGCAGCCACCTTTAGCCTGGCCTTTTTCAGGGCCCTCAGAATTAGTGAGATAGTGGCTAGATCTAAGCACAACAGGTCTGGGACGTCTCTGACGTTTCAGTATGTGGTGCTCTCGAGGGCTTCCCTCAAAATAACTCTAAGAAGATCTAAAACTGACCAGTCTGGTGAAGGGATGGTGTCCTGGCTGCACAGTATGGGCGATGGCAGGCATTGCCCTGTGAGCCTGTTTGCCGCCTATCTGGCCCTGCGTCCGGCAGTGGAAGAGTATCTGCTTTTGCACGCTGATGGCACGCCCCTGACAAAGTTCCAGGTGGAACACATTATGCACTCATGCTTGGCGTTGTCAGGCAATACTGATCCGGGCAAGCGTTTCTGCAGTCACTCGTTCCGCATAGGGGCAGCAACAACAACGTTCAAGGAAGGCTTACCAGCAGAGGGTATCAAACAAGTGGGGAGGTGGGAATCCCATTGTTTCAAGAGATGTATACGGCCATGAGCCTACAAACTTTAATTTGGTCAGTCACCGGAGTCACAGGACTGGCAGCAGTGTGTTGTGAAGTGTAATTTACTGTTTACAATTTGGTGTGCTGTGGTGTCAATAAACGTTTTCGCAACATCACATTTCTTTATTTGCCAGGAACAAAGGTCTGGGTGATTGGCCATTCTGGCATCTTGAGACTGGCACAGTTGGCTAAACACATGAAGTGGAGGCATGGCTTTTCCAACACCGAGATAATTTGGCTGGGGCACCCAGGCATGTGATGGAATGGGTTGTTTGGCAAGCTGCAACAGAGACTAGGGGAAGGCACCCAGACTCCCAACGTCCTAGTTATACATCTGGTTGGGAATGACCTGACTGCCTTGGGGAAAAGGACATTGCTTCAAAATATGAAATCCACAATGTGCAAATTGAGCAACCAGTTGGGGACATGTGAACTTTGGTGGTCCAAGATCACCCCTCAGCCCCTCTGGCAGGGATCTCGGTCAGGGGAGGCATTAGAGGCTGCGCGGAGGAGGATGAATGGCGCTATGCGTAAATTCACTGAGCAGATGGGATTTGGCTTCATTAGACATGGGTTGCTTCACACCAAATCCACAGGGTGTTTCGTGGATGATGGGGTACTTCTGTCCAGAAAAGGCATGGACCTGTTCTTGCTCGATCAGGGAGTGGCCCTAGAAATAGCAGGATGTAAGTAGGAATGCCGGCCTTGGCGGGGGGCCCTGGCTGTGAGTGTCACCACACCCAGGGCTGTGGCGGAGTTACAGGGCGATCCAGAGGCAGAAAGGTACTCAGGGGTACCCTCTTCAGGAGCACAAAGGGTGCTGAGGCTTAATATCCACAGGAAGTCTTTGCGGTGGTTCCTGAGGTGCCACGGTGCCCCGTCTGTCCTATGGGCGGTTGGAAACCTGTACAACCGGTGGTTGCTTGAACGCTCCGCCCCTCGTTAGGGGGGGGGGGGGGGCGTGAGTAAGGGGGTGGACCGATGGTTCACCGGAAGTGGGAGTGGCTATCCCCTCACCACAACCGCTAAGCACCGATTGGCTAAGGCCACGATGCAAGTTGGTCCATCAGGTGGTAGGCCGCGAGGGGCTTTGGATCGCCTTTAAGATAACCCACCATGTTGGCATAGTTGGTATGCTGATAAACCTGCAGCAATTTTCTTCACCAAAAAAGTTGCCTTGTCTGCTTATCTATGTTACCTGTATCTTGATGCATGAGGGCTGGTGAGTGTTGCCGATATTGACACCATGCTGGTGCGCCATAATCTCTTCATGTGATGCAGTAATTGTACTTGATCAGCAAGGGTACCTGAAGGTGTTTGCTGTTTGTGAGTGCTGCAGTCCTGGAGTGAAAACCGATTTCTGCACAGTTACTCCATGCACATATTGTGCAGTGGTTCTCTGAATTAAAATCCTTGCTTACGTAAGTCATAATTTCAAGCTATTTTGCACTATCTCACAACATAAACTAACTTAGTACTGTGGCCAGCGCCTTCACTGTTACATTGTGCATCATGCTTTTCGTGAGTGCAGGAGTCTTTTCGTCTTCTTAAACAAGAATTGCAGAAACTCATTTGAAACGGCCGTGTTCTGTTTACTGCACAACGAATGGCCGTCTGTTTCATGGTTTGACAGCTGCACGAGCCTGCGGGGATTTCTTTTTATTTAACACTCCGTTTCTTCTGTTGCTTTAACTCAGTGAGTGACTAAAATAAGCCCCCAGCCATAGGATGACTATCAAGGCATCCGGTCCATTAGTATGGCTCTGTTAGCAGAGAAAGGCATTCATTCACAGCCCGGGCCCGTCCTGTCCATCTTGTTTATGAACAGTTTGTTCTGCTCGCAGTAAATCTAAGCAAGCCGAGAGACAAACAAACCGCGGTAATGACTTATGAAGCACTGTCTCACTTTAATTCTGCCAACTCAAACATAAAACCCCGGCTTTCAACGTTCAAGTACAACGCACTCCGAGAATTCTGAAAGGAACTGCAGAAGCGCTTGACTGGGTCCTGTGATTTTTAAGCACTAGAATAAGAAGTCAGGACCACTGAGGTCTCCGATGCTCGCGGATTCTGTCAACCGCAAATAGAGCTCCAAAACGGACAGCGCGCGGGATCGCCCCTCATACCACCCCGGCTTTGGTGTGGCATGACTGGGATGAAACATGACAATTCTCCAACAAAATCCAAAACATTGTCAGAACAATAATTACTGCAATTTCGAAAAACAGGCAGGCTTTTGAGGATGCAATAACAATCGATGAAAAAGGCAATAGGGTTGGTTTCTGTACTGTACTTTGACAGAGATACAGAAAACATGAACGCAGACAAGCAGTGGCCCTGGCACACAATAAACACACACACAGGTTCGCCTACACATATATCATGCATTCTCACGATCATAGGGGGACCTCTGTGCAACCATGACTCAGTGATTTAAGGAAAACCACACACAGACGCACTAACCCACCATATTATACTTATATTACCTAACACACTGCCTAATAAACGCAATAATCCACCCAGTTGTATCAATGGGAACCTAACTAGTTCTGCTGCCCCCCAGCGAGCCGCCGGGACCGGGGACCACCACTTTGCACGGAATGCTACTGGCAGTCAGTAACCCATACTGCACCCAATGGACAGTGATCTATAACAATTCCGTAGTGATGCCAACCCACCCCTCTTGGACAATAATCCACCACACTTCACTGCAATCAAGCACCGCAGCATGGGGGAACTAACCCAAGAGACTCCAAGGCACCCCAGCTTCCCTAACCCATCATACCACCATGATGATGCCAGCACACTGCCCAGCATCCCAGGCTCATTGACACAGCAGCCAGCACTGAATCCCAGGGCCACTAACCGACCATGCTTCATGACATCATATGGACAGTAAACATTGGTAGGACACGCTCGGGAAGCTGATACACTACATGCAATGAGTACTAGATCCACTGAACAAACACACTCTTCAATACTGGAGATGCACTTACCCCACACACTGCACTGCATCTTAGAGGTGCAAAATTCACACTA
Organism: Lissotriton vulgaris; assembly: GCF_964263255.1. NCBI lineage: Eukaryota > Metazoa > Chordata > Amphibia > Caudata > Salamandridae > Lissotriton > Lissotriton vulgaris. Next base: position 1,218,346 of record NW_028252132.1, read on the forward strand.
CACCGCACCTGAGGGGCATTAATCATCTACACGGACACGTATGCGGAAGGCATATACACTCCCCAAAGTACATTGTATCACATGGGTGTATCCACCCACCGACTGGGCGTGTGGGTGGCGTGCCTGCTCTATGATTCAATGCCACCATGTTCATCCTTCTACAGTGTAACAGTAATGTACTACTTTTCATGTGCACTCAATGAGAATTTGTTTACTTTGTTTTCTTTCGGCAGTCGTTCTGTGCAGGGTGCTTGTACTTCTCCTCTGCAGTCTTCGACAAAGAAAGAATACGGAAGGTACTTTGCACCAAGCTGGTGCTGTTGTTTATACCTTGGTTACGAAACCAACAAGCATTTACAATGCAATGGTTTCGCCTTTGGAAAAGTTAGAGCTATTGGCATTGCTCATGACATTTCTTTTTTTTTTTTACTTATAAATAAATGGCATTGTTATTTACATTGCCAACAGCTCTCTCAGCCCACACAGCTCTCTCAGCCCACACAGCTCACACAGCCCACACAGCCCTCACAGCTCTCACAGCCCTCACAGCCCTCACAGCCCACACAGCTCTCACAGCCCACACAGCTCTCACAGCCCACACAGCTCTCACAGCCCACACAGCTCTCACAGCTCTCACAGCCCACACAGCTCTGATGACCCATGGAATGATTCTACAAAAATTGACCAAATTAAGAGTCCTCAAACGTGCCCAAAATTCTCTTTCCAATTCTGTTTGAATGGAAGGCCTTAAACCAGAGAACCACTCTTTAGAAGATAGTCACGTGGTCAGCAATGGGCAATTTTGATAAAGAATGATTACAATTTGACAATGACTGAACTCAAAGAATGTTAAGTTCTATGAATAGGAGCAACGCCCGCAAAAATCGGAGCATGGCGACTGAGTAGCAAAATCACTTAATTTTAATAGCACACCACCTCCTATTTTGCATTCATGCTATCTTGAAGCATAAAAATACAGAATATGAAGATCTGCAAAGAACACAATATTAGCATTTAATACAATATTATTAGTCTTTGGAAAATGGTACCTTGAGCTTGACGAATCCTCTCACAATATATTTTTAATCTTTGGCTGACTTAAAATAAATAACCACGATGCACCATTTAAAAAACTGAATCATCATACAGCTTGTTTAATAGTGAAGTAAGTTCGTAATTACCTGTCTAACACAGTCTGGGGCAGTCTCACACTCATGATTCCTGAAGATCGTCTTCTGATGCCAAATCCAGTTTGACTGTCAAAATTGTACTGTATAAGGATAAGACAGTGTGGCAAAAATCATTTGCTCTCCGGGGCAGATGAGGATTCATGAACCTGGCAGCGGCAGGGTCATTCTCATTTTTAGGGTTAACATGGTCCGTTTCTTACTTTCCCGCATAAAATGAGACGGATTCAGAAATAAAAAAGAAATAAGTTGCCTTCTCCGTACGAAAAAGGGGACAACAGGCAGGGAGAGGACAGGCTGGGAGAGGGCAGGGAGGGGACAGGCTGGGAGAGGGCAGGCTGGGAGAGGGCAGGCTGGGAGAGGGCAGGTTGGGAGAGGGCAGGCTGGAAGTGGACAGCCTGGGAGAGGACAGGCTAGGAAAGGGCATGGAGGGGACAGGCTGGGAGAGGGCAGGCTGGAAGTGGACAGGCTGGGAGAGGACAGGCTGGGAAAGGGCAGGGAGGGGACAGGCTGGAAGAGGGCAGGCTTGGAGAGAACAGGCCGGGAGAGGGCAGGCTGGGAGAGGGCAGGCTGGGAAAGGGAAGGCTGGGAGTGGGCAGGCTGGGAGTGGGCAGGCTGGGAGTGGGCAGGCTGGTCCCCCCTGAGCATGTCATGTGTGGGTGGGAGACACATGTCCATCACCATGAGCTTATCCGTAGGCGAAACACACATCAGAATCGCAATAAATATACCCACAAAATTATGCACAATCGCATAACACTGGAAGGTGAGGATTGCACAGCTCAAATACCCTGCGCATGTGCAGAAGAACCACCTGCAAACCAATCAGCATATCAGATACACAACCGATGATCCTGAGCAGATGCCATGGTGACACACATATCTATCCCCAGGAGCATACCAGGGGTTAAGGGTGAACACAACCACCCAAGCATGCTGGGAGAGGATGATTGTGCACATTCCTAATGCATGTTCAGAAGAGAAACCGAATATCTCCCAGCAAGTCAGGAAAGGACATTGACACGGTTGTTGCCTCAAATTGGGTACAGTACGGTGGGTTGGTTGGGGGGGAAGGGGGTTTCGTATTCTTGTAACCCTCGGCTCACAGGGCTATGCTCATCTCTAAACAACACCTTAATCGCGAAGTACTCTCCCCTAGCACGAAGTAAATACGCCATCTCGCGAACACGGATGGCTGAGATGTATAGCCCCAATACCCTCAATGTGTCTGTCCCTTACACAGAACATGACAGAGGGTGGATGTTGAGCATAAGCTCACCTTAAAATAGCAAGGTAGCAGCTCCTTTACATTCACTACCATCCTGAGCATGACTGAAGCACATTCACCCCCGCTCCATCGACATGTCAAGTGAAGGAGTCGACACAACATTCTCCCGAACATAACTGAATTGGTGTACACAAACCACCATTGCCGCATATAAATAGAACGTGCGAAACAACGGGGAAATGAAGGGTGTAACCATATATTTTCACCAAAGTAGTAGTCATGGAAGGAAAATGACATAGCCAGCATCCCCGTGGAGAACAGGAGGCCCATTTAAGCCTTCATCCAACCCCTCCTCCACACCCGAGTAGAGCAACAGACCACCCCCACCTTTTCGCCGAGTACACAAACCCGCCCGGGGAGCGGCGTAGCGAAGACTGATCCGCCTCCATTAATGCAGCAACCACTGCCTTTTACCACCCCTCCCCACCCTGCGCAAATACTGCATAGTGGATCTGTGTGTACACTGCCAGGAAGGATGGCAGCTAGCGGAGGCATGTGCTTGAAATGAGTGCAGGAGAAACAAACCACCACGCGCTGCAGTAACAGCGTCATCCAACCCCTCCTCCACACCCGAGTAGAGCAACAGACCACCCCCACCTTTTCGCCGAGTACACGAACCTGCCCGGGGAGCGGCGCAGCGAAGACTGATCTGCCTTCATTAATGCAGCAACCACTGCCTTTTACCACCCCTCCCCACCCTGCGCAAATACTGCATAGTGGATCTGTGTGTACACTGCCAGGAAGGATGGCAGCTAGCGGAGGCGTTTGCTTGAGATGAGTGCAGGAGAAACAAACCACCATGCGCTGCAGTAACAGCGTCATCCAACCCCTCCTCCACACCCGAGTAGAGCAACAGACCACCCCCACCTTTTCGACGAGTACACGAACCCGCCCGGGGAGTGGCGCAGCGAAGACTGATCCGCCTACATTAATGCAGCAACCACTGCCTTTTACCACCCCTTCCCACCCTGCGCAAATACTGCATAGTGGATCTGTGTGTACACTGCCAGGAAGGATGGCAGCTAGCGGAGGCGTTTGCTTGAAATGAGTGCAGGAGAAACAAACCACCACGCGCTGCAGTAACAGCGACGTACACCTGCCTCCCTCCCCGTCCCAAGGCCCTTGGCCTCCTAATCGGGGCCTCCCCGCCTTCTTACCATGGTGCCGGGGTGTGTCGGGCGCTGCGCTCCCCGGGCCCGGGGGCAGTGACTGGGGCTGTGAAGGGAGCCATTCACTGGGGAGGGTAACGGCCAGGTGGTGTCTATGGGGAACAAGCACCACGAGCACACGGACATCGGGAGGGGGGCCGGAACGGGCACAGGACAGCGGGAGGGGGGGGGGCGGGAACGGCGCAGCACATTTATAAACAAAATGCTCATTACCTGATTGCCTCGTGGGCACTCGAATCTTGCAGCCAACTCCAACAACAAACACTTGTAAAATGAAGAAAACAGGCCGACTCAAAAAAAAAAAATAACACACACCCACCGCCGCAATGACGATCCGAAGTGGGTGGAGAGCGAAAAAATCGCGGGAACGCCCCCGAATCTGGTCCGGCCTTGATAGACAGAAACAGCTCCCAATGGCTAGCCTCCATTTATGGAGCTAGCCAATGGGAGCCGGGGGACGTTCCTGAAGTCCTTATTGTAATCAATGGATTTCGCCTGCACCGAAAAGCTGCGCAGAGCGCAGCCTTCGGCAGGCGAAACCCAAAAACTTGAAGTAACCGTAGTAGGAGGGAATGGCTCACTGTGTTTGTTCAACGCCATCTTCACAATGAAAACATGCATTTGATGGTTGTGCTGAGGCAGTGTATGTGCAGATAGGATTGAAGAACTTTATTGAAATTATGCTTTGTGTAGGGCTCCTGAATGTCAATGGGACAAGTATTGGTATTTCTGGGGTGAAGGAGCATGCCCGTTATTTTTCATTTGGAATGAGGCTATGTTTAGGGTTTTTTTACACAAAACAATAAAAGCACCACTTATGAATTGAAATAACCTACCTTGTAAGTGTTTTTGCAACTGTGTTATCTGAAACCCTTCAGTATCGCATTCCCTGCTGCTGTGAAGCTGCTTCAGGGACAGGACATGTATGATTAATTTGTGTGCCATGTGTTTCTTTTTTGCCTCTATGCCAAGAAAACATCTATCACTTGTTCTGAAGCTGGTATTGCTGAACATAGGGATGGGGCTCTATACCTTGTCTATTTTGAGGTCCTCCTTGTTCTCCGTACCACCAGGTGAAATAAGCAGAACACTGATGGCCACCATTTTCTTCTCAATGCAGATAGCAGTCTAGCTCTCAGCTTCTGCTGATTACGCAGCTGGGACGTTTGTAAAACTGGTCCATGGCGAGCATGCCAAGGACAAGCTCATCTGCACCAGGGGCAGCTCCTTGAATAGGGCGGAGGAGCGTCGCCCCACTGTTTTCTCGCAGTGCGAGAGGCTGAAACAAAATGGTAATAATTTTCAGTTATTACCATCTTATGTTTGGTTGCGAGCAGGGCTGCTCTGCGAGCAGGGCAGGGGAACGGTGGTGTGCCTGTCCACTCCCAAGTGCGCAAAGACTGTTTGGTTGCCCCCCTGGGGTCGCACAAACCAGTCATGCGCACTCTACCCTTCTCCATGCAGGACTAACCACTTCATGACTCAGTTTAAAATTAGACCCTCTATCTACGAGCCTAAAGGATCTTTCTCCATTTATAAGAATACCACCACACCTGTCTGGGCAAGACAGAATCAATAATTTTATTCTATCACACTATAGGACCAAATTCAATATTTTTTTAATAAAGTTAAAAGGGGCTTTCTCCTGAGGTGAAGTTAGATAACTATAACAAGGTGATCAACTTTGCTAGCCAAGCAGCTCTTCCTACATTTAAGATTTCTTCTTGTCATAAGCGGCCGACCTGCCCTTAGTACATGACAGATTTGAAGACCTCCAAATTTAGCATGTTAGATAATTGAATGGCTTTGGTGCATTTATTACAGTTCTGCTGTGAAAGTTTGGCTTAGGGATGCACTTAAAGAGTATAAAAAGAAAGTTATGACAGCCAAATCTAATTGTTTTGCTAACAACATCTTAAATTGAATTGAATTGAATTGAACTGAATTGAATTGAATTAGGCTTTTATATAGCGCGACTGCCACCCTACGGGTATCCTGGCGCCCAGACTTAAATAGACCAACCTAGACACAGACCGGGTCAACAGTAGGGGCAGGCTTAAGGTCAATCCTGGGAAAGAGCCAGGTTTTCAGGCTCTTTCTAAACTCGGCCAGAGAATTGGCTTGTCTGATATTCTGGGGCAGCTCATTCCATAAGTGGGTGGCTACCACACTAAAGGCCCTCCCCCATCCTAGAGCGCCTAATTCTGGTGGTCGTCAGCAGATTTGCGCTAGAGGAGCGGAGCTGCCTTTTGGGTTTATACCAGGTAAACTTCTCTTACAGTGGGACAGGACCCGAGTTGTGCACAGCTCTGTAGACAATGCAGAGTGATTTAAAGTGTACCCTTTCTTTAATAGGCAGCCAGTGAAGGTCTCTCAAAGCCAACATTGTAGAGGAACTGCGTTGCCTATTTAACACCATCTTTGCCGCCAAAGACTGGACTCTCTGCAACCCCTGGAAGATGTATTGTGGTGCTCCCAGATACAGGGAATTGCAGTAGTCCAGACTACTCAGTACTATATTCCTCACTACAAGGGAGAGCGAGTCTTTAGGGAGTAGTGGAAGGATCTGTTGTAGCATGCGCATTAAATAAAGGCATACGCCAACAGTTTTGTTAGACTGCGTCTCCATTTGAAGGCTACTGTCCACCAAGACTCCCAGATTGCGCACAGTTTTGGCTGCAGCCAGGGGCTCCTCCTCCAGTGTAAGCCTGAACTCTAGAGGTAAATGTTGGGACAGTCTGGCCGTGGGACAATATATCACCTCTGTCTTCCCTCCATTAAATTGTAAAGAGTTACTCCTAAGCCATCCAGCAGTCTGGCGCATAAACTCCTGGAATGTGTCCATCGATACTGCTTGCTTCCCCTCAAGGGAAAACACCAGTTGAGTGTCGTCGGCATAGTTAACTAGGTCAATACCAAAGAATTTGATAATGGGGAACAGGGGCTGTAGATAGATGTTAAAAAGGATGGGACTAATCGCAGAGCCCTGCGGTACCCCATAGTGCAATCGAGACTTACTGGAGGTAAACGGTGTCAGAGTCACCATCTGTTGTCTTCCTGATAGGTAGGACCGAAACCATTGTAAGGCCCGCCCTGACACCCCTATACTCTCCAGCCTTTCCACCAGAATTGCGTGGCTCACCGTATCAAATGCGGCTGACATATCGAGTAACACAGGATGGTGTCACTCCCATTGTCCGCACGCATTCGTAGGTTATCTAGTACGGTAGCCAGAGCAGTCTCGGTGCTGTGAACTGGGCGAAACCCAAATTGGTCCCTGCCCAGCAGATGGTTGTCTTCCAGATAGCATGACAGACTTTTGCTGACTACTTTTTCCAAGATTTTGATTGGATAAGGCAAAAGGGAGATGGGTCTGAAGTTTGCTGGTGTCCTAGGGTCTAGCCAGGGTTTTTGTCAGCAGAGGTGTCACTACTGCCAGCTTCCACACCTCTGGAACAGTTCCTACTTCCAGGGATCGGCTGCAGATCTGTTGCAGCCAGGGGAAGGTTTCTTGGCCAATAGTTTTCCAGATTTTGTGTGGAAGGGGGTCAAGTGGGGAGCCAGAGGACACACTGTTAGCCAAATTGTTAAAGGAGTCATCCGTGAGGACAGGAAATGTGTCCAGGGAGGTGTTCACCAAACCACTTCATCCGGCCTCTGGATAGGATTGTTCAGGTTACTAGTATCATTGGGATGAAGATCTCCAACAATTTTGGCAATTTTATCTTTGAAATGAGCAGCAATCCCCTCGCAAAGTTCTTGCGAAGCAGCTACCTTCTTGCTCATGCCAGTTGGACAGGAGAGGTCCTTGACAATTTTGAAGAGAGCTTTAGTGCTATTTGAAGCTTGTAGAATAAAATTAGCATAAAAATCTGATTTGGACTTAATAATAGCCTTCTTGTACATAGCCAACGCAGATTTCAAGACTTTCTTATCTGGGTCAGAGTAGGTCTTCCTCATTTTCTCTCGGCTTTCTTACATGTCAAAAGCAGTGATTTCAGTTCCTCATTATACCAGGGGGTTGAGGCTTTCTTCCTATTTTTACAGGGATTATAGGATCCAGAGTACTGGCTACGTGAGTACAAACGTGTTAGACCTGACACCCTTGGTGTGGTTTTGCCCTATCTTTTTGCCTCTGCCTCCTGTATTTTTGATGCTGTGCTGGATTTCGTTTTTGCTAGTTTAGATGCTTTGGACACTCTGCCACTGCTGATCAGTGCCAGAGTGTAAGTGCTCCCTATGGAAATTATCATATTGATTGAATGTACCTGATTGGCATATTTGTATCACCACGAAGTCCCTAGTAAAGTACACTACGTGTGCCAGGGCTGGTGATGACAGATGCTACTAGTGGGCCTGCAGCACTGATTGTGCCACCCACATGAGTAGCCCTAAAATGGTGTCTCAGGCCTGCCACCGCAGTGCCTGTGTGCAGTCAGTGAACTGCCATGTCCTCCTGGTCAGTGTCCCCACTGGCTAGGCCTAACCCTTCCCTTTGTGTACAAATTGGTCACCCCTATGGAAGGCCAAGGTACCCCCTTGGGCAGGGTGCAGTGTATATGAAAGGTAGAGCATGTACTAGTGCCGGTAACCTGCTCTGGTAGTGAACAGCAGTCATTTTGTGTGATCACTGCTGCAAGGTTATCTTGCTCCATTGACTAACATGGGGGAGGCTGGTCCCAATGGATACCAGCCTATCTTCCCACAGGAACAAGATAGGACATAAGTGATTGATATCCCTGAACTCAGAATTTAATAACACATATTTTAGGAAAGGTTGTTTTTAAATTCTGTGTTTGAGAACAGTACTTTTAGAAAGTGGCTGTTCTCTTGTCTAACCTTTCTGTGTGCCTGGGCCTGCTTGTGGAATGACTGTCTGGTTTGAGGGTGACAGGGGCTGGGGAGCCCCAGGAGGTTGTCTGAGTCAGCCCTTGGTTGAATGACTGCATCTGCAACTAGAGTGGTGGGAGGAGATAGCACCTGGGACTGAATAGGGCTATGCCTACCTGCCACAATGCTGGCTCCACCTCCTGCTGGGCGGCTGACGACTCTGCCCCTCACTCTGAAAGGAAGGAAGAAGCCAGGAATCCAAAGTACTCTAGCAACACCCAGAACTGGTTTAGACTGGGCTCAGGGCCCACTTGCACAAAGACTTCAAAGACTTTTAAGGGTATAAGAGAAGGACCCCTGACAACAGATTTTTAGATTCTATAATCAAGAGGAACTTCTGCCAGAAGAAGGACGCTGAAGAAACTGAGGAAGACTACCCTTGCTGTGTGCTCTGGGGCTGACCTGTTTTGCTGTTCATCTAAAGGAGAGAAGAAGGGGACTTTGCTGTGTGCTGTGACCCCTGCCTACTTGACCTCAAGACTTTGCTGTGTGCTGTGTCTGCCAAAGAATCTCCAAGGGCCTGCGAAGAGCTGGCCTCCTGTCCTGGAACCCAGGGTCAAAAGGTTCCCTGGAAAGTACCAAGAAACGCTGTAAAGACCATGCTCATCCGCTGCTTGGTGCCTGATTAATGACTGGTGGCCGTGTAGGAGATCGGTTTGCTCATCGGCACATTCTGGCCGCAGGTCGGAGGCTCGTGGTGCTCCCCTTCGTGAGGTAGTGTCCAAAAGGTCCTTGTGACACCCTAAGCGCCCTGCCGCCTCCTACGACCTCGAAACTACAGTGTCGCTGATCCCCGCCGCTGCCCAGGGCCTGAAATTGCCTGTGAACCTCGCCGGTGCCGCGGAGATTAAGATCGAAGGAGCTGCCCTCTCATTTGTTGAAAAGGACGAGCCCCCTCAGCAACGCTGTGCTAGGATTGGTCCCAGGGCCGCCGCGTCACCGAGGGAGCGGCGCTGTGATTGGCTGCAGCCTCATCATCTCTAGGGGCTCGCCTCCGAAGCTGCGCAACGATTGGCTGCTTGCTCGTGACTGCGAGGGTTCGTCTGTGCAGCCGCCGGGCACCCTGTCGGAAGAGTAAAGACTCCTGTCCCCGCGTCTGGGAAGTGAAGCATCGAGATAGCGGCGCAAACGATCCCCAGCCTGCCGTACTCATGCCAGAAGGTATTTTAGCTCCCTGCCGCTCGTTGGATTGTCGAGAGCAAGCAGAGAGCTAGCGGGACCGGCAGGGGCTGAGTGGGGGGGGTCTGTTTGATGCGCTGGTGAAACACGCTAGAAGCGCTTCTGTCTCACAGCGCGAGGTACGGAAAAGGGCTGATTTTGAGATCATGCAGCCTGCAACCTTCATTCCTGTGATATTTTCTTGAGACTAAGACTGAACTTAAATTTCTAGAATAGAGTGAAAACAGTTAAGAGAGTAAAGACACAGTGTAACTACACTGCCACTGGTTAAACTGCTAAACTAGATAAAGATATATTTTTTTGATATACCTACCTGTGTGGTCTCAGTTTGTGGTGTGTTTTAGAGTCACTCTGTGTGTTAAGTGCAAATATTATACACATTGCCTTGGGGATAAGCCTGTCTGCTCGTGCCAAGCTACCTAGGGGGTGAGCAGGGGTTATCTACAGTGTGTACCCCTTTACCCTGACTAGAAGTAAGGGTCCCTATTTGGTCAAAGGTACTTACCTCTGCCAACTAGAGACCCCCAGTTCTAACAAAACTGTTTTATAATTCTCCTCTATGGAAATGTAGGGGGAAAAAAGATTTACATTCGTAAAGATCTGCGAGTTCTTATTTTTTCCTAATTTGGCCCATTCTCTTCCCCTTCTGTATGACACCGGACAGTCATCATTGTTCACAGAACTGGTAACCTTAATACTAAAATGGACTAAATAGTGGTCAGCCCAACTTTGTGGCAGTACATCTATCACCTCTGTCTCAGTCGTTGTGGCGAACAGAAGATCCAGCACGTGCCCCCCTTGATGAGTGGGTTGCTGAACCAGTTGGTGTAGATTAAGGTTCAGGCAGGTATTCCTCAAGTCTCTCAGGTGGCTGCCCAGACTTCCGTTATCCCATAGATTGAAGTCGCCCATTATAACCATTCTAGAGTGGGTTAGGGTCAGATTTGTGATGATATCCGAAAGTGCTCGGAAGTGAGTGTCCTGCCCAGGGGGTCTATAACAGATCATTCCAGTTAGTAGCCTTCTTTTGGCCTCCTGCAATGAGAAGCCCAGGATTTCAATTCCTTTTACGTCGTCTATCTCTAGCGGCAAAAAGTTCCATTCCTCCTTGAAGATAACCCCCACCCCTCCTCCCCTCCCCGCAGGCCTGGGTTTTTGAAAAACCGTAAATCCCCCGGGGCAGGCAATTCCCATTTCTACAGAAGAGTCTGGGCTGGTCCAGGTCTCCGTTAAGAAGAGAGCATCCAGATCCATATCTTCTATCATACAGCATACCTTCAAATGATGATTTACTAAGGATCTGCTATTAATCAACCCACAGTTCAAGGACTTTTTAATCCTACCTGCTTCAGGTGGGCAGTGCTGGTGTCCCCTCCCTTCCCTCTTACCTATTTTCAATAACTGTTCCCTTGAGTATGTTGTCCGACCTTGTTCTCTATTATGCCGGGCAGCGTGGCTGGCACTGAGCATGTCCGGAGGGAGGACGGGCGCAGACGAGCTTTCCTCTGGCGCGCCTCCGGCGCGCACGCTGCGCGCGTGCGCTGCACGCTTGCATAGCCTTGTCTAAATAGGCGGGCAAATGCAGCCAGCCAGCCACTAGAGCGCTTTAAAAAATGGCGCTCACTAGTGGACGGCTGATCCCCACACCCAAGATGTCGCTGTTTGTGAATCGGGCCTCTAGGGGGTTAGAATCCCGCTAAGCAGCAGGTGAGGTACAATTTTTAAAGTGCAAGTGAGTGGGTTTAAAATATTAGCAAAGCCACAAGGTTTTCCTTAAAATCAGTTTTAAAAGAGCAGTTCGCCCGTTTTATTTTTCTGAGTAGCACAATCCTAACGCAGCTTCCCCACAGTCATGAGGTCAGCATCCTCCCCCAAACTCCAGAAATATAATGTTTGCACGTTTTAGATCATAAAATTATTCAGAAGCAACCATTACCTTGGCTGATTTAGGCAATATATTGAAAATTATTTCTCTGGCTCTCCACTAGATTCTTGCCCCCTTCGATCAGTTGGAAAGCATCTAGATTGATTTTTCAAGCTCTTTTAGAACTCTGTATTACATCTTTGGAGTTAGCAACAGTGCCTAAAAACTGGAACAAACGCAGTTAAAAAGCCTACAGCTGATCTGAGGGTGAAGGGTAAGAATCAACCTATATCTCTTTTGACCTGTCTGATAAAGATCCTGTAGAAGGCAGTTAACATCCAACTCTAATTCTTCTTTGAAAATAACATAATCCTTAATGAACCTCACTCAGGTTGTTAGCCTGACCATGGAAATGAAGCAACTTTATTCTTTGTTCTGAATGACCGTAGGCTATTGGTTGCTCCTCAGCCATTATTCTAATGGATCTCTCCACATCTTTCAACATGGTCTCTTGTTCATTGATATTGAAACAGCTGAGGGAGGTCTATGTAGAGGGCAATGATCTTGCCTTTGTGGATACTTATCTTAATGAGGGACCCAATCTTTTGGGAAGGGAGCCTTTCAATCTTTTTTATTTGTATGTACAAACCCTGCATGGACTAGCCTGCTCCTCTGATGATACTCAATTGTTGGTTTTAGTGTATCAAATACAGAAGGATTCAGTTACAGCTTTTAATGAATGTATACTGCCAGTAACAAAATGGATGCATACCTATTCATTAAAATTAAATTCTGACAAGACACAAATATTCATGAATTCAGGCAAAATGCCTGCCAAAACTCTGTCACCTCGGTTCTGACTACAACATCTAGGAATATCTCCATCCCCTACCCCTGATGTTCAGTACATAGGTGTTCAAATTGACCGTGTTCTGTCATTGTCTTTTGTTATTCTCCAATTGTTTCATTTTAATGAGTGTTTTGCAGAAAAGTCGGCCCCTTTTCCCAGTTTAGACTAAATCCTTAGTTGTGAGAGCAAATATTTAGAGTTGGCTCAGCTACTACAATTTTTTATTTTTGTCTTCCTCTGTTACTTTAATACGCTGACTTCAGCTGATTAAAAATGCTGCAGCCTCCTTGGCCCTGGATTTAACCAAGCGGTCCATAGCTTTACAAGCATTATAAACTCTTGCTTCCAAAAATAAAGCGGATTGAATTCAAGGCTATGTGTCCAGTGTTCAAGGCTTTTTATTGTATGGACTGTCAATATCTGCAAGATAACTTTCACCAATATTTTACTACCCATTGTCTGAGATCCTCTGACACTTGTCTTCCGATGGGCCCTAGATTCCCTGAGCTCAGTTGGAAAGTTGAGCTTTATTGGTGGCAGTGGATAAGTACAGGAATTAATTGCCTTCATATCTAAGGCTGCACAACACCCTGCCTTGTTTTGAGAAGGCTTTGAAGGCCTAGCTATTTTCTAAATAGCTGTTCCTCAACATGCATTTTAATTTTAGTTTTCGCCTTCACCCCCCCTGGTTGCACACATTTGTGATACTTTTTCTAAAGATGTTCACATTGTTTAAGCGCCATTCACTGTCAAGATAATATCCCTTCCCACGGAAAAAGCCGACAGCTTCTAACAGTACACTGAAATACTTACTTGTTATTACTTAGCTGTGTAAAGCAGATGCTTTAGCCTTAGAACGTTTGTGGCATTTCCTATTCACGCCTCAATACCTTTCTTTGCACTCTGTAGGCATTATCAGATAGATTTTCTCAACCTAATCTATTTGGTCATTATGATAAAATTCTAAATGTTGTAATAAAAATTGCACGTTTAAAATAGAGGGTCACATGCATCAACGTAAAAAATGGTCGCAAACGGGCAGATTTGCGACCAGTATTTTTGCATTTGGGATGCCTCATCCCAAATGCAAAAATCGTGATTTAAGGAATTGCAAAATTTGCGATTACTTAAATTGTGATTGTATTTAAGGAACCGCAAATTGTGATTCCTTAAATGCAATGCATCATCCTCCAAATGTTTGCGATTTCGCAAACAAGAATCACAAATTACCATCAATTCCAAGTTGATGGAAATGTGCTAAAACTTTGAAAAATGTTACATGTGGAACATGTGGTCACCTGCCAATTTCAGAGGTGCATCAGGATGTCCTTTTGGCACCCCTGCACCCTTAAAATTGCATGCGCAATTTGCGAGTACCTATTTGGTACTCGCAAATTGCGCATGCAATTCCCATTCATTCCTATGGTCCTCAAGGCCCATAGGAATAAATGGGAAGCAATTCCTTAATTGCGAATCGCAATTTGCGAGTTGCAATTAAGGAATTTATAGGAATCGCTAATATTTTAGCGAAACCTACATGCATAGGCAATTGCAATTCCTTAATAGCGATTCCTTAACACCTTAGCAGCTATGGAACGTCCAGCTCCAGTGCTGGACGTTCCATTGCGCAGGTGCAGTTGGAACGTCCAACGGCCGACGGCAGCACTCCCGAGGTAGTGGTGCCGTCGGCCGTTGGACGGGCGCAGCACTTAAGGTGTTAATAATCGCTATTAAGGAATCGCAATTGCCTAGCTTGATGCATGTGCCCCAAAGTTCAAATACAAGAGCTATGCTATATTTTACTACTAATCAGGCAGGCACAAGTTCAGTTATCTTGCAGGCATCAGGGTCATTATTTAAATGGTGCAGCAGGTGACGTGGCACCAGACCCAAAGTTGTCAGAACTCCTCTAAACACCTAATATTGCTACATCTTACAACTAAACAGGCAGTGATAAGTGCAGTTATCTAGCAAGCACTAGGGTCATAATTTCAATAGTGCGGCAGGTGCAGTGGCATCGGGACCAAAAGCTTCAGGCACCCCACTAAACACATAATATTGCTATATTTAATTCCTAAACAGTGAACCACAAGAACAGTTACCTTGCAGACAAGAGGGTCATGATTTGAATGGTGCAGAAGGTGCAGTAGCACCAGGTCCAAAAACTGTCAGAGCTCCTCTAAACACATAATATTGCTACATTTCACTACTTAATAGGAAGCCACAATTACAGTTACCTTTCAGTTAATAGGGGCTTGATGTGAATGGTGCAGCAGGTGCATTGGCCTTGGGGCCAAAAGCTCTAGAGACCGACTAAACCTAGATTATTGCAAAATGTTACTACTAAACAAGACAGTTGCAAGTGCTTTTATCTTGCAGGCAACAGGGCTAGTATTAAAATGGTGCAGCAGGTGCCTTGGCACCAGGCCAGAGTTGTCAGAACTCCTCTAAAAACCTAATATTACTATATTTTACAACTAAACAGGCAGTCACAAGTGTAGTTATCTAGCAATCTCTAGGGTCATGATTTCAAAAGTGCAGCATGTGCAGCGGCACTGGGACCAAAAGCTCCAGGCATCCCACTAAACACAGATGATTGCTATATTTTACATCTAAACAGGCACCCACAAGACAAGCACAGTTATCTTTCAGTCACTAGGTTAATGATTGGAATTGTGCAGCAAGTGCAGTGGCACTAGGGCTAAACGTTGTCATATCTCCACTAAACACCATCACCACCAAATATTGCAAAATTTCACTACTAAACAGGCAGTCACAAGTGCAGTTACCTTGCAGACAACAGGTTCATAATTTAAATGGTGCAGCAGGTGCTTTGGCACAAGACCCAAAAGTTGCCAGAACTCCTCCAAACTCCTAATATTGCTATATTTTACGACTATAGAGACAGGCACAATTGCAGTTCTCTTTCAGTTAAAAGGTGCTCGATCTGAATGGTGCAGCTAGTGCACCATTCAGATCAGTTCCAAGTGTTATATTTCTCTCTGTCCGACTCTCCTAATCCCGCGTTTAATGGGATTTTGGTTTATCGTCCCCCTGGTCCTAGAGCAGATTTTGGGCTGAAACTGCTTCAGGTTTTGGAACCTTATTTCGGCCGCCAAAATCTTACTATTCTAGGTGATTTTAATTTTCACTTGGAGCTGCTGGAGGCTCATGACACCCTCTCCCTGTTGGAAGTTACGTCAGCCTGTGGACTCACCCAATTGGTGAAGGGACCCACCCACCGAGCGGGGCACACGCTCGATGGGATTTTTTCTAATGATCAGAGGCTGACTGTAACGGATCCATTCCACCTGTCTTGGTCGGACCATTTGGCCGTCCCCTTCAATCTGACCTATCCGATCCAGGATACCATTGGAAGGGCTCCGAGTACAATGGAAGTACGAAGGAATTTCAAAAACATCAGGGAAGATTCTTTCTATCCATGGACGTCTAGTCTGTCCACTACTCAGGAGATGGATGTCCCTTCGGCGGTCTTTCAATATGAAAAGACCATCACGGATGCCCTGGATGAATTGGCTCCTGCTAGGTCCTGTTATTCAGCCAGGAAAAGACCTTCAGCGCCCTGGTTCTCAGAACAACTAAGGCTCCTTAGACAGGAAGTAAGGAGACAAGAGCGCCTATGGCACTCTAGCTGGGACCAAAAGGATAGGGAAGCCCACAAGATTTTGTTAAAAAGATACAAGTTGGAAGTGAATAGGACCAAACAAGAATACTTCACGGCCCTCACAGCCTCACTTTCATCTCCTAAAGAGCTCTTCAGGATTGTGGACTCTCTTACATCTCTTCAGATCCCCGATCCTGTTATTGCTTCTCAGGAGCTCTGTAATAGGAGAGCCTCCTTCTTTCAGTCCTTCTTTGGAGTCGCAAAGATCCTCTACCGCTGAGCCCCCGGTGTCCGTTGTTTCGCACTCTGCCTCTACAGAGTTACCTCGGTCCGGGGGTCTGGAATCCTTTCCTCCTCTCTCTCGCCAGGACCTAGAGATTTTTCTGAACAAAACTAAATCTGGTTCTCCGCTAGATGTCTGTCCTCTAAAGATCCTCAAGCAGTGTAGAGAATCCCTCCTTCCCCCTCTGGTTGACATCATGAATAGGGCGATGAAGGAGGGCATTTTTCCCCAGCAGTGGAAAAAGGCTGTGGTAAAACCGCTGCTTAAGAAACCTTCTCTTGACCCTGGGGTATTAAAAAACTTTCGCCCCATCTTACTGGTCCCGGCTCCCGCGAAGATGCTAGAAGCCCATTTAAATAAACATCTTGCTGCCTTCGTGGAGAGCTCGGGTTGTTTGGATCTTTCCCAGCATGGATTCAGGAGGGAACATAGCACCGAGTCTGCCCTCACCATAGTGCTCGATAACATCCGCACGCGTGTTGATGATGGACAGACTTCCCTCCTGATCCTTTTAGACCTCACGGCTGCCTTCAATACCCTTTCCCCCTCGGTATTAACATCTCGACTGAGGGAGATTGGTGTTCGGGGGCGGCTCTGGGGCTCCTTTTTTTTTTTTTAGGCCATAGAGAGCAAAGGGTGATGCTGGGTCAGTTTCTATCTCCATCCCTGTCTGTGCAATGTGGGGTCCCCTAAGGGTCGGCGCTTAGTCCCAACCTTTTAAACATCTATGTGACCCCCCTTGCCAGACTTATTAGATCTTTTGGGATGGAGGTAGTCTCCTACGCGGATGACACCCAGATCCTCGTCTCTCTCTCCCAGTCAGTTACGTCGACTGCCGCCAACTTTAGATCCTGTATGGAGGCAGCCGGCCAATGGATGATACACAATTCATTGAAACTGAATGGGGAGAAGACTGAGGTGATGGTGTTTGGAGGAAAGGAAGAGATCTGGTCAGCTGAGTGGTGGCCGGATTCACTGGGTGCCTGCCCTGATCCGACTTCCTCAGCTAAAAACCTTGGGGTTATGATCGATCCTATCCTTAGTCTGTGCCAACAGGTCAACAGGACTGTATCGACCTGCTGGGGTATCATCCACATACTAAGGAATATCAGGCATTACCTCTCTTTGCAGGCAAGAAAGCAACTTGCTGTTGCCCTCCTGGGCTCTCGTCTGGACTACTGCAATGCGCTGTATGCGGGACTGAATAAAAGTCAGCTACAGCGCTTGCAGGTGGTCCAGAACGCAGCAGCCAGATTCGTTCTGGAGCTACCCCGACGTGCTTCTGCCACCTCTGCTCGGAAGCAGCTCCATTGGCTTCCTGTTGAGGATCGGATTCTTTTTAAGACCATGTGTATGGTCTACAAGGCTTTAGCTAAAAATAGCCCTACCGGCATTGGATCTATTTTGTCCCTTTACAATCCTGGCAGGAACCTTCGCTCTTCTAACAGACTTCTTCTCTCTGTTCCCCGTATTCGGAAAACTAGATGGGGGGGAAAAGCTTTTTCCAATCTGGCCCCAAAGTGGTGGAATGCTCTCCCTTTTGAATTAAGGTCTCTCCCCACTCTTCAATCTTTTAGATCTGCCCTGAAGACCCACCTTTTTGTACCCGCTTACCTGTAGTGGTGCTTTGCATTTTTGATCTTTTTGATATGCGCCTTGACACCTTCGGGTTTAGTTTGCGCGATACAAATTGCATAATAAATGAGGCCAAAAGCTGTAGGGACCCCTCTATACACAGAATATTGCTACATTTTACTACTAAACATACAGCCTAAGTGCATTATATAGCAGGAAGTCGTTCCATGATTTGAATGGTGCTGCAGGTGCAGTGGCACCAAGGCCAAATGTTGTCACAACTCCTTTAAACACTAAATATTGGCAGATTTTACTACTTAAGAGGCAGTCACAAATGCAGTTATCTTGCAAACTCTAGGGCATGATTTGAATGGTGCAGCAGGCGCAGTGGAACCGGGATCAAACGTTGTCAGAACTCCTCTAAACACATAATATTGCAATAACATCAGTTAATTTTATTATTTCCCTCTTTGATTTCATTTTTCAAAATTTTGCTATTACTTATCCGCGCTATACCACTAGTAACAGCACAATACATTGCCTTTTTGTACATAAACAAGTCATGACACTTTAACAGACTTTCTATAACTTACATTGTACAACTACTCAGAAAGCTACAACTTACAACAAAAAACTGCTAATTTCGTATTATGACATAGGTGAAACCTAATGCATTTACCAATGCTTGTTAGTCTAGGCAGCGCAGGATACCTTTTGATATTAATGCACTTTTTAAATAAACAGTACATTATTGCGCTGCGTTGCACCCCGGAGACAGAATTGCATGGAAAAAATAAATCTAAAGTTTTAACATTTGTTAAATAATGTATTAATTGCTTATCTGAATCTGTTTTTAGTTTTTGTTTCTGATTGTTTTAAATGGAGAATTGTATTTTAATGTTACGTTTATGGTTTATAATCGAAATAAAGTTTGAAAGGTAAAGGACTCTGACCAGACACCCTGATATGTATCTCAAAAGCATACATGGAACTTCTACATGGGCTTGCATGACCTTCCCTTCATATGTTTTATCTCCCTCCTGCTACAAGAGTGAAACAGTGATATTAAAGCCTGTAGGCTGGATTAAATGTGCTAGCACGTGGAAATAGCATTTATGCAGGTCTGTTTTGCATGTGTTACCACATCGAAGTCAGACTATTTAGGGGAAAAACTAACCAAAGTAGAGGAACGTTTAGTGTTGCCAATGTTCTAGGATCAGCCAAGAGTAGTATTTCTCTCTTCCTCTCTTGGTCTTGCTACTGCTATCTGATTGTGCATTCGTTGTGTTATTCTGCCCATGGACAGAGTTTCCATTGCTAAACATGAGGTCTATTGTTCTTGGAAGCAGCAACAGCTAGAAGGGACTGGGCAGCCTTGTCGCGTAGCACCTCTTATGGTTCCCTGAGGGCAACTACAGTCACTGTGACAGCTATTTTGTGATGTGGGGAACCATGCTATAGCTATAGCTGTCGGTACAAACGGGGGTGGTGATGGACGGAGCATCTGAACCAATCAAACACTCACACCCAGTCAAAAGATCTGGGTTTAATCCATCACCGTTCTTTAGCCCACTCTGCTCTTTTGACTGGGTGTGAGTGTTTGATTGATTCAGATGCTCCGTCCATCACCACCCCCTTTTGTATAGCTATAGCTGTCAGCACTGACGTTTCCCACGAAAACCATCCCGTATATTTGATGATAAAGATTGTGTTGCTTTCTTATATCAGTAGAAATGCAAATTCAGAGGTAGACATTATAGACGTCTGTATACCTGTATATAGATTATCGCTATGTGCGTGGTGGTAGAAATGAGAAATAGAGTTTATATGGACCCTCTGGGACATCACAGTTAGTTAATACAAACCCATTGCAGAATGCGCAAGTTGGCTAACTGCCCGGAAAGCATGAGAATTCTCCTAGACAACTCCACTGTAAGCATTCTCACACCAAATTCAGGGTAACCTCCCCTTGAAACCGTTAACACACTAGTTTACTCCTACATGATTCTTAGGATAACCTGGCAACCTGAGATGTGTCCTTGCTTGTCACAATATTTACGGGTGAAATACGTCCATTGGAGAACCAGTGTCACTTCTCACATCCTCTGCCATGAGAAAAACTATATGCTTCCACTGCAGTGCAGTAAAATTTCCTAGTATGTACACTGCAATAAACAGAGTCCATAGGTGCATTCGTGAACTTAATCATCTAAATGAGTATGTAGCATACTATAAATCCTGCTAGATCTTGCTTTTCAATAAAATCATTGGTGTTGTAGTGCTTATTCACACAAAAACACTTTTTTTGAAAATGATGTTCTGACATGTCTTTTAGTACATCAACATACTTATTTTTAAGTAAGTCTTTGTTTAACATGCACAGTGTGATGCATTTAGTTCTTTTCAAGATGGCCTCTGCATTCACCAAATAGTCCACATCGGATTCTGCTGCTCTTCAAAATAACAGACCTCCTGCATTACAATAGAAGCACTCCATATCTGTATACTCAACAGCCAAATATATGATTGTGAGACAGAAACTCTTCTTTGGTCGATTCAAAATGTGATGGATACCTTCACAAACAACACTGCAGTCTCTGTGAATCTTTTGCAAGACATTTAGGGCCCGATGTAGGTAAAATTGATTTACCGATTTTTAATTACCGAATTTTACCGATTCGGTAATTGAAAATCGGTAAATCAATGTGGTGGACATGTAGGTATTTCCAGATGTGAAAATACCGATTCTGTAACATTCGGTATTTACCGATTCTGTAAATACAAAATCGGTATTTCCCATTGATTCCTATGGGCTTCAAAGCCCATAGGAATCAATGGGAAATACCGATTCTGTATTTACAGAATCGTTAAATACCAAATTTTGCAAGGGTGCAGGGGGTGTCACTTTGACACCCTCTGGCACCCCACAAATAAGCATGTGCGCCATGTGGCACACAGACATGCCCTAAAGGCATGTCTGTATGTCACATGGCTAGGTGTGCATGCACACATGTGCATGCACACCTGAAATCGGTATTTTACCACACAATAGGATTGTGTGGTAAAATACCGATTTTGTAGGGCCTTTGGGACTCAGAAGAGTCCCACCTACATCAGAGATTTACCGGATCGGTAAAAATACCGATTCGGTATTTTACAGAATCGGTAACTTTACCGAATCGGTAAAGTTACCGATTCTGTAAAATTGTGCCCCTACATGCCAAATCATGAATACCGGTCGGTAACGGCCGAAAATACCGATTTTCGGCCGTTACCGACCGACCTACATCTGGCCCTTAGTAGATAAAGAAAATTGAAAAGCTAATCTCATAACAAAAAGCTTCTCTTTGAGTGCTTGGTTTGAAAAATTATGTGAGTTGGATGTTTTGGCTATTAATGATATGCATAAAACGTATTCATGTATGGAATAACGTGGTTCCTGCTGTATTTTACGAGATTGTTGCAAGTCATTAAAAAATGATGTGATCATATAGGGGAATGAAGTTAAAGGGTCAGTTCCTTTATAAGGTCATGGAACAATGAGTTGACTTACAATACCCTTATAATGTCTTTATAATGTAATACAGTGTGTAGTTTATTTCTTGTAATACATGGTCAGTCCATCACCCTTCCTTCAAATTGCTTTAATCCCCTTCGTTGCAGGGATTCTGCACAAACACAGAACTATGGGCAGGATTATTTTAACTAACATGCCCGAACATGCAGTATACGTGCCACAACAAGTAGGAAAATGCATAATACAAATAAGATCAGCACAGCAGCTAGTCCATAAATCTTGTAAGGAGATGTCATCATAAAAAGACAATGGGGAAAAGACTAAAGTGCCTAACCTCCCTCCCCTTGCTAAGAAGAAGTAATATTATATAATAGAAGATCTCTGGGCTTTGTCTGCAGACCCCATACCTTAGCCTGTAGATGGTAGATCTACATCATAAGCGCTATCTCGCTCGTCTCCCTGGAAAGGAACCTCTCCAAGTGTGTATCACTTATTTGTGTACCTCACTAAATCCCAAGTATGCTGTCCAAACAACAGTTTCATCTGTATGTTTTGTCTAAGAGCTAAGGTCTGGCCAGAACAAAATAACAAGGGGCATTGTTTACGCGAAAAACAAAAATCAAAGGTAAGCAGAGACAATGCAACTTAGGTGAAGTCCGATTGGTGTAATTTTGAAGCACAACATTTTTCTCCATGTATTGCAAGGGTATAATGTTTCTAAAACACTTTTGCCAATTAAATGCTCCTAAATGCCGTCCATGGTTAGTCGTCAGAGACAAAAATGTTACAGGAAAAGCGGAATGTTATGAATTCCAGAATCGTGTCTGCCCCTTCCATTGTAGAAAGGTATGCCATCCAGTTGAGTAGGTCGAACGAGCATACATGCTCCTCATATCCGAAAGTTCTTAGGAGACTCTCAGGGCAACCTGCTTTAACCTTAGTAAAACTGAAGTCTATGAGGTCCAAGTAGAGAGTCGCACACCAAACGCCTTCATACCTGGTCATGGGTCTTCAACTGACCTATAAACAGATCGTATTCCAGGGCAGCGTGCGTGGTATTGGACAGGCAGACATCCATGACCCATTAAAAAGGGTACCGGAGGCAGTGGAACACAGGTTACATGCAGGTGAAGTAGGCATAACTGAAGGTCAGCCAGGTCTCGATGGCAAAAGACTCCACTGGTATAGAACCAAAATATTGCCGCCTTTGATCACAATATAGCTGCAACTGGACCGGGTTTGGCATCTCCATATATCGAGCCTCCATTGCGAAGCTAAAATAGGAGAACCAGCATGCCACAAACTAACATGAGCACCTGGGGAAACCCTCCGAAGGCGCTGGAAAAAATAAAATGAATAAAGGCCAGAATGACTCAAAAAATAGTCTGAAAGGAAGAAACAAGGCCGGATCCCACAAGTTTAAAAAAGTGAGCAAGGCCCTCCATATCAGACGCATCAAATATTTGGTTATTAATTCCCCAAAATGGAGTGGGAGATTTGTGTTTAGCAACGAGTGTATCTCGGTTGCGGTTCTTGCCACGTGCAATTCAAAGGTCTCTCGAGCTGATGTGAGAGCGACTTCTTATTGAAACAATAGCTCTTTGAGTCTGCTTACTTTATTGAAATCTGTTTTCAAAGTTGCAATGGAAGGCCAAGGCAAACTATCTACAATCCCATGCCGGGGTGGACAAAGGACATTGCTGCAACATGTAACACGTTATGAAACCGTTACTATATACAAGATGCGAGCTCTGAAGCTGCAGGAGTCGTGGTTATCCAAAATAAGAGAACTACCATTAGAAAGCAAAGGTAATATGGAAAAAATGTCGAGGACAGGAGTACCTCTTAAAAAACAAGCCAGATTAGGGGCTGAAATGTAACAGGCTCTGTGAAGCTTAACTTTGTTTACAAACTAGTGAATGTCATACTGTGGAATCACATTCCTCCCCTGAGAGGAAAACCTCCTTCTCTGTGCGATGATGTCTGTAGGTGAAAGGTAACGACCATAATTTGTGAATATATTATTATTGCAAGGGGTTCATATCAACCAATCGAGTAGTGTTTCATGCAAGCTGTGAACTGAAAAAGGGAGATTGGCAATGAAATAACCCCATGCATTAACCACACAGCTGAATCAGTCTCAGCCCCCGAAAATGGTAACTGTTCTAACTGTTCAATATGTAACGATGTGTATGTGACATCTTTCATGGACATTAATTTCGGTTTATCAGTCAAATTAAACGGCAAAAACAGTGCAGAAGCATTCAAATATTCCAATCGTACTTTTCCATTTTTGAGCATTTGCAACATCCAAGCAAACTGCATTACAGAACGTAACTGATTTTGACGAGGATTCACCCAGACACTTCATGTTGAACAATGTCAATGACAGAATATACAATATTATCTATAGTATATATACGGGAAGACAGTGTATTAATGCTATTATCGACAATTGCAAGAACTTTTTCTAAATTAGCTTGATCAATTTGGTGCTGATGCACCATAGCCTCCATCTGCAACAGTTTCCAAAATTCATTATAAGCTGAATAAAATAAATTGTGTACGAGGGGATTTTGGACCTAAAAAAAAATCAAACAAATCGATATCACTTGACAAATGAGAAAGGTGTTGTTTCACAGACTACAGTGTGGAATGTTCCAACCATTGCTGACATAATTTAACCACTGAATATGTGGTAACTGTATGCGAATGTGGGAAGCGTAGATCAGATCTAGTATGAGTAAAACCTTTTGTAGTATTCAAAAATGGTAATTGACATGCATTTGAAGTTGTCAGCCGTACTAACCATCTCAAGGGGCCCATATTAAAATAAGACAGTCAAGTCTTCAAATGTGTGGTTTGTGTGTGTTTGCCATGTATCATATGGAGCCAATAATGGAATGGAGGGAATATTTAGATTTTGGGTTGTGGCTAAACCAAAACTAGTAGTCTGTTGTACAGTGGCATTTAAAAATAAGATTTGAGACAGTATCAGACATGCACAATGTAAAGCTTCAATGCCTTGAACTTGGCAAACTTTAGGAACCCAAATGGATTATAAATCAATTGTGTCCTTCCAATGCTCATAACCCTTCACAGGCAAATCATTCCTGAAGGACATGGAGTAAGCCAATTTAGTGTGCATTTACATAAATTTAGACTGTGGAGGCATCTTCAATTTATAAAAATAGGACTGTAGGTCAGACAGATTGTAACCAGAAAAATACACAAATTTACTTTGTTGGGTCTTTGACCTGTCACATAGCAGTGTTAAACAATGCTCCCATTGGGTATGATTAAAAAAAGGTCTTTGAGTTTTAGTCTTGTGTAAAAAATGATGGCCATAATATTGATAGTAGAATAAATCTGTGTAATTAGTCGAATTCAAATACAAATCTTCAGTGTCAAAAGCAGCATAATATTTTAAATCAGAGAACAATAAATGAATGGCATGAACATCCCAGTCATCCGAATGTATGTCGGGCAAAACCATATCCCCATAGGAAATGCTGAAGAAGTATGGAATGTTCAGAATTTCAGTCGGGCCATGGACATCATATGATACTTTATCCCAGACAATGACATCAACAACAGGGAATGCTGATATATTGACAAGGGCTTGGGCTCTTTCATTATATGGGACGACTTGGGAGCGGCCAGAACTCCATCTACAAAGTTCACAACAGAGTGTTCAGGTAAATAAAGGCCATTAATGAGTAGGAAAAATGCAGTCACAAAACTGATACACATGAAGAGGAATATCATTGTAAGCACCTTCCAGATATATGTCCAGGGCGGGACCAAGTAAGCCTTTTTGAACCAGGGGATTAAAACACTGGCACAGGTAGGGGTCTCTGGCACAGAATATGATGAAGACGATGTGTCAGAGGAAAAGCTATTATGATCCATATAATAACCACTGGACCCCAGCTGAAACAACAGGAGATGTTCTGCATCGGATGTTGCAGGCATGGTACTCTCAGGAATGTCAATTATGAATTCAACTGGAGGAGAATCAAAGTCAAAGAAATATCCCTGGACTCCCTCCTAGGTATATACATTCACTCTACTCTGACGTGATCACACTTCTTTCACTCAGCCTGTCCCATAAGGTACTCATAGATATAGTTCCCAAAATAAAATGTAACGTTTACAGTCTTTTTATTAAAAATCATATAAAATTCTCCTTCGCAATAGAAGACAAGTTTATATTTAAAATTTCAGAAGAAAATATATTGTTCTGAAAACATTTGAACATAGAGATATCTCATACAGTACAATAAAATAGATTAAATTAAAATACAGTCACAATCCTAATTGAACATCACCATTACACCAAAATTATAAAAGCATGTGACATAGTCTAATCATAGAACATAATAACATCATACATAATCAGATACAAAAGGAAAAGCAGAAGAAACCCCCTCGTCTCTATTGATCAGATGATTTTGCAACAAATTAATCAGATCGAATAGCCTTCCCCCAAATTCTCTGTGCCTTCCAGTATCCAAAATTTGTGTATATCTGGAGCCCACTAGGCTTTATTTGGATTCTATTTTTCATAGTGCGTCAACGCGTTTCGGTGTTTGGGTCTTGGATGTGGTCACACCTTCTTCAGGACAATGTATATTCATACAGGGTCATCAAGTTGTTATTATTGGTATCCTAGTGTGTATTAAAAAGATAGATATCAATACGTGCTCTCAGCTGTATTCTGACTCTACAGTATAACATTCATCTAGTCAGTTTCTGTTGTTACTCCATTTCATTTACCTTCTTTGTAGCTGTTTATAAACTACAATGCAAATTCTATTGCTTCTTTCATATTCGAAAATTAGCACAAGTATGACAGATGGTAGTCTTACAGGTTGTAAATCTTTTTTTGCGGTTCTCCGTTACATTTTAATGGTACACTATATTGGAGACACTATATTTGGGACATCTTACATTCCACTCAATAATACATTCCACTCAGTAATGCTATTTGTGTTACACCTCTGACCTCTGTTATTAATGTTACATGGTCTGGGTACATGTTACTGGTGCGCTATATTCAGGACATCTTACATTCCCCTCAAAAATACATTCCACTCAGTAATGCTATTTGTGTTTCACTACTAACCTCTGTTATTGATATTAGACGGTCTGGGTATCCTGTCAGGTAATTATATCATGTTTCTGTTACAACATCCGTTAATGATCCTTAGTTGGACAGTGGTTCGCGGTTGGATCTGAGTTGGGTAAAGAATGACCGCTCAAATTAGTTGCTATTGGTTATAATTATTCCTATTACTAGTGATAAGGACACTTATTACCTTTTCAACGTTCTGTAAGTGGGTCTTTGAAAAAGTTCTGCACCAGTTGTTATCCCTCTTGTCTTGGATACATGCGAATATTCTCTGATTCCGGGGAACTCTCTTCTAAAAAATGTAATAGGAGAACTCTTGTTTTATGTTGCTACAATGTTTTGGGTTATCCCCTCCCCTAGTCCTATTCTAATGTGCCTCTTACCTTTAGTCATTTGGTATTAGTTATTCGCCGAGGCTTCACTTTAGGTGCAGACTCACTGATGAGTCCTTCTGTATACTCTTAGGAACTGGATATGTTCTGCAAGGGAAGCAACAATCGCTGATTCAGTACTTAGTCTCTATCTTCTATTGTGTTTCCCTTCAAGCCTCCACTTTGGGTGTCTCATTGCTCGTACTGGGATTGTATTGTTCAAACTTCCTCTCCAGTACTTAGATACAGGGACTGCCCCCTCTCTCTTCCATATTAGTCGGGCGAGTCCCCCCACTGGTATATATACGCTTCGACTTATGCCCCTCGAGGTGCTGCTCTTTACCAGTTTTTTGCATAGGGGGAGGCTACTTAGCTTACCTTTCCTATCTGTACTCAACCTGTGGTGCACATACTTGCGCATTAGTTAATAATCCTGGCTACACTAGTCTAGCCCATTTACCCTTTTCCTGGGTGGCCATCTCGATTAATTTCCCTGTATGCCCATCGAGCATTCCTTGCGCTGCCCGTTGCCCATGGTACAGAGTAACCCCCCGGGAACTTGCCTGCTCGTATTGCACCGCCGTCTTAGCCTTGGCTACGTCTTGTTCTCCTTCAACCGAGTCAGTGAGCCCGCTTCCTTTTAACTCACAAGGCTGATAGGTAGCAGCTGTGAGGAACCGCGGCACGCTATCTGTACGCGCATGCGTACTCGGTGCCTATGTTACGATGGAAGTCGCGGCCTTCTTGGAACGGGACTCTAGTTAGCGTTATGCAATGTGGTGGTTAACACAATGGTTGAATAATGGTTACTATTTGGCATTACGTGAATTTTAAATTGTGTTGCACAGAGGAGAAGCATACTCAATATCCGCAGATGTGGATGTAGTTGGAAAACAGGCTATAGATCAATTTAAGAATGCATCTCCCCCTCAAATTGCTTGGGAGTAATCAAAGAAACAGAAGCCATCGGATTCAATGAAAGATCTCAACGTGGAATGCTTGGAAGCATGCTATTCAGTTTCGGCCATATGGTGTAGCTTGACATGATCAATGGAAATGTAACGGATCTCCTTACAACCACAGTATGGGTGCCTTTCAAACCAAAGACTCTGACTGATACACGGTAGGATGGACCAAATTCTTTTTTGTTCTCCACCTTTTCTCGGACCAGATCTCCAACTTTATGAAGCCAGCAAGAAACAGGAATCAGCACTGCTCGATCCGTGGAAGAGGGCAACTGGGCTCTTGCTTGGGAGTCACAAGCTTTTACTAGATCCTGTAACATAGCACAATGATTATCTACGTCAAAGGTTGCGGCAGCCACCAAAACATCTAGACCATCAAGGTCTGGCACAAACATTTTAATGCCAAAGAGCATTTTGAATAGGGTCCGCCCAACCAAGGATCTTCTAGGGAGAATGAGTCAACCAACCCCTGCCAGTAACTAAGACCCTAGCTGTTAAAGATTGCTTTAACTCCCAGTTCATTCGCTCCACCACTGAATTGCCCTCAGGCCGGTATGGAGACGAAAATTGCACCTGCACCCCAGAGACTTCATCCCATCCCTGTAAGTCTTAGAGGCAAATGCAGGACCTTGGCCAGAATAGAAGGTGCCACAGGCAAATGTCCAGACAAAGACACGCAAATCCTTAATAACAGTTAGAGCATCAGCACTACTTTGCAGCCAAACCCAAAGGAATCTAGGCACAAATCCACTGCAACCAAAATATGTTTCAAAGCAGTGTCTGATGTCAAATGACCACAGTTGTCAAGATAAATACAGCCAGATGGCTGATTAGAGATGTAAAACTGAGTGTGAGGTGAAGGCTTAATTTGTTGACAAATGTCACAAGATAGTACATATTTGGGTGCCTGTTGGTATAACCCAAGCCACCAAAAACATTGCTGTAAAAGAGACACTGTCGCTGACACTCTTGCACGCGAGGAAGCCACACTTTCATGAGCGGCAATGATCAAAGAAAGTCTGTGGTCCTTGTTGGGAATCAGCTGATCCCCAAAGGATGGGATAGTTGCAAATGGGACTTGATCAGACGATAAGTGGTATGTGTGACCTGAAGGGAAACCTTGGGGATATTCAGTTCCCTCCTTCATAGCTGCAATAGCTGCTAGAATATCATCATCAATTTTTGTCATAGACAAAGTGACTGCTGCTAGTGAACAAGTAGCTACTGCAGATTCGCCAGCCTCATCAGCCAGTGAATTACCAACAGCATGTGCTACTACATGTTGGTAACCCAAAGTATGGGTAACATGTGTGAGTGACAAGCGCTCCTTAAGACCGGCCACTTTAACCCAAAGCGTTTTATGCCTGATTTTGCTACCTTTAGAATCACAAAAATAATTTTGTGACCAGAAGAATAAGTTGTCATTGAAGGGTTGTACACAGTAAAACGAATTGCACAATATAGGTGTAGGAATATCTGGATCAGCAAATTTAAGAGCCAAAACCAAAGCACGTAGCTCTGCCAATTGTGCCATGCAGTCACCAAGAGACTGTGTGTGCACCAAGGAGGATTTAAAATCACTGTCAACAAACTCAGCTGCCACAATTGTGCAGGCTGAGGAATAAGCATGTTTACATCCAAGGGCGGGCTGCGCAGATCCATCAGTGTAAACAATGCATTTGTACTGATCAAGAGAAAGTAAGAACAGAGGAGGCGGGTGAACATGTTCATATTGTAAAAACTCCTGTGTCTGCAAAGATGGGCCAAAGATAAAGTTGACATCAGCTGAAGTCAAAGAACTAGCCCATTGTACCAACATGGATGCAAAGCTTTAGAATTATTGTACCTGCTTCCAAAGCAGGTACAGGTGAGACCATGAAGATGTGTTTTCCTTGTGCCAGAGAGAGTTCTTTCAGAATCACCATCTGGACAGCGGTCAAAAACTTTTCTGTAGAAGAGAAACAAATCTCTGCCAAAGTGAACAAATACGATATATATGAAATGGGGACCGTGTCCCCCTCATTGAAGGTTAAATAAGTAAAACCCAATGCACCTGGTACAATCCATATGACCAAATGTGTAGAATTGTCTTTTGTCAACAAGAAGTTGGTTGCAAGCAGGTTGGACTGCAGAGACCAAAAAATTGCGGCATGTTCCGGAAGCCAACAGGAACCCAAAAAAGAAGGTTGTATCAAAGAATAAAGTGGTTTGATATGCGGAGCATAATCAGGAATGTAAGCCCCCCGAAAATAAAAATAAACCAGCAGAGATTGCAATTTTTTAAGAGTTGAGGCAGGTTGGAATTGGGCACATTTCTCCAGAAAGTGGGGAGCCAACCCCCTACTTTCATTGGTGAGTTCATAACCCAGAAAAAGAACTGAAAAATAGGCAATATGCGACTTGGCAAAGTTGAATTTGTATCCTAAGTTTGCAAAAGACATTATGATGCGGTCCACACGCACAAGATGCAGTATCAATTCATCATCCATCAAATAAATGTTATCGACGTATGAGAAAGCATCAGGGTCAATTTCATGTAAAACAGATTCTATGCATGCCGCAAAACCGCTGGGACTACTTTTATATCCCATGGGCAAGTGCGTATACCTTTTATGATTGCCGAGGGTGCTGAAGGCTCTCAAGTCACAACTATCAAGAGCCAAATTGTGACCATAAAAACTATTGGAGATATCAAGTGTCGTTTTATATTTTTTTACAAGCAATGGTTTTGACTAACGCAGAGCTGTAGGTTTTCTGTAACGCAAAGGTACAAACATGACTATTCGAATGACGGTAATCCAAAATAATACGATATAAACCGTCCAAGTTTCAATATCGGAAAAAGAGGATTATTCATAGAAGAAACACAGGGTTCAATTACACCCTGATATTCCAATTGGACCAAGATTTCACTTACGGACGCTTTAGTGTCACGCTTAATCAGATATTGTGGTTGGGGTTGTGGAATCGAGCGCAGAGGAATTTCATGTGCCAGCGAATCATTATTGTAACCCACCTGATTATGATAAACAGCCAGAGCAAGGGCTAACACCCACTCCAATGCCTAAGTTACTTTAGCCTCCTTTGAGCCATAACACTAAAAACTCTGGAGAATAACATCCTCCCCTTTAGACGAAGCCAGAACAAACGGGGGAGGCCAATCAACCTCTGCCAACAAAATAACATAGGAAGAAGTAAGGTAGTCCCAAAATACGGACTTAATCGTATGTTTAATATCACCTTCTATTTGGAGGCCTATCTCATGAAGCCTATCTGGGGGTGCAGCCCGTTTATCAGCTGTTTCCAGTGTAATGAATGTGTCAGTTGCTTCCGCTTCCAGATACTAGTGGAGTGCCTCCCGCACTATGGTAACCTCCAGCGCACTGTTGAGGAATGTTACCGCCCATCACCAATCTAGAAGCAGAATTCTCACCGTGTGACTTTGCAGTCAAAGTGGCAACTTTATTCTTCAGAAACGGGGCACAATATTGAGGTGGTCCCTCCTGTTTGGCTTTTACATCAAACTGGCACTGAGGGTCACGTCTTGGTTACACATACTCGCCTTCTCTCGGATCCTGTCATACCCCCCCCCCCAAACTGTTGATCTGGTGATTCCTGAAAGGAATGAGGAGAATGAGGATCAGGAACGTGAAACCTCTTGTAGACTTTAATTTTAGAGGAGTCACGCAAATCATATCTACAGTTAGAAGCGTCTGGTGGTGGCGAACAAGCACGAGAACCAGGCTTCTGCTGCTGCTGCCGCTGATTTTTATTCCAAGTCTTTTTAGGGAATACCTGACGACCCTCCTTTTACGGAGGAGGCTTATTTTGTACCTGAGTATAAGGTTTTACTCCCAAAATGTTGCGAGCTCAAGATCTATACACATCCGCAATAATAATTAGTAACTGCTGCTGCTGATCAACGTCCCTCACCGCCGAGAGGCATTGATGCACTTGCAAGCTAATTGCCTCACGTTTGACATTGGCCAGAATCACATCGGAGACTACAGGGAACATGCCCATGAATCTCATCCTCAATTCCAGGGCTGGACCAGTTCCGTGTTCATCCTGAACCTTCTTTAGAACGCTTGGAAGAATGTTCATGGCGGGGGTGGCAAAGCAGAGTGTATACACCGCAGCAAAGACTGTCTCCCAGGTGGTGCAATCAGTTAAAGTGGGAACAATACCACTCTGTAAACTCATCGTAAGGATCTTGTGTTTCTCAACAGGAGTAGTCTGCGGAAAAATAGCCTTGAGTTGCTCAAATTTCTCAGCCGGCCAATATGGGAAACCATCTCTATTTTAAGGACGCTTGCCAATCACTGAATTAATCATGATGGGACTAATGACAAGACCACCACCATGTCCAGGTGGTTGTAGAGCGGCTCCAGCCAGACCCACTTGAATATTACGTGCCATAAATTGTATGACACTTCTGTGTATATGAATCAAGGTTGTATGTGGAACATTGAAATAATTAGGATGCTGCGTAAAACCAGCTAAAACGGGCCACATGGCCCAATCGACTGACAAGAGGCCTCAACGGACCAAAGAAACAGGGTGAGGAAGGGTGCCATTAAACCAAATGGTATGCTCCCAGGTTGTCAACAGAACTTCAAGTAGTCAATAAGGACGATAATTCCGTGGGAAGCCGGCCGCTGGATATTCATGAAATAAATTATCATTCCCATCCACTGCTGAAAAGGTAACCAAAGAATACAAAACTTCAAAGGGGTAAGCTGCATCCGCCTTGACAACAAAGGTAATATCATCCCCTGTATTAAGGACTCCATGTTGAGTCAATCAATCAATCAAATAGCCTTTATTTGATTTTTGTCATTTAAAAATCATAAAAGTAGCATGTTAAAAACTTTCAAAATTAAAAATACACATAATTCCATCTATACAAGAGCCTCAATCCTAACAGTTCCGATCGGTTAATTCTAATAATCATCTGAAGGAAATACTAAAATTGTATACAGTAACCAGCTTCCAGCTTCACACTAAGATTAACCAGTTATGCTTTTACTTTTTCTCAATATGCATTTCAAGAATCCAGTCATTACGCCCACACAATAAGCATTTTCCAACAACTGCAAATATAAAAAGGCAGGGCGGCATTGCCTCCACCCCCCTCTTTTCAACACTGCCAAAATCCATCTTGCTCTTTCGAGTAATTAAAATTTGCAGAATAAAATCACATGTATTTGTAGACATCTTATTGCATGGACATTGACATAAATCTCTAGACCAATCATTTACTGTGGGAAAGCTAACTAACCGATGGAAACTATCAAACCTTAATCTGGTAAGGAAATACCTGTCATACCCTTCTATTCAGCAAACCAAATATGGTTGTATACTGGGGGTTACCAGGGTTAGCTGATGCTGAATCACAGTACATTTCCTCATTTCCACTGCAGCTCTTAAAGACTCTAAGTGCGACAGACATAGCAATTTAAAGTCCTTCCTGAAAATAGAACTCATAGTTTCGGGGTGAGTGTAGAAATCAAGTATCCAAATCTATTAAAAATCTTCTAATATAGTTCAGCCAAGTAATCTCATTTGATCTCTAATGATTTCTTTATTTAACCCTGTAGTAGTAGATGTCCAGACTCTATGCCATAATAAAAAAATGTTGCATTTTAATCATGTCGGAAATGTAGGGGATCCCCAATTCGTTGTGGCAATTAAAAACTGAGTTAAATTGGCTGTGACCGCAGAGCGGGTATGAGCCACAATAGCGACCACCATAACAACAACACCTACAAGTATTTGCAATGCCATCGGTCTTGTATTTTTTAAAGTTAGACCTATTAGTTTTGTAAATGATAATGTTTTTTACTTATGCTTGTTGATAAGCTGTACTAGGCAATGCATATCATGTACTGGCATGGTTGAATATTCCCTACATAGCCAAACAAGAGAAAATGTAAGTGTGTTACTTAAGCATGATAAGGCAAACCAGTTTAGCCAGAACAACACAAACTGTCACATTACATCTCCGATGATGGACGGAGCATCTGAATCAATCAAACACTCACACCCAGTCAGAAGATCTGGGTTTAATCTACCACCGTTCTTTAGCCCACTCTACCACCCCAGTTCAGACATGGCTATATATGCATATCAGTCTGACCCTGTGCCTCATGGGAACAGTCCGGCCTGAAATGCCAAGCCATGTCTTCCCTGGACCGGAAACAAGCTTCCGAGGACCGGTTTCTGGCATTCCAGCCGTCTTCAGCCCGGCTTGCTTAAATCCAGTGGCAAAGTGAGCAAGGGACTCACGTCTGAGCATACCCTGTCACACTTATGGCGGCCAAAAGCAGTACAAAAGGGGGTGGTGATGGACGGAGCATCTGAATCAATCAAACACTCACACCCAGTCAAAAGATCTGGGTTTAATCCATCACCGTTCTTTAGCCCACTCTGCCACCCCAGTTCAGACATGGCTATATGCAAATCAGTCTGACCCTGTGCCTCGTGGGAACAGTCCAGCCCGAACTGCCAAGCCATGTCTTCCCTGGACCGGAAACAAGCTTCCGAGGACCGGTTTCTGGCATTCCAGAAGCCATGTCTGAACTGGGATGGCAGAGTGGGCTAAACAACGGTGATGGATTAAACCCAGATCTTTTGACTGGGTGCAAGTGTTTGATTGATTCAGAGGCTCCGTCCATCACCACCCCCTTTTGTACTGTAAGAGAGTGCAGCTACTTAGCCCATCGCATACTGCATTCCTCGTATAGCAATCTCCCCGGCAAACACAGAAAATTGTTAAGTGGACTTTGCAATTGCTTGGTTACTAAAAGGTTGTCAACCCAAAAACATGGGAATTTAGATTCGATTTTACAAAGACAATTAATAGCACAGGCATTATTTGGCAGTTTCTATGGTGCATGCAAAACAAACATCCAAGCCAGCTGAGAGCTTCAACTGCTCTGCAAGACTGAAGGAGGAAGGGGAGAGAACCAAGAATGGTGAGAATCCGGATTTTGAAAGAGCGAAGGATCAGTTACCGGATGGCTGCCTAAAGTAAACAACAAGCGCGGCATCCGTGAAGCAGAGTAAACAAAACAGGAACACTTCTCGCTAGAAAGCAGGCCAACACAATAAAAAGCGGTGTGAACTTGGAGCACTTCAAAAGCGTGGAAGACCCATGCGGCTAAGAACAGAGAAGGGATTTATTCATTTATTCAAACAACTGCAGTGGCGGGAGGGAGGCCGATGTGCCCTCTGATGTTTACAGGAATGACCCAGTATATTCAGAAGAACCACAACTGCCCAAGATTAGACTACCTGCCCAGAGAGCAGGACTGCAGGTAGCGAGTATTGCAATGTAAGAAGAAAGCAAATAAAATTAGAATGCATGAGCTAAATTAAAAACAAAATAGTGAGATTGCTCTGTAGCTAGCTCAGGGTGATGGGCATGTGCTTAATGCATGTGTTCCTTTGACACCATTATCTGTAGTGGGGCGTTACTGTAGCATCAATGTGCCATATTACATGGCAGTGCCTACAACTCTTCTGCCCACAAACTAACAACACACTTGTCATCCGGACCTTGCTGGTTAGATCCACTTATGCCACCTGTTTGCCAGAGCATGCAATGTCCTTTTTACACAGTATGAGACCAATGATTGAGGGAAGACCGAACAGATTACCCCTACAATACTGGTGCTTAAGCAGGCATGCAAACCCCCTAGCAATGCCCATACACTCAATGAAATCCAGCTCTGTAAAGACAAAGTGCGACTAAAAAAAACACACACAATAGGGCAATATTACTCCAGCAACGAAACCACTCTACCCCTATTCTATTTTTGAAGCATAGATTTCCCCCGTGCCCCTGATCTTCACCGCAGCCCTCCATCTCCATCCAGCTGGTTCTCGCGGTGAGGCAGGCGCAAGTTGGAGCCCCGTGACCAATTGGAAGGAAGGGGAGGGAGAGCAGAGAGGGTTTGCTGGATGAGCATTGTGGGGGGGGAACAGAACAGTGAAAGCAAAACCAGGGCGACAAGAAAGAGTTCATTGATACTTGCAGTTCTCTGCAGAGATTAGAGCCAGTTTTCAGCCACGGCAGCTGCGAGGAGCAGCCACAGACAGACAGAGTGCCCCCTGATCTGAGGCAGGCTGAAGTGCAGCCCTCCCTCTCGCCCCCTGGCTTCACTGCTGAAAGCGCTCCGATACTTTAGGGTTTTAGTTCGCGCTATATAAACTTCCAAAGAAATGCTGCGAAGTCTGTCTGGGGCATGGAATGGAAATAAGGGGTGAGGGTGAGCCAGAAACAATCCTGTGCCCTCCGCCCTCAATACCTCAGGCATAATCCAGCGCAAAGAAGCTGATGTTTTTTCTACTTGCTGCAACACCTACGTACAGCAACAAATAACTGGTGCTGAGGAGGATACTAAAGCTGTTTACTAAGAACAGAGGGGCCGATCCAGAGAGTTAAACCCATCTTTGTCACCCGCCACGGCCTGACAAATTCCCCACTCTGTTGGGTGACAAGCAGTGCTCAAATTGTATGTGGGTGTTCAAGCGCAGCTCGATTCTGTTCCTTCTTTGCTGGGCACCTGCGTGGGTCCTGGTAAACACCTTCCTTGTTGTGTGCTGTAGCGTCCCCATGCTGGCTGCTGGACAGGTTAGGCAAAATAAAGTACGCATTGAGGCAGCCAATACCAAGAGAAAACAAGCATTGAAAATGCAATAGGACTTGTATTACACAAGACCTATTGCATTATAAACAAAAGTGGTGGCATTCAAGAAGGCATGATTGGGAGTGGGGGGTGGTGGTCAGAGAAGTTATGGACTGCGGAAGGGAACGGGGGAGGCAGAGGAACAAAACAGTTTATAAAGTAAAGGGGCCGATAGCTAAGGAAGAAGAAAGATGACGACATGGCCGTCAGGAGGCGGGATTAAGTTGCCAAAAACCAATCAGATTTCAGCATTTAGGACTTCGGCCAATCAAAAATATAGGCGAAAAATGGGCAGAGCTTCCCCCGCTATACTGTATACAGCCTCTCTCGACTAGACAGCGCATGCGCTGCCTAGGCGAGACCTAAAAAGGATAAACCAGTAGAACGGTAGAGCAAAACCGGGTCAGAAAGAGAAACAAAACCTTTTAAATTCCAAGCTTGAAAAACATGTACAACACCAACATAGGAGGCTAAGCAATCACTAAGGATGAGGTTCCGTGATTCTGAACCCGTTTCATAAAGGTCATCGTACCATGACGATTTTGGTAATAGCGAACCGCAAATGGCGAGTGCGGCAAGTACGAGTGTTTTCGTCATGTTCGATTGATGGATTCATTATGTATTCATAGATTTTTTTCTGAACCTTCGGGTTCCATTTTGTGTACGGCAGCCATTTTGTGGTTGCCCTCACATAGGCTGATGACTACGGCCGAACGAGTCTTTGGGACACGTACACCTTTAGCTGACTTTAAGATGACCTGAGCGAACTGACTCCGTTGCCCGCAGCTAACCTTGTTGAGCCAGTTCCTTGTTCGGCAGCTGGTCAAGATAGAGATCAAAGAGCAGGACATTGCTGAGTTTATGGTACACGCACACACCCTTCTATCTTGCGTCTCATCTGTTTCTGTTCCTTCTTTTATGGCCTATTTATGATTTGGGTTTGTGGTCTTTTATTATGGGTTCGTCCGGCCTGTCCGAGCAAGAATGTTGGGTTTTCCCGTGTAATTGATGGTGGGCTGGACAACTGAAAAGTGGGCTTGTCGTTACGTGATACCTTTTGCAATGCCACTTGTGATTGGATAGTTTGTAAATAATTGTTGTTTGTCAGGAATGTGATTTTTAGCATAAAAGACGATGTCCCGCAATACGAAAATTGAGCAGTCTCTAGCGAACTACCCGTGTCGTACTTCGTAGACTTCTGTTCCTGGTTGCAGTCAATAAATTTGATCTTTGACGTCACCGAGAAGTATCCCGTGTCTCTGTATTCTAAGACAGGTGAACCCGAAGACTTTGGATCTGCCCCTGGTGCCGCTGGGTTCTAAAACCCGGTTCTTCAAGGACGTCTCTGGAAACCAGTATGAGGGGATTGTGGACAAGCACAAGCACTACTCAGCGGTCTCGTGAATAACAACCAGACCATACGTTGGTGGCGCCATGTTTAAGGGATTCTGCACAAACACAGAACTATGTGCTGGATTATGAGACCTTAGTGTAGGGACTGCGTCTTCCTACCACCTCAGTACCCACAAACCCAGGACCGACTAGCTATAGTGTCTCATTTGCTCTCCTACTTACTTACTGAGAAACCAATGATTAGAAACCCCAGAACACAACACTCCCAGATCTCTCAGGAATCGCGGTAACAAGACAAACCCTGTCACTCACACTCTTGTACTCGTCCACAATAAGATCTGACAGAGACACAGAATAGTTTAAAATATTTATTTTAACTAACGTGCCCTAACATGCATTGTACGTGTCACAACAAGTAGGAAAATGCATAATACAAATATAGTCAGCATAGCAGCTAGTCCATAAATTATGAAGAGAGGCGTCATCATAAAAGTCAACAGAGAAAAGACTATAGTGTCTAACCTCCCTCCCCCTGCTTAGAAGAAGTATTATTATATAATAGAAAATCTCTGGGCTTTGTCTGAGGACCCTATACCTTGGCCTATATGTGGTCAATCTACCTCATAAGCACTGTCTTGCCCTTCTCCCTGGAAAGGTCCCTCTCCAAGTGTGTATCAATCAATCAAAGCATTTATACTTATCACCTATTCGTGTACCCCACTAAAAACCCAAGTAAGCTGTCCAAACAAGAGCTGCATTGGTATGTTTTGTCTAAGGGCTAAGGTCTGTTCAGAACAAAATAACAAGGGGCATTGTTGTTCGACCTTGCACATAATGTTCAATCAACATCCCAGGAACATGCAGAGAGTGAACACATTGATGAGTTTTCATGTGAATGTAATCATTGAAGTATTGCAAAAATAATGGTGTATAGTAATGTGCGCAAAAGCAGCAGGTGAACTGCAGCGTGCTCATGCTAAGTTAGTGAAAAACGACAATGTCCCTATGGGCCACGTGACACCTTTGGCTTGTTCGTTCATGTTAATTACATATAAGGATTAAAGCAGAATCTGTACTCTGAAATTAATCATACCAAAATAACAGGTAATAATGTAAATCATGTTAAAAAATTATGTGGCTCAAATTGTGTAGAAATATGCAGAGATTCTATCTTTCCTACGATTCCCTGTAGCCAGAGCCACTGGATTATTCTGCGGCCATTATGTTTTCCGCATAGTTATAGATGTGCCACATAAATCAACATCTACTTTGTAATCTGCAAATGGATTTGGCATTTAATCCACAGGTTAAAGTGATGTTACAGTTAGGAACTGGAATATCATATTTAACATTTTTTTAAACAAAGAAATTCACTGAAAAACACAAAAAAGTTAACGAGGCATTATGGTAAGGTGAAAATGTCAATTAAAACATACCAATTGAAATGAACACTGAAATTCACCAGTTATAGTTAGCTCAGCTAACTATAAGTGATGCCCTAAAGTAACTATGACTTACGCTCCCTGTATAATTATGGCTTTTCCACACTTTCCACATAATTTGCAGGTTTCAAACAAAACTTGGTTCTTAGCTCATATGAATTCAAATAATACTTTCAGAGAATGGTCTGATAATGCTGTTTAATTTATCTTGTCTTGATGCATGATTTAGATACGTTTACCACATAATTCTGTCCTGCTTTGCCAGAACAGCCTAGTTGCCATGACAATGTGAAAACTCTGCAGAATGATTTGAGACGATCTGTCATTAAGAAAATTATTTGCATATTTCATAGAGAACCATGAAATAGTTTCCATATTTCATGAGTCCTTGTGAAATATGCATTTTTATGCCACTTAAGTGGGTGGAATAAAAGCAGCCACACATGTTGTGTCTGTGTGTGCATCTGCTGGCAGGATAGGGGAGCGGAGCTGAGCACAGCTCCACTTGCAACTGAATAAGATGTGCTATGCATTCACACTAAGGACCTAACACCTTCCCATTGTCGCGTGAGTTCGCGTGAGTTCGCGCCCCGCGAATAAGTGCAAAATTGCAGAAATACGATCTTAGCAAAACTGAAAGTAACTACTTACCAGGTTCAAAAGTTCAGGCTCATCATTTGTAGCCATTTCCTGTAGTGCTTCCTGAGGGGCCCCTCCAGAGTTCAGTTGCCAGTTGAAACTATTATGTGACCCTGCTCTGAACCTCAGAATAGTTACACATATGCCACAAAGGTCCTGAATTACAGCTAAGGGAGACAAGCAGGAGCCAGGCTGGAAGTTAAAATCCATTAATCAGCCCCTAATTCATTATTGTCAGTTGGGGCAGGGCAGGTGTTGTAACTAATTTTGCAACAATGAAAGCACTTAGCAAGTGCAAAAGATCACTAATCAGGGCGCACTAAGGAAGCAGGTGCCAGCTAAAAAAATATTCTGTGACACATTAATCAGCCCCAAATTAATTCAGGTCACTTGAGGCAGGGAAGGTGTGCTTTGCTTTGCCGAAAATAATGTACACTGGACAACCAGAGGGTGTGGTGATGAAACAGAGGGTGGCATGGGTGGGCCAGAGGGTGGCATGAGTAGTCAGAGAGTGGCAGTGGTGACAGAGAGTGGCAGTGATGAAGAAGAGTGTCCCAAACAGGCTGGACACGTAGAAACAACAAGTTCGCGAAACTTGCGACCCGACAGGTAAGTTCGCAATTTGCGAAAGTGTACAAAACCCTCGCGAACTGGCAGAAACACGGGCGAACACAAAAAAAAAAAATCCGCAAATTCGCGGGAATTCGCGGATTTTGCGGATTGCGAATCCGCAAATCCGCAAAATTCGCGAACGCGAGATCCGCAAAATTCGCTCATGCTTAGCGCCAGGGTAAAAAAACTAAGACCTTCAGACCCACTCTTCAGTTCACTCCTGGACCTGCAGAAGGACTCTCAGAGAACTGCCTGCTGCTGTGACCTGCTGTGCACTCTGCAAGACTGCTACACACACACACACACACACACACAGCTACATACACACTAACAGATGTGCATTCAGACACATTTTTCATGACTGTCAGTTTTATTAGTGGCACCTTACGCACCCACTAAAAACATTTTCTAGACGCCACTACTCCCATTTGAGAGTAGGTTGATGTTGGGTTTCCATGCCTTAGGGTCAGTCCTTGCCACATAGTAGAACAGAAAATTATGCGCCTGGCCCTTGCCACAGCGCTGTTATTTGTTTGAGCAGGATACTCTGAAAAAAAGAACTACTGAAGAACTAATGCACGTTTCATTTTATTTCTGGGAACTATCCTATGTTATGTAACTGAACTCTACAATAGTGCTCTGCATTAGCAAGAGCCCAAATATAACCATATTGTCTTTTAAACTGCAATTGCTAGACCACCGTAA
Source organism: Lissotriton vulgaris (assembly GCF_964263255.1). Taxonomy (NCBI): domain Eukaryota; kingdom Metazoa; phylum Chordata; class Amphibia; order Caudata; family Salamandridae; genus Lissotriton; species Lissotriton vulgaris. Next base: position 1,259,687 of record NW_028252132.1, read on the forward strand.
TTATTGGCCCATCGCGTTATTGCCAATTATATAAAAACTAGTCAATCGTGTAGTTCGAGACGATTAATAAAATCATGCTATTAAAATTTCTCAGCACTGTGGTCCAGATAAAGCGCACCGCCCTGTGCAAGCATTACTGGATGCTGAAATGATGAAGCGGTGGCGCGGACGTAGCTCTGGGACTACGGAAATATACATTGGGCGGTCATGGGCTACAGCTGCTGTTGATCATAAGTTATTATCTACACTTTCTAGGCTCGCTGCTGCCAGTGGGAGTTTGGGTAATTAGCGTCTGCAATATTCAACAAGGGACACAAAAAACGAGCTGTATTACTAGATTGTGCTTTCAAGAGCTTTGTTCCGTTAATGTTGGTTTCTGATTTCTTATCACCACGCACAGAGTTAAGTTTTTTTTAATCATAAAATGTTATTGAAATTTTTAGTGAAATATACAACGTTAACTCTCCCCAAAGCAATCCTCCTTTGCAGGTCACACCAGTTCAAGGAGGTATATGAGATGTATAGCGCATCTGAATCAACCATTCACTTCAGCGATACACGGAGGCGACCTTATTAACAGAGAATATCCGCTGGCCTGATTCCTTTGGGGCCTCTCATCTCCCACGGTTTGTTAGTGCAGTCTCCAGACTCATGGCTTAGCATCTCCACAGCCATACAGTGGTCCAGGCCGTGGCCCATCTTTCCAATGATGGACATGATGCAAGGCCCCAGTCCCTGTCAATGTCAATGTCTCTCATCCCAACAGGTAGCCTCAAGTGGAGTAGAGCCTCCTTATACCTAATACAGTCCACATCTTCTGTACTATGGAGCTTGGGGAGTCTAGGCTCTGCGCTGAAAGACCAAGCCATACCTCAGTCAGCGTCATTAACACCCCACTCCAGAAGGACTGTGGTGCCTGGCAAGACCAAATAGTGTGTAAGTAAGTATGTAAATCTTTATTGTTCGATTAAATAAAATCATCACAATCTTTGGGGCATGAACAGTTGCAGCAACAATAGTTCTTGGGATCATTTAAAATCTGACATTTGAATAAATAAAATAAGGAAGGACCACCAAAAGTTCCATCACTTTGGACAGGGGTATTACAACTATTGTGAGTAATTTAGGGATAACATGTCGCACCAGAACATTGAACCCACATACACACAATCTTATAAGAAGCTTTTCCGATGTCAGTAATTTTCATATTTTTCGTTGGACTTTAGTTATTAGTAAAATATCCCCATGTTTGCACCAATCATTACTTTATGTAAATTTCTTAACCACTCATCTATAAGCTTATTTCGCCTTACTGTGAAGAGTGTTACAAATAGGCTTTTATATAAGCCTATTGCCAATGCCTATTACTTTTAATACAAATTCGAAGCAGTAAAGTGCTTACGTGCAGTGCTTTTATTCTAGGCCAAACTGTAGATTTTATATTTTTATCACTTAGTAGGATGTCAATAAAAAGCTTCTAATAGTTTTCTTGATTCTTGTACTCCATTTAGTTCTGAGTTAATTTTTTTTCCTGCTATAAGGATACACTTGACAAATTGTCTGATTAAATGGATTACTTTCCTGGAAAGGCATAATATTATTGCCTGTCAACATGTTCTCACCCCTTGCTCATTGAAGGTGGGTTTCAGTAATGCTTGCTTTACCTGTAATAGACCAGGGCAAATACACACAATATGCATAAGTGACCCACAGAGTCTACAGTCCGGCGATGGCCAATTGCATATCCATCTCGGAGTACCATCCTTTGTTGGATATTGACCGAATCTTAGTTGGATATTGGCCAAATAGTGTGCATGAAGTTACCCTCATCCAGGTCACAGAAGACAGTCAGGGGAGGGAGCCTGCCCGAAGTGACATAGTTTCAAATGGGTTGCATAGATCCTTTGTAGGGCTCGGATCTGAAATAAACAGCATTATATAGATACAGCTGTTACGCTGGAGACCATCCCAGCATTTCTCCAATCCTCATCCCACAGATTCCCCTCCCACTCCACCATGGTACCGGTGAGTTATTCCGTATAGAGCAGTAGACCAGGCACATCTGTCAGCGGCCAAGCTTGTACATTATTAATATAACTTTCAGAGAGCTGAACTCAGAGAATTCAATCATGTTCCAGATGAATGGATGTAGGATGTGCTGGAGGTGGAGATAGAAAAGAATTGCTGAATGTGAAAAGTAAAGAAGGACTGTCATTGTTCAAGAGAGACCATGTGTGCGCCCTCCAGCGCAGATATACCAATGTAATCCCTGCCTCCAAAGCCTTCAAGCCTCACAACTTCAAGGTCATTTGCACCCATTCACAGGGGGTCTCCCTCGTACCTTTCTTGTGCCACCCCTAGTCCCCCAGAGTCTCCCGCCTGAGCTCTATAGCACACCTTGTTGCCAGAGGGATGAGCAATGAAATAAGACTCCCATATAAATAGTGGAATAAATGAGTGCCCCAGTGGCTCACCTCTCTGTGGCAAAGACAGGGTCCAATTGTGGAGTGTTTAACCAGCAGTCAATCACTGAGAAGTGTGCTACTCTGTAGTAGGAAAGAACACCCACAGCCCCAGGAAATCCCTTGTACGTCGCCTTGTTACGTTATCTCGTGGCAATCCTAGAAGCTCTCCCACTCCATAAAAACCTATGGATGATTGTGTAAGGAAGGAACTTGGACCCCTGATTGGATAGTGCTGTAGGAGATATACAAGCCACTGTTGTGATACTATGTTAAAGATGGCAGGACTGGCCAAGAGTGAGAGGCAGGGAGGGGACTAGAATGCAGGGTTGGTCTACAGTTTAGTAACTTGACCAAAGATATTGAGATCCATTGCTCTGAGTTCATCACGTGAGATGTGGAACCCAAGATATTTGAAATCATCAGTCACCAGTGCCAAGAATGAAGCCCAATCCAGATCTCCAGGACTTCCTCTAATTGGGAACACCACTGACTTGGCCATGATTAAGGTTAGGCCAGTAAAAGTTTAAAATATACGTACTATCTGGAAGGATCACTTAAAAACAAGAGATAATTTGTAGAGAGCGAGACTCTATCTGAGATCACCTGTGACCATTCAGACCCTCTCACCAATGCTTTAATGCAAAGCCACGCTGCAAGAGGCTGTATGGCCTGCTTACAGAGAAAGGGTGAGAGGGGACAACCTGTCTTATCCTCCTCCCAATAGAAAATTCAGTCAATAGATCTGATCCAAACTGGAACCTGGCCTGAAACGCAGTATATAAGAACTAACTATACCAGATAATGATTTTGCCCATGTTTGCCTTTTTATAAGGATCATGAACAGGTAACTGATTAGAAGGCCCTTTCAAAGTCAAGTATAAGCAGCGCTAAAGAGCCCTGAAAGCTGTAAAATAAGGCTAGAGCATTGTGGAGTCTGCAAATGTTATGTTCAGTGTAATTTCTAGGCATGAAGCCACACTGGTCCTTTTGAATCTGTGATTCAGTCATTACCAGAAGATAAGTCAGTAGCAGCTTCACCTCAACGTTGATCTGCGAGTTAACCCACACATGTCTGGAGGGGCCCCTGGTTTTGGGCTCAAGACTACAATGGTCAATTGAAGTATGTCAGAATCCTGACCTCCAGCAATGTATCCATTGATTTGATCATGGGCATGGATTGAGAGAACATGAGCCTGAAGAACTCCACTGGGCATCTGTTAGGGCTCTGTGATTTCCCTCCTTAAAGTTGTGTGAAAGCCTCAGTTAACTCTGCATCTTCCATCATTCCCACTAGCTGGGCTAGAAGACCATAAGAAAGCGTGGGCAGTGGCAAATCTTGAACATAGTTGATTAAAACCGCATAATCTAAGAGGGCGCATCTGGCATAAAGAGCACAATGAAGAGATGCACGCTAGACCAAGAACTGGGGCCGGCCCGCACACCCATAAGCGCTCAACATCGTGAATCATAGTTATATGTTGAGGGGATTTTCTATGTCAGCACCACCAGTGAAGTAGTTTAGAAGGTTTTTTTGTCACATTGACAATTCCGGCTTTGGGTAGACAACCAAGCAGTTTGCGCCTCCCCCATCAGTAACTGGTGGATTCTGGCAATAAGGTGGTCAGTATAAGACTGCTGGGATTTCTCACGAAGATGGGAGCTATCCAGTGTCAGATCTGCAACCCTGTTAAAATCCTCACCAACCACCAGACAACCCCCTGGAAGCTGCGAAATTAGGCAGGTAAGACGTCCAAGCCTGGAGAGGGATAAAGGGGAAGGGGGTACACATTGATCTCAGATATTCAAGTACCCCCCATTGTGATTGAAATATACCGTCCCTGTCTGTTGCACCATGTCTGTATGTGAGTGAATGGTAGACTGCTCTGAAGGAGGATGCAACCCCAAGGGAACCTCTACCAAAGCTGTGAAGATATGAACTATCATAGCCGTATCTACTAAGGAAAGGTCACTTAGTGCTCATGAGATGTGCCTCGTTCCCTTTAGCTGTATTTAGGGCTACGTCCTTTTTGAGCTTGTCTATCAGACCAATAATATTCAAAGGTTTTTTAAATGCTAATTCCTAACTATATAAGGCCTGAAACCTATGTTTTTTTCAGTGAATTTCAAAGGTTTTTTATATGCTAATTCCTAACTATATAAGGCCTGAAACCTATGGTTTTTTAAGTGAATTTCCAAGGATTTTTAAATGCTAATTCCTAACTATATAAGGCCTGAAACCTATGTTTTTTTCAGTGAATTGCAAAGGTTTTTTATATGCTAATTCCTAACTATATAAGGCCTGAAACCTATGGTTTTTTAAGTTAATTTCCAAGGATTTTAAAGGCTAATTCCTAACTATATAAGGCCTGAAACCTATGGTTTTTTCAGTGAATTTCAAAGGTTTTTATATGCTAATTCCTAACTATATAAGGCCTGAAACCTATGGTTTTTTAAGTGAATATCCAAGGATTTTTAAATGCTAATTCCTAACTATATAAGGCCTGAAACCTATGTTTTTTTCAGTGAATTCGCAAGGTTTTTTAAATGCTAATTCTATTAGCGGATAACGTTTAAATATGTTAATATCCTTGTGGGACCACCTGAGCAGCCCTAGGGGGGTCAGGTTGTTTCTACCCTGCCCCCTTTTTGCATTCTAAACGTTTGTTTTTCTGCTTCTTTTGTGCCTCGGTCTACCTAGCACAAGATGAATGCCAACACTTCCTGGTTAGAAGTGTTGACAGCCAATGAGCATGCTGCTTTCCTGCGAAAGGCATGCTGATTGGCTGCCACTGTCTGTCAACACTCCAAACCAGGAAGTGTTGCCAGCCATCTTGTGCCTCTGTAGAACT